>NC_070640.1:12188215-12803454 GCF_947347685.1 Pleuronectes platessa | reverse complement strand
ACACACTTCCTCCTGAGTCACAGCAGCAGGTGAGGTCACAATACACAAAAAGACATAAAAACTAAGAAATGCAGGATATGCTCTTATTTCACTAATTTAAATTACTATAATCTTTGTACAACGTCTACAAGATTCAACAACTCATACACATTCTCAACACACCAACACGCACACAGGGCTGTAATCAGCAGTTTGATCAACTTGCTGATGACCACTGTTGGCTGTCATCCACTTACTTCAGTGGCTGGGGATTCCAGAAATGTGAACTCAGTGCAAATAAACACCATGTGGGAAACATCAGCACACTTTAGTTTCTGAGAAAAGCCACAATCCCAGATAAATAAATCACTCTCTTGTGCAACAAGTTGATACATTTACAAAATTGCCTGAGAATGCGACTAACAATGTTCTTCGCCTAAACTTCCCTGCTGCGGTTAAGACTGACACAGTGGTGGAAGTCACAAGGACTGTAGACATGTGCGTTACCCCAGAGCATCACTGTCTGGATCCAAGGAAATTCAGGAACAGAATGAAATCGACTGCGGTGTTAAGATAAAAGCGACTCACCTTTGATTTAGTGTCTCGGTCCCATAGTTGTTCCAGAGGTTTGTGGCATCTGTGTGTTGCTGAGGCTGAAGTCCGCTCCTCCTCTGTGAAGAAACTGACTGCAGAGGAAAGTCTTCCCATGACAAAGGCTCAGGCAGCAGGAGACCCTCACCCCGCCCCCCTGCTCCTCAGACTGTTCTCCTCCTCCCTGAGAGAGAGAGAGAGAGAGAGAGAGAGAGAGAGAGAGAGAGGGGGGGAGAGAGAGAGAGAGAGAGAGAGAGAGAGAGAGAGAGAGAGAGGGGGAGAGAGGGAGAGAGAGAGGGGGAGAGAGGGGGGGGAGAGAGGGAGAGAGAGAGAGAGAGGGAGAGAGAGGGGGAGAGAGGCTGCTGCCCCTCTCTGGTAGAGTAGTGTTATGTAATGGAGCAAAAAGAGCAAAGAAATCAAGAAGGTAGAGATGAAGGAGAAGCATTACCAGCTTGTGGTGTGTGTGTTTGTGTGTGTGTGTGTTCTTCAGATCTCCTCTTTGTGTGGACAATTTTGGGCCTAGAACTTAAAAGGGAGGACATTTTGGTCGGTTCTCACTTTCTGACCCACTTTCAAAAGGCTGTTTGAGAGAGTACATGCTAAGATATAACTAGAAGATTTGTGTTCCTGTGCGTGTGTGTGTGTGTGTGTTTGTGTTTGTGTAATCAATGCTAGCTCCAAAGATCTGTTTTCCCTCTGCGGTTGATTCTCACCTCTGACCTCAGAGTGATCAATAGAGAATCATGTCATCATTATATCCTATTCCAGACACATACTGCAAATCTGTGCTCAACACGTGTCAGTGTCTGGTCTTTACTTTCTAACTCATTAAACTAGATCTACTTCTCCACGCCGACAACTTCCTGGCTGTCCTATGAATGTGTTCACAGAAAACAAAACTAAAACAAAGGAAAAGGCTGGAGTAGGCCCTGGTGTTCCAAAGTTGTAAAAATGTTGACTCTTAGATTGTTGTTTTAGCAGTATGTGGAGGCGGGAGGAGGCCTCATCCATCCCAGTGTTTGAAACAGATCCAACCTCACTCCCCCTCTTAACTGTGGAGTAACAAACCCCTCACAGTCAGGGACGTCACACACACACACACACACACACACACACACACACACACACACACACACACACACACACACACACACACACACACACACACACACACACACACACACACACACACACACACACACACACACACACACACACACACACACACACACACACATTTCATGCATTAACGTTCCATCTCAACCCGACTAAACCACAAGTTTCTCAGTACTTCATCAGAAAATAAAATGTGAAAGCTGAGGGGAGTTCATCGAGAAGAATCAATGAAAAGTTACTCTGGAAAAATCCCCTGATTTCCCAGTGAAGAAAAACCTGAACCTTCATGCAAAAAAGCTGCGGTTACGTCATGGGGAGGGGGCTGTGGATTGCAGCCTGGACGGGATGATTACTTCCAGACACAGAGCGAGGGTCTTTATTATAAACACACACACACATACACAAGCACGCACACACACAAGCACGTGCACTCACACACACGCAGACACACAAACACACCTTTGGCTTTTTACAATTTCAGGAGAATAAAACGACACTTACACATCTCAGGAGGGTCTTGTTTGAAAGCGGGCTCACTTTAAATTTACTGCCAACACAAAAATGTAATTGTCATAGAGCGCTGGAATGTTTCTCCACTTCCTGTCCAAGGACAGTATAAAAAAAAGGTACGATTTTAAAGTCACCACAGCAACATTCACTGCCGTCTGTTTTGCGTGTGTGTGCATTTTTTAAAACTATAGACTGAGACCATGTGGCCCTGGAAGGAGACGGTGGAAAAAAGTAGGGGAGAGGGGAGAACCACGGAGGAAAAACTGGTGTCGGGTTGTGGGAGTGGGTGAATGATCAACTCTGGTAATCATCGGGAGGTCTGAGTCACAGCGTGAAAACTCTCAAGTGTCTCCTCCAATCACAGGAGGATAAATCCAGCATGAAGTTTGTTTATGTTTGTTTTCTTCAAACTGGACTTTGGCCTTGTTGACTCATCTTTCACTTCGTTCCTGATTATTGAGCCGACTGTGAATGTTATTGTTTGCTGTTTCTCACCTGACCCTGCAACACCCCTTCTTCTCTCTTTTGCCCCAGTGACACCAATTTATAAAAAAAAAAAATCTCCGTCAAGCACCTGATCCTCTGAAACCGAACAACATGTATCTACTCTGAGTAGTGCGTGTGACCACTAATGAGAAAATGAGCAAGAGCCATTTGGGGAAGTTACCCCACAGTTCACCACAACAAAGAAAACCTAATGAGCAGGATGTAGATCTTAATATGAATCTAAATGAACTAATGGAGTTTAATTAGAAAATTGTCTAAAGGTTCAGTACAAACCACAAATCAAGGTTGTTTTCTTTTTTTTTTTCTGTTGCTCAGCCTGTTTCACATGTTTGGGTTAGGGTCATATTTGTACGCAAACCCTTTGTGGTTTTCTTGTTGGTTATTTAAGAAAAACAAACAATACGATTTTATTGCTCGTGCTTCCTTCTTTTGTACTGCCCAAATCTCTATGAACAGATTCTCTGTAGGCCAGTGAACCCTCTCATCCTTGAATTATTCCGATGCATATAGATGAAAACAAAATTCATATAAGAACATCAAAAAAGAAACGAAACTTGATTTTTCAGTTTTATTCTAAAGGTAGGGAAACAATCATGTGACACAGGTACTAATCTTGATGAAGTGGTAACTCACATTTACTCTGAATGAATTTGACCACGTTAAATCTGTTGGTCATGTATGTGGCTCTCTGATGGACGTGGCTGTTCACTGTGTGTGCTCCTCCTCTGCTTGTTGCTCATTTATGGCCGAATACTTTCATTACTTGGTGCGTGAGTTCATGCCGGATGAAGGCCGGGCTCAGTGCTTCCAAATCCATCCGTCTCCAGACTGTTGGACTGCAGCCCGTCAATTTCTTTCTCGGGTGGTCCTTCTGGTTTCTCTTCCCGTTCTATATTAATATCAGGAAGTAAAGCCACGGTAAAGTTCTCTGCTGTTTTTGGCGAATCGCCTGCCAGTTCATCCTGGACTTCAAACTGCAGTTGGAGTCTGTTGCACTCAACGCCATGCTGCACGATTATGTATGACGCTGTGGTGTTCAGAGCCTTATGAGGTCCACCATCAACAAGTCCTGCACCATTGCTTCTATGTGAAGAAGTCCTGGTTCCCTCCATTGCTGTAACAGTGACAAACACACACCCACGTGCAAACAAAAAATTATTATTCAGAAGTATTTTAAAGAGACCGGAGTGAGCTCTATTTTCATTTATCTATGAATTTGTCAAAGCTGAAGCCAATTTGTGAAACTGAGTTGACATTATTTTTGCCTCCATTACTTTTGTGGTGTTTTTGGAGTTTCAGTGAAATTTGGACGAATGTTTGCCGCCCTCAACTGTTCCTCTCTTCAAATAGTTTCTCTCATTGATTGTTTTTTCGACGCAGTAACATAACCAATTCAAATGTTTCTGAGTCTTACTTTAAAAGATACACAATTTTCTCTCGGATAACCCTACATCATTTCCTGCTGAATCAGCATATTTCTCACTAATGCATGTTTTGATGCACAGCTGGATCCAGATCCAGACACTGTCTCACTAACATGTAAACACATTTTGTGCCCTTAAAAAAAGCCAACTGATTATAGAGCAGCTTTTGGCAGATGTGGGGATTTGTGTTCTCCAAATGTTTTCTAATTCATATTACCGTAAAATAACAGCCGGCTCTGAACCGTGGGATTATGTCTCTCAGCTGCAACCCCGTACATGACACTTCTACATGCTCTGCAAAGGTTTGAACACCTCACACACAGAGTATCTCACATACCTCTCTGCCTTACACACTGAGGGAGGGCTACGATGATGGTGAACAACACAAAGGCTGCAGAAGCTGCGGTGCTCCACCAGGACCTCTGCACTCGCTGCTCATCCACACCTGCAGAGTAAACAATGCACCGCTGCCATTTTAACTTCCTGCATTGGTTTATTGAGACCACACCTCCCCAGAAACAGAACCGTTTAATACTCACTTATTGGAGCGACAGTGATGTTTACTCTGGTCTGCACCACGTGTCTGCTCTGCAGGCCGGAGATGGTGCAGGTGTACGTCCCGGAGTGTTCCTCGCTGTCTGGCTTGTGCAGCAGAAGAGATCCGTCCCCCAGCTGAAGCAGGTCCTGGTCCAGGTCAGCTTGGCCCTCCCACTGGTTCACAGTGTTTCTGGTCCGGCCGTCATATCTCAAGATAACGGTGGGCTCGGTGAACACGGCGAAGGTCCAGGTGAGGGAGAAATTCTGGAGGGTGTGTGGAGCCACGCATGGGATGGACAGTGCATGACCCTCTTCCTGTGTCATGTCCTCTGAAAGAGAGTTCACACAAACACACGCATTCATATTGCTTTTTGTCAGAAATTATCTTCTTTATGAAAACATTATAACTCTAAAATCTAATTGCACCTTGGTTTTTCCGAGACGCAGTCCACACCTGGGTCTTGTCCGCCGATGTGAACGTGCAGAAGTAGGTGTGGTTGCAGTGATTACCCAGAAGCCTCAGGCTGCTCTCCACTGTGAACAGGCCCTTGTGGTCAGTGGTTTTAATGGTCGAATTTCCCAGAGCTCCCTGGGCAGAGGCGGGGGCCGTGGCCCACGTCACCTGAGGCACGGGGTATATGTTGTGAGAGGAGCAGGTGACCACCTCATCAGTCATCTCCATCATCACCGACTGGATGAGGGCTGAGAGGAAACACAGACAAGACAGAGCATTAAGTGAGCATATGATAAACTGTGTGGCACTTCTGTGACACTGGCCTTTCATAAACGAGGAGCCAGAAGCAGTTCGGGTGAGGTGGGATTTGAACATCAGTGATACCACATTAACCCGGTCAGTACCCTGTGAGCTCCAGTCTGCTCGTTCCCGGTAGCAGTGCTGCCCGTTAGCACCACAGCTCATTCAAATCTCCAGCAGATGGAGCTTTTCTGCTGCACTAATACCCCGGCCCACTGGCTACACTCTGGTTTTATAGGCCAGAGAGCTAGTATGAGCTAAGCTAGAGTATCAGGAGACCTCTTATCACGTTATTGATGAAATAAGATTTCAAAACTGGACTTTTCGACTTTGCAGTAGAGACGTTTCTGTGCATAGTACCTCACACTGTCCTGTCTTATTTTACATTTTTGTGTGGGAGGTTTTGGCGTCTGTCTCCTCCAGGGATTTACTAGAAATTCTGCCAAAATACAAATCTCATATTTAATGAATCAGTGGTCTTTTGGTGGAGATTCTCGTTAACAGGCAAAATGTTCCTCCTGGCCTTAGAAAAAGGTGCAGGTTGTGAAAGACCATCAGTGAAAGATAGACTTGATTATAAAGAAAACACTTTCCACAGGTTCTCTTTCCTGTTTGGAAGGGGAGGATGAGGTGAGGGGTGTTCAGCTGCCACATGAACCTTCATCACTTAATGTCACTAAATTCTACACACTGCAATTTTTAATTCTCATGAATATCAGATAAATCATAATTATGAGATCACAACGTCAGAAGTATGAGAAATTAAATTAATGAGGCAACTTTTGATTTCACATATTTATGACTCTTACTTCCCATTAATCTTTATCTTATCATGGTTTCTTTGCAGTTTCAATAAAACCACGTGAAATGTGCTAATTTCCTCAAACCACAAAGTGGAATCATTTCAACAAAAAAACTGAGCATAACCTTCACAAAAATGTGAAGGTAGTAACTGGAAACAGAACAATATGTATAGCAAATACATTTATATATTACATGAAAATAAAGCATAAGCAGTGTAGGTGTTTGCATTTCTAATTATTTGCTATCAAAACACAAACAAAGCCAGTCTGCTTTCTGGGCAGGAGTGGAAAAAGAAAAAAGTGCCACTTGTTCCACCCTGTAGTTACGACCTTGACGATAATTTATGAATGGAGACACTTCTACAACTCACAGCTTAATCGTAGCAGAATTAACCAGTTATAGACCAAAGAAGAAAAGCTTGAACCCAAAGTGAAATGCACAACATTTCTGATATACTTCAGGTAATCCTGTAACATTTTACTGACCTTTGACCTCCAGGTTGATAAAGATCTCCTGGTTTCCTTTCCGTGTGCTCGTGTAACATCTGTACATGCCCCTGTCTTGAACTTTGACCCTCCTGAGCAGCAGGGAGGCATTGCCATGAGGGATGTGCGAGTTGAACAAGCAGGTCCTTCCGCTGAAGTGTTTGTTCTGGAGTCCAAACTGGTCCTTGTTGTAGTAGTAGCTGTGCACGGGGATCTGCTGCTTGTACCAGTGGATCACCACGGTGCTGGTGGGTTGGAAGCTGCAGGGCAGGATGCACTCGTCTTGGATGAGACAGGTGACGTTGGTATCCGGTATAACTTTGAAAAGGTAAAACAACCATTAAGTTGACTACATTTTTATTTTATGTATCATCATACACTAGCAATTCAAAGTTTTCTAATTAAAGTACTATGCATCTGACCACCCAGTTTCATTTCTTTCCAACTTTTCAGTCACATTAGTGCTTTTTTCTTTAGGCTTAATTAAACCATAATAGTACAAACCAAACTTGAATACGACCTTAATAAAAATGCAAAACCTCTGATTAACAAGTTCAACTGATTCATTGTCTCTTAAACATCGCAGCTGTTTGTTTTGCTAAACTCAATTGCTGTTGTTTTTTCAACAGAGTCACACTTCACCCCCGATGCTGGGTGAATACTCCCCCCCCCCCCAGATGTGCTCAGCTTTCACAGCTGAGGACGCAGCGCAGCTGTGTTTGTCCTCTTGTGGAAATATGAAGGAAAATCATTGTTGTTTGTGACAGATCTCTCTTTCCTAATGCTTTGAGTCGTCCAACACACGACTGCTCAAAGAACGAGGCATCATATGAGCTATTCAGCTGTTTACTAATTGTCTAATGACATGGGAAAGAGTTTGTGATATCTCTTGTTTTGCAAAGTGCTCAGTGGATGAATGAAACTATAAAAGCGGAAGGGACAAAGAGTTACTTATTCTTATCTGATGTTTTGCTATTGCATTGTTTTCCCCGTTCTGGCTTCTCCTTACAAGCATGGGTAAGCAGATAGATTATCATCAGTAAATTGATGGTTCCACAGTTCTGTGCTTTCTACCAAAACTAAGATGGCGCTCAGAGCGTGCATACCTCCATCAAGGACCAACTTTTAAATTCACTAGATCCAGATGTTTATTAGATCTGCACCACATTGCACACAATTATAAATACAAGTCCCTTAAAAGTGGTTGTTTTTTCAACTCGGATACATGAATTAAAAATCAATGAAAATGTTGAAAAACGCAAAATTGAAGAAAGAATAAATTCTTCTTGTATCTGTGCCAAACGGGTTCTTCCCTTACACAAAATGCATTCTTCCAACAAGTTTCATGGTGATCTGTCCTTTAGTTTTTGCCTAATCCTGCTAACAAACAAACAGACTAAAAAACTTTCAGATGATAACATGCCAATGAGCTACTTCTCTACAAGCTGCATTTTCGACGAGACAAAACTTCGATCACTCTCAGGTCTTCAAGTGTTGAAAAGTTGAAATGACCGATGTCCGTCGTGTGAATCTTTATCACCTCACAGCGGATTTACCACATCAAATCAACCTACTATTAGAGGATTAACTCAAGAATCTCAATTTGAGTCAGAACAAGCTGCTCATCTGTAAACAAGAGGAGAAGAGGTCATGTGATACGATACCTTTTGAGTCTGTCAATAACAACTTCTCCAAGAAAATCAGAAGCACAGTCATGAGTCCGTGTGAGTCTGCCATGCCAGACGGCCTCTGCTCTGAGGTGTTGCTCCTGTAGCCGTACTTGGCACGCATGTGTGTGAAAGTACACGGCTGTGCAGTGAGCTGTGTCTGTGCGATTCCACTTTACATCCTTCCTCACACTAATGAAACACTGACTAATTAACCAGGCAGGTGAACGTTTAACCACACTGCTTCTGTGTGCTCCATCACACAAACACTCACACACAGTCTCC
This sequence comes from Pleuronectes platessa, assembly GCF_947347685.1. Taxonomy (NCBI): domain Eukaryota; kingdom Metazoa; phylum Chordata; class Actinopteri; order Pleuronectiformes; family Pleuronectidae; genus Pleuronectes; species Pleuronectes platessa. The sequence goes on along the minus strand of NC_070640.1, from coordinate 12,794,795 downwards.
CACATAACACACACACCAGACCTGAACTTAAACCGTACATTTGTTTATATATTTGCAAAATTAGTATAGACATATTGACTTTGTTTTGAAAGGACAAAGGCTCAAACTAATCACACCCACAAAAAGGCAAATGAAACAGATTGAAACCGGAAATTAAATCCAGAGACAAAACAAAATACCTCAGTGAGATTCTTATCCTCTTTTAAATCTCTCTTGAAGACATATTTTCTATAAAAGCGCTTTCTCGGGAGTTGAAGTCTGAATTGTCTTTGAACTTTTTAAACTTCTCAGCCTTTTACTGTCAGGGTTCATAAACATTTTGACCAATGGATTTCCATGACTTTTCCATAACTTTTCAATAACTTTAAACCAAATTTACATGAACAAACAATGATAATTCCAAAGCATACAGTATACCTTAAATGAGACAAATGAATGAGAAAATAGTTTGATTGAGGTCTTTGTCTGTTGTAACCAATGGCATGTACTTTTCCATTTGTAGCCAAGCATGGTTAAATCTACACTTCCCTGGCATAGTGCATTATCCCGCCTATCAATTGGTTTGAGAGCGTATGCCTGCTTATATTTTGAGTGTATATTTTTTTTAAACATATCAATTATTTAGAACTCAGCGTAAATTAACAACATGAAAATATGAATTTATAAAATGTCCATGACTTCTCCAAAACTTTAGGGATTTTATTTTTGTCAAGCTCTTTTCCAGGCCTGGTCAATTCCATGACCTATCCAGATTTTTCATGACCCTAGGAACCCTGTACTGTACAAAGTTGATTTACTAATCCTGGCTGTGATTCTACTGACTAGTTTAATATTTTTTTGTTCTACATTTAATCATTTTATTTTACTGTTATACTTCTGCTATAATCTTTTCTAATGTTTTTTGATATTCAGACTGGTTTTGATGGTCTCTTGTCGTTTGCATTATGTTTTTAATTTATAACAGTTAAAGACACTTTGTTTTGAAACATTAACATATCTTTAAATAAAGTTGATTATTAGCATTATCTGCTCCAGCTCCCAAAGGATACGCCCTGAATAGGATGGATGGATGGATGGATGGATGGATGGCTGGGTGGATGGATGGATGGATGGATGGATGGATGGATGGATGGATGGAGATATAAATTAAGAGATTAAAGGAGAAATAAATGATGCATCATTATATCAGTTATTTTAATTATTTGTCAGAAAATTTGGCCTTTATCTCATTATAATACATTAAAATGAAAAAATCTTCTTTTATTATCTGCACTTTTCCTATATGATCTTCTTTTATAAAATTCTGCAAGTATTTCTCTTGTAATTAATATCACACTTTAAAAAAAATAGACATTTTGAAAAACATGATGAGCTGCCATTCATTTTATTTAAGTTTTTCAAAATTGTAATGCTTTGTCAAAACAATGAAAAGCCATCTTTTACTTTTTTTTTATAGAAGAAAACGATGAATGGGGTATTAGTGATTTATAGCACAGAAATATTCTGATGGAGAAAAATCTTCATCATATACAAGTTGCCATACATATGGAATGTAAATCATCCGTCTGTGATAATGCTCTTATTTTTTTACATTTTGGCAAAAACAGAAGATGCCCTCTCCATGACCTGTAGAGGGCACCGATGAGATGTCCCATGTGAATAGCTGCCTGCTGTCCAGCTGCTGCAGGGTCACATGTAGGAGCGGACCAAGGGCCACGTGCATGATTCTTTAAGATGCCATTGCTCATGTCTGCCCTCAATCAACTTAAATCCCAGATTAAAGGGATGGTGCTAATGGAGCCGAGTCATTCTGCTCAGGCTCTGATTGTATTATTGATACTGAACAAGTTTCCTCTCCCGTGTGAGAGGTTCTCAATCTTTCCTTGATTAAATACGGCCTCATTAAATACGCCTGTTTTTATAAAGCTTTTCTTTGTTTCATAGTTGCAACAGGCTTGAATTATTAAGATTTCCACTGTTACCTTAATTGACAAAATCCTCCTTTTTTAGTCCCACAATGGGGAATTTTTTTAATACACTCATGTCTAATGTGCAGTAATGTGCAAATGTCCCTCTGTTTTTAACTGACATCTAAACCCCAAAGCTGAAAAACAAAAGGGTTTTGCAGGTTCTGTGACTACATGTCGTGAAAATTGTTGTTAGGGATTGGACCATAGGTACATTTGGAAAAACGTTAACCCCATGTTCCTATGTTCTTATATTTGATGAGTTTAAACCAGTTAAAATCCTCAAGTAAGGAGTCATATCCTCTGCTATGAATGACATCTGCTCGGGGGTCATAAGTGCAACGCTTGCAGATGTGGCTCAGACATATGCTTGCATCCGTTTCTTCTAGATGGGAACATTAGCATCCTCCCACCACTGCAGTGGGCAACTCCACAGAGAAGCCTGTAACGCGCTAAAGTAGGCTACAGGCTTTTTATTTCTATCTGGCCAGAACGATGATGAAACTGCTGGTTGTATTACCCCCCGCCCCCTCTCCCCGCCCCTCTGCCGCCGCCAGTTTGTAGGTTACTGAAAGATTTCACCAACCACAGATAAGAAGATTAGGGAGGAATTAATGGTATTCCTTTGTCATTATAGGAATAAATTGATATTTGGTTTTAAATCAGGGGTTGGGGGAGTCGGAGGAACATGTTGTGTCAGGAGACGTAAGCAGTTGGATGGCACAGTGACAAACAAACTTAGCCAGGGGGATGCCTGGGCACTGGAGCTAAGCGCTGGATATCTCGACCGCTGTATCATGTTACAGGAGATGAGAGCGCGGGATAATGCAGAAGTAGCTGGGTGTGTGCGTGGGGCGGAATGAGTGCTGCTGTGACATGGACGTACAAGTAGAGGACGGGGGCAGCTGTGGCATTCCCTGGGTGAGACGCTGACGCAGTGGGAGGAACGTGCAGGTTCCTCTCGTCTTTCCAGCCCCAGCTTAACCATGAGAGTGGCCCTCCTGGGTCTCAGACTGATGTGCTTGGCCTGGTTGTGGCCCATCACCCAGCTCCGCGGCAGCCACCTCCCGAACAAGAGGAGACACAAGGATGAGTACGTCGGAGAGAACACCAGACAAAAGCAAGGAGGGTGAGCACCGGTTGGACTTGTTGCTTTGATGAGTTGATTTTGTATTTTGAAAAGTGTCCCTTCGATGTCTGGCATCCATTTTATGTGATGATATTCTACTGAATGGAAATATGGTTGTGTAATATGGTTGAGTTTTTCGTTTGACATCAGAGAGATTCAAGGTAGGAGCAGGTTATAACATCTTTTGAGTTGAGAGATAAAATAGATATGACTCGAGGATGTAATTTTGATGTTGTTTAATGAAAAGAAAAATATTAAGATCATTAATAAAGCTGGATTTTGATTCACATTGCTCACTTTGTGATGACACTAAGGACAGATGAGCCTCTTGGTAAAACAAACAAAAGATGCAATTCATTTATTCATGAGACAGATGCAAGACGAACCCGTCGGTATCTTAAAACCTGCGTCGATTCACCGAAAGTAAAAGAACTCTCATCAGACGGACGACTTTGGATTTAATCATCGTGCTAAAAGTCCAATTAACCATCACTAAGACCCTCGACCAGATGTCAGCTCTGTTTCAAGTATGCGTTAGAGAGAGAAAGCTGGAGACGGATGATTTTAACGCAAGCTGTTCTCTGTTGTCTTTGCTCGTCAGGCGGGTGGATCTTAAGATGAAAAAGATGGACAGCACCAAGTCTCTGCTTATTAAATCTGAGCAGCTGCTTCGGATTGAGGACCATGACTTTGCAATGCGGCCGGGCTTCGGAGGTAAGACACACACAGATATCCATCTTTTTTTAAATAAACCTAGTTTCACTCTTCGTATTAATACCTTTTTTTATTATTTTGAATAACCATGTGCCTTTCTGGCAACTCAGTAAGGTCAATATAGGTTACTGTGCTGTCTTTTGTAATACGCCTCCGAAAAAAACCCAGTGACCTAGATCGTCTGCAGTGTGAGACAATGACTGCAGACAGTGGGACAGATAAAATAATCTCAACTGCGAACATAATTCTGCGGAGGGGAAAATGAAAAAGCCTGACGTCAGAGGACCTTCGTGAAACTGCTGTCAGAGCCTTTCTTTGCTTAAATCTACAGATTCACAGGTTTACAAATTTAATTTCCCAAACTGCAACTGTAGAATATGTAAATGACAAGCTTGGTATGGATGACCATATTTTTTAAAACAGAGCAAATACAAAAGCTATTGCACAAAACATTTTTATCCTTTTGGGGATACGGCTCTGTGACCTGTTGCAGGCTTCCTGACTGGCTGTGGCACATCTTATCTCTTTATTATCTCTGCCAAGGAGGTTTCTTTGCTGTTTGTCTATGAACAGGATTACACAGCAACTACTTAAGACATTTTGATGAAATTTGGTAGAAGGGTAGAGTAAGGGCCAAGGAAAAAGCCATTAACTTGTGGGACAGATCTAGACAAAGGAGCAAAGGAGAAAAGACAATTTCACCAATTTCCCAGGAGAAAAATGTGTGGTTCATCAATCATGGATATTTAGGGGAATGAGATCTATGAGTGTGTGCAGCTTGATTGAATTTAAGGGAATGCTGGGCCTTCACCGAGGTGCAGTATGCGCTCTATTGAGTGTCATTGAAGTTTAATTTGCAAACAATACAGTTCTTGTGAAGGTGCTTTATTATATTTCTTGTGTACGGTTAAATGTTGTAAATAATTTGTTTGGATTTCAGAGAATAATAGAGCAATATAGAAAAATAATAGAAACAATGCAGTTGACGTTGCCATCCATTCATTTTGTCGGCTTGTGACTCTTCCCACATCTGAGTCCCTGTTTGAGTTGTATCAGCTGTGAATGAAATATGAATATTATTGACAGGTTGGACAGTATCGTACATCCTTGCTCCTTGTAGTTGAACTATTTCCTCAACATTGCTTCACAGCCTTTATTGTTTTGCACTGCACAAGCTTCCTGTTGCTTCAGCTGAATTTTATGCCCAGATGAGAAAATGACGAGGACTTTTGGTCCAGGACCCTAGCTGCCCTATATAATCCCTCCCACCTCACTAACCTATTCTAATCATAGACTGATGGTTTTGAGAGCTTACCTTCATTAGATAATGGCAGTGGGTTGTTTTTAGTTCACATACATTAACAGTAGTGGACAATGACATAAGGTAGAAAGCGTTCAATACGTTTCCGGATAAACGGACACGTTGCTTCTTCTGCAAAATGAAGTTAAATCACTGCTGGAAGAACTTCATCTTTATCATAAGTGACAAATAATTGTTTGGATATTTTTTAATAGCTAGAATTCAGCTTTTGAGGATTTAGAGGGTCTCAAGTGTCGATCAGATCCCTGTAAATCAGTATTACGGACCCAGGTTGTGGTGCAGGTTGAACCTTTTGGTTGAAAAGCCTCGGTGAAGGGCTGATGCTTCAGTTTCGGACAACAAATCCACGAATGGCAAGAAAAGCCCTGACTTAGATCCCGGCTCTGACCTCTTCTGTGATGAGTTTGCATGTTTAACCAGTATTTTTGTGGTTTACTTCAGGTCACATGACCAAAATATTTCAACTGACAGGATTGTTAGCATCAGTGTTTGTCTTGGTGTGTTTCACAGAACCTAAATTCATTAATTAATTAGTGCTTTTTTAATCCACATAAGATGTTGACTACATAACACAAGGGATATTATATCCATGTAGGTCACTGTAGTGCGCCCGTTATTCCCACAGCAGGGAAGATTTCATAAATAGCACAAAATCAGCTTTGGATATCTTGTCTCTCTGCAAATGTCTGGTTGTAGCTGTGCCCTTAAGTAAGCTGTAACACAATGTTGATGCTGTTTAGACTGGGCTAATGGTGCGCTTGAACCTCTTGTGGACAAAATAAGTATAACAACAACAAACATTGAAAACTTAAAAAGATCAGTGCAAAGACTTTTTTCACTTCCTCTTAAGACATAAACACTGGAAAGAAAACAGTGGATAAAGTATTTTCTTTAGTTTTTTGCCTCTCAGGTATTTTGTAGCATCTTTTTTGTGCTTCCTTTGTGAGCAGGAGACTTTACGTTGCTGTGCATCCATTACTTCTGAGTAAATCTCTTTTAAAGTATTTATTCAGGGATGATATGATCACAATTCTGAGCTGAGGCATGTTTATGAATCTGCATGATGTCGGGGTCATCACTCTCATCTAACCTTTAGTCTGTCATCTGTACACTGTGGTTCATGTCATGTTACTCAGTCGTGGGATTTACATGCATATAATCTCTAGTAGATTCTCGGGGGATGTGATCTAACTTCTGCTTAAAGCTGATCCATTAAACGTTTGACCCTCTGCAGGTTCAGCTATTCCTGTCGGCATCGACGTTCAGGTAGAGAGCATTGACAGCATATCGGAAGTAAACATGGTACGTGTCTCGAGTATTTGACAACATACAGTATCTCATTTTCTCTTTTGGTCTTGATCCACTGTTTTTGTTTTCATGTATTTTTTATTTCCAGGACTTTACTATGACCTTGTACTTGAGGCATTATTGGCAGGACGATCGGCTGGCCTTTCCGTCCAGCAGCAACAAGAGTCGTACCTTCGATTCACGTCTTGTGAAGAAAATTTGGGTTCCTGACGTTTTCTTTGTTCACTCTAAACGCTCGTTCATCCACGATACAACCACGGAGAATATCATGCTGAGGGTTTATCCTGACGGCAACATTCTCTACAGTGTCAGGTGAGAAGTTTTCTTCATTGCTCATAAAGAGATTACGTTAAAGCAGAAACAGTCAGACCATACGATCTGGATGAATAGCAATTACAAAATAAGTCTCCACACATTCCTATTTTCAATCGCAAATGGCTTTATGATTGGCTGAGGGGGATAAATTGATGCTACAGAGGTGCAATAGAAACAGCAGACAGTGGATGGAACAACATCATTGTTGCCTTTAGCTTCCTACTTTCAAAGGTTACGTAGTCCTGCTTTAAGCTTAAACATCGTTACAGATTCAATTAAGTGAGTAATAATTAAAATATTTTAACAAATTCTGGAGGTTTAAAAGGGATATCAATCAGGAAATATAATGGCCCACTGGAAGCTCCCAGCAGGGTTGATAGATTAGAGCCTGAAAGGAATATGAAGAGCTTTCAGACCACGGTCACAATATCCATTTCAACCAAAGATGTCCACAATATGGCGTCATCCCTAACAGCTCTCTATGACCACAGGCCCCGTGAGGCACTGAACGAACCGATCAGCTCACTTGTACCTATCACAAATCCGTCTAGTTTTGTTTTATACCACATTTGACATCCTACTCGTTGAATGGTTAACTCTATGCATCTAAACTCTGAAAGTCATCCATCAGTGCAAATATAGCATTTTCTCTGATTGTGTGTGTGTTTCTTTAACTCTGATCTGTGTTTCAGGATCACTGTGACGGCACTTTGCTCGATGGACTTCAGTAGCTTCCCCCTGGACACACAGAATTGCTCCCTGGAGCTGGAGAGCTGTGAGTATCAAACTGCAGCAGGGGCACTGCTGCTCATAACATATTCAGTGTTAGGCCTGCAGGAACACAATTAGTGCATTAAACCTGAACAAAAATGTACTTTAAATAATTGGCTTGCTTGATGTATTTTACTTTAATAAAATGTTCTAATTTAAAAGGTGATGGCTAAATAAATCTTTTAGCCTGTTCAATATTTAAACAAAATCTTTATATCGTAACTCTATGTCTTTAAACTCACGCACAAACACAGATTGTTTTTGTTTACATGGAAAGCAATAGTCCACTAATAGTCTGAATAAGACAGTCCAATGCAAACAGCATTGTCTGATCACCTTAACCTGAATTAGGACATACACAGAATAAGGAATATTAAGACAAGCAGAATTAAGACATTTGGAGTATTCTAATATTAAAGATAATCACATTATATCGTCCTAATACACTTCACAACTCACGTAAACATACATTCACCCATTATGTATATTTTCCTTTGATGATTTCCAGAGGCGGGGTACACCATGAACAGGTTGCCAGGGTCTCACAAGGCCAACACAGAGACAAACAACCTTTTAAACTTACATTCACACCTACATCCGATTTAGACTGTCCTAACATCCATACACCATCTCCATGTCTGTCGACTGCAAAACTCCACACAGAAAGGCCGACCTTCTCTCTGTGTGGGGACAGAACTAGCCAACGTGCTTCCCTCATGTAAACAGTATCATCGAGTTTTTTGTCCAATGTTGCTTTCCATGTAAACATAGTCATTGCGTATTACAGCTCACAATGCATTAGTATACTCCATAACCACACAGTAACACTCACTGTCTTCTTTGTACATGGAATAAATGATTCATAATCCTCAATCAGGTCAATCTCTGTGCATTGTATATACGTCTGTCTCTTTGATGCAGATTTACGAGGGATTATTGAAGATGCTCATGACTGACGATAGAGTCAGGATTGCTTTAAAGCATTGTGGGGGTTCTTTTGTCTTTCCGCTTCCTGCTTCTTTCTCTTCATCTCTCTCTTTCTGTCTCACATTATGAACCGCATAAAGCATGGATCCTGATCTCAGAGGAGAGTCGGTAGTGTTCAATTTCCGCTCACTCTCCTCTCCTCTGAGAAAAACATCTTCTTCTTAGAAAGGCAACATGTGAAGGTGACACACCCTCCTTCTCTCCTCTCTTGAAGATGCTTACAATGAGAACGACCTCATGCTCTACTGGAAGAACGGGAACGATTCGTTAAGGACTGAAGAGATCGTGCTCTCTCAGTTTTTTGTTGAAGACTTCCAGCCTTCCTTTGGGCTTGCCTTCTACAGCAGTACTGGTACGTGAGGCTGGAAGGACTGTCAATAGTGTTCAGCTAAAAGAAGCCTAAGTCTTGGCCCAGATACCATTGTCTACACTAGAAGCCACAAAATATTGTCCGTTTCACCCAGAGGCCAATTCTTTATCAGACAACAGTTGATGCTGGGGAAAAAAACGTTCCTGGTTTTGTTTGAAGCCTAGTTCCCTGTGTTCTACTCATAATGCTAAGCTAAGTTCATCCACTGCATCTGGTCAAGACATATTCTAACAAATAACCTCCCGTTAAAAGTCTAATTAGCTACTGCACTGAACAAAACAGCTTGTTTGTTTGCTTAACATGTACTGGTGGTTGGATTTGTTACTTTCTGGCAGAGTCAAGCTAGCTGTTTTTTATGCTAAGCTAAGCTTTGCGGCGTTAGGAAGTGTAACTCTCAGCAAGAAAGCAAATCTGCAGAGTTCCCAAAACACTGAACTTATTCTTTAAATGCTTTGAAGAAGACTGAAGCATTGATTCCCTGAGATGTAACGACATGTTCAAATTTGGAATATCACTATCACTATCATCAGGTGCTTTTTCATTGGCAGAATTGAAAAGTACTATGTCGGTTTTAGTTTCAGGCTTGTATGACTTACGGCAGCACCCAGCCTGCCGTTGCCACTAACACATTGTCAGTGTTAGAAAAACAGACAGAAAGGGGCCAGGGAGATTTTCTTCTCAGTGTGAAATAATCTTGCGAGGACCAGTTATATAACAACAGCTCTAGATAGATCTGCCCCAGAAAGTAATTTCTCTGACGTTTAAGTTGTAGTTTCTTGCTGTAGGTCCATCTTGTACTTGATTCACACTTTTCTTCTGGTCATGAACCTCACTGCTCGCCACTGCTAGTTTCTGTTTTATTTATCTCTTTTTCAGGTTCGTACAATCGGCTCTACATAAACTTCATTCTCAGGAGGCATATCTTCTTCTTCATGCTTCAGACGTACTTCCCCACCATGCTGATGGTGATGCTGTCCTGGGTGTCCTTCTGGATAGACAGGAGGGCGGTACCTGCTCGTGTCTCTCTTGGTACTGAGAACACGAGTCAACACGGACATCGACATGTTAACTGAACATTCAGCCTCTTACCAGGGACACACATTTCATAATATACGCGATTGGTTGAAGGACCCGTTCAGACACGTCCTGAGAGATCCAATCACAAGTTGACAGTGTTCAGTTCCTCTGTTCACAACTGGCACAAATGTTTCCTGAATGTGTGATCTGTGACTACTTGTGATTGGAACTAATCTGCAAGTAAACATGTACACCATTTCTGTTTGCGAAGACCAAATTATGTTGTTTTTAACCAGTCGAACTTTACAGATGTGTCTGATGACAATGTTTGTGTCAATGCGAGCAAGAGAGAGAAAGAGATTAAGTGGAGTCCGGAGGGGCTGAATGAATGAATGTGCAGCAAGCAGCTTTGCTGAGTAAGATTTGACCCTTTGGGCATCATTATGTGTTGATCAGGGTTGATCAGACACAAATAATGATCCAAAAATATAAATAGGAATATATTTTGTTGTGATTCAGCCAATGTGACCAACTCTTCACAATGTTTCTGATGTTTGGTTCCAGGCATCACCACAGTTCTGACCATGTCCACCATCATCACTGGTGTCTCAGCCTCTATGCCACAGGTGTCTTACGTCAAAGCCGTGGACATCTACTTGTGGGCAAGCTTCCTGTTCGTCTTCCTGTCCGTCATTGAGTACGCTACCGTCAACTATTTCACAACAGTCGAGGAGATGAAGAGGCTCCGACGGGCAAAGGTCATTCACATTTTATTTTAACTGTGGCCTGGAATGGCCTCTTATATAACATGTGACTTCTGACTCGCAGAAAATAATTCCCTATCTGGAGCTCTCTGTCCTCAAAGCCTAACGCCCCTCTCCTCCCCCTGTCCCTGCAGATGCCCTCGTCTTTCAATACCACACAGGCTATGGCGTTTGACGGCTGTTACCATGACAACGACATTGACCTGACTCCTTTCTCGGAGGTGTCCAGCCCACCGAACACGGAGAGGAACACCCAGACGCGAAACTCCACCGTCTCTGCGCCCACGGAGGGCACCAGGCTACGCCGCAAGCACCCTTTAATAGAAAATCTCAGCTTCATAATGAGCAACAGCTACATGATCGACTCTTACTCCAGAGTCATATTTCCCCTGGCTTACCTGCTCTTCAACATCATCTACTGGAGTCTATATGCATAGAGCATGAACTATGCAGAATAAACACTTTCACTTGTTTTCACCATTATACAGTAAAACACCAATAGGCTGCAATAAACTAATATATACAATAACTTGTTCTGCTGTGGGATACGACCTCTTGCATGATGTCTTCAGTTGTAGCTTGGGGAAACCCCGAAGTCGGCTGTTGCTTTATTTTTGCTGATTTATTTATTTATGTATTTTAGCATGCCTGTTTTATATGAGATAAAGTTTTAATCATACAAATATATTTAAATTTTTAGGGATTTATTTTATTGTGGGATTAGACACAAAATATCAACGTGTATATTTAAAGCACAACTTCTTGGATAATAAACTTATGCTCTTAAAGCTGTGTAAAGCTTGATTTTTGTATTTAGGACAGGCGACGCGTTGAAGTATCATCACTGAGAATTAAATGAGCAGATTTAATCCTGAGGCTACTTTTTATCTGCAGTCAGCCGTGAGTTGATGTTACACTTGAAAGGAGACAAGCCAGGGAAGAAGAGTAAAAATATTATATTATATATAAGCACATATGTAATATGTACATTATATAATGCAGTGTTACTGAAGTTTTTTAAAGATCATAATCAATTTAATTTAAAGCCTATCATTTTTTCCCAAATTGTAATATAAAATAGCATTTGCAGCTGAGCGTGGGCCTAAAAACAGCCAGAAAATAATGATAACTACAGTATGATGATGATAAGACAGCTACTAAAATAAACAACTCCTGACACTTGTGAAGTCATGTGAAGAAACAAAACCAGTTTCAGGGCTTCTTGTCCATGTTGGATTAAAGCTGAGGATTAAAAGTTCATCACTTTCATTTTCATTTGAAACTGCAATTTAAGAAAATATCATGTACTTATATTAAGAATCATCTGCAATGTAGCAATGACCAAGCTCCAGACTGGTTACTGAACATTGTGGAGACATTATATAATAATGGCAACGCTACAGCAGAAAAAAGAGAAACGCTACATGACTTAAACTATGACCCCACAAACGATAGAGCTAAAGACACATCACACACAGAGATCACAGCAGGCACACAATGTGTTATAACCACAACAATAACAATATATAGATAAATGCCATGTGAGTCAGGATGTAATCTTTATTGTGCTGGTTGTGGGGAGGGGCTTTTAGCCCTACATTAATACTTTGATTAATTGATTTGGTATTAATTGCTCTATAGATGCCTCCGTTTGGCAAAAGTGACTATTTTAATATCCCATTCAGATTTGGCGTTACAATTATATTCTATACAATAATACATGAATAGACAATGCTTTAAACCAATTTATGTAAAATAGAAATGAATGGATGAGGATTGGAAAGTAGAAGAAAACATGGAGAGAGGGGATTACATCCCCTGACGTCACTTATGCTCAGTTGCATAACGTTCTGCGTGGGCACATGAGGCCAGCAGGATGTCGGATTGTCACTGTGGTGTCAGGATGATAATGCATTCTACCCCACAGTGTGGCGCCAGAGCTCCACTAACGGGAATATATGGTATGTATTTATTCGGGTCATACTGGCACCACTAACAATGTCTGCAAACATGTGGATCATTTTAGATCTACACAAACACTGATGTACAGGGCATTACTGGACAACATGCCCAAGGATCATTAAAAGGTATAGTGTGTAGGACTTGGAGGAAATTATTAGCAGAAATTTTATATAATATTCATCACTATTACAATGAAATTCAACCTGGCAGCAACATGATAAAAGTTACCCAAAGACCTGGCAACCCTGAGAGCAGGTCCTCTTCCACAGAACCCACCAAACTGTACCGCCGTTCTACAGCAGCCAAGTAGGGACAAACCAAACACAGGCTTTACAGAGCGCCTTTTACATACTTACATTACCTGAAGGCTAATGTGGCTTCTCCTATATGCTTGGAAAAGAAAGAGTGAGGTGAGGTGGGGTATTCATTTAGCTGTAATGCACAACTTCACCGTTAGATGTCACTAAAACCTATAAACGTGTCCTTTTCATCAGATAAAGACTTTTAACTTCCCTCATCTAATTTCCAACAGACAAGAGAGGCCACTCGAAGTCTGTTGATCTTAGAAGATATTTTGATCTGACCAGCCATCATTTTATATTCGAACCCTCAGCTGAATTAAAAATAAAAGACATTCAAAACCAGGCCTCTTGGTTTCTCTGCCCTCTGGACCCCCCCTGGTGTACAGACAAAGAACAGCAGCTTTCGATACTCCATTCTAACTATCAGATGTGCAGGAAAGTCTTTAAAAGATATGAGATAAAGTATACGTGTGAAAGGTTTAAAATTTGTCTTCAAATTACTCTTTTGTTTAAAAATCCGGTTCAATGATTTATCTGCTTTAGTACATAAAAAACTCTATATCCCTTTCCTCCATCAGAATTAGATTTTATGGCCATTGATTTATATTTTCATACAATCATTATTTTGTATTCATTCTAACAGTGTAGTTTATCATCATTTTCTTACTGTCCCTTAAACAACTGTGATCTCTTATTTGCAATGTGCTCGCTCTACAGGGTGTAGCTGTATTCAATCTGGTCAAATACAAGTTTGAGCACCGCAACAATGACAGAGATAAATGAGGCGGCGAGCGATGGAATAAGCTCCTCCCCACTCACAGCCCTGAAAGGCCAGTGCAGAACACTACCGCGACATAATGCTTCTTCTGACGTAACGGTGAATGTCTGAATGCCAGGACTCTTTTTTTAGCCCCGCAGTGTTAACCAGGAAACTCATGTCAACAGTCATGTCTGTCAGCGACAACCCTCACCAGGTTGGGACACACCCTGAGGCGTACCTTTACAGTGGAACTGTAGAGCAGAAGTCAAATCTGGATTTACCTCGTCCACAGTAGTGGTGTTTGCATATCAGTAGCAAGTAGAGGACAGTGGATCTTTCTGATTTGGTATTTATCTAAACAACTACCTGTACAGGAGCTGGATATTTGATAGAGACTTGCTCAAGGTAAAGTGGCAACATATGACTTATCAGGCTGGTATTACACGAGCATGTGTCAGACGTAGATCCGGGCACACAGCAGGCTGCCAGCATCAATAACCAGTTCTGTGTCTATTGACAGAAGAAATAATCTCATGTTTGCCTGACTTTGTTTTCAAGTTTGGATTTTACCCAGGGGACGCCATGCTACATGGAAATGAAGACAAAGTCAAGATTTGCTCTGGTGGATCTTCATGCTGCCAAACGTATGCCGTCTCTGTAAGGTAAAGCTGAGGACTCTGTGTGTGTGTGTGTGTGTGTGTGTGTGTGTGTGTGTGTGTGTGTGTGTGTGTGTGTGTGTGTTAATTTGTCTCCTTTTTTCTTCATTTGGAATCACAGTTAGTTTTTAGGAATTCAGGATTATTCAACAAGATAGGTCATCTAAATACAGATAAAAGTATTAATTCCATTGAACATTATCGTTAACCTCTAACCTAGTTTCAAACCACATTTTGATTTTTCCTTAGAGCAAGATTACAGAAAAAACACCTAAACAGATGTCCACTATTTTTGTCCTATTATCTTTATTTTTAAGTTACTGCTAATATGTTGAGGAACAGGGCACAGGATGCACCTGCTACAATGTGGTACAGTGATGTAGACATTACTTCCCCATGAAGGGAGGATCTGTGGATTCAACCTTCAAACTACCTGTGTACCTACACATGAATACTAAAGCAGGACATCTGGATTTATTGAGGAAGGCAACATTGTTTTTTTCTTGCTCAATCGTTACTTTACCTTTACCTTTCTGTTGGGGATCTCTGTCCCTCGTTCCCTTTGTAATATCTCATATTTAATTGTACATCAGTTCTTTGAACAGCTTGTGTAGGTTTTGAGATATTATTTTGTGATAATAATTGAGAATGTACTATTTTTTTTTTTTTTTTACATAAAAACATTCTGAGCTGTTGGAAACTCATGTCTCTATAGAGTACAGCGTGTTGTATTTCTGCTCGCCATTCGCCACAGCTGAGAGAAAGGGTTATGTCTTTGTTCTGAGGTTTTCCTTTACTTTAAGGCGTGTCTGAACTGGAATGCATTCACATGTTTAATTTGGCGCTATTGACTCCTTCAGGACATTACGAGATAAGGCTAATGGACACAATGACGTGAAAAGAAGTTCAACACATATAATCATGGAGGTACAGCGTTCATTAGCATGGGCGTGATAAGGCAAAGGTGTTCCTCAAGTTTTTCATATGACTCATTGTGACGCTTTCCTTTGACTGTGGTAAATGAATAGGTGTGAGAATCGTCAAACGTCACTACAATGAAACTTGAACTTTACATTTTATATAGCGGGCAAGGAAATACCAATTTGAAAAGTGTTTACAATTATTTTATTTGCGACTTGTTACAGAATGAAGAATCCTGGCTCGCGTGTCAGACACCTGCACTGGCTGCAGATACTACTGGTCGTCCTGCTCACAGGTGAGGACTGACATCAGCTGTGACGGTTTAAAAAGCAGGTTGTCTACAGGCAATGGAGCAATAACTCTATTCTTAAACTGTAACTGTGTGACACATCTTACATGCTCATCACACACGCACGCACACAAGTCTTAAATTTTTTTCTAGCTCATTACAGTAACCTGTTAGTCTAGTTTGTTTGCTATCTCTTTCCTAATCAGAGAAGCCTCTTCCTTCATCAAGTGGTAAATATACTTATAGTGTGTTTCAACAACTTTGTATAACTGCCGCAGAAGGTCTGCCTGGGCCTCTCGACCATGTTAGGTAACCTAAATCTGAACTTTCAAGTTTTTTTGAAGTATCGCTGTGTGCCAGGGTGATACCAAATGGAATACATAGAAATCCTATATTTTATTTATCTATTTAATATATCAATTTCTTTGTATTTCAGTTTATTTTTCTCTGTTTGTTTTTTATGATTTAGTGACAGCCAGTGACCGGAGCCCTTGTGTTTTGGGGTCGTTAATGTGTGATGAATATAGACTGAAACCTCACTGGAGGGCGGAGGCATACAATCGTAGAACAGTACTTCTAATATTATCTCTGTACTTTATAATTACATTAATTATGTATATAAATGTCTTAAAAATCTCCCTTAAATCGATAATACAGATCCGTCACAGGATTTAGAAATTTGAACGTGTTGAATCTGGTCCATTAAACATTGTCAGGATGTCCAGTGTTTTCCATCGGGGGGGTCACATCCATCACTATGAAACTGAAGTCATGTTGAAGAGTAAATATCGTCTTTGTCATTTGTTTCTGTGCAGACTGACGAAAAGCTTTTCTTCCCTCAGGTCACACTTCCTGTAATTCCACCTCCACTGCTCCGTTTCCTCCTCCGACCCTCTCCACAGCAGCTGCATCGACCTCAGGTAAACGTACTAAAGCTGTCAGAGTCACTTCTACTCCGGTTCAAACATCTGGCCACAGAACAGGCCAATCATCTATTTCAACTGGTCGTGACAAGTTCTGATCACTGCTGGTCACACATGGACCACTGACACTTTTAATATTTTAGAAATTAGTAGTTTTCTTTTATAGTTTCAGACAATAAATGAGAGCTCCATATTTTTGCATCCAATACTGACATACGGCCGGATGTTACGTTGTGTTGGTGAGCAGATTCTTTCTGAAGTCATTTCAGTGAAAGGGTTGACTCCTTGTTCTGTTTAAAAACCATGAACCTAACGTGGGGTTTGAAAAAAATGTGACACTGCCCTTTAAGATCAACTTGAGCCACGAAGATTATAACTTGGCCAACGTAAAACATCTGTTTTCTGTGGCTTTTGTATGTGGATGATGTTTTGGCTTAGTGGTGATCATTTATTCTAAAATGTTTCTGTTGGTTGCATCGTGGGAAACGTAGGACCCTGTAAAATTCTTGGATTCAAGAATATCTCATCCAATGCTGCATTGATTTTGATCATTCGGTTATTATGTCTCCCCAAACTATGTTCTGTCCTTGCTTATTATGACAGCATCCTACTCTCTTCACGTCACTGTGGATGTCTTTGGACCGGAGAAAGACGAATCAGAAATCAATAACTGGGTATGTGGGGGAACTGGTTTTCGACATGTTGCTTATTGGAGTATCAGTTTTATGATGTCGGTTTGTATCTTATGATTAAATGTAATGAACATCATGTTCTTTTTCTACAGCTTGACCAAGTGTTCACAAACCAGCTGGTGATCTGCGGGTCTCCAAGCCCAACAGCAACTATAACAACTGCAACTACACAAAGTACATCTGCGAGCACCTCAAATGAGACGACACCAATGACGACAGCAGTAGCAACACCACAAAACCACACAACAACAACCACACAAACTGCATCTGCGAGCACTTCAAATGAGACGACACCAACGAAGACAGCAGCAGCAGCATCACAAAACTACACAACAACAACTGCCACTACACAAACTGCATCTGCGAGCACTTCAAATGAGACGACGCCAACGAAGACAGCAGCAGCAGCATCACAAAACTACACAACAACAACCACACAAACTGCATCTGCGAGCACTTCAAATGAGACGACACCAACGAAGACAGCAGCAGCATCACAAAACTACACAACAACAACCACGCAAACTGCATCTGCGAGCACTTCAAATGAGACGACACCAATGAAGACAGCAGCAGCAGCAGCATCACAAAACTACACCACAACATCTGCTACAGCTGCCACAACGGTCAAGAGCACCAACACAGCTACAACATCTCAATCCAACACAGCAGCTCCGACGCTGAGCAGCAGGCCGACAACTCTTTCAGCCGACACCACACAGAAGCCAACTCGACCGAAGAATCCAAATTCAATGAAGGAGCTGGTAACTCTTCCAATCAGTGACGGACTGACAGCAGCCAGGTATCACAACGACGATCTCTTAAAGAAAAACAAGACAACTAATTCATGAATAAATGACTGAGTTATTTAATACAACTTCTTTATCAATTAACTTTGAATAATTCATTAATTTGTTCATATATTTATCCCTCACAAATACATTTCTCACCAGAGAGAACTATGGCTCAATACGTTTCATATGTTTATGAGAAGTGCTGAAAAATGTTGGATCATTGTGAGACTGTGGCGTGACTCATTCAATGGTGGGCTGCCACAGTCGCAGTAATTAAGTGGAAAACTTGTTTTTAAGTGGAGCTAACAGTAACAAACATATAGGAGAATCAAATTGTGCTGCTGTTAATTTGGAAAATAGACGAGCCCTTGCAACAATGCATATTTAAAAAACATCTGAAATGTGTTCCTGTGATCAAAACTTAAGAAGAAGCTGAGGCTGTGTTCCCCTGAACTGAGGCCACAAGTTTTAAACACAAAATGATGACACATGAAAATGTACCTAATTTCCCCAGAATTGCATTTATATTTGTCATCATGTTTTTCTGTGATAAGCAAAAATGTATCGGAAAAAGAGACAGTTAAACTAGAAAGACAAAGCGAATTTGATGACTTCTTAAAAACGTTCTCTACTGCAGACTTAACTCAAACTTGCTCTTCATTGTCTCAAATTACTTTTCAGAAGGCTCAGAAGAGCAACTGTTCTATTTGAAGTAAGTCAACTTTAAAACCTATGCGTAGTTCACAGCGTGTGTAGGGCACCATCCCGTTAATGGGGATTCATTTCTGTTTTCACAGGTCTCATGCAGCCAAAAGAAGGCAATAAAGTAAGTGGAATAACACACTGTTTTCAATTGACTGAAATGAGTGAAAACGATGTATCTGTTGCTAACACTGACCTTATACCTCAGAAACACAACGTGTACTGTGACGCTGCATCTGAGCCAGGCCGTGTCTCCATGCTGTATCCTCCGTACGCTCTGTGCGGCCAGTAAGGCGTCCACTGATATCCGGGTGGTAGGAAAAACAGCAGATAGAATTGGTGAGGGACGAATAATCATCAGTTACAAAATTACCATCCTAAAAAGTCAACGCAACTAACCCACTGTGTCACTGGACAGGTCCAATACAAAATGGCTGCGACCCACTTGACAGAAACAGGTGCATTTACAACGGCCCCAGCATTGCATCTTGGTAAGAACCTCTGTATTTATAAAGTTGGTGTTTTCATCACTTCCCAACTTGTTCGACAAATTAACAACAAAAACAAGAAACACAAGAGTACAGTGACGCTTGAATATAATCTAAAATTTGTGTTTTTCTTTCAAGGTAAATTTACAGTACTGCCTATGCATTTTTGTTTTTTCGGGGGGGCTATCATAGACTCTATATAAAGGTGGACAAATTTTTCCACCACACAAAGATACAAGCGCTGCCAGAGTCAGACCTCGACCAATCATGAGGCAGTCTCAGCTGTCAATCAGGATGTTTCACCCCCTTTTTAAAGCATCAATTAACTAATCAAAACCGGACTTAGCGGAAAAAGGGGCACGTAAAATCACGTTGAAAATGACAGACACCATCTTTCTGAAAATAAATTTGATACATATTTTGATTTGCTACAAATCCCATCAGCTAACATGGAGGAGGGAGGATTCTTGACCTGTACTGTAGCCAGCCACCAGGGGGCAATCAAGACACTTTGGCTTCACTTTTGGGAGCTTTCATGTTGTCCAACTTTACTTCTTTATATACAGTCTATGGGTCTAACTGGCATACTTCAACTATGGTTTTATCTGTCACCAGTGAGGTGTCCGGTGATGCATATGTGGAAGATCAAGACAACTCAACTAACTGTCGACCAGGTGAGTAAAGGAAGTGTTCAACCACTTGGGAAGTTTGTCAATGATCGACACACAATAACACACACAATTAACATGTTTCTTACAGCAAAAAAAATACATTTGATGTAAATTAACTTTTCTTCTATTAGGGGAGGTTTTGTTTTTATAACATCCTTTGAGGCCCACATTAAAATATTTAACACATACATAACACTAACCAACTGCTTCTATTTGATGATGCATCTGATGTCAGATGATGACCATGATGATGATGATGATGATGAAGGCTGGTTTTGGCTAAAATTACTTTTTGAAACTTATCCTCAAGTTTGCAAAGACAATGATTCCTTCCTCATATAAAAACAAAATGTCTGGGCGGATTGTTTGTTATATCAGTTTTTTATAGACCAGAGAGACTGAACATTTCTTGCAGGGTGCATCAGTGTTTTACAAGCATCTTTAGCCATGTTTCAGTAAATCTCTTTTTGTGACAGTTCTTCCACACGATCTGATACTTTCGATTCAACACAAGTAGCAACAAGGCTCCTTCACAATCCCTCCTTCTAAATGAGGTTCCAGCTTCTCACCTAGGAACCTACCTGTAAATCTGTGTTTCTCGTGAGAGCTGCTTGTGAGCCAAACAAACTCGACCAGGCATCTTCCAAGCTTTTAAACGACCGGTTTCTATTCCACTTGAACAAGAAAGACTTGTGGGAAAAACAGCAGCCGACTTCCTCTTTGCTGTCAGCCATGACAATACCTGCTGCCCGCGTGTTCCCTTCTCCCTGTGCGTGGCCTGACAGGCACCATAGACTGTAGAGGTAGACGTTATGACAGCTAGCTCAGCTCTACCGCCTCCTGGTGGCTGGTAGGAGTACAGATCATAAATACACCCTCCTCCATGTTAGTAGATATGATATGGACCAAACAAAATAAAATTTCTATAAAAGTTAACATCAAATTGAAGTACAACAATTGAAGTAACTGGCGACGACTTCTTCAAATGTAAAAAAAACAACAGAATATGCCTCCATACTGCTCCTGTGGTGTCATCCAAGTGTCCATAAGCCGCGACATTCAAATTCGACTCGAATCCTAAATTTAGCCTAACTGTCCGCTGTTATCCTCAGCCTGGAGCTGCGTTCACGTTCATGCGCACACACGCACAACCTTGCGCCGCTATGCTCTCACCCAAGGGGCTACAGCAAGTATAAGGGTAACAGAACTATTTTTAAGCTTTCAAAGTAACCGTGCAACATTTTGGGAGATACTCTTTCTTGCTTGAAGTAAGAGGAAAAGCTTGGAACCACATATTTCTACGTGGTAAATATGAAGCTACAGCTAAGTAAGACCGGGAAAGTGGGAGATGTTGTGACACAATCTCCATCTTCAAGTGTTAGTGTCTCTTTAGTCAAATTTAAAATAATGTTGTAATGTGACAAAATATCGTTAACGTTGGTTCAATGCTGATGACGGACTTAAAATCAATGTTTTACTGTGGTTCTGTAATTACTGACACGGTGAACTAATATGATTTGACTTCAGTTTCAGAGAGAGAGAACTGTAGCTGCTCAGCGTATTGCAGCAGAACTGGTTCGTATTTTTATCAGATAACTAAACCCCCAGATTATTATCTAGATTCAAACTGAAAGCTTTTTACAAGTTACCTTTTCTTCTTTGTTTTTAGATGCATACTACACTTTTCAGATATTAATACAGAGTCCAGAGGTGGACAAGCTATACGTCTTGACCGAGGTAAGTTCCCGTGCACACACAGAGCATAGATACACGCATGAATTTATGTTACAGTATTTGTCTTTACTTTATATATTCAAAAGTTAAATTCTTATTGCATCAAACTGTGTGTGATGTGTTTTTTACAGGTTTCTAAAATAAAAGAACCAGTCTGCTCTCCAGTAACAGGGTAAATTTGGCCATTCTTCATGTATATACAAACCAAACTATATAATAATGCATAGACTTTTATGACATGAAAAATAACTCCTAATATTTGCAATGTTCCTTTTCAGGTTTTCATGTCCTTGGTCCCTCATTTCATCAGAATACAAGGTAATCAGCCAGTAACACATCATCTTTCTGAGTTTTATGAATATTTGGGCCGTTGCAAAACCCTAGACTGTAAATAAAGATGGATGACACATCTCCACCTCCTATTACATTTGCTAAATAAAACATACCCTGATACGATCACTGGCATCTCACACTGGTGACATTTTGTGGATGCACAGTGCACAATAGCGACCATGGAGTGGATACAAGTGCTTGATACATATTGCAAGTCAGTCTGCTGTTATAGCATCAAATAAACGCCTTGTCATCCATGTTTATATACAGTCTATGATAAAATGTAATCCTGGCATATCGGCCACATAAATAATATTTTAGACACTTTGTTCTTTTTGCCTAAGCACACAAAATAAATGGTAATCTATATAAATTATATACAATCACTTGAGTTGACTAAAATGGATATTTCTACACAGGATGTGCATTTGTTCTGTGACAGCACAGGAGAAAGGTAATTAATCATTTTAAAAACACAACACATTGTATGTTCTGGTGCAGCATTTTAACTGTGACTGAAACTTCTGTGCACCTCTGACTTTTCCTTTTTATTCCAGTCTTCGAAGCTGCAAAGTGATTGTCAGCTTTGCTCGTGAGGTTCCTATCTGCAACGTGTCGGCAGCCGTGACCAATCAGTTTGCGTCCAATGACCAGATCAGATTTGATGGACTGGTGACTCGAGCAGGTACATAGCCATAAGTCCATTCAAAGTCACTTCATACAGTCAAGACAAAATGAAACAGATTCATCATGTAAAAGTTCTTCATTTATGTGATATCTGAAATGTCATGCAGCAATATGTGGGAATTCAAATACCAGTGAGGATCCACTGACGTCACAGGTCACATGGGACAACAGGAGCCTAAAGCCTGACAAGTTTTGTAATGCAACAGAAGAGTCTATCAACCTCACCTGGTTTGTACGCTTTCTATAACATCAAAATGTTACAGCTGATTTTAAAAGTATTTCCTCCGTTAGATTTCAATTTGTCCTTTTTTGTTAATAGTCAAAATGGGAAAAATGTGGTCGTGGATCTGGATGAAAAGTGTGTTCACATGCCGTCCACCACAGTCGGCCCGAACGTGACGGCCATGCAACCAAACACCACCAGGGCTGTGAACGCAACCTCATCCCCACTGAACACGACTGTGAACGCAACCTCATCCCCACTGAACACGACTGTGAACGCAACCTCATCCCCACTGAACACGACTGCTGAACCCCTCAGCAACACCACCGCCACTGCTAATGTCACAGTGACAACACTTAACACAACCACCATCACTGCTAATGTCACAGTGACAACACTCAACACAACCACCGCCACTCCTAATGTCACAATGACAACACTTAACACAACCACCTTCACTGCAAATGTCACAGTGAATACAACCCTCAACACAACCACAGCCATTTCTAATGTCACGGTGAATACAACCCTCAACACAACCACAACCACTCCTAATGTCACGGTGACAACAACCCTCAACACAACCACAGCCACTTCTAATGTCACAGTGAATACAACCCTCAACGGCCCCACCACAACAACAAATTTAACCACAACCGAGTCAGGTTAGTGATCACCTCAGCTCTGTGGAACCACTTTAAACTTCCAAGTTTACATTATTACGGTATCATTAAAGTATCCCGTCTGCATTTTGCTGACTGCAGCTGAACGCCAGGCCACCGCGATGCTGGAGCTGACCAGAGACGTGGCCAACCTAAACTCCAGCCAGGTGGATCAGCTGGTGTCTCAGCTGCTGGACCTTTTGTCGGGGCCGACCATCAGCCTGGCTCTGGGAAACAGCACCGTCCACATCGTGAGCAATCTGCTGGGGGCTCCTGCTGAGGTGCTGGCCGACTCCTCCAGCAGGTGGATTTATTCAACATTCTCTGACACATTTTACACGGCTAGAGAAATGACATGACATGACTGGGATTGAACTTGAACTTGAAACAACAAATGATTCCTGCTGATGACAATGTTAAGTCTCATGTGCAAGATCAGCACAGTTTCCCACAGTATTGATTCAGTCTGTGGTGGTAATGGGTTATTTGAATGACAGGTACACAGTCTAAAAAGTTAAAGATGAGTTGGATTTGATTCGTGTTAGAGAGAGAACTGCACTGCATCCCACAACTGCAGCAGAAGTTATGAAGTCTGTCCGCATGAACAGTAAAAAACATTTTGGGCCAGAGCATGTAACAATTTTTTGGGGGTTCTTAATGAAACTGTGACGGGACAAATAAGAATATGGCGATCACATATTCCTCATATTGTGACCTTGAGCAGGTCTGGCCCCCAGGGGTTGGGAACCAGTATAACTGAACTGGCTCAGTGAATAGTAGATTAATTGCTACTCTAGACAATAACATCTCCTCTCTGTTTCATCAGGATTATAGAGATCATTGACACAGTGGGATTGAAGCTGGTCCTCAACGATCAGGCGGAGACCCTCTTGGCCTCGGCCGTGGCTTTGTCTGTGAAACCAGTAGATGGCAGCAACTTTCAGGAGACAATTTTTTCCATCTCAGACCCCACTGATGTACTGGTATGTCATCATTAACATTTCTCTTTAAAAACTGAATGTGGTGTTTTATTGCTCTAACATCACCAGTGGAAAAACTTACTGGACTTACTGGGATATTGAGAGTGGAACAAAGTTCTGGTTATGGCTCTTTAAGTAAAATAGTGTGTTGTCTTTTACACTGATAGTTTCATAATGCTGTTAATGACTAGAAATTGTTCTCCAACATAACGTAATATTTGCAAATAAATTATAAAGAACAAGTTTCCTAAAACTTTAGATTTCACCCACATGATTATATACACATGTGGAAAGGCTGTTGCTGTTACTGCCTGCAAACATCCACAAGGTGAACTAGGTCAGAAATCCAGTCTGCCAGCCTACTTCTTTTAATCTCAAACATGATTCTAATGTCATTTCTGTGGGTGCCTTCCTGGATTACACAACAAGCGGTGAAAAAACGTCCCTGTGATAAAATCTGTTTAGCCTGTGTCTCTCTGTGTGCTGCAGGTCCGTGGGGATCCCAGGTCGAGGAGGAGCGTGAGAGCAGACTCCTCCATCCCTCAGGGCTCCATCAGGCTGCCCCCCACCCTCACACAGGACCTGACCACCGAGCAGCAGCAGCTGGCCTCACGAGTCCAGTTCAATTTCTACCAGAAGAGCACAGTGTTCCAGGTCTATACGTTCAACCAATGTCCCATTCACATATATGTCTTAAATATTATTAGCTGGGAGACACAGGAAACTTAGACTCTCGGCTTTTGATTCTTACAGATATTTATCACTCTTATCACCTTTGTTTTGAATGCCTCCAGGAATAATGTTCGAAGGACTTTCCTCATATTTGGTAATTTTTTTTGTATTAGACTCATAGATGACCTGATTAGATTTAGATGGTCAAAGTTCAACGTTACTGTGACCTCACTAAGATATAACAAGAAATCCTTGAGGGATATTCTTCAAGTTTGGTACGAATGTTCACTTGGAATCAAGTCTGAACTGATTGGTCAAAGGTCAGAGTCACTTTCATCTCACAAACCTGATTTTGGCCTCTTGATATCTCAAGTTGTCAGATTAAGTGATTCGATTTCAGTGGTCAAGTGTCAAAGGTCACAGTGACCTCGTATGAGTCTGGAAAATGTATGTCGGCTTTACCTTCACTGGTTAATGGAAGCTTACAACCACTGATCGCTAATTTTAGTATATATTATATTTCAGGTTTAGTGCTTTAAAGAGAAGTGACGCATTTTCTTTTGACTTTCACATTAAAACAATTGTTTTTCCAGAGTGTTAATTTGTGTTGTCTTCAAACGGCCTCACAGGACAGCTCTTTGGGTGAACGCAAACTTAACAGTGGCATCCTGGGAGCGAGTGTGGCCAACCTGTCAATCTCAGGACTGAAGGACAATGTTGTGATTCACTTGAGGAACAACGAACCAGTTCCTGTGAGTCTGCTTTCAAACACTGTCCCCCCCCGACATCAGGTCCTGTTAGAGGCTGTCAACTCATAAATGCTCTTGTGCCTTTTCCCAAACTCCAGGAGGATTTCAAGGCCGTGTGTGTTTTCTGGGACTTTGCAATTAATAGTAAGGCTCTCTTGTTCTTTTTTAACAATTAATAAAATAACATATAAACAGGTTAATATAGAAATCTCTTGTTTACCCAACAGATGGGTCAGGTGGCTGGAACGAAAACGGCTGCTCTGTCCTGAACAGCACAGACGACATGACGACTTGTGGCTGCAACCATTTAACCAGTTTTGCAATCCTGCTGGTGAGAGGATGATCCATTTTCTAACTCACTCTCAGGCATCTTTTTGTTTGCTGATAAAACATCACTCCTGTAACTTCTCTGTGTTTTTCAAACAGAACCTCGCCAGACAACCTTTAACCGATCCCGTCCAGGCCACCATCCTCACCTTCATCACATACATTGGCTGCGGAATCTCTGCCATCTTCTTGTCTATCACCCTCCTCACCTACTTGGCGTTTGGGTGTGTATTCAGAGCCATTACATAAATAACACAGATCCAAACTTTGATAATTGCGGTTGAAGGTCTTGGCTTATGCTGCCGGCGACAGACAGTGGCCAAAGGCGTTTTGTTTACGGCTGGTCCATCCCAACTTTTTCAGGAAACTTCTTCAAATTTGATCTGAATACACGACGTGAACTGATTGGATTCTGGTGAAGGTCGCTGTGACCTCAGAAAATCCCTTTTTTACCTTGTGAACGCATTATCTCAAGAACGACTTAAGAGAATCCTTTATAATTAAGTCCAAGTTTTCACTTAGAGTCCAAGATTAACTGATTAGTTTTGGGTGGTTAAAGCTCAAAGATCCAGGTCACTGTGGCCACACAAAATATATTACCTTCAAGTTGTACTACTCTTTTATAGAATGTGCTTAATTCAAAATACTACAAAGTAGGTGCATATATTTACGATAAATGCATATTTCCAATCGTCTACATCATTTAACCCCTGCAGGAAGTTGCGTAAGGACATTCCGTCCAAAATCCTGATCCAGCTGTGTCTGTCTCTGCTGCTGCTGAACCTCGTCTTCCTGATTGATGCTTGGCTGGCGCTCTACCCAGACGCCCTGGGCCTCTGCATCTCCACCGCCTGGTTCCTTCACTACTTCCTGCTGGTTTCCTTCACCTGGATGGGACTCGAGTCCGTCCACATGTACCTGGCCCTCGTCAAGGTCTTCAACAACTACGTGTCGCACTACATGCTGAGGTTCTCGTTTGCCGGCTGGGGCATCCCGATGATCGTGGTCATCATCGTGATCGCTGTTGACAAAGATAACTATGGTCTTGTCTCCTATGGAAAGTTTTCCGATGGCCCGACTGATAGCTTGTGAGTTTTTCATAACAAAGTAAAAAATGCTCAACAAACAACAATACACGTGAAATCAAAAAGCACAACACAAATATCCAACCCGCTGACTCTCTCCTGTCTTCTCCCATAGCTGCTGGCTGAAAAACGACATCGCCTTCTACGTCTCCGTGGTGGCGTACTTCTGCGTCGTTTTCCTCTTCAACGTGGTCATGTTCGTCGTGGTGGTGGTGCAGCTGTGTCGCATAAAGAGGCAGAACCCACACAACATGCAGCACCGCACCACGCTGCAGGATGTGCGCAGCCTGGTGGGGATAACCATCCTCCTGGGCCTCAGCTGGGGCTTCGCCTTCTTCGCCTGGGGGCCCGTGAACCTGGCGTTCATGTACCTCTTTGCCATCTTCAACTCCTTGCAAGGTGAGGGTTCACATCACAGTTTATCATTACATTTTAGCGTTTTGTACTTTTTTTGAATCAATATGCCTAAGCACCAACTTTCTCTGGGACTCTTTGTTATCGACCCAAATGAGTTGCATGGTGATGAGCTATTACAATCTACCTCTTCTCTACCTTACTCATCATCACTTGCACCAAACCTGCAGGATCTGCTCGACTACTTTCACTCTGCCTGGAGTCCAGCTCTGATCTCAACGAACACTTTTACAAAAAAACACCTTTGTCTGATTGTGTGTTCGGCATTTGAGGCTTTTAAAGTTAATCTTACAACAGTCGTTCAAACCCGTAATAAAAGGAATTTGTGATAAATGGTAAATGGACTGTTTATAAGCCTCCGATCGTATCGACCACTCAATGTTAAACACGTATTAACACTCACCAATTCACACCCACATTCATTCAGGGCCTTTAAAGGGCTTTTTCTATCACACACAATTGAAACACGACCAGCACAGCTTTCGTGGGAAATGTAGGGCTCAGTATCATGCCCGAAAACACTTTATAATGTTGACTGTGCTAGGAGTCGAACCATCAACCTCCTGGTTAATGGTCGACAATCTCTTCTTAAGTAAGATTTTAATCTTATATGATTCACCTTGGGAATTTTATAAAATTATATATATATATATATATATAGAGCATTATCTAGAAATAACGGACTTTATGCACACTGGCAGTTTTCAGTAAAATACATATGGAACTGACCCCTGGAAGAAAAGACCATTGTGTCTGTTTCCAGTAGTAGTACATTTAATGACTTGGTGCTGCACACTGTGAAAAAGATTTGCTGTGGCCTTTAAAAGATGCTTCTGTTTTTGCAGGTTTCTTTATATTTGTGTTCCACTGCGCAGTGAAGGAAAACGTGAGGAGGCAGTGGAGGATCTACCTGTGCTGCGGCAAAATGAGACTGGCAGAGAACATGGGTCAGACAAGTTCACCTTGCATTTCACAGATCCACCATTATTTGCATGATTGCAGGGAGTAATGACACATTGAGCTCTGATGAAGATGTCACATTTAATATCGTCAAATCACAATCGTATCAGTTTTTTTTTGTATTGCTCGTATTCACAAATCATTTGCCTCTTAGGCTTTAACAATCTGTACATCCTCTGTCCTTAACCCTTGACATTGGGGAGGAGAAACTACCAAAACACCGAAACCTCAGGGAGACACACAAAGGGGGAACCAGTGTCCTAGAGCAACTACCTAAATATATTAACATCTTGTGGACTTTCTCTTCCCAGAATGGAGTCGTACTGCGACACAGAAGACTACGAAGAAGTCCTCAGTGACCAGACTGACGTCCCTTCAGTCGTCTCAGTCGTCCCAGTCCAACTCATCCAGCTCCTCCTCTTTTCTCGTCCACAATACACCACAACAAACAACAGAGCAGGCTCGTGGCATCGGTGAGTGAAGAGAGTCGAGGGTTTTTTACGTCAGAGCCACTTGACTACGACAGGTTCAGTCATTAAAACACTTACTGTTTGCTTTGGTTGGTTTTTAGAGCAGGACTTTACTCCAACCATATTATATATCTAATAAGTTTTGTATATCGCTGTAGCTGATTCAATATTTCTACTGCAACCTTGATTTGACATTTGTTGACAATTGACTTTAAAATGATCTTATATTACACTCATATCCACGGAAAAGTAGAATATTGGTGTATATTTATATTTACATTGGGAGAGGATCCTTTCTACCGAGGCCATGTTTTTTACAGTAGCCCAAACTGGACAAACTAAAGGCCTTTTGAGTTTTTATGACAACCGAATGCTACCACAGGTTCTCTTTCATATTTGAAAGAGGAAGGTGAGGTGAGAGGTATTCTGCTGCAACTAGCAACTTCACCACTAGATGTCCCTAAATTCTAAACACTGAACCTTGAAAATGTTGTTCAAACATGTTTTGAACTTAGCTCCTCATTGGGGATATAGTTATTATCAGTGTTGTGCAAGTTCACTACATGAACAAGTAAACATGAATAGTTCACGTTCATAGTTCACCATTTAAATTCTGAACTAGTTCATATTTCAGTTAATTTCATAGTTTTAAGGTGGACAGTGAGAATGAAAGACCTAACTTGTTAAAGAAAACCTTATCCATCACTACCCCTTGCCTTTACTGTCGGAATGTTTATCAGACAGTGTGTAAAAATCCCTCAGATAATAATAAGGTGCATCGGATCTCGGATGTAGTTGCTGAGTCTGCGTCTCTGCTTTCTCTTGCCATCTGTATATGAGACCGAGAGCTGTTGTGTTGCAGGTATGGCCTGCCCCTTTAAGGAAAGTTTGTAGTGTGTGACGTAGTGCACCAGGGTATTGTGGGAAAAAACGCTAAAAGTTTGTTTATAAGGAGAAGTGACGAAGCACCTAGAGGTGACGCGAGTGTTGCTCCTGCTGTATATCCGAGAAATAAAGTGGCCGCATTCCAAGTAAAGAAACATCTCCTCCTCCTTCTTCACGGAGCGGTCCGGACGGCTGGTTACCAGCCAGACAGCGAGCCAAGATAACCAGTGACAGGAGCGGCTCCTGGTACAGGCGACATAGGAGACTGATTTGTCATGACGTGACACATGCAATGTAAAACAATACATTAACGTCACACCATCATCCTCTAACCTCGGGGACGCACCGGAGGTAGAAGCGCTGTGAAAAGCGCTCCGCCTCCTTTCCTCGTCGATGTTAAATACTTTGGCTGTTCGCACCTCCAGCGTAGTGCCCATATATATCTATGGTAGTGCCGGGAAGAACCAGGAAGCGCCGCAGCCACACACAGCAGCAGAAGCCCAGTGCGCAGGAATTGCGCGCGCAGCTTTTTTTTATGAAAGGACACTGAAAATGAAAAGGAAATGTATCAGGGAATAAATAAATGTGCAAATATATTTAAGACATTTATTTTGACATTTATTTTGGTATTAACATTTTTTTTTTTCTGTATTAATTAATTTATTTCCTTTTTTATTTTTTTTTTTTTATTTTTTTTTCTGTATTTATTTATACATTTTTTTTTTTTTTTTTTTACTTAAGTCATGTATGGTCCTCCATAGTCGAGACACTGGCCAGAGAAGAAAACACTTGGAATACGTTGCTTGTTTGGTCTGCATGTGTGTGCCATGTGTGATGGGTAACGTAGTGCGAAGTCTAGTTAGTTGGTTTCGGTTAGGCTAAATCGCGGACATTTTACGGGCACTGAGCAACGACATGGTGAAAGCATTCGATTTAGACAGCGTCTCTCCTGAGGAGAAAGTATTGAAATGTCCCGAGGGTCAGTGAACAGGTAGGGGTGGGGCACGTGAAAGTTCTAGGCCAATGGCTGTAGGGTTTTGTGGGATGCCAGGCTCTCATTGGCTGATGAGTTGGCGTATCAAGGGTGAATGAGGAAGGGGAGTGAAGAATACAGTGGTGGATGAGAGGAGTGTCAGAGTTACGAACAAGAAGCGTGTCGTGTTCGCTGGACTTTAATAAAGTTACACATAAAGAGAGAAGTTTCCTGTCGTCTATACGCGAGGACGCTGAAATATGAACGTGTTCACCATTCATATTCATTATTTGTCATTGAGTTGCGTTCAGTTCATCGTTCTCATAAAAGTGAACGAGTTCATTGAACGCGTTCTTTTGCGGTCGTTCATGCACAACACTGGTTATTATATAGTTAAACCCATTTATTAGAGATAATGAAAGCAGTGTTTCATTACAGGCAGCCCATATGAAGACCGAACAATCACAGCAGAGGAAGAGCCCGGCATGGACGTGGTCCACAATGAGATCAACAGACAGTACAGAACCCAACAAGCCTCCTGATCCACAAAGGGCAGAACACACTGTCTAGGAATGGCTTAGTTTGAAATACATGTATATAATGTAAATTAAGCAATGCTTTATGTATTTTGAGAAAATGTTCAATGTAAATTATGATTCTTGATTTTTATACATTCACAAAATAGCATTTATTCTTTTGTACAATGACGTTATCAGTATATTATATTACAATGGTAAAAGGCCATATAAAGAAAAGATAACATATTTAAAGGGTGTCTTTCTCAGAGAATAATTCATGGATCTTTCATCCATCCATCATCTGTACTGCTTTCCTCTCGAGGGCCGTAAAAGGACTGTTGGGCCTCGAGGAAGTTATGAACTCTCACAGTGTTACGCTAGTTATTCATTACTTAATAAAACCAGAGGAAAACAAATAAAACAAGGCAAGAGACTTTTCCCCCCAAAACATTTTAATTGTAAATGGTCACAAAAATGTCTCATCTTGAGTGGAACAGAAAAGCATTTGGTGAAATCATATGGAATAAATAAATGTAACTGAGTCCCACAGGGTTGCTCACGTGTAGACGTGCTGTGTACTGTATATGCAAGCTACATTCACTGTCCTTCACATGCACGTTATACAGTCTTTAAAAAAAACTTTAAATATATCAGGAGAAACCAAGGTGCTAATAAAATATGACATAAAAACAGCACAAGCACAAAGGTGGCATTAAAGTGGTGGAAATGTTTCCCTTTTAAAAACACATTTGGACTTCAACACTACAGTCATCACTGGGCGTGATCACATCGCCTTGATACAACCTGAAAGAATCAAATCACATTTGAGCGGCAGTAACAAAACTAGAGCTTAAAAGCGACTCCCTTCAGCTGCGCTGCGTCTATACATTAGCCTATCAAACAATTTGAGCTCGTAACTCAAGAAAAGAAAACAAATCTAAAGAAATAAGAGAGAACTCACTTGTTTGTGAGATGAGTTACACCAAGTTGTCAGTGTATCAATCAGTGTTTAAACATCTAACAGATTTTCTCAGCGTACATGCAAATGGACATTCCAAATCAAATAACACAAATGAAATACAACTCGTGAGTTGTAGTAAACAATGGTGAAACACAACCAAAAAGGAACGAGAAGGAAGAGCAGGGTAAAATGGGGTGGATAGATAGGGGATAATCAAACTGTCATTGAGCCCTTTACGATGTGCTCAGACTGAGTGTTTTGCAGCCAATTACAGGACAGATGTAGTCACAGCTGTACCGGTGTTAAAGTAACAGGCTGCTTTTAGGGCTGAATTTCAGATTAAGGACCAACTAACTGGGGACTGTTTGTCCAACTGTGGACACAATCTGTGTCTCAAATTGGGAAAACTGATTTGTGGTTCAGGGGTTGAAGTTATTTGTAAGTATAAACTACTCAGACTTAAAACCATCACAGGAACTCCAGTATTTCTTGTTTTGTTTCTCCAGATCCAGTCTTTCAATCTTTTGAAGGCCACAAAACCACTCGCTTTTCTCGACTTTGACATGCGTTTAATTTACATGTCACGTTCAGTCTGAGCACAACCTGAAGGCGACAGCAGAGAGAGAGAGAGGAGTACAGCATTTACATTCCACCTGCTGGGGATTCAAGCAGAGATATCCAGAGCTTTACTTTTTCCATATGGTGTAGAAAACCCATCTGATATAGTAGATTAAGGATCATACAAAACATAACAAAAATGTGCAGTATTCGTGTTTAGGAATAAATATGTGATTTGAAAAGATAGTCATGGTTTCTAAAATTGAGGCCTATTCCTGTAGTTTTGCCTTTTTTCTAAAATTGGCAGGTTGATGGGACGAAAAACACCTGAAGGGTTCAAGCTATTAAAAAAAGCTGTTGGCTTTGTGAGAACATGATTATCAATATGGGCCAAATCTACAAGAATAAGATACAAATCCAACTAGAATAAATATATTTACATTAGTTAAAAAGTATTACTTGAAGAAATATCTTATGAAACAATTGTGAATGTATTTAGTCACTTGTTTTGTCGGCTGCATCTATCTATTTAAATCTAATAATTCCAGATATCTCTGATAGTGACTCATATTTTGAGAACTGTTCAATTTAGCAGAATCAAATTTGGTGCGAATTGGACACTAGACACATTTAAAATGAATAAACTTTGGGTAAACAGGCGACCAGCAGTGGCTGAGACTCATAAACATATGCGATGCTGTTAAGCACGTTCATGACAACGGCAACAACTCACAGTTTGGGGTAGTGCGTTCTGAGTCGAGTTTCACTGAAGCCAAATCCTGCAACCGATCTTGATTTGCTATTAAAAGGTTATTTGAACAGTTTCAGAAAAGAAAGCTGCAAGGCCAAGTACACAAATCACCCCAAAGAGATACGGCAATAGTTAAAACAATACCTTAAGCATTACAACCAATGAAAGGATACAGCTCCAAGTATGATGGCACACACACCACCTCTTTGGAGAAGCCCACGGGACACGAGAGCTTTCCCAGCTGTTCCTCGTACAGACTCAA
This sequence comes from Pleuronectes platessa, assembly GCF_947347685.1. Taxonomy (NCBI): domain Eukaryota; kingdom Metazoa; phylum Chordata; class Actinopteri; order Pleuronectiformes; family Pleuronectidae; genus Pleuronectes; species Pleuronectes platessa. The sequence goes on along the minus strand of NC_070640.1, from coordinate 12,760,768 downwards.
TGCCTCCGACAGGTTTACGCTGTTGCCCTGATGACGAGAATAAAGAAATGCATATGAAATCATAACTGAAGTGGTGTGGTCCAATATTCAGTCATAATAAAATGGAAAGACACGTTTCTGTTTGTTGATTTTGCAGAAAATATCCCTGTTTGACAATTTAAAACTAAATGTTATATTAAACAATGAAAACTAAAGGTTCAGGCCGAGTAGAATTTCCTTCCTCCTTAAAAAATGTCTTGCCCAAATATAATCAAACATAAAAAAGTTTAGGTTAAAGCAAATGTAATTAAGGTGGGGCAACTTTTCACGGCATCTCATTCTCGACCCGATTCATCTCAGTTAATGCTGACTGAACAAAAACAAATATTCACATATTTATAAAAAAAAAAAAAAAGACAATATCAAAAGTTTGCACTAAGCATCCTCAGCAGTATTTACAAGAACAAGACTGACCTGTGTGAAATATTTTCCAGTTGGGTGCAGTACTTTTATTGCGAGATCCAAGATGAGTCGCAGGAACTCCCATGTTGAGTCTAAACAAATCCAGTTGAGCCAGTTAAGCAATAACAACTCCTACAACTGCATTTACATAACACCACACATTATCAGGGGAATTGCAATTTTAACCATATATAAAAACAGTGTGCACATATAAATATGTTAAATACACAGACCTTCTTCTGGCTCCGTGGATATCGGGATTGCAGTAAGGTCATTTATTACGTAATCAAACGTTCGTCCTTCCTGGACATACTTCTTCAGCACAGGGACACAGTCCTCAACCAGTATCTGTAACGTACAAGAGAAGGAGAGTTAACTTATCAAGCTCCTTTCATTTGGAGAACATGATTAATTCATAAATGTGCACCCTTGCTCTATAGAGGGTTAATCAATACGCATTTATCTTGCTCTCATCTTAAATTCAGTAAAAATTTGAACTGTCAAATTGTTGAGACACAATTTCCAGAGTCATGAAACTAGTTTCCTTTGAACAGGGGTAAATCAACCCGGTAACAAATGCTGACTCTACTACTGAGCAGAAAACTACAGAAGATCAATTCAACAGCTCCACTTCTGACCAATCAGATCACTGGAAATACTGACTCATTATCCCTACCGAATTCTGACACAGACAAAGGAGTCAATGATAAAGTGACAAATAATAAAGAGCAGTGGATATTTGTTTGGTAGATATTATTCTTTTATTCCCAATTACGATGTTTACGATTCTGTTTTACTCCCACTCTATACTGAAGATATATGAAATAACTCTTTATAGCTGGGAATAACTTCCAGTGTTTGCAGAGCTTCTTATTCTAATACCAGATATTCTTCAGGTTTGACCGTGTTGCAGCTGTGTATGTCTTCAGGTGTTAACGGCAGTTACTAACCAGCTTCATGTTCCAATAACTCAGGATTACCCGTTAATATTTACGCAGCACTCACTTGGTAACAGTCTCCCTTCAGGTTGTCGAGGATATTGCCGCAGGTTTTCCTCATGTGCACCTTGCACCCGTCGATCACCTTCTGGTCAATGTGCACACTTAGTTAAGAACCAATCAGGTGCAATTGCTGTAGTGGTTGGTAAAAAGGCTGCAAGGATAAAAACTGCATTGCCTGAGTCAATACACAAAGTTGCAGCATTGCAGAGCTCATAAAGGATATCTCCACCATGGTGATCATCTTTGGCTTCTGTTTGACCACCTCGGCGAGGATGCCTCCATCGCCTCCTCCTAATATCAGCACCTCTTTTCCAGCATAGTTCTCTTTTCCACTCCCTATAATGGCTTGGGTGTAGGCCACGTCACTCTCTGCCAGATCTGCAGGGCAAACGATTAATTTACACTCACACATCCAGCACAATCAAGAACATTACTCTTGATCAATTCAAAGTGTACTCTGCTCTGTTGGTGGCGCCAAACAGAGGACCTTCTGTCTCAAAATGACTCATCTGACATTTACTGTTGTACTTTATATACTTACTAACATCTCCGTTGAGTATTAGGATATTTCCAAACTGCTTTGAGTGCAATATTCGTATGTTTTGGTATGCAGAGTCTTCCTCGTACACCACCCGGTCAAAGTCATACTCAATCAGTCTGCCGTCAGCTGTGGGCCAGTATCGGTCAACTTCTCCCCCTCGTATGAGAGCTGGGAGCCTGAGGGAGTGAATGGTGAACAACACAGGTAATCAATATTACTGCAACATGCAAGTGGCATGCAATACAGCCATCAGCTTTCTACAACATGAGCAGACCTACAAACCTTTTAATCCTTGTGATATTGCCTTTTAGCAGATCCTTTAGCTTCTTTTCCAGTGCATTTAAAAGCTATAAAAGAAAAACAGCCGAGTCTGAGACACCATAATAAGCTCAAGTGCAGAACAATTTCCATCAACTAGTGGGATATGAAATAAGCAGCAGTTCAACAGTGAACAATGCAGCAGCTATATCTTTTACTGTTCACTGTGTGTGTAAAGTTGGGATTCCATCGTAACTACACAGCAAGAGGACAACTGGATGTGCAGTCATTGAGAGTGTTTTTGCCCTGAAGGCAAGTAGAACTGTGTCCATTAACGGTGCCAAGAAAACTATGAAACATGACTACTTCTACACCATTACTCTCAACACATGCTTTTTACATGTATTTGCATGAGGAAGTTATTACATTACCACACATATATTCTGTGTGCTTTGGCTTTAAGGTAAAAGTTGACGTGATGAATGTTATTTTTTTTTTTAATCACCTACATTGTCTAGTTGTGCAATGTTGTCCTCTTGGTAACACTGCAGATCAATAGTGACCAACCCATGGGAGTGCACGCGCAGAACAACAAGCCTGAGAAATGCAAAGATGAAGAGAAGCAGAAAAAAAATTGATAAGTACATTTATAAAAATATACAACATTTAGAATTCAACCCAGTATCGAACAGTTTGAAGGACTCACACCCTGAAGCCTTAAAAATCACTGTATAAGGTTTGTTGTTTGAATATTTTTACGTTTTCTCAGTCTGAAAGTTCAATAGATACAACACCTCACTCCTTATCCTCTGCATGTACCAATCATCGCTTCTCTATCACATTATTAAACTGCCACATGATGACATATATCTAGCGGTTTGGAACATACTGAGCAAACAGATAAACGGCAGGTAATAACTTGTCACCAGTAGGATCCTTAATTGCACCAAGACCACACCCACCCAGCCAGGTCTCCACTAAGGCGCTAAATAAAGAGCTTTAGCCACTTAAAATGATGGGAATTATCCATGTGATAACTGTGCCTGGTAAAACACTTGTTTTAGACATCTGTGACCAAGCAAAAGTTTTTCGTATTAAGGGTTTTATCACAAGCAGCCCAGAAAATGGTATGTATTCATTAAAATGCCCACAATAGGGGTTTTATGGGTACAACTATATGCACGTTAATGACGAGAGCTCCACCCGACGCAATGAGGTGACCTATCCTGTTGTCCATCATTCCAATGAGTTCTCACATTCTTTCTCTTACATTAAACATAAAGGAAAAGGTAAAATGGGAGTCTAATGGACTGCATCAATTTTGATTATCAAATCAGCAGTGTTAAGCTCTAACTCTGAAGTCTTAGTTCTATCATACAAACCAAAACTTCCTCACTCCACGTTGTACTTACGGGGATTTACTACTAAAATCACCAAAAAACTTCAATGAGAACTCTTCTAGCAAGGAAAAGGGAACAAATTTCAAAATGTTGGACTGATTATTAAAAGCACTCCACCGGCTTCCAAACAGCAGAATTGAAATGGAAAGTGCATTTTCGCTCAAAATGTTAATCTAATATTATAGAAAAACTACACAGCGTTTCTGGAAATCACAAAGCTTTTAATCATCTATAAAAAAAAAGTGGGACAAATAGAGCAGTCGTTCTTACCTGCCATTTTTGCCTACAAAAGTAGCAAGATATCCATGTCCATTTGTTTCATGGACAGTCTCTGTCATTTCCTGCTCCTGAAATATGGACAGTAGGCCAGGAACTGTCGATGCAGGGTCAACTGGGAAAAGCACAGAGCATGCAACATGAAAACAGATCTATACTTATTATAAATTCACTGCATCAGTGAAAGAGAAAAGTTCTTAGATCCTTAGATGTTTATAAAAACACGACAATGCAACAGTGCTTCATTAGAAGTAAAAGCTGTGCATAACCGTCAGCTGGTGTAACTGCATCAGTCATTTCACGTCTTAGAGTAACAAATACATAGTAGAGTGTTGCTGAAGAAAAATACCACCAAATATATAGAACTTCAATTAACAATATAAACATTTTCTTATGTAAAATAAACATAAATGCACATATTTTCTGCATTGACTCTACTGTAAAATGTCCTATCAGCTAAAATCAGCACCAATGTGTACGCTGATGTCTGTGAAAGGCTCATATCAGCTGATCAAAGGATAAAACTCTAACACACTCTGTTAGTTACTTGGCACCTTATGACCCGTCTATGTGTTTATGGATGACTTTGTCAACTACTATATGTGTGGGGGAAATGAGATAAGATAAAACTTTATTGAGTCCAAACATGGTACATTTTCTTGTCAGGTCAGAATGATGTAGACTAGAAAATAACAATACAAAAGAAGTCCATAGTATAATAAATATAACAAAATAAAAACAGAATTTGTCCATAGTATACAGAATAAAAACACATTTATAAACATATACATTATGTTAAGATGCTAGCTTTTTTTTATCTGTTTTGGGCCTTCCTTCTTTGTGCTTTCCTTTTTGTTTACAGTTTTCATTATTGGTACCTCCTCTATGTTTTATTCTATTACAAAATAAAGTTATTTCCAGTGGGATGGATTCTGGCTATTGCCATGCACTTACTTCTCTAAATGTTGGATAATCAAGTTTATTAAAAAACTGCTCCGAATAACAATGTGGTGTAAATATTTAATGACACCATATGCTCTGTAGGTAAGTTTACATTGTACTCAGGATGAGTATTCCCATTGTTTGCAGCTTTACACTCAATTTAGGAGGGAAACGTTATGTAATTTGACCCCACTCAATTTATGTAAAAAATATATATTTCCATGAGGTTTTCAGATTCCTATTAAACACATGATCAGAGTATAAAACTGTGTCATTTTAACACACCGTGTAAATTATAGATACTTTGTGAGTGTTACCGCAAAATGGTTCACACTGGTTGTTTCGTTAGCACGTAGTCGCCTCTTCGGTTGTTTTTGATGAACAGTCACGTTGTGTTTCAGACACATGCAGGTTAATGCTGGGGCTCAGCAGCATCTCGACCAGGAACGTGCGAAATAAAAACTACAAAGATGGCCGAACATGCGCCACTTCCTATGCGACAGCTCTGGACCCAACGCAGGATTGAACGTACTTTATTCACATTGTTCGGCGGAGAAGTATCGAGCCACAACAGAACCACGACTCCGTGTGGACCAGATCACCACTAAGCACACACCTCCACCTAAGCACCGCACACTTCCACTAACCCGGTCCACCTGCTCTGCCCCGCAGCGTGCCTGAGGATGTGTGTGTACATGTCTCTATCGGCCATGTTCCATCCAAACTAGTGCGCTGCCGCTCGTGAAGGGCAATGACAGGCGAGCGGCTTCGTGTTAGCATTAGCTAGCTAGCATGCAGCCCCACTGCAGCGGGTGCGAGCGAGCTCCCGCGTTTAGCCGCGCGTCGCGCTCCTCTTACCTGCCGCGGAGAGGTTGAGGTCGAGGGTGTAATGTCGCAGTGCCATGTCTGACTGCAGCCGTCATCCATGCCTGGAATAGGCAGGCAGCGGATATTTATTAGCCGAGACGGAGGGAGGGTCCTGCCGCTACCAGCGCTGATAACACTGCTGCCGCCGGAGCAGGCGTGGCTACCGAACCGCCACCGCAGAGAGTGGAGGCTGGAGAGAGAGAGTGATCCCTCCTGTTTCTACAGGGCCGCTCAGCCTGAGGTGACAGGACCACATGTGCGAACTTTACATCCGTGCACGAACAAATCTCAAATATGTATCATGGTGATTTATAATAATTTAATATCTCCCGCCTCTCGGTTTACAGGCTTTTATATATGTGTAGAAAGCCCCTTTGGCCACCAAATGAAGACTTCCTCTAAAGTAATGACTTGCCAAATCGAAACAATGACTTTCAAAGTAGCGACTTAGTATTTCAGAGTAAGGACACAAATTGCTTCATAGAGTCTCATCTGGACTTATCTCAAAACAACAACCTACTATCCAAAAATAATGACTTAATATCTCCAAATAATGACTTAATATCTCCAAATAATGACTTAGTATCTCCAAATAATGACTTAGTATCTCCAAATAATGACTAATTATCTCCAAATAATGACTAATTATCTCCAAATAATGACTAATTTACTCACAATAATGACTTTTTTAATCACAAAGATGACTTGGTGTCTTAAAATAATGACAGTTTCTCAAAATAAAGAGTTAAGTTATCCAGGACATAAGACGTCAGGCCATTACATAGGCGTGAACACTTGGTCCTGCAGCTAAATGTCCTGTTGGAAGTATCAGGTTCAACTGCATTGGATCTTTACTCAAGTTATATTTAATCGTATAGCCTAACAATCTGGTTAGATATAATATTAAAATGGCTGCATCAGTTTAGCTGGAGGAAAACAATCCCTATGAAGTGACTGCAGTCTTTTTCTGAACTGTCATTCCTCCCGATGCCTCATGTGTCAAGGTCAAGTTGAACTCAACTGTCACAAGCCCGTCCACTATTAATTACAGTAGAAAATGTTTCATATACTGCGTACAGTGCTAGAAGCAGTAGCCAATGAATGAATGAATATGTGTGTGTTAAGTTATAAGTGCGTTACGTTATATGTCAACATTGCAATGATTGGTTTAACAAAACTGAAGAGAGAGGAAACCGTAGCAACATGGAGACAGTGTAGCCAACAGCAACTAGAGAATGTCAAAGAGACCTAGAAAGTGTCCAAGGAACGTTGTGATGCTCTGGACGACCCGGAGGCCTGATTCAGGGTTTCTTTAAAGCTTTGTAGGTCTTAGTTAAATTGTATGTTTGAAGCTGGACTTTAATTTGAACACTGGCCTCTCATTGGTTAAGGCCCAACATCCTGTGATGAGGCTGTGATGTCTCCCAGGTGATAAGACCCACTTAGCTCCTCCCTGCGTTTCCCCAGTGCACCACTGTCCCTGCAGGATCCTGCCCAGACTCGTCTCTGCTGAAAGGAGCTTTTCACTCCAACACTTGCATCCAAACTCAGACCGCAAGCCTTTAGCTCATGGGTTAAGTCAACGGATTGTTTGTATTCCCCAAATACTTTTGCTGATTTGAGTGAGTTAGCCGCACGGCATCAGCTGATCCCTCACACTGCACGCAGAAGGACCAAAGGTTTTGTCAAGGAGATAACGGATTACACGTTTTCTCTCCTACTGAGTCGACCCCGCTGTCTTCCCCTCTGCCCTGCAGGAACACAGAGCGGCACACCAAGGAGCGTGCTGAAACCACGCCAGATGGATCGCCACACCAATGCTGCGGGATGAAGCAGCTAAAGAGGTTTGTGTCAGGGCAGAGACTTTGTTGTTACAGTGTGCATTTCAAATCGGTGCTGCTTGTAAACTGTGTTATTGTTGGGAAGTTAAACGGCACTGCTCCACCATTGAGGTTCTCCACAGTGATCAGGATTGCTCTCCTCGCTCGCCCACGCCGAAACTCATCGCTTGGTGCACGGAGAGAGTGCCAGCCCACTTTGCCCATAAGCTGTACGCGACCATGGCGTTGGGGACACGTGTAACACCACCTTCTCTACTACTTCACGCTCTCTTGGCTTGAATCCGGTGGTAGAGGCCTCCATCTTGAGCCACTGGGTGACATCATCACGCATTTGAGATTGTCCGCCATTTTTTCTTCTTCTTTACTCACTCCCTCTCCGAACACACACACATGGCTCACACAGACGTACTCATGCACTGTGAACAAGACTGTATTTACAGTTTAGTTATTTGTCCCTGATATGAGGCTGATGACTAGTAAGTATTGATACCCATTTCTCATTTTATGATTATCGATAATTATCGGATATTTGTTATTTATCAGCTAATAACTGTTCCTACCAGAGCACGACAACACCTGATAGCCAATAGCCACATGTAGAGGTGGTGGCTCCATTTCGATATCAACGGTACAACTGACCACAGTGTTTCTGAGGGTTTATGATGCTTGTGGACCAGGTAGAGGAAAACTGCTGATGGTGAATGAACAGGCTACGTTAGCTGCACTTAATAAGCAGAATACTGTGGTTCTCTGTTCACACATCAAGCTGTTCCCCTCTGCAGATGAGTTGTCCCACATTTCCAGGGATTAAATAAGATTGCACTCACAACTTTATCTTCCCGAGGTCATCGCAGGAAACGCAGTCTTGGTGATTAAGAACTGATTTGATACTTTTTTCAAATATTTATTTTGGGGCACTATGCCCTTTAAACAGAACAGAGAGCGAGAGAGTAGGAAAGACATGCAAGCGTTAGGGGTCGGACAAGTATGAAGGAAATCAAGTAAAAGACATTTCCACATGTTAGCTTTATTCATATAAGTGAAAGTAGACATCACAACATCCATCTGCTTTGAACAGAACATATGACATAAGCACAGCTGGATAGTTGAAAGAAACACTGTACATGCACACGAGTAGATGATGCTGAAGAGCCGGTTAATCCAGTCAGAGGCTAAATGAGATATCAGATGCAGATCTGTTCTAATCTACTCAAGGCTGTGGACTAAGACATTATGAGTGTATCATGCTGCTAATTAGTTTCATTTATTGTTTTTATCTATTTGAAACACATACACACTATATCATGAATTCTAACAAATTCCAATCACATTCACAATCACTGATAGTGTTGATAGTGTACTACATGTGGTGAGAGGAATATTCACAACATTACTTTTGCAATAATTATGACAGTGTCCATAGAACAGTTAAGGTGACGCTGTTAATAACGTAGAATTTAAGTGAACACATAAACTAACTCATGGACACACTGAATGTCCAATTTAATCACAAGTTCATGTTACAATCTAAATATGTCAACTATTGAAACCTTCAGTTAAAACATGGGGGGTGTGTTAGGTACCGATGTAAAACAACACCACAAGGTCTGGTTGGAGGAACAGAGTCACGTGTTTAAAGGCTTATGAGGAAACCTGCCATGGGGTGTAACACTCACTGGGCAGGATTTTCTGGAACGACAACACAACAGAAACGATCATTCCTTACACGTCAGAGGGATCCTCCAGAAATGTGTGCACGCATGCGTCTGACGTTTTAGCTGTTTGGCTCATCACTTCGAAGTTTGTGTTCACATGCCGTGCTCATTGGGTTTTCAGCTGACGTGGGCAACTGTTTCCAGTACATTTCCTGCTCTGCACCAACCTGCACAAAGGCAGCTGGGGGACACAGTGGAGTATTTAGCAGCTAATTAGTTCCCTCAGAAGGCAGTGGAGACAACAACAGAGCAAAATAAGTAATATTGGAGTTACAGTGGACCGTATGACACAGACACAACTGCATATGAATGATAATATTACTCCTCCTAACTGCTACATGTTGCAATACTGCAGGTAACACCAGCTTGTCAAAAGCTACCTTGACGCACCTTAAAAGGAGATGAGCATCATGAATTGAAACTGCTCTTATGAATCCCTCAATCCAAGAGGTCATGATGCAATATAACGTACGTTTCTGTCACCATCATTCAAACCGTTTATATCCATAGCCTACAAGCAGCACACCCTTAGAACGTAAACCCACCACAATCAAAAGCATCAAAATCAGAGTCTGCCACTTCAAAGTCAAAGCTGTTATAGTGAGGGGAGTCGAGTGCGGGGCTGCCGGAGTGGTACGTCCCTGCTGGTCCACAGCCAGAGAAATCTGCGTTGACCGGCAGGTCAGGAGCTTTGGCTTCCAGATTAGAGGGGGAGCATGCCCCTAGGTAACCCATAGCAGAAGAAGCAGCAGCCCCTCCCATCAGCAGATAAACCGCTTTCACTGCCTCGGTGTTACTGATGGTGCCGTGACGCAGGCATCTCGCGGAATGTGGACTTCCTTTGTCATACTTTGTACGGGGAGAATTACGGCCTGTTGGATAGTGTGGTTTGAGCAGAGAACAAAGAAGTTATACATATTGAAATGTTATTATGTACACAAATAAGCAGGCATCCTAAACTGACCTTTCTCCCTCGGGGACGGACAGGTCATGGGACCTGGGGAGGGGGACCTCCTGTCACTAACAGGTGGAGACGGTTGGTCTTTGTCCAGGATCTGCTCAGGCACCAGGTCGTGCAGAGAAATGCGCGGTGGAACCTGATGTCTCTTACAGGGACTGAGAGATGATGAAAGACTCTGATGGAAATAAAATAAGAATAATGGCCTTACCGAGAATCACAAGCATCAAATTCAGTTATCCATTAAATCCTAAGAGATCTATAAATATAATAAATATATTTAAATAAAAGGGATAGTCGGATATAAGCATGGCTAAACACATGCTTATAACGTGACTCTATATTGGCTCAGAATAAATATCTCAATGAATAAACTATTCAATGAAACTTTGTTCATTATCTCTTAAGGATGAACCCTTCAGTGAGCCCCCGATTTTTTGTTTAAATGACATTGGCAGGTCAAAGTTTACACTGTTGAAATCAACATTATCTCAGATGATGGAACTTTACAACATGGCAACCGGGCACATTTTCCAAAACAATATTAATGTCTTACCATTTTCACTTTTTTCAGCACATTCACCCATTGACTAGAAAAAGTGAAGAAATGTATTCTGTTATTACCTCAATGCCAAATGTACACACATCAATCAAATCAAGTGAATAACAGAGAAGTAACTGGTTCAGGAACGGAATGTATAGAAGCCTATTGGGGCTAAGAGGAGAAAGCATATTCGGCTTTTCTACTTCCTGTTACACAATATTGCTGTCAGTCATGAACCTATGCACAAGCTGACCCATATGAAGTAGGAATGGAAACAAGTCAGGTGAAAAAAGTAATCCGCGTTTTTTTTCTTCTGGTTATTATGTAAATTTAAGAGGGGAAAATGGACTTGTGTTATATGAGCAAAATTTCAGAAAAAGATCAACATTTTGGAAATTACACATACGAGCAAATTTTTATGCTACATCTTCCTTACTGAGAGCTCCTTAAATACCACTCTCTCTCGTTTTTGTATCTCTACATTACAGCTAAGCTGACAGCTATGCAGTCAGCTTAGCATAAAGAGACAGGGATCACTAAAGGACGATAATTAACATGTTATGTTTATTCCAAATAATAACAGAAGAATTAAACGGTCATTATGTGCCTGAATTTTATTTTTTTTTGGGACCAGTTACTTCCTGAAATCAACCTGTTTTTACAGTGGCTAGCTGTTTGTTCGTTATGCTAAGCTAAGCTTCATATTTTGTTTCTCTTAGGACGTCCTCACTTTAGAACAAACAACCGAAACAGATCAGACTCCTTATCCTTCTTTAAATCGCTCTTTATAAATGCGCTTTTACTGGGCTTGTGGTTTGAGTTTATATATATTTTCTAAGTCTCTATATTGCTCAGATTTTATACAATGATGTTACTGTAACTGGTAATATCTCTACCGTTCTATTTTAAATATTTATTTCTTCGAATTTGCTTTATTTGATGTTTGCTTGACATTTTATATTTTTATTACTTTTATCATTTTGTCCTGTAAAGTACTGTCTAGCTTTGCTTTGAAAAGTGGTATATAAAAAAAGTATTATTATTATTTTAAAGACAGACGTGAGAACGGTATCAATCCTACTCTTGGCACATGAAGCGAAAAAGTTTATTCCCAAAACTATAGAACTATATGCCTCAAGGTAATTGCTGATAATTTGGTCATATTGCATTACAAAACATAACTCCAATATCTGGACAGAGTATTGATCTACCAAAGTAAAGTGATTAGGGAAATGACAGTGACCACCAGACCTGCAGTCTGCAGGTGTATCAGCCAGCAGCAGCAGGTACTTGTTCTGGGGGAGGATCAGAGCGAAGCAGCAATCCCTGCATCCGCCCGATGGTAATTTGGGCAGATCCAGGATCTCCTTTCCTTCCACAATCGCCTCACAGCTGCTCTGCAACATCACGAGCTGGTCGGGAGGAGACGACACGTCATGGCAAACAAGAAGGCTGCCCTCAGCTGTGAGCAGAAGGAACCTCTTTTTCCACTGTTTGAAAATGAATCCACCTGGATAGGAGAAGCAGGGTGGACATAACAGGATATGGCATTAAATAATAAATTAGTATTTGTTGGAGAAATGTTGCTATGATTAATCATTTTGAATCAGAACAACAGAGTTTACAGCCAGTACTGGGCGTGGTCACAGTGTTCGTGACAGCACTGCGAGCACTGTACAGCTGGATTAAAACATGAACACTGTCATTCTGTCATCCCCACAGATTAGAGTCCGTCACATGGTTGGAGGATCAAGGGTCTGTGGAAACAGGGCTCGACCAATCACACGATACTGATCAGTGTGCACATGGTTTTAGCAAAATTACACACGCACACACACATACACACACAAACACACACGTCTAGACCAAATCGTTCTAATTTCATACAGTCAAAAAACACATGGACACCTTTTATTAAAGATCAAAAAAGAATAATAATATTGAGAGATGATGTGAAGAGACAGAAGAAGAGCAGCCGAGCCTCATCCTTGTCCATTCTGTGTATTTTTAGCCACAGTTTGAGCTGATGTTTTTATCTGGGTTTCCTTTAGAGCTGAAACTACAGAGTGCAAACCCATTTGTAATGCACAATATTTGCACGGTTAATAAATCCCCCTTACTTTTTACAATTGCCTTACTATAGAGGATTTATAGAATTATTAAATTATTATAATTATTTCCTCAAAATTGTAATTGTATGGTCTCAAGACAATTGCTAACTATTTTAACTATAATATAATGTAATGTGTGTAATTTTTTAACCAAACCTCTAAAGAGTAAAACTAGGGAAACTAGATCAGTATTCATAAAGTCTTGATAGTGAACAGACACCGAATGAGAACAATGACACTATCCCATATCTGGATAAAAGAGAGACAATCGTGTGTACTCAAAAAAATGTCACCACAGCTACTATGTCGCCTTCTGAGCCAAGAAAGAGAATCAACTCACCGTGCATCCTCAGCGTCCCATGATGGAGCCCAGAGATGTTCATGTTCATGTTAGCAGACGATGGAACCCAGTGTGACAGGCTCAGAGAGAACGGGATACAGGGACAGGATGGGGGGGAAATCACAAGGCTCAATGTGAGTTTTAATGCCCGGCGTTAATCCTCGTACAGCGATTCTTCTCCGCGGGGCCAGGGTCCAGCAGTTTGGTAGGAAAATGGGTTGTGATGGGATGCTACACCAACTGCTCTAGTGTGTGTGTGTGTGTGTGTTTGTGTGTGTGTGTGTGTGTGCGCAATGAGTTCCTGCGTAAAATGGCTCATGAACATGATTCAGCTGTATTTTTTAAGATGAACTCATTTTTAAATACACAGAATTTAAAGTGGTCCTAAAATCCGATGCTTTCTCTATAGAGTTGACATTAGGGGATATATTTTTAATCTTTAATCTTTCTATTTCAAAGCAGTCATGACAAGACAGGAGGGTCATTAGAATTAAGTTTATTCTCATACAGAATTGAATTGTAATCACAGGCTTTGTTGTCATGAAGTTGTCATGAAAAAACAATAAATAAAATAATTTAAAATCAAAGATACAAGCTTCAGACTAAATGTTATAAACCAAAGTGAAAGTGACACAATAATCGCAAGAGTAAATACATGATGACTTCAAATAAAACGATTGTTTATGTATAAAGACAAAGCTAACTTCCTCATTGTGTTTGGTTTGTGCAGATTGATGCAGTCGATTCATCACATTCCCGTCATTAAATCTCATAATAAACAGAAGCTAACATATGGAAATTGGTGAAAGAGGCAACATTTGTATGTAAAGTGATATAAAGTATGATTGAATACTTATTCCTGAACTAGTGTAAAATGATTCAACTTAAAAAAGGTGATTTCTGGCATGAGCTTCCTTTGCATATAACGCTTCTTTCTCCACTGGCAGTTTAACATTCTGCTTAAGATGACCTTTATGCACCGACAGTTGCTCTGCTTGTTTCGCGTGTTTTTTTCATGACACAATCCATTCGTTGTGTGTTTTGTGAGGAATGACGAACACAAGCAGGACGTCAGCTCAGTAGTTGTGTGTGTGGACTACTTGTTGATTAGGAGAGCTGATCCTCGTATTGTTTTCTGAAACAGTCTCCAGCGGGGTAGAAGTCCCAGCATCGCTCCTGGTACATCTTCCACACGTACGACTCCTGAAACACGGGATTTGACAACGCGATAGAATGGAGGAGACAGTCAGTGGGAAACTGGCTCATAAAATGAACACATAAATAAATAAATAAAGAGTCAATAAAAACGTAATAACAGCAGACTGACCTGTCCAGTGTGCTCTGTATCATCTTTGTTGATAAGATACATTAAGAAGAACCTGGAAAGGACATGTTCACATTTTCACAAATACACACACACTCACATATTGAACACGTACACGGTGTAACACAGAGCACGATACTCACATGTAATTGGCCAGGTTGTGCTCATCTAAAGTGTGAGTCTCGAAACCATGCGGCGTCGTGTCGAAGTAGTCGCTCCCGATGCCACATATGAAGCATTTTGTCTGCACATACAAGTGATAGGAGATGAAGCTGCCATCTTGTGCATAAGTGAAGAAAAGGTGTTGACTTTAAGTGTTTTATCTTTTACCTCCATGTCTTCCTTGACCTGCTCTTGTTGGTCTCTGAGTTCTCCAAAGGCATCAATGATCAGACCTGTTTGTATTTGGACAGTAACATTATCATCAGAGGTGCTTATTAAATCTGTCAAGTGGCAAAGATAATTGTAATTTCCATTCCTCCAACAGTTTCAAGTCTATCCTTTATCCTCATCAATGCATTATCATTATGATCATTACCATTAGTTTGTTAACTTTGTAACCATTTACTTTCATTTTATGAGTTACCCTATATCTCTGAAAGATATAAAATAAAAATGAAAAAATAACATTATGATTAAGACATGACAGTAAAGCTAACCCAGTTACAATACACAACAGTATAAATGCTCCCTACTGTACAGGGAGAAATTAAAAATTAACTAGAAGAAAACGAGATTGCTTTGAGTGCTGTGTAGATCGGGTTTACATCTGACATGGTTCTCCTGTGGCCAAAATTAAAATTACAACAATAAACATGTAGTAACAAAAAATAACGTTTTACAAAAAAGGGCCTGGAAATAATTTTCCCAAATAAAACATTCTTTAAAAAAAGATATTCTTCCATTTCAGGGCTTCCATATTATACCCAAAGACATGGCATTTGCAAAGTGTTTTCCTGGCTAACGCCGTCTTTACCCTGAATAATAGCCAGCAGAATGACAATGACGAAGAAGAAGAAGGTTATATCAAAGACCACTCGATACAACTCGTATTCATCTCCAGCAGGATCCTCGATCTCATCCCCGATGCCTCCTCCTGCCCGCACACCCACGTACATGTGGAACAAGTAACACTGCAAAGTAAAGCAAATACACATCGTTTAGGAAGCGGCGCAGACGTGCATGTAGCAACAGGCACATTTTATTTTACATCAGAGAGCTAAAAAGTGACTTACAGTCATCATGTCATCGCATTTCATATCTGGTTCGTCCTCCTCCTCGCCCTTGTTGTAAAACTTGCGGAAGAAATTGAAGGCGATGACGGTGTAGAGGTACACCACCACGGCCAACAAGCCCACAGTCATCATGAGCTGGCAAAAAGAAGAGGGTAACACAGTCAGTACATTCTCTCACAGATAGACTAAATGAATACTGCTGAAGTTCCTCTGCACTTGCCTGTTTGCCATTGTGTGTGACTGAGGACAGGATCGTGCGGAGAGTTTTCACACCCATGGCGATGTCCAGCAGGTGACAGGCATAGAAGAAGTTGTTGTAATGTCCAAGCAAGGACATTATCAGGTACCAACAGAGATACAGGAAAGTCTGCAAAGAGATAACAAGGAGGGTGATGTCACTTCATAAAGGCAAAGTGGTGTTCATATAGGATACTACAGTATGGAGTACACTGTAGGAAAAAAAAGGAACCCTTAAAGAACTAAACTGGCCAAACACTTCAGTAAAAGTTATTCTAAAGATACAATTTCACACATTCAGCAATGGGATGTGTTTTTCTTTTGTATTTTTACAGATAATTAAATGTTATTTAACATTCCAGACCATTAAGCAGTTTAATAATCCAAAAAATATGAATCTATAATTTCCCATAATATTAATTAATTCTATATAGTAAATATCTTTTGTAAAAGTAATAAATCGTACTATGGCATTCACACTTAATTAAGCTGTTTTAGTGTATAGTATGGTGGAATATAGAATGAAGTATAGGTTTGCTTACACCGTCTGTGAACACAACACCAAATTTCCAGATCTGGTACTTGATGTCGACGGTGGTCGCCCTACAAAGACACAATATTGGTTGGAATCCACTTTAAATATTAGGTTACACACTTGAAAGGCAATGTCTGATGTGCCCCGTGGTACATCTCTCCTTTACCATACCATGCAAACACAGAGTTGTCTGGTTCCTCCTGTTTCTTCTCGTGCTGCTGACTCACGTCCAGGGAGGCTAAATCAACACCGAGCAGTTCTGCGATTCTTTCTCTGCCGTAAATGTCTCCGTACTTATCAAGAACCTGGACACAGATATTAGATGTATTAGACATTTTTAACATGCTCTACAGCTGCCATTTTGAAAACAAACAAAACCACTCACCTTTCGCTTGACAAATTTATCCCAATAGTTGTTTGGGAAAGAGCTGTGGAATAAAAGTGACACAATGTATGAATTAAATTAAGGAAGAAAACCTAAATTTCAATATTGATATTATTATGAAGCATCTGTCTGGAGTGACTTCCGGTCCCACATACGGTGTATTGAGGACCAGACGGTCCCACTGGCCCTTGATGTCATCGTCCTCAGGCTGCTCGGTGATGTAAAGTCCATCAAACTCAAGCTTTCTTGCGAGTTCTTTCTCTCTTCTAAAGATCACAAGTGGAATCTAACAAAGACAAATGTGTATGTTGTTAAACTAAAGTAGCAAACTTTTGCCTCATGGGAGTTTTTTCTCTCATCCTACCTTGAGGCAGTTGTAGCCGATGATGCAGATGAACGAGATGACTGTGTGCAGGAGGGCGATGAAGGCCATGGTGGGCTGCATGTAGCCCGTGCTCTCCTCTAGGTAGAAATAAACCGGCACGTCTTCCTCATCCTCTTCTCCTTCTTCATCCCATCCAGATCCCTCAGCTTCTTCCCCTGAACCTTCAAACAAGCCAGAGCCCTCGAACAGCCCGCTGCCCTCCCCCATTCCAGATCCTTCCATTTCCTCACCACCGGGTGGGATTTCAGACACCTGGACAGAACGGAGCAATGTAGACCAGAGGCAGCTCAGACTTAGTCTATAAAGCAAATATATAGCACTACATAATCATTCATTTGTAAAATGATATTTTTACCTTGTAGAACAGCAGAATGAAGTTCAGTGCAAATGCAAGGAACAGAGCCAAAAAGCGCAGGTTGTAAAAGTTTCTGGAGAGGTAGTTCTACAAAGGAGAGAGTCAGTTAGTGCGTTAGTAAGTGTGACATGATGACATTGAATTTATGCGAGCAAAACACAAGTAGCTGTGTCACCATGAATTTCATTCTTTGGGTTTCCAGCTCAGCCCAGATCTGAAAGCCTCCCTCCCTTTTCGGCTTCTCTTTTTTCTTTGCAGATTTCCTGGGTTTATCTGGCTGCTCTTTCTCTTTGCTCTGGGAATCTTTCTCCGCTTTCTCTCCAGATTCGACACTGAAAATCAAACACAGTAGTTTTTGTTTTTTTAAATCTCTATTATTTATTTAGACCTTGGAGTGTATATTAATGTAGATGGAAAATCAACTTGTTTCTTACTCTGCCTTTTCAGGTTCTGGAGGAGGCTCTGCTACAGGTTCAGGGGGTTTCTGACTCACATCAGTCTCTTCTGGAGCCTGTAACCAAACAAAAACACAAAGTAAATTTCAGGGCTCTCTTCCTCCCTTCCCTGGAGGAATAACTACTATGAGAATTATTGGCTAATTGATCCATTGTGTTTCATTTAAGATGCAGAAAACATACCTTTTTCCTCTTTGTTATGGGAGTTCCTTCGGGAGTAGGGGGTTCGACAGCTGCCTCTACACCCATGTCACCGAGTCCACCTGGAGCATCCATACCTGGTATCCTCCCACCCTCTTTTTCCTGGGTGTCCTCCTCTTCCTCCTCCCCACTGCCAGTCTCTCCAGTGTCCGTCACCCCCCCAGTCTCTTGTTCCTCCCCTGTCCTCGGCTCCCCTGGTCCGTCCCCGTGCACGTCGTCCTGCGTGGGGTCTGGCATGCTGGCTAAAATCTCCGTCACCGTGATATTCTTCGCCCCCTCCACTAAGCCACCACCGAACAGAGTTTGCCAGATGATCATAAAGAAGCCTTTGCACACATTGTAAATGAAGTGGAGTATGCTCATCAGGATGGTCCAGAAGAAGGTGGACAGAGCCACCACAATCTCTTTGATGGTCATTTTCCTCACTCGGCGATATTGTCTGCGAAGGTTACGGAAGGTGAAAATGCTGAAGAAGCCCAACATGCTGTTTATAAAGTCTGCAAAGGCCGAGCTCGATTCGGGCTCTCCTTCCTCTCCGTTACTGTCCTCATCCCCTCCTCCGTTTGCTCCCCCTCCTTGTCCTGCCTCACCTCCACTTTCCTCTACTTCGTCATCCTCCTCTCCCTTCTCCTCCTCCTCCTGCTCTGAAATCTGAGAGGCTATATTCATCTCAAAGATGGTGTCCTCACAGAAGTTGACAAACATTTCCATTTTCTCGGATTCACCGCCCTCATTCACCACATCAAAGATGAACTGTCGTTTGGACTCTCTGACTTGGGGCATCTCCCACTGCTTGCGGTTCACTTCACTGATTTCAAAGTAGATGCGCTCAATCTTTCTGCTGGCGCCCATTATTTCAATACGGCCAAGGAAGGGGCGGAAGTAGTTGAGCACACTCTCTGCCTGCCCGAGGAAGTTCTGTAGCCTGGTGTCATGGGGGACGTGCTCAGACAGGTTGGTGAGCAGCACAGCGATGTTGAAGCCGATATCTTTTGCGGGTTCCTGAAAGCGACTGGCAAACTCCTCGTAGTTGATCATGTCGTTCTCATCGGCCTCCGAGCAGGACAGAAGAAACTGGATCTCTGAGGGAGCGTACTGCTTCTGACTGTCCATGGCCTTCTGGAAGTCCTTCTTGGAGATCAGTCCTCGCGGGTCCGTGACATAATCGCGGAAAGCGTCCGAAGCCACGATGTCTTTCAGTTTGAGGAACATGTCAAAGAACTTGAGGATCATCTCAACGTTACTGGAGGACTCCACCAGCATGTCCACCATCTGGCGGGCGATCGTTCCATTGACCACGTTGCCTGAATAACACAGAGTAAAACTCAAACAGAGGTTTGAATTGGACAAGACGGCAGGAAATGAAAACTGATGAGCACATACTACAACAAACTAAAGCTCCTTACCCTCCAACAGTGAGAGCAACATAACAACCATGTCTTTCTGCAGGTCAAGAAGCTCCTTCAGCAAACCAATCTGGCTCGAGTCCTGTCACCAGAAGAAGATGCACAAACTCTTACAGTAATAACAACAGGTTAAATCAAAGATTAGGATTTCACATGGCTTTATAGAGATGCAATAGTCATTGGTGAAGTAAAAACACAGATGTAAAGCTTCAAAAGTTATCACACAAAACTATTATAACACATCATGACTCAAATACTTGTTATGATAAGAGGGTATTGCAACAATAAGTTAATTAACCAAACCCTTATTCTGAGATAATTTGTCAATTTAAATGCTGGTTTGACACGTCAGTTATTCCGATTTCAAAATTCATCAAATAATCTTGAGAATAAAAAATTACTTTAAATAGCTGAGACTTTAGAAGGGACATCTTAGCATTTACCAATCCATCAATAAAGATTACGTCTGCACACTGTGCAGCGATCATCTTCTCTTTTTATGGTTTGTGTTTGGACATGTAGCCTCCTCCTAAATGCTGTGGATAGCTATGATATATAAATATATATATATCCTATATAACATATATATATATATATATATACTTAAAGGTCTGTATTTATAAAGTGCTTTCTAGTCTTGATGACCACTCAAAGCACTTTACAGTATATGATATACACACACACACACACACACATATCTATATATATATATATATAGATGATGTTTAGAGTTTAGTGTTATAGACAAAGCAATACAAAAGCACCAAAGCAACACACCACAAATGTAAAGCATACTCTTTCAGGTTAATTATTAGAGATCTCATATTAAAGTGTATACTCCAGAAGCGGAGGTTAAAGGTCAGCCCCCCTGTCAGGATATTTTGTAGTCACCTGCTTCTCTCATTATGAATTCTCTTGTGTGCGACACAAGTGGATCTTTACCTGCTTTAACTTCACTTATATAATCCTTCAAAAGCCATCAAAAATTAAATTCAAAATATGATTTTGAAATTATGGCTGAAAGACCCATATAAGAAAAAAAAAAATTGAAATAATGCTAAAGTAATATCAGGGAGAAACACACATTTCAAACTGTATTTAAAAATGTTAATTATGTGGTTTGAATGGCCTGAGTGGTCTCAAAAGGTTTTGATTAGATATGAGAAGTCTATATTGCTGTGTGAGCTGACTCTGACTCTCCTCAGTTCACTAGTGCATTCAGTCCATTGTGAGTCCGAGCTGTCACATTCAGTTCAGTTCAAAAGAAGCCTACAAGCAGTGCACATGCGGCCAGTAGCTCAGCAGCCTATTTATTTATTTATTTATATATGACTTGACAGACTCTGATTGTTTCTCTGGCTTTTGATACTCTCTTAATGAAGAGGTAATTATGGTAACTCTAAATAAATGGTTCACTCACTTTGAAATTCTGATGGTAAAGATTTGCTCTTCTAATTCACAATGTGTTTCAGTTTCATTTAATGCCCTCTGCTGGACAACACTAAAAGTAAATACACCTTTTCATCACCAAATGATTTATCTATTATCATTTTTAGTTTGACTTGTTTAATTTAAATATTTTCAGATCTTCACATATCGACCTCAAATGAATAATGAATAAGAGCTTTTAAATGGGGTCAATTCTCATTTCATGCTTAAAAGCAGGTGGATATAAAACGACCTGATAAGGGAAACCCACACTGAATAAAGTCCATACTAGTAAACACAATATCACATCAATAGATAAATAAAATGGATACATACTTTACCCTGCATTGACCATGTGGAAGACAGTTTAAATAATGAATAAATGATTCAGTTGTTACACAATAAAAGCATTATTACATTTTCAACTTTTGAATATGACATATTTATATATATATATATATAATTTTATTTCACAGCAAATTTTTTAAATAACACCAATTTATTTACAAATTGAGGCCCCTATTTTAACAAAAATAATTTCCAGCTCAGGAAATGACCAAACGATCAGAGGGCTGCTTGCGACCACCCAAGAAAACTTTCTAATTGATACATCAAATTTTATACATCCAGTGTTTAAATATCCCATTTTCACTGGTGTAATTCAATATGATTGCTGTCAAACAGAACAGCCAATACTTGAGAATATCAGGTCAAAAGGGGCACGGGAAAGTAATTTTGTGTTAAGTGCATCGTACGTTAGCGTGTGCGGAGCTGGGGACCTACAGACGAGTGTATGGCTCTGTCTTTTAACTTGACTCAGATTAAAGGGTTACGCATGCAAACACCTTACTACCGATAAAGTTGTGCTATTAGCCTCAGTCATCCACAGAGGATGACTGCTTTGTACAGAGCGAAAAAGTCATGTGATTTCTCTCAAAGTATTTGGACCTTTCATTTGTAGCATTAAAGCTGCACCATGTCTGAAATCAAGGTGGTTCCACATGTTCAGTCAGGTTGGTTGGTTGGATTTTCATTATTATCTCATATTTTTCAATTCAGGGAAAGGGAATGTGTAGATCACAGTGGATCCAGCCACATTAAAGGTTCTTGTTTTTGCAATGTTTTGACTTGTCGCAGAAGGAAAAGCACCGCTGTGACTGATAACATGAATAATGGTTCTGTTCAGTTCAAGTGACCCACATTTACATGGACACTAATATTCTGATATTAAGCAGATTATAGTCTGAATAAGAAGCTGTGATTCCCTTAACGTGAATAAGGTTGTACGCAGAATAAGCAATAATTGAATTAAGACACATGGAGTAGTCCGACCTTAGTCACATTGTACGTGAAGGTCTTAATCGTGTCATGACAAGTTTTCAAAGAATTCTGCGGCAGTTGGAAACTGCTTGAGGAAATTTACCCGGAGTTCACGTTTAAACAAGCAGTTAGACATAATATTTACATGAGTCATAATCAGACTATGCTATATAGCATATTAACGGTTATAGGAATGAAATATTCTATTAGAAACGCCTGTCAACAAATGTTATCCAGAATAAGGTCACTGCTTGAAATAAAGCTGTCCATGTAAGTGTGGTTGGTGTGACAGTGAGCCAACATGCACAGCACCAGGACCTTGAAACTGAAGCAGCTAAATGGGACTGGACCATTATTGATTCTATCTTTTACACTGGTGAAATTTCTACTGCGACAAGTCAAGACTTTCTTCTGTGAAGGAGATGGCTCCTCATTTGAATGTGAGGAACCACTTTGAAACAGTCAGTACAAACCAATGGTGGAAATATTCACAGAAATCCAAAGTGACTTTACTCTCTGAATGTATTATTCAGGCGTTCTATATGCAGTCTATACCAGCCGCCTAACGGATAGAAGATTGCAAGCATGTTCACTATTAGGATTGTGACAACACATCTTTTACTCATGCACGTGTTGTATGGTTTATACTGTTGTGTGTACACATTCTCAGGAGAGTTAACGCACTGAGATCAACAGAACTATATTGATTCCCAAAAGGAAATGATGGAAGTAAACTATAATATTGTAATATAAATACGTTGTTCCTCGCCTGTTACTCAAGATAAATACTGTGAGCCAAAGTGAAACAAAGGATGAGCAGCAGTAGGCTCTAAACATCACTTTTCATAGTTACCATCAATATCTGAATATTGAGTACATAGTAACTGAATCACAAGTTCTGTAACCGATTTGGTCTGACATTACTCTTTTTTTTTTTTTTGCAACCGTGTCCGTTTGTTTTCTGGTATGTTTTTTTGTTTGTGGGCAAGATTATTCAATAACTGCAGGACAAATTAGCGCTAAACCTAAAGGAAGGATGCGGTCTGGGCCAGGGAGGAGCCCTTTACATTTTGGTGCAGATCTGGATCAGGGGGAAGATCAAGACATTTTTCATTACTTTCTTCACATTGTGAGATAGGACATTTTTGGGGAAATCTTCAGTGATTTCCCAGGAAGTTATTCATGGAATTTGAGGGGGAAAAAAATGGCATCCTTAGGGGACAAAGTGCAATTTGTTTCAGATACAAATCAATATCTAGATCTAGCAAGTTTAGATGTGGTTTCAAAAGGGGAATGTTGGGTCATGGCGGAGGTATGTGCCCTAATGAGTGACATTCTTGTTATACAAGTGTAGAATTGAGGTCGGGGAACTCAGTCCAAAGATTGTGTTTCCCTTTATTGACACGTCTGCAGCTAATTATCTTCTGTTTGTAAGACGTTATGAAACGATTGCGTTGTGCGTACCTGTGCCAGCTTCATCATCATATGGGCAAAGACATGAAGGAACCCAACAATAGCATCCCACAGCCTGCTGTGGGCCAGGGACTGCTGGTTGCCAGTGCATGGGCCCTGAAGAGAGAAACTGTGTGTTACTTACACACACAAAGAAAATAACTACCGCGAACGGCTGATTCGTTTATATATTTTACCTGAATATATTCAGTTAGACTGTTAAAAATCTGCTTCGCAACAATCATAGCTTTGGAGAAATTCTTTTTGCCTGGTTCATCGATTACGTCCTTCCCAGAGTAGTACCAGTAGAAATCACTGATAGACTCCTGGGTTGGAAAAACACAAAGAAATTATTATTTGGCATATAAATAAATTCTGTCTTAATGAATTTGAAATACTTAACACAAAATATTCAGTCATATGACTTCATAGATTTTCTGTTAAAAGCCTTTGGGAATAAAACAAAATTCTGAAAATCCATGACAAAGTTATATAGCAAAGTTGGAAGTGGACATTCACTCAACTATAAAATCTAGTTCTTGTCACAAAATAATCCCCTAAATGGCCTCTCAAACTTTTATTTACCATCCTCCAAGGTTATGATTTCACCCTTTTAGAACGATTACACAAACCCTACTTAATAACGTCATATAACATTGAGAAATACGGCCCTTAATTTCCCTCTTAATGCAGAATGACAGTGAAGCAGCACCTGAAGTCGGAGGAGGTAATCTACGGTGCAGATGATGACGTTGATGGTCGTCGTGCTTCCCGTCTGGGTCCGCAAATAGTTCTGAAAGTCTGCAGAGATCGTATTGAAGAGCAGTGTTTGACAGTGTGTAAGTTGCTTTAATGGATTTCATCTGACTCTCATTTGAAACATGAGTAGTTCTCACCGTTATTGTGACCTTCACAAAGCAACTGCAAGAAACGGAAGAGGTCACAGGTGAACTCATCGTCTGCCATCACTTTCTCATCTAAAAAGAGAAATCAAATGAACAGAGGTTTAAAATGACTTTAAGCAGGTTGAGAACAGACTAAACACAATGGTAAAAAACAAAAGTCTTACTGAAACAACCTACCATCATCTCTCAATGGATTTTACTATCAGGCATTTTCAATAACCACCTGTTACTGAGCGCTGCTTTGTTTGTATTTTGCAATATTCAAGAATGGGCCACACCAAGGAGGGGGAGATTAACAACATTCCATGGCAAATTCATTCAGGTAGAACTTCAAATGAACCTCCAGAATTAGATGACAAAAGTTTGTAGCCCAGACCGAAGCCCAGTCAACAAGTAAAACTTCTAAACCTTTACGTCATCCTTTTCCAGTCATCCAAGTGTTAATAATATTTCTTGTTAGGAAACCAATCAAATCTGTAGAGTAAAGGCCACGGATGAAAAACATTTAGAGGAGGATGTGGAATAGATGATCAGACTGTACCTTAATATTAATTCATTTTTAATTTGGACTGATTAATTTGTTTTCCATGTTAATGTCGATGAGACAAACACCTTATTAACAGTAACTAACAAACACATCACGTAACCGCTCATCACCTGGATCTGGATTTTTAGATTCAGTAAAGTGGTCAAAGTTTTCTATCCCAAATTTATAAAAATTTGAAATCCCCTCATGCTTTTTTTGGGCACACATTGTCTCTATCTACAATGCACATAAATAACATACATGTGATTTGTGCGATATATAAACAGTACAGAGGTCAAATCAAAGTTTAAACACTAAGATCTCTTGCAAATAAACAACCACATTTATTAGATGTGCACAGTTGTCACCAAATCCTGTTTGGTCAGTTGATAATAGAAATATGAGATATAATCATAACATCTGTTAAAATTATTTTGGTCATCAGAGTAGATGAGAAATTGCTGTAATATATTGAGCAGCTGCCACAATTTGTTTTTGTATTATTCTTTTCCAGCAGTAGAATGACAAATGATATTATTTCCTCTTTGTGAGCTGTGTTCATTTGTATCCCATTGCTGGTGATTGGTTACGTTATTGTTTTTAATAAATGAATTAAAGATGGGTGAGCTACACGATGTGACCTGATGCCTGATGCCGATAATTTATTACATGATGATGTTACGCAATTAGTATATTGTGATGTTTTCGCGCTATTAGGTGAGAAAAAGTGACTTACTCGTGCCCTCTTCGGAAACCATGCCGAGCCCCTCTGCCTTGTTCTGCCTCTCAAAGGCATTTAGATCCAGGACACTGCAAAGAATGAAAACCCGTTTTAAAAGTACAACCTTCACTCTTAAAATGTTTCTTTACTATTCATCGGATGAACATTATACACATTGATGGTTAACTGACGAGCATGTCTGCATCAAAGCTTGGACACTCAAAAAGAAGCCCACATCCTTCTTATCCCTCAGGTACTCCAGCATTTTCTGTAAAAAACAAAGAGAGTATACACAAATAAAGTGCCACTTTGAAGGTAACTTAAAATTCAAGATTATTAGAGCGTGATTTTTGGGGGCCTCCGCCGATATTTAAAAGTTCAAATTTCCGTAATAAACACTACAAATTTGGAATGATTCCTGAGATGTAATGATCAACATTTTATTATATATAACAAAAAATTAAAAGAAAATATAAAATATACAACCAAATATACAGAACTTGAATGGAGTAAATAAACATATTTTAAACACATATATTATATTTTAATGTTAAGTGTAAACATCTTTTCAGCAGTTTATTCTATAAAATAAACGCAGAAACTGATATTTCCGTGATAAGCTCATAGCGCCCGAATTTGATTGCCAAATCAATATATCTGTTAAGCTCTAATAATGACATAATCCAAAAAGCTTGTTTTCTTAACACGTACTCGTTGAACCTCACTGTTTCCACCGTTCAGGATGGAGATACCCAGCTTTAGTGTTGTGGACACCATCGGGCCTGTCTCACCTGGCGAAACACAACAAAACAAAAGTCAAACTTGTTTGGAGTGAACTGAACAGTTGCAGAGTGTAGAGAAGAAGATAGACAACCTTTGCAGGCACTGATCATTTGCAGAACCATCTCTGCAGCCCCACGATTATGAAGTCTGGACTGCTGGTACAGGAGCCTTTGTTTCTCCATTTCTTTTTCCTGCGGTGGACAAATGTGTAATGAGTATTTGGTTTGATTTATCTCCATTTCACGGAGAGAATTTAAACAGATAGAATGGACTCCTGGTTATGATAAGCTGTAAATCAACAGTTTTAACGTTAAAAATAGGGATGTTTACTCAGAGAGTCCTTTCTATCCATTCATGTTCTCAATTCCCATTCACTCTCCTTTCACTTCTTTATAATCTTCTGTCTGATCAACTTACCGTTTCCTTCTAAAATAAGTTATTACAATAGAATTATGTATAATACTGATCAAAAATAATATCTAGTAATTGGTTCTGTAAATTACATATTAATATAATCAATCTCACGTCATGCTTTTTCCCTATGTTGTTATATCAAAACATTCTGACACTAGTTCCTACGTACAGTAATATTGACTTTTTAACAAGCAATCGCATTATGGGATGTTACTGTCCAATTAAAACACCCACTTCATTAGTCATGGAGTTGCTACTATACTTCCTCACGTTTGCTGAATGGAGCAAGCGTTGGACTACAGGAAACTGCCCGGCTGGCATAACACTTTAACCATGTAGCCTTCCAAAGGGTCTTTATCGCAGTAGCCCTGCAAATAAGATACTTTGGACAAAGCCCTCTGTATCAGAGATATATCTGTGGCATAATATAGCAGTGTGCCTTTGTTTAGCTTAATTGGTTTGAAATATTAATGCAAATTACAAAAACAGCCTTTAACTCACTCTGTTAATGCACAATACTTCATTATCTCTGCCAAGGAGGTTATGTTTCTTAGTTTCTCAGTTGGTTTTCTGGATTATTCAAAAACTTAAGGAGATTACCGTCACATTTTATGGAAGAATGCTTTATGGGTCTGGAAAGTATCCAATCAATCTCCGACCTTTATTGTTGATTTCTCAAAGAATAACTCACGGATCTCGATGAAACTAATCAGGCATGTTTCGAGGACTGATCATTTCTATATAGATATCTGAAACTAGTAAATTCAATTGTTCTTTCACAAGGGGACTGTATAGAACCTTGGCAGAGGTATGCGTGTTCTGAGTGTCATTCTAATTTATAGTATTCATCCAACTAGGAATGATTAAAGTATTTTATACAAACAACTCGGCTGTCGAATGAATATCTCTGAATTCAGAAGACCAACTGACATTCCTCAGTTCAGCCACATCACAAATCAACTTGTAGTATCCCACGTTGTGACCACCCAAGAAACCCACCCCCACCCACCACCCACCACGTCCCACCCCACATCCAACCCTCCACCCACACCCAACCCTCCTCCCATACCACCCACAACCAACCCTCCACCCACACCCACCCTCGTATGCCTGGCCGTGCTCTACCCACTATGTGTTGTGCAGTTGGACCTCAAGACTTACACTGCGATCACTGACTTTCTACCTGTTTATGATGCATTTGAACAGAATATGTCTATGAAAATAAAGAGATTTCTTTTAATGTTGCATGTTCTACACTGGCTTTCACTGTAGTCTGTGTAAGTATGCTATGTGAGTGGGGGAGGGGAACATTGATCAGTAGCATTCAGTTAGTAACGACTGGTGTTATGAAGGTGAGAGAGATTACATGGAAGAGTGGTGAAAGACACAGAGAGAAGGACAAATGGGACATCCATATAAACTGGGAGGAACAACATCACTAGTCGATGAGTTTGTGTTAAATCACATACAGATCGCAATTTAAAAAACCTTTGATGACACCTCCAATATGAGCTCTAGGCTTTTGTTGAGCAAGGCTAAGGCCTGAGTTTGATATATACTCACTTACACATTTTGAAGGCATTTATGAATTTGTATATTTATTTTTAATCGGTTTAAGCAAAACATTTTGTGGTCCAACAAACGTGGCTCAGCTCCAGCTGCTTCAAACTGTGAAGTCAGCAACGAGGGTATCAATGAGAACAGTGTGAGACTTGACACAAGGAATGTGTCAAGTCTCAGACCCAAGGAATGTGTCAAGATCTGCACAGTGGCAGGTGGTGTTGCCTTCTATAAGTCTATGAGTTGTACATGGTGACACTAGAAAACTTGAATGCACGGTTTGCTGTGCTTAATGGTTTAATGGGAAACCACTGAGCAACAGTATTCTACAAAATGCTTGATTTTGATAAATTGATCTAAAGTGGTTTGCAGTTTCCATCACGCTGAGTTTATAATAGATTTTATTAGTGTCATGAATATTATTCATTATTATTATTAATTTAATTTCATCTAATAAGACCCAATCCAGATTCATGGCACAAAAAAGTGTTAACACAACCAACTGGTCTTTTAAAACACTGACTGTTTGAAAAGACCAGTTGAAACTGTAAGTAAGTGCTTATCAAATTTTTGTCTAAAGTTGTAGGGGAATTTGAAAAACACATCAGAATTGGATCTTCAAGTTACTAAATAAAAAAAATGAAGCACAACATACAAACAGACGATGCAGACCACGAATAGAAAAGACACAAGACAAGACAAAGAACGAGAGAGAGATGTGGATGAGAAGTAATGTTCCGATGATGAGGTCACTCAATGCGTCGAGAGCTACCGCTCCGCTGTGTTCCTCGTCCCCTGCCCCTCGCCGCCCATTACCAGTTCTGTTTGTCGCACCTCAAAAGGCAGCTCATCTTCAGCACTTTCCACCATTTCCTCTCCTTCTTCTTCCTCACCAATATGGCAACTCTGAAAACAAGAAAAATAAATATAGGTGTTTTAAAGTGTATTGTGCACATATAAAAATTTCACTTGTAGCCCAAACTGACTACTCACCTTTGCCATAATATCGGCATAAGCCATATAAAGGTGATCTGTATCAAGTTTACTGAAATGGGGACAAGAGAGGAAAATTGGTACACTTTAAATCTCAGTGTCATTCAGCGTATGTGCAAGGTTCTATCAAACCTCTTTTCTGTTAGAGCGGTACGACTGAAATGCAGAATGAGCTGGTGAAGAGGATCTGGCTTTGTTTCTCTCTCCTCCTCTTCATCTCCTTCCTCTTGCTCCATCGCTTTCTGGGATGCACAGTGAGAGGAAGGGTGAGAGATGAACAAATATAAAAACTCTGGATGAAACTAGTGTGAGTCGCCACTCACCGACAAGTCATCTATCATCCTGTCTTCAAATGAGTAACCCTCAGTGTGAAGCCAGTTGCGCTTGTATCCCTCGAGGAACATATTTGAAGCTCTGTGCCTGAGATGCAAAATATACAATTTAAAATTAAACATGTGCCGTAGTTATTATGTGGACATCCCATAAGTTACATGTCAGTACTGAATTTTTTTTTTTTACCTGGGGATGTTGTATAGTGGCGTCATCCTGAAGCAAGCGACCACAGCCCTGCGTCTCTGCTTGGACAACAGTTTGTGCCACACCATCTTCTTGGATTTAAACGGGTGCTCCGTCTATACCAGAGGAGGCAGGTCAAATGTGCTGCTGTATATTATGACGTTTTAGCAGGAAATGTCTCTACACATATGGTGTACCCCAGCATAGCAACTATAACATGCTCCACAACATATTTAATACAGTCAAACTAAAAGAAATGGATCAACAGAAAGATTATCATAAATCCTTCTTTCCAGACTCATATGAGGTCACCCTGATATAGGACCACTGAAATCTTATCAGTTGATCTTTGAGTCCAAATGACAACTGATCAAAATCGGAGGAAATTCCCACATGCTTTGTCAGGCCACCGTGACCTTGACCTTTGACCTGGGCCACCCAAATCTGATCAATTAATCTGTAAGGCCATGTGACCATTTGAGCCAAATTTGAGAGGTTTAAAGATA
The DNA here is from genome assembly GCF_947347685.1 of Pleuronectes platessa. NCBI lineage: Eukaryota > Metazoa > Chordata > Actinopteri > Pleuronectiformes > Pleuronectidae > Pleuronectes > Pleuronectes platessa. Next base: position 12,729,891 of record NC_070640.1, on the reverse strand, counting down.
ACGCGACCACATCCCCTATAGATTGATTGATATATATATCAGTTTATCCTTAAGACTATGGCTAAGCAAATGTCCCTCAAGGAGTTCTTGAGATATTGTTTTCACAAGAATGAAAGGAGGGACGGACGAGCTGAAAACACAATCCCCCCCCCCCCCCCCCCCACAAAGTAATTTGGTTTTTCTTTAACAACATATTCTCTTCTAACAATCTCAAAAATAGGGTTTTGCTTTTTTGAAATACTTGCAACAGTAGAATATTCTAATTCAAGCAACATGGATGGAGTTAGTGTGGCTGACATTATCCACTCACAACTTCCAGGTGGTAGAGGACAGCAGAAACCTCCTGAACTCTCTTCACAACTTTCATCGGAGCATCAGCATCTTCGGCCTTCCCCGCCATCTCCTTGTATAGAGCCATCTGCCAGCGCATGGATGGGTTGTCCACCTTGCCGCAGAACAGAGATACAGAGCTTTCAGAAGTGTATCGTCTTTAATATCTCAAATATGTGTCCTTGGAAGTGAGGAAAACAAAGTTGGACTAACAGTCCAGGAATTTTACCTTCCCCTGAAGATGAAGATTGTTCTGCAGGAACTCTCTCACTTCTTCATCAGTGTCTCTCTGTCAAGTAAAAAGGTTTATCATTGTTTTCCTAAGGCAGTTATGGTCCGGGAGGTAAAACTGTCATGTTCACAGTATTGTACATGAACCTAATTCAAATTCATAATAAAAACTACCAAAGAGTATCGGATCTTGGCCAAGTTGATAAGCTCCTGATCGGCGGGGGAGCACATGTTGAGGCCTATGGGGAGCATCTTTTTCAAAGCGGCCACAATAAGTGACGTCTGCACAGAGTAACGATCTCCCCGTTTCTTTTTCTTGGTGCGTTCGGTGTCGGAGCCTCCTCCCTAAGAAAAGGGACAACACACCAAAAAGAATTCACAGTATCTCATAAAATGTCAGGAGTGCAGCACACTGCTTTGTATCCAATAAATCACAGCTCAGATTCAATGCCAGGCAATTCATATCAATTTCATGGATATAAGACCACTTCATTTATTAATTTTTTCCCCCTATAATTCTGAAAATAAACTGATTCTTCACACACATATATATATGTGTGTGAAGAATCAGTTTATGTGTGTGTGTGTGCTATTGTACATCATACCGAGTAAATATAAAATAAGTTTGTTAACACTACAACAAACTCTCTCTTCAAGTTGAATTACCCATCTACATTCATTAGGTAATCTTCTCTTAGCCTGTAACTGACACCATTATTTTTGTTATTTTAGTATTTGAATGTCCATCAAGGCTCCAGGTATGAACCTGATTGTTTCTCTGAGCTCAGACTGGTAAGTAGAGGGTAAAGTGAAAATGTGGGGGCAAAGTGGGGACGTAGCTGGCTTTGGGGAAAGGAAAGCTGAGAGGAGTGGGTCTTATAGGAAAGTAAATCATTGAAATTGAATTCACAAAACCATGCAAAAGAGAAACGTATTTCTTCAAGTGACAACCCATTCAGCATTCCACGGATAGGATAAGTGGCTAAAACACTTTTTTTGGAACAGTGGCAGCCCCTTGTGAAACATTAAAATATTAAGAGATTACAAAGAAAAAAACTCATGAAGTTAGAGTTAGACTTATTAGCAGCAGGCTGTTAGAACAAACTCTCTATGGGACACATCCCTGTGCTCGCCTCCTAAACTCCTGCTGTTCTGTAGTGTATACTCGATAAGAGCCATAGTGCATATAACTGAATTACACAATAACAGCTGTAGAAAAGTCGAATGGGAAAAGATCCTGGACACATTTAGAAAGTGAAAATGTATTCTAAATTGGGGACATGGAGATAGTAGTCATGATTTATAATGATCATGTTTGATACCTCATATCTTAGCTAGAAGGATGTTCTATGGCCCATCGACATTTACAAAGTCCAGAATCAAATATTTTTGTTTTGTATGTAGTGGCTAAAGTTCGCTCAATTTAAATATCATCTACATTGCCAGATGTAGTAACGCAATACATCAGCCACTGCTTCTGCTTCAGTTTAGCGCTAGATGCAAGTGGGTTATGGAAGAGGAAACGGGGTGCAAAGCATTGCGGGGGGAATTATTTACGATCGTAAGTGTGAATTAATGCAATGGTTAAGTTCATGGTAACTTTTGAGCCTGTTCTAAAGTGGGAACCCAGCAAAATGCTTCAGGAATCTGCCTCAGTGACGTTAACCATTAAGTCACGTGTTAGTGTGGAGTGAAAAGGAAACCATGAGGTGCCATGGCATTTCCAGGGAGGAGAGAAGAAAGAGCACAGAGAAGACTAACATCATCCCCTAGTGGCAAAAAAGCTGCATTACAAAAGCTACAGGTCAACCATCCTTCAACGGAAAGAAACAAAAGACATACGAGAAGACTCCAACTCAACTATCATCAGAAAAAAAGAGCAAACTCAGTGACAGGATGATGGCACTGTGCTCTCACTGCCACCTCGGGCTCGGTGTAAAGCCCAGTGCCATGAGCCCAACTCTACAGCTGAGTACTTTCATCAAGCCGCTCCAGACTCCCCCCGTCACACACTGGCAGGACTGGGCACAGCCCAATGATGGGGGCTGCCCTTTTGTCCGGTGATCCTTTATGAGAATAGTGTCTATAGTCTGTCTTAGTGCATATATGCACATTACAGTTAGCAAAGCATGTGGAGATAAATCAGTGGCCTTGTATGAAGCGTGTTTTCCATTCGAGACTGTGCCACTGTGCAAGCGCAGAGGCGAATGTGTCTGAGTACAGCTACCAGTAGGGACTGTGAAACTAGATCCAATCTCCATGTGTCAGTCCTTTGAAGACATCCGTGGCTCGGATTTTCATTGTCTATTTATATAAATATCAGTGTATTTATAGCAATGACAAATTCAGAGTTCTGTTCCACTCGTAACAGACTGCGAAGTATTCATGACCAAGCAGGCACAGCTGCATGTACAGAAAAGCATTGGTCACTGACACTGATTTATTGATCTTGGGTCATGTTTCTATGAATGGAATGTGCACATATGTATGTATGTGTGTGTGTCTGTGCTTGAGTGTGTAAGTATCCTATGTGGGTGTGTAGATCAAATGTGCCAGTGTGCTGGAGAGGTTGATGAAAAGCTCCCCCAAAGTGAGGTGCCATGCGGTCAGCACAGCGGTCGTGCAGGAATAAAGTCTAACCTCTGAGTCCCCGCCCTGGAAACCCCGCCGCAACCCAAAAGAAGAGGACAAGGGACAACCAAAGAGAGAAGGAAGTTAACACAGCTGCTGTCCTTCTCAAGATGAAACCTCCAAAAGTTGCTTTGTAAGTCCAGTGAACAAATATATCACAAAAAAACAGAACACAATACCTGTACCTGTTTTAGATGGTGCAAAAGTTCTGTCTCAGATTGATTTGTTGGAGAATAAATCAGTTATACAACATTTGGAATATCCTAGTTATTCTGAAGAATTATATTTCATAAACATCCACGGAGTAAAATTGTCAAATAAGGATAAAAGAAAGCACAAAGAAAGGAACACAAACAGATGCTTTACAATATACCTGCAATACAATCCTAAGGATTATCATCAGATGTCACCCTGCAGCACTGGATCTGTCTTTCAGGAACTTACCTTGGTCATTTTGCTCTTGCTGTCAGCAGTGAGGAATGACATGTTATTGATCTCATTCATCACCACAAAGTTCTGTTCTTCTCTCTTGAAGTTCTACAGTAGAAAGAGAAATGTGAAACATCTAGAAAACGATGTGAGCTGCTACAAGCGGCTGTGCTCAGAGACCAAATGAACATACTCACGTGAGATTTGGACCAAAAAATAAAGACTTCTCCAACCATTCGGAAGAGCTCTTCTGCATCGGGGTCGGGGCATGTCAGCCATCTTGCCCTGTAGCGGAGCATATCGCATTAAGGCTCTTCAAGGTCAATACAAATAAAAACATTTAAATCTAAGTGCTCTATGGCCCTGTACAGGCCTGGTATTAACATCTGTCCTGAGAGATCCGATCACAAGTGGTCATTATGTTTGTGAGTTCACACCTAAAATTGGAATGCACCCTGAATGTGTCAGATCACATTTCCCTGCTCTATATGCAAATCATCATAAGTGTCATTTTTGTTAGTGAAGACCAAATTATGTAGGTTTTCCCAGTTTGAGTTAATGTGCCTGATGACAATATTTTTGTTTCAGTGTGGTGCTCCATGTTGATATCGTGGTGCTGGCTACAAATAAATCAATGGGTCTCAGTTGAGTAGTGGGTCCATCATAAGTAGTCTGGGATGCATTTGAATGCACAGTACTTCGCACTAACCACTTGTGATCCGATCAGTCAAGACAGATGCTAATACCAGGTCTGAACGGTGTCCATGATGAAATTCGGATAGTACCTGAAAGGTTTTAATATATTGGTGTTTGAAAGTTTATTGTACCTGTTGTTGTCCACATAGCGAATCAGTAGAGGGTAGAGTGCATACAAGTCCCTGCAGAGGACAGCAAACTCATCCCGTATCGTTCCATCTTCTTCATCTCCCTCGGATTTGCCCTCCATCCTCAGATGGTCCTCTTCAGCCACCACCTTCGATGTGCGTTTCTTCAGCTTCTCCATTGTTGGGATGAAGTGGGACTTGAGCATCTCTGGCTTTGCCCTGCTGACAATGGGCTGCGAAAACACTAGAAGAGAAAACAAAATGGTGTCTTTGCATTTGTACAAAAACTCCCCCAGGATGCACTAACAGATTGGTAGGGTTTAAATCAGAGCTCACCAGCCAACCTCTTCATCCAAGAGGCCTCATCAATACCCAAGTTGTTGACTACAATTTTCATGATGCTGCCCAGCAGCTGATTGAGGTGTTCTGACGTGACCTCAGTGCAGAGCTGGCCCTCCATCTCAGGGAAGTTTTCGAACCCTCTCTCCCACCAGCGAGGCAGGTAGTTACACAGCATGGGCAAAGTTATTTCAATCACGTGAGGCATCTCAGTGTAACGAGCCCCCGACTCGGCCAAGTCTCCAATCTCCTTCAACAGAGAATCCAGCTCGGGAATGTCTGGACAGAGTTCCTGGACCTCGCTGGGCAGACCCAAGACTTTGGCAGTCACGAGAGAACAGTGAAAGAAAGAAAATTCAGAGACTTTATTTGACAACAAAAAAAATCTGAGGTGACGGCATTGGACTCACTGGCTCTCTCCCTCGGCGTCTTCGTGGTGTAGACAGAGAAAGCATTGTATTCATTCAGATGGGGTTCTACGTAGGCGACTGGCATGGCTGCTGCAAGGTGAGCCAAACATTCTCCGAGAGCTGGCCTCTGCCTGTAAAAGCAAGAAACAAGTGACAACAGCTCTCCATTTACATTACACTACATAATGAATTCAGATATGGAGTCACCTCTCAACATGTGGATTCTTGACAGTCCCTAAGGAGTAGATGCTGCACATGATGCGATAGCACGACATCTGTAGATCATCCACTGTGTGCAAGCAACAGAGACGGGTACAGCATTGTCAAGGTCAATGTATAAATGAGCACAATGTGAAATCGTAAATAGGGCAGGTGTGAAAACACATACACATGACATCATCTCCAAACTGGTGCTGTGCGATGTGGTCGAACAGGGAGGTGAGCACTGGCAGCAGGGCGATGGTGGTGTAGTTGATGTTCTGAGACACGCCTTTGACTTGCTTTGAGGGGGAGAAGCAGCACAGTATCATGGACTCTGGATATTTAAGGTTTCGTATTTATCAAATCATTTGCAACAGTCAGGGAGAAGAATATATTCATCAACTCAGTCAAGGAGGTTATGTTTTCGCTCCTGTCATGATGTTGGCTTGCTTGTTTGTCAGCAGGATTACGTAATAGCCACGGAACAGATTTAGTGGATAGGACAGGGGTTGCAGATTCAGACAAAAAGGCAGATCCAGGGAAATAATAACTGGTTCATTTAGGGAAATTATATCTATGATAATGTGCAATTTAGTGCAGACTGGTGGAATTTAAAGGGACTGTTAGGCTTTGGCGGACGTATGCGTACTGCTGTTGTCTTACCTGATTCCCTTTGGAAACTTTGCCCAGTTTGAGATTCTCTACCATCTTCTCTATATCATCAGCAGCGCTCTCAAAGAAGGACCGCAGCCCCGCTTTCACAATCTCCGGCCCTGACTTCATTACTGTCCTGATTGGGTAGAAAATAGAAATAAGCTTGAAAAACAAAACAAAAACAAATTCCTCCTCATGGGGTAATGCTTGTTGTGATAAAATCTAAAATACCAAACCTTGCGTCCAGTGACCTTGCCAGGATGTGAAGACAGTTAACGATTGCTGAAGCATCGGTTCCTGAAAGAACACATACAGTTTGGATGTTATGACTACTTTATAAAATCCAGAACTCCACTATATTAATACACTATATAGCCGCATTTGAGAAGCACAAAAAGAGCATAAAGATTCAGAAAGAATGACATTGAGAGGCTGACATCTTACCAAAGAGAGAAACTCTGTGTCTCACCAGAGCGGACATTTTACAGAAGATGCTATGAAAGGAAGGAAAGAGGAAAGAAAGGAAAGGCGATGCAAGAAAAAAGGAAATGTAAAGCGAAAAAGTGAAAAGAAAATGTATCAACATTTCTGTGTGTTACTTTGAAATGAGATAGATCACCTTGCAATCATCTCCTTCTCCTTATTGGACGAATGGCCACCGCTGCCAAGGACTTTCGCAGGTGTTGACAAGAAGTAGAGGCAGTGGTTTTTGAAATACTGGTTGATTAGAGGCATCAAGATCTGAGGGAAGGATTATTTAGAGACAATGAGCTTTTAACTTATATAACAAAGAGTTTAAGTTTCATCGGTCCACTGGCTCTAAACAATAGTTTCACCTTGGCGAAGAATTTGATTTCCTGCTCGTGAGGAGACTTTTCCACTCGTCCACTGCTAACCACAGCCTCTGCAAAAACACATTGCCAAATATGATATTATTGCAATAACACAGGCAACACTATGAAGTAGCATTACAGTATCTGTTCATCATCTTTGCCCCATAGTACCAAGATGAGCAATGAACTCCTGGGCAATTTCCATCCATTTCAACAGCTTCTGCAGGAAACCATAAGCAAATCTCTTCTCGATGGATGAGATGTCAGACTCCATGTCTTTCAGGCCCCTGAAGTGAAACAGAGGATAACGCTTAATCATTTGTGCTTCAATTTGATAAAATAAATTTCCTGATTGAGTATCTGTGGCGCGCCATAAATGATAGTAAAATAAACTATCTAAGGTTTCATCTTGGACATAAATAACTTTTAATAAAGTCAGGTTGTTTTTCCTTTGTGGAAAATTTGTAATGGGTTCAGGACTTTTACGTTTTCTTGGAAGACTCTTTGGGTTCATCTTATGGACTCTTGCTCTTAGTGTTAACTTGACGTGTTCAGTATCTGTTCAGGTCTGTTTTTGATTCCTTGTGAGGTTACTATCTGACCGGGCCACAAAATTAACTGAAAAAAAACTTTAATATTAAATACCATTCCCAATTCAGAAAGGGTTCTGTTGCCTTGTTACCTTGTGACAGCATATCCATTAAGCTGCAGGAACTTGAGCAGTTCATGAGCCTTCTCTCTGTCTCGTGCCTTTTCTTTGGCCGTCAGAGTATCGTATGGCACCAGTAGAGGATGTGTTCCACCTCCTTCACAAACAGACACATAATCAAAACTGATAAACAAGAAAGTCTCTTTTTCCACATGTGCAACTTCCCTCTTATAAAAAAAAAAAGCTCTTACCCTTGGACTGCAGCTCCAACTTTTTCTTTCGTCCCCAGGTGTTATGATAATTTTCTGCCAGTTGCTCTGCCATAGACTGTGAACAGATGTGAACTGTGAATACTGACCATATACAAAGAATAGAGCACATACGGTTCAAACACTTGCTTCCATACCTGCAGATCCCTTGAAAGAGCCATGTGTGTGATGTCAATGGGCTGTGGACTGTAGCCATGGCTTGGGTCATAGGTTGCCTAGAACAGAGGGAGGTATTGTTATGAAGTGTAAAATAAATACCACAACTGTGAAGACATTAGTATATAAACAATCATCCAATTGATCTTTACCTGAGCGGTCTGTGAGATTTTACGTGAGGATGCTTTCTTCTTGTCCGACTCCTCATCCTCTCTCGCTTTATCTATGGTCCACTCCCACGCCACCATGGCTTTGATCGACTCTTTGATCGGCCAACGGTAGATCTCTTTGTCCTATCAGGAGAGAAACCAGAGTGATGAGAAGTAGAGAACAGATGAAGTAAAAGTTAAGAAAAATTCAATGTAGAGTGTGACTGGAAACCTACTTTCTCTGAGAAGGTTTTGTACGGCCTCAGCATCGGATGAGTTTTTGCATTTTCATCCAACACTTCACCATAGGACCAGTTATTCTGGATCTGAAACATACATGCAAACACATTATGCATTATAACGGGTATTTATGGTTACATATATAAGGGTTTCTTTCATAGTAAGTCTGAGGCTACTTGTTTTTCAGCAAAGCTGCTCTGATCAAATAAACCAAACATGTTGCTCCTCGATAAGTATTTAAACTAATGTGAGTGAGTTCAGTAAATGTTAAACAAAAGGTTTACCTTTTCAAAGGCCCATCTATCATGTGTATATTCAGCATATTTGTTGATGTAGGGATCCAGTCTCTCAGGGATGATGGTACTGTGGGTGGAGGAAAGATCAGAGACCATTTGTAATTATTTTAAAGAGGTACTATATGTCTTTATGAATGGCACAGTGACAAAAATCCTCTCACTTTGTCGTCTCTACTGGTTTCGGATCAAAGTTTCCCTCTGCATCTACTGACGCCTTTTTCTCTGTTTTGGAGGAGTAACTGGCATCTACATAGTCGGGAGGAATGGCTCCAGCGATCGCACAGATGCATGGCATAGATATTTTGAAAATCTCTGCATCAAATTTCTGGAATCGCATAAAAAGATATTAGAATACAAGTATGCATACACCATCAGTTGTATGGAACAAAAAATAATACTGCAGGAGCTCCACCTTGTGTGCCAACGATTCAAAGATTCCCCAAAACAGTTTTCGGGTCAGATGCAGCTCCTCCTCTGACGCCAGCCCAAAGTTTGCCCAACCATTAGGGAGGCAATAATATTTCCAACAACGCTCATAGTGATTGGTTAGAAGCTGCAGGATGCAAAAGTATAATGGTGAATGTAGGAATTAAAAAACAGAAGAACATCTAAGCTCAAAGGGAAAATAAGTTTCAATCGTTTTTACGTCCTCATACCTTCAGTGGCATTTTGGCGTACTCATTCAGAATGGGCACATCAAACACCAGCCTTCTGAGCAGGTGCTGAAGCATGGAGGGACGTAGATGTCTGAAAGTAAGATAAACAAAGTAAAATGAAGCTGGTGATGTTGAATAATATGTCAAGTTTTCCATGAGCTCAACTCACTTGCACAAAGCCATTAGGCACTCTTCAATGATGTCTCTTTGGGCCTTTGTAAAGGCTCGTCCACGAGAAAGCCGGTAGATTGTGTGCAACATGGAGTCGATCATTATGGCGCGGTGGTCGCTGCCAGCAAAGAGTGGGGCGCACTTGGTGATGAGTGGCAACACAGCAGAGCACAGGTAGCGGTTCAAAGCGAGGGCCATCTCTGTGGTGCTGAAAGCAACCTGCAAATTAAGCCCAACAGCACGGTCATAACCCTGCTCTGCACTTCTCCTCCAGGATCATAAACGGTACGACTACATGTTTCTAAATAGATTGAGGCTCACCGTGTCCAGAGAGGCAGCAGCCCTCATGTCAGGCAGAAATCCAACCTCCAGCACGTGGAGCAAGAAATCCTGGTTGTCAATACCATACACCCTGTCCAGGAACAGCACCATGGGCGCCTTGTGATCCGGCACAAAACTAGCGGACATCTTTGGCTCTATGATGCTGTTGTCTGAGTGCGACATAAAAAAAGAAAACATGTTAAATAAGGTTGAAGTGATCTGATGCTACAAAAACCTTTCATCATTTGGCTGTAAAATATGTATGGCAATCTTATATGGAAGTTAAACCTTGAACATATAGTGAGGATATAAGGATCGCATTTTGTTCACTCATTAAATAAATCAACACTAATTTGCATGTGGGGTTGGTGATTTGTTTCTGAAACACTTTTAATCTTCAATATCTTCTAGCAGTTGGCAGTTTGCATTCAAGTGTTTTTGCGTAGCTTTGACACGAGGGCTGAAAGGAGGGGGTAGGATTTATCATTTGCATATTTCCAAAATCTAGCCGGCTCTTGCTAATTTTCCTGGATTACCAACCCTAGGGCTAATGTCACACAAATAGAAAGTCTCCCAAATGTATACCTTTTCCTAAAGCAGGAATCTGAAGAGAAAGGCTGATGACTCCCACCAGATCCTCAAGAGGGACAAGAGACCTCAGAATGGCCCTGATCCTCAGAGCCTCACCCTTACCAGCCTGAATCAACTGGAGAGACAAAAGATCAGCTTTTTAATGGACATTTTCAACAAGATTTCCAATTCTTATATTTGTCTATATTTGTATATAAGTCAAAGAAGCCACAGTGGCTACTAAATAGCTTACGTGCATCTCTGGAGCGCAGCGTCCCAGCAAGTCGATCAGAGCGGAGTAGAACGACATGATGGCATTTCCCAGGTGCACCTTGTTCTCCTCATGCTGCTCCTCTCCCCCAAACCTTGATGAAAATAAATTGTGTCTCTTAATCTTTCTGCTTCAGCCACACTGGAGAAGACAATAAACCCACTGATGCCTCCTCATAAACAGCTAAGAGCTCTTACATTGGAAAGCGTCTGTCTTTCTTTACGCTAGGTCCATCTCTTGCAGGGTCCTCTGATATCTTGATGGCCTCCTCTATTGCGGCCAGAAGACCATTGCCTCCTTCCCCTCTCAGGGCCGGACCAAAGCACTCAGGTCTGCGGATGAGGAGACGTACCACCACGTTGGCATTCTCTTCTACGCTCTCTCCTACAGGAGGAAAAGAACAACATTGATATAAGTGAGGATGAACAACCGAAACAATAGGGGCGTAACAGAAACAATATGGGTGTTAGAATTTCATACCGTTGACAAACACAGCAAAACGAAGAAAGTCCAAGTATTTCTCTCCACCACACGGATTCCAACCAATGTCAGGGTAGCCTTTAGACAGCAGCATCGGGCAGCTCTGCAGTCCACATCCAGCTAAATACTTGACCACCTGGAAATAAATCAGTTTAGTCAAGTGATGAACAATTTTGCACAAAGCTTGTTTAATACACATTGTTTCCATTTTTACCATTTCCAGGTCCTGCTCCTGGAGAGCCAATGCAAGCTCATTGTTGTCGATACAAGACGCCGCAGCCACGTCCAAGGGGGTGGAGCCCCGCATTCCTAAAAAAACAGCACATGTTGATGAGCTTCGTCACAAATCAAGGATAAAATATGAGCAGGAAAAATGCTGGAACTCAACAAAAACAATCACCAAGGCCGATGCCACTGTTCTGCAGAAGGTAGTTGAGGTGGTCAAACATAGAGCGCTGATTTTGGCGACTGATGCGACAGAAATAGCAAAGGAAACGGCAACAGTTTGTCACCACCCGAGGGAATCTGATCTCCTGTTGAAAGACAAGAAAAAGCCGTGGTCTTATCACCTTCTTCAGTCTATTCCCTGATGGTTATGAGAAGCAAGGTCTGGTGAGTCAAAAACATACCTTTGAATCCCCACCACCCAGAACATTAACCATGACCTCCATTACAGTTTCATGCATGCCCAGCGCTCGCATCAGGTTGGGGTGCTGATAGAAAACTTTGTTACTCATGATGTTCCTGAAGGGAAAGAAAAAATAAGTTACTCTACAATCCGGACACAGGATTCACTTCAATAGGAAGATTTCAAGATAAATAAATTGTATATCCACCCGATGCTTTGAATCATAAGCCTCTCTTCCTCTGGACCCATCTGGACAATAAGCAGTGAGCGGATCTGCCCCAGGCACTCCAGCAGGTCCATAGTGTCCCGAATTGATACCGCATTGATGGTGTAGGCCTTGGGGAGGGCCCGCATGAGCTCGCCCAGCCCGTCGTACTGCCTGTGAAGGAGGCTGAACATCATGCGCACAAGCTCAGGGTTCTGGATGAATGATTCCTGGGCCCAGTGGATCATGGTATCGGAAATCAGCTCCTGCAGTGTGCCTAATAAACACAGAACAAAGGGTTAAGCAGTAATGCAAACGAAACTTCGTACGGTAGTTATTGTGAGTGTCAAAGACGTTTTAGAAATATATAAATGTTCAACAAAGCCTCTATTTATAACTATACTTGTTAATAACAAAGCAATGTTTTGACTCAAAAGATGCATTTTTATTGCCGCTGAGACTCACTTGGTTTTTTATCTTCCTGTGGCTCCGGCTCCAGCACCACCTTCTTCTCGTGGAACTTCTTCACCTTTACCAACAAACGCAACAGTCGTCCGCGGAGGGAATAATCCACCTCCTCCTCTTGCTCTTCTTCTTCAATATGAACACCTGAGAGTGAAGTTTTGAAGAACTTATTGTAACGTATGTCTAAACCTGCCATGCGCAGGTTTAACTTTAAATTCTGATGTACGCAGACTTGAATCTAAAGATGGAAACTGACCACAGTGGACGAGCAGAACATTGTGAAAAACCAGCAGGGATTCTCGGACCTCATCGGGAATGGGGCACTCTTCATCTTCAGCGCAGTTCTTGAAGTTCATTAGCATGTTGACCTTTGTAAATAGGACAAAAAAGGTATAAGCAAATGTGCTCATTTAATTAATTCCCATAAAATGGCTAAACTTAACCATGAAAACAATTTCATACTATAGTGGACATATATTCTTCCAAAATAAAATTTCCAAGGGTATCAGATAGATCGAGAGTACATTTTAAACCAACTGCACCAAGACATTTAAACTGTGGTAGTATGACACATAAACCTACCTTTGAGTAGTTTTGTACCAGACCAAATTAAAATACACAAGATTGCAGAAGTTACACAGAAGTACAGGCTAGATTCCTTTTCCTGTTTGAGAGTTTTAAGAATTAAGATTTTCTTTAACCTAACACTGTTCAACACAATTTATCAATCATCAAGTGTACCTGCTCCTGTGGTGGGGACCGAAATTCTCGGGTCTTGCGGGCGGTCTCGGCCGCACTCATGGTGAAGGCGAGCATCAGTTCGTTGTAGCGATGCCGCTGGTTGGACTGGATCTGGCTGACGAACTGGTCAGAAAAGGCAGTGATGGCCTCCACTCTGTGGCGTAGCTCACAGTCACAGAAATACTGCAGTAGAGTGCACATCTGAAGGACAAAAGCAACACGAATCATTAATACTGTGAGGTAGAAACTAATAATAATTGTTCTAAAATAGAAAATACGTACCTGTAATTTAACAGACTCTGGAAGCTTCATCTGGAAAAGTCCTTGCTCCAGATGTTCTTTAGCTTCCCCTTCTTTAGCCTCTGCAGGTTTCATCTCTTTCTCCGTTTCCTCTGCACCTTTTTCACCATTTGTTTGCTCGATCTTCTTCACCACGTCATTGCGTGGCATGATCGATTCTGCCTCCTCTAATTCTTCCTCTTCTTCGAACTCTTCCTCCTCCTCATCATCACCCAAACCGTCATCCTCATACTCCTCTTCTTCTTCTTCCTCTGCAGCTTCCTGCTGTCCTTCCTTCACCGCTCCGGGTTTTGGAGGAGCTTTTTGATCCTTCTCCTCTTTCGACTTGGCGCTCTCATCGGCAGGCTCCTCGTCTTTCTTGCTACTGAAGACCGTCGGCTCAATCATCTTCAGAATGTGTGTGACGTCTTCATCATCGAACACACCCATGATGAGGAGAGTACTGATGAGCTTCAGGATTGGAACAAAGTGAAACTCGACACTACCTCCCACAGGATCCCTCATGGCTTGACCACCGTCTTGCACCGCCTCAGTCAGCATGTTTAGGGCCTTGGTCTTTAACACCTGGAAAAAAAAGCAACTTTAAATTATTAGTGTCTCTGTAGCACCTTAAATACGTGTAATTCCTGTACCAGCTCACCTGTAAGGGGATGACTGGACTCAGTGTGTAGATGTCTTGATCTGTTCCCACAAAGCCAATAGACGAGAAATGGAGTTTGGGACGTAGACATGTCGTGAGGCCGACCCCAGGTAAAGCGTGAGATTTGTCTGAGTACAGAGTAATACTGCGTGTTTCATCCGTCATTGGAACTATGAATTCCTTGTTGGTTCCCAGTCGGTTCCTCTTGGCGGACTCCAGGTGCATGCTGATGAGCAGGTCGTAGAAGCCACTCCTCATTGGTCCGGGTAGGTAGGTGTTCTCGATGGAGTAGAAGAGCTGGGATTCATCCACGTGGCTGCACAGAGCGTGAGCCACACGATTGTTTCCCAGAGCACACACTGAGCCGTACAGCTTCAGGGTATGATAGTGGAACTTCAGCAGGTCCATTCGTTCAGACAGCTCCAGGATGTCTATACATCTGGGAAATGTTAAGAGGTTATTTTTGCTGAAAAAATGAAAAATAAACTCTGTAATTCTTGGCAATGTTTATTAGCTCTAACCTGTTCTCCTCTGGAATGTGGAGGGCCATCATGGTAAGCGGCTCCTTACACTGCACCACCCAGCCCAGTCTCTCACTAATACGGCCTGTCTCCGGAGCCAGGAAGTGGTTGGGCATGCGGCTCCAGATGACCGGGGTTAACATTTGGACGTCCAGTCTAGGAGGGCACTGGGGGACGGCATTCTTGCGCTCACTCCGGAACATGGCGGCAGAGATTGGCATAATGTTCTGGCAAGACAGGTAAAGGAAGACAGGTGATGTATTAAAGAAGACAGTGTCAGAGCAAATGCAAAAATACGATTATAGTATTGATTGTGAAGATCCCAGTAGACCGACCTTCAGCTTGCCCAGTTCAAACTGAATCATATTCTGACTGGAAGGAAGCACGAAGACAGCTGGGAACAGCTTTGTGTTGGGCTCCACCTGCAGTAGGTGAACATGGCGTGTTTGCATTAAACAACAGAGCCTTTAAAAGGAATGAATATGAGATTGAAGCTTATCTGACCTGGTAAAATGTGTTTATCTCTTTTCCATTAGCAGTGAAAGTCATAAGTCCTGTGTCCAGATCAATGAGACAGCCAATCACAAAATCCTCCTGACTGACTCTGGTCTGCTGGGAGCTGCTGAACTCTCCTCCACAAACCATGTAGCAGTTACTGCGTTTTATACTGACGAAAACAGACAAAAAGAAATCACCAGATGCCAATATTTGAATGAAAACATGACATTTTTTTGTTTATCTGTCAACAAAAGGGACGTACCTGCCGTGAATGTTGCCTTTATCATCACCTACAGTGACTGTAACATTTCTCACTTTGCTGATGTCAAAATGAAGGTCGTACTGGTGATAGTCAGGTGTGATCCAGCCCACCCACACGCCACTGGGCTCCTGTCCCGCAAACACTCGCACAGAGTAGTAATACTAGTGAAAGAAAAAGGAGGTGGTTGGATATAAACATTAGAACGATTATAACAGTGCTGACAGACAAGTTCAATGTGAAAAATAACAAATTTATAAGTTATAGCCATACTGTCGTAGTGTTGAGGATAATGTCAACATCGTCCCTGTCGTCTGGCACCACATCCTCCATTAAGCGGGGCATGGTGGGAACAATAGGCGGTGATGACATAAGCGCAGCCTTCTTAGCCTTGAAGAGGAATCTGCAAATAACGGCAGCAGTTGGTCACAATAAATCAAAAAGTAAATATTATCCAACCTGTAGCAAATCGAGCTGCATGAGTCGGTACCCTTTCTTCTTGCTTTTCTCAGTTGAGGCATCCTTCTCATTCTCTCCATTCTTGGGTATCTCTTTGGGCACAGAGGGTTCTTTCTTCTCCTCCTCCTGCTCATTGCGAGTGGCAGACTTCTTGAGTATTTCAAAATCAGAGTCCGGGTCCACCTCGATCACCTCATCCTCAGGGTTGGTCAGTGTACGGGTAAGGAGGGTGGTGCCTGCTGTGACTTTGAAGGTCTCGTGAAACTCTACTGGCATACTGAGTCTGAAGAACAGCAGATCTGTGTTCGCGTTCTGAGAACCGAATGTCTTGTGGGTCGCTTTGAGGCAAGGGGCAGATTCCACTGTCCCATCAACACGGGAGACCTAAGACATAAATAAATAGAGGGCAGGTGGTGATCGAGAAAATATTGAGAAAATAATGACTTTTATATTTCATCAAAACACTGACAGCTGATGCACAATACCTCAATGTGAGGATGATCCGTAGGCACAATATTAAACTCGGGAAGGCTCTTGCTGAACCACATGGTGATGTCTCTCTTCATGTTGATGGCAAAGGGTTCAAATCCCTCCTGCAGGCCACAGATGGTAAAGTAACGAAGACTGCTGACGTTCTGACCCAAGTTGATCCTTCCGACCTGGGAGAGGCCCAAACTGCACACGGGTATAAATCCTGAGGACGTTTAAAACATACGTGACATTCATCAAAAACACAGACCGACGTGTAATGTCTGAGAACATTTGCTATCACATCTCACTCTATTTACCTTCACCAATCTCAATATCCTTAAAGGCCATCTCTGAGCCTGAGTCACTGATCAACATCTCCCCGTTGAGTGTGAACATGATGTTCATCTCGGTCAGGTCAATCATACAACCCACCACGTCCCCGGACAGCCACTGACGACCAAATGACTCATTTCCCACATGCCAACGTTGAGCCTGAAAAGGAAAAAAAGGATTTTCGATTGGAGTATTACAGAGGATTCGACACCGTTCACAAGCATTTAAACTCAGTCTTGCTCAGACCTTGAAACCATTGAAGACGTATGCGAACTCGTCTGCACCGAGTTCAGTGTCTGCACGAACATTGGGTCTTGCCCAGCCCACTCTCATCTCCCCGACTGTCACGGCCTCAAACTCAAAGTACCACTTCCCCTGAGTGACAGCGTATGATTTCTCTGCTCGGAAAACTCGGATCTTATCTCCACGGGTGCTGCCAGGTCCAATGCCTACATGTACACGAACAAAACAGAATTTACAAGAAAAGCGTTTACATTCAACAAAAGGCTTGTGTTTCTTATAATGAATCTTATAGGTGTAGATAAAAATATATATTTATCCTGCTAATAGATAGCAGTGTAAACTTACAGCCCTCCTGGTCAGGTGGTTCTATATTGTAACCATATCCAATGAGAGTGCGAACAGCTGCACACACTGTGTCTCTGTTCGTCTTCTTAGTCTTTTCGTCAAGTAGGTTGTAAGGAACCAAGCGCGGATTGCGCTTGTTCATTATATCCTGCAAAACAAAATATCACAAAGGGACATGGAGTAAAATATGAAAAAACTACTTTCGTTCACCATGCATCCATAGATATATCTAGACACATGGGTGTTATTACTATTATTATCATCATAGGGTGGTACCTGGACAATGCTGTACGTCCAGCCCTGGCGAACTCGGTCTCTTGCCCACACGTTGTGTCCGTTTTCTGCCAGTCTCTCAACGAGAGTGTTTTGATTCGGGGTCAGCTTGACGTGGTTGAGGTCCAGAGGCGCCGGCTTATATCCACTACTCTGCATGTAACTGATGAACAAAGCTTTATGATCAGAAATGGTTGTGGAGAGTTTTTCTGAAGTCATCAACAGTACAAATTATAAACTAGGGGCAATGTCAAAAAATAAATCAAAATAAAGGTATGCATTGCATCTCACGTTTTGGGGAGCTTGTTCTTTTTCAGATTCTCCTCTGCTTTCTCATCACCCATTCCTACATGGCAGCCGAGTGCCAGCAGGGTCCTTTGATTTGAATCACACATGTCATTAGAAATACAAACAGACAAAAGCACAGCGCCGTTAATCAAGTGAGGTCCCTGACTTACTTCAGTGTCTCTCCTGACATGGCTAAATTGTAGTTCTTCTCTGGTTCCGGCAGACTCTGGAAATCCACCAGGCAGGGATGCAGCTTCTTGTTGTCGTCACGAAACTTGATTTAACAAAAGTAAATTGCAAATATTTTTAAAGAACATTGTTTGTAAACACAACATAATTTTCCATGATAAAAATAACCAATGCTGAAAACACTCACTGGTCCGTAGGTCCATCCTTGTTCAATGCGAGTAACAGCCCATAACTCGTGGCTATTTTCTGCAAGCTTCTCTCGAATGCGTTCCAAATGAGGAGGCAACACAATCTGAAAAGAGAATAAATTCAGTGCAGGGGAACAGATGAAAATGAAAAGGAGATGGAATAAGGTTTTCACCTGTATAGTGTCCACGGGGCAAGGAGTGAAAGCTGTGTGTGATAGGGACTGAGTTGGACCCAGCAGGTTGCGGATGCCCTCGAAATCATGCTTATACTCCTTGATGGGCTCGATCCGCAAACGGTCCCTAGGAAGCACTGCCTCATAGCAAGGAGCGTAGCCGGGGGGTGGTTGGAACTTGAAATCCCCATGACGCCCTCCGAGAAGGAATCGCAACCTTGAAGTTAGAGTGGAAAATAGTCATTGGTCCCATGTCTCATCTGTACTGTGCTTTTGAAACAAAGGAACCAATTTGTAGTATACATTTATTCATAATAAACAACGTCCTACTTAACGCCCGCAGAGAAGCTGACAGCGGGGAAAAACAGGCCGTCCAGGTTGAAGTTCTCAAACATTCCTTGAACAGGATACCCGTTGATACGAAAGGAAATGCTCGGCACGCTCAGATCCAAACAGCAGCTTATGACGTCCTCTGCTGCCAGGATGTGCTGATTGGGTGTGGCAACGTGACGCGGAACACGTCCTATGGACCCATGGAGGAAGTAGTTAGGTTATGTTGTTTTCTTTTTGTGTTGTCGGTCTAATTTCATTAATTGTTCTATGCATGTGAGATTTGTGTTTTTGTATTAAGCAGAAGCACATAAGCTTTTGTTTTTACAGAAGACATTTTGACATGTTCTAATAGAAACAACCCTGGCCCAGTAAGATGTGACCTTCTGATGCAGAGCCAGCATGAACAATACCAGGATTAAGTTTTAAGTAACCATCTTACATGTCATAATTTTCAGAATCTGAGCAATTGTGGAGCTGGGCAAAAGTTTGCTCTTAAATTATAACATGTTTACTTTACCTGACCAGAGGTTAAGTCCGTCAAAACTGTAGGAGTAGAGGTCATCTCCGACGCCGTTAGCACCCCAGCCTTCACCTCCACCAGGGTAAGGACTATAGCCCTCCGTCAGAGCCCAGCCCACACGCAGGTGATAAGCCTGAGCCGTGAGGAATGGCTCCACGTGGTCCACCATCACCTCAAAATACCACTTCTTATACTGAGTGGATCCTTCACAGGTTCCAAGGAAAATGTTGGGTCTCATGCTGAAAGAGGTTTACAAGACAAAGAGATGAGTCAGAGCAGCTGCTTTAAAAACAGGACAGAGGACAGACAACAGAGCACAAAGCATTTTTAGTCGGTCCTTATACGTGCTGATAAAAATTCACCCACCTGGTTACATAATTGATAATGTTGGTTTGAAGTAGTAGGTCACGACCTGGAAGTAGATTCTCTGTGATGAGATTCTGATTTGACCTCACAGCCACCCCATTACACACACACAGAGAACAGAGGACATCCAACACCTGGTGAAACAAAGGAGACAGAAAACCATGACACTTTTCTTGTGCTGCCTTGTAGCTCAATATTAGATTTATTTTAAAGTGAACTGCAAAAAATTCCTACGCTTCGGGCGTTACATATTCCTGACCTTGTGATTGCGTCCATGTTTATCCAGCAGGGAGATGATTGATTTGATGTGATTCTCCTGGATAATGTTCAACACCTCTGGACTCTCAATCAGAACACAATACAACACCTCCAGGATTCCTGTCATGAAAATGTGACAGTAACAGATTAACAGAATTTACCAATAAATATATGAGAATTTCACATTTTACATGAAAACTATATGGTTATTCTCTTAATTCAAGATATTTTTTTGTCGCCTAATATTGGGTATGGCATCCCCACTCGAAAAATCTATATCAGCTGAGCTCTACAAATGTTTTTGTACATTGTACGGTCGAAAAGCACCATACAATTAAGTACACTCTTTGAAAAAATAAAAGAGTTTTGAAAAAACATTACAGCCTCTCGTAGTTGTTGTTTGTTACAGATATATTACATACAGATCACTTTGTGTATACTGTCTGTAACCAGATTATGGGACAAATCACCAACTTATACTGGCGAGCAACACCCAAGCTTTGATAACAGTTGCTACTTTGTACATTTTACATTTAAATGAGCTTCTGTTTGACTTGTTTACCTGAAGACGCTTCCAAACGATCGAGTTTGCTGACCAACCAGTCGAGGTTATCACAGAACAAAGCACAGTTTGCACGATTCCCTCTGATCAAAGAGGCTTATTGAAAGAATAAACGCAGAAACAATTGTCAATGCATCATATTCATTAACACAAAAAGGAGCAGGATGTGGGAAACTGACAAATCTTAAATCACTGTGAATGCATAGATAGGATATACTGTACCTAGCAGTTCATACAGTAAATTGACTATCTCCTTCCAGGACTCTGCAGCTTCCTCCCCTGCATACTCTGAGAAGTGGGCTGCTGTGTTGTAGACATTGAGCCGATCAACACAGTCCAGAACATGAGTTATCATCCCCTGTTCAAAACAATAAAAACAAATGAAGAACCGAAATACGTTTTTGACTTAAAATAAATCAACGAAGCTAAAATTGGAATCCAAACATGCAAGTGTTAAACATTTCTGTGTGAAGACCGACCTCTTCCTGGAAGAGGTTCTGTCTGTTCTTGAGGGAGCGAAGCTTGAACTGTTTGTCCTCGTGCTCCAGCTCCTCCTCGGGGGGTCTGAAGTAGAAAATGAGGTCCTGCAGATAGAGCACCACAGCGTCCATAGGCAGAGATGGGGGATTGGAAGATTTGTTTTTCCCACTTAGAGCATCTAGACCTCTGAGGACATGAAAGGAACATGATGAGAATACACACAAAAGCATGGCTATTAGCATTGAGTTGAATAAAATATAACTAAAGTACTTGATGAACTGGTTAAAGAGGCCTGTTGTGCTGTGAATCATTCTGGCTGCTTGGGACTCTTCGGTCTGAGATCTGGCCACTGTGAGCGCATCATCCATGTGACCTTCTTTATGGAGTATTGCCTAAGAATTGAATATACAGTAAGTGCTCTGAAAACCCAGATTTACATTCATGCACTAGATGCTGACTTGAATAGTTGAGTTTATATGTTGCTGACTGTCTTGATGCAAAATGTTCCCTCACCTTTCTTTTTAAAGGACCTAGACGGGCAGATTTAGCATCGACAGCAGCGTATGTAAGCCAGAGGCCTGTTGACACGTGCTGTACGAAGCACATGGACTCTCCATACTTGATCTCAGGAATGCCCATACCTTCCACATCTCGCTTCTGGGTCACTTCAATTTTTTCCTGTAGTTTGAAATAAAAAAGTGTAAAAATCGTTATACTGCATGATGGATTCTCAAACAGTTGTCAGAGATTTGGCAAAGGCATCTTTGTATGACAGTGACCTTTGAAATTCTGAAGCAGAAGGCTGACATCTTGGAAACGGCCTTCTCAGGGTCCACCAGCAGCAGTCCTTTCTCTTCATCCAGACAGAGGTACCTGCCTGTTGTTATGTGACGGATCCGGAATGACTGGCCCCATTTAATGTGACCTCCGCTCCAACTATCAACAGAATGAATGAGTCAGGCATCAGTATGGTGTAAATTCCCTGAAAGTGAGTGATTAAAGAACACATGCTGTTAAATGAGAGGATTCAAGACACACCCGATACGAAGCGGCTCAAGTCTCCATAAGGATCTGGCATGGCTGCATACAGCCCCACCTTCATAATGAGCAACTCTGAAAGAAACAAAAACATGTCAGTCAATGATGTTGAATGAGCATCAGGATATTATATTTTGTCAAATTGCTAAATGTTTTGATTTACTACCCCTCTTCTTTAAAGCATTGGTTTCAGTTAGTGTCAATAAACTATGAGATGAGCAATGGACATTTTTCAGTTAGCAGCTTCGGGAATTTGTTTGATTGGTCAATGACCTGTAATATAGTGAAAAGTGTTGCATCTTAAATGATCAGAATCAGGCTCAGCAAGTTCAAGAGTAATGCTGAGCTGATCAGTTAAAAAGACTTAGAGGTCATTCAAAACAAACATTTATTTCCAATATTCAGAGATTAACTTTGCTTGGTAAAAGATACACAGTTTTGCTTTATATCGTTAACCTAAATCATATTATGACATATCCTGCATTTAAACCCACCTGCGCGGGTCGTCCCCTTGCTCAGCTCCAGGGATTGCCAAGCACTCATCCATGTGACCATGGAACAGCCTGAGCACATAACCTCCCGTCAGAAAACCTGGGGGGCGAGAGTCATATCCCTGAGTGAGAGTTGACAGGTCCATGAAGAAAAGAGATTTTGTTTTTTAAGCAACAGCAGAATTACTGACCTTCAGCAAGCTCACATCCTGACATCACAGGCGTCATGGTCCACAGCGTTTGCATGAAGGAAGCATCGACCATCAAGTCGCCACTGGCATAGGACAGATGCTGAAAAGAGAGCATGTGGTCATTCTCTTGAGAATTGTAGCCAACAAATTGTCAGTTACTGTGAGAGTAAGTAAAATTGGGGTTACCAGGTATCGCTCTGAAGATACACTGACAAGAATGAGGTCATCTCCCACCCTGACCTTCTCGCCCTCAGACCTCTGCTTTGAGGCTGGATGGATGGTCCACCAGCAGGCCTCCCCTGGGACAGAGAAAACTATTTAGGATACAGAACTTGTGTGGAACTCAATGACCAGTAAGGTTCATAGCCACCTGTGGAGTCCTCCTGCAAGCCCACATCAAAAGCCAGTTTGTCTGTCAGTGAACGCGAAGTAGTCAAACAGCTCAAGTACTGTAGGATGGAGAGTTGGTATCAGACTTACATTCAGATTAGAGAGTAATCATCTGCAAGGCATTTTGCTGCTTATCGGAAAAGACATCAAGGAGCAGCAGAAGCCACAAACTGGATTGTAAATGTGCTCACCATGCTGGAGTGTGTGTGCTTAAGGAGAATGGCGTGTCCATACAGTAGCGTTCTGTGACCCCCTCCTTGTGATGACTGCATGAAAAGGTAGAGGCAAAGTCAGTTAAATGAACAAAAAATTTAAAGAGAGTATCATATTCAAAACCCTCTCACGGTGATAACTTAATGGCAATATAGAAATAACAATATGGGGCCATTCTACAGACAGCAACGGGAAACAAGGAATAAAAACTGCTGTTATGTCTGTCAAACCCAAACCCGAGTTGTGACAAAAACTCTCAGGTTGCACAAAAACCTAGCATGGGTCACAGAAAGGACAAGTGAGCTTACATACCCATTTGTCCAAATCGACAGCCTGTGGTTGCCAGATGACAGAGAGGAGGATCATGGGACATCAGGTCAGGAAAGAAACATAGTTAGTTTAAGTTGATGAATGAACAACACACGGCAACAACTCTGTTCAGAGTTTGGACTTTACCTCATCCACAGAAGAGTTGGACAGCATCTCCTGCAGAGCCCGCACGGACAGGGACTGCTCCAAGATGAAGCAGCAGATAGCGAGGTCTGGAGGGACATTCTGAAACGCACCACGACCAACCATAGGGTGAGTGGCACTGATAAATAGAATACATCCTCAAATAAATGAGATAAAAGTCTCCCTCCACTACCTGAGCGTTGGAGGTGGTCTCAAGGAAGCAGAGACGATTCCCGAACCCTTCACATGACAGACACAGCTTGATCTGTTCCTTAAGAATAGACGCAGTGCACTGCAGCACCACTTGATCGTCCTACAAACACAAAACAGGTGGAAGGTGAAGGACTGCAAGAGGAACTGATACACAAATTTTTCAAATCCAAGTTCCAATATTGCCCAATGTAACTCGACTGTTGAGTATGAATAAAGATGAGCGACGTGGCTGCCCCCATAGGAGGGCAAAAGTGTCTTGATTGCCCCCTGGTGGCTGGCTGCGATTCAGATCATAAATACAGCCTCCTCATTGTTAGTGGATGGGACATTGACCAAATCAAAAGGTCAAAGTACATGTTAAATAAAATGTTATCAAAAATAGCGTATGTCGTTTAAAGTAGTTCTTATGACACAAATGCATGTTAAAGTGTTCATGTTTCTGGTAAGTTTAGTTTTAATTACTTGATGCTATAAAACAGGCTGAGACAACAGGATTGACAGCTGAAACTGACCAGTGATTGGTCGAGCTTTAGTATTGTGGGACCTCAATTCGTCCAACCCTGATCATTACTGCCCAGACTATAGCTCCAAAGGCACAAGATGGCAGCTTTCGTACCTGTGATATTTTGGCTTAACCATTTCTGGATATTAAGAGGTAGTGGAGACGTGTTGTTTATATTTATATACACTCTATGCTTTGGATGTATTGTGCTAGCAGTGGCCAATATCTACTTGTTAGCCTGAAGCAGGGATGATTAGTAGGTCATTTTCATACATGTTGATTTAGCTGACTCAGCTCCATCTGCCAAAGGATTCTGACACCTACACGACCTGTAAAATCTGAGTTCCCCTTTTAATGCATTCTGCAGTTCTTACATCACGTTATGTCTGCTACATTTAATGGGTTAGCATCGTGAACTGACAATCCATGGCTCCGACAGCACAATGTCATCTCCGCAAATCCAGACAGCATAAATATCAAAAGAAATTAGGGCAATCCATAAACAAAATAACTTGCAAAAACAGCTGTTACCCTGTACACCTTTTCCTGACCTTCACAACTGTTTTTTCTGTAACTGCTTTTCCCTGGGCCTGTCACTATCCAGCTCTAATCTCCCCGCCTCTGTGGCCCCCCAGACACCAGCCACTCCCCCGCAGCTCTCTATTTCAGGCTGCTGCACCTGCTGTTCACACATCCCTTTCTGGAGAGCAACAGATATTTAGGGTTTGACGGCCAAGAAGCACTGTGGCCCCCAACGCCGATTCAATAACGTTATTAGTCAGCTCACTAGGGAGAGGAATATTCCAAATTTCAATTTAGCTCAGCTCAGCTCGAAGTTTCATGCTCAGCTGTTGGGTGTTTTCATCTGGAAATATTTCTGGTTTAGACACAGCTTTAATCAAGGTACATGTAACGAAGCAATAGTCGTTACTTGGGTTCAACTTTGTAATTAGCTTTAATTTGTGCTTTATGATCTCTGAAGTCAACTGAAAACTGGTTCTATAATAAACAGACTGCTGCTTTTGACAATAAAACAAATGTATTCTATTTTGGTACATAATGAGAATACTAAAAAGTCTGTAAATGTGATATCTCTTCATTTATAAAAGGTATGTGGGGAGGGGGTTATGTCTTTTGTTTCTTTTCTTGTTATGTTTTATGCTGTGATTGTGTCGTTGTGGACACACTGAGGCAAATTCCAACAACTGAGTTGTGTGGTAATAAAGTATTGAATCTTGAATCATGTACAACATTTAAGTGCAGACCCTGGCATAACAGGTGGTTAACATATTCAAGTTAACATCAATGGGAAGATTTGAGTCAAGATTAGAATACAAACTTGTGCAAAGGTGAAGAAATTATAACAACTCCAGACAAAAGAACCAGAGTTTAGATCTAACACAAAACTGTTAAGCTGTGCAAAAAGGTACAGTAGAGAGAAGTAGTTCTTCTTCTATAACCCCTGTGTTTTGTTCCTCCAGAGTTTAACCGTATTTCTATCAGGCCTGTTTAACAGCTTGTAAGAAGCACTGTGTTAAAAGGGAGTTTGTACAGTGCCCTCTTGATCAGGTCATGAAGAGACGGACTATAAATATATATCGTCATAATTATAACAGAACTTTTCTCCTGTACAGTAGACAACAAATCAAAGAGTCAGACTTCAGACTCAAGCATCTGAAAATCCTGGCACCTTAAAGATAAGGTGACACCAAAATATAAAAGACAATTTGACGCACTGACAATCCCACTATAGCATATGACAGATGTGAGTATTAGGTTTCTGACACTCTCTCCAACACAGACTGACTGAAATACAGATGTCATCATGATAACATGAGGCCAGCAGCTACATGTCTACTACAACATTCCACCAGACTCCACCAGAGTACTCGAAAACAACCTGACAAAGTGAGCATGACCACGATATACGCAAATATATGTATTTATATATATATTAAATCCTTAATTGAGAATTTATATTTTACAGTTTAACCATAACTTTTTTTTATAAATAACTTTAAACACAAATACAACCAAATATATAGAATTTGAATCTGCTAAATAACCAAAAAGTTTTTACCTAAAATATAAACACACATGCATTTATTCCCTGTATTGTTTATTCTGAAAAATCAAAGTTTCAGATAGGTGGATATCTGCAAAAATTAACACTGATACTGATAAGTGTGTGAAAGGCTCAAATTGTCCGACTGATAAATCGGTCAGGCTCTAGCTTTGAATCCAACGTCCGATACTAACGAGTGTCAGTAAGACACGAGCAGTGAAGGTCTAACGTGGACTGAAGTAAGCAGGTGCTGAAATGGGCCAAGGTTTGAACAGGCTAATCTTCACGCAGTAAATATAGAAGTCTGAGGAGTTCAGGGTGAACAGTGACAGACTGACAGACACTTTATGACGCACTGTTGTCATATTTTCAATTCAGTGTGGGTTTCAAGTCGCAAGACAGTGCCTTCTCAAAACGTGCTTTCACACTCCTGTAGCTGCTGGATAAGATATACAAGAGAAACAAAATATTTGAATAATTTCTGTTCATAGGACTCATCCAAAATATAAAGTAAATAAGCAAAAAACAAAGACTGCAGTCACAGTATATGCAATTTATAATCAAGTGGGTGTGAGGAACTAAGCTTTAAATGATACTTGCCTCCTGTTTTACTCCAACATCAGGGACTACAGTTAACAGGGTCTACAGAAACGCATGTGGCATTGGGAGGAATGACTATTATAGTTGATTATCTGCACTGACTGCTTGCAAGGCCACAATGCTCTTCTGCTGGCTTTGGCACAGAGGTTTAACGAGGAGATCTGATAGCTCAGCAGTGAGTGATGCAGCAATAATAAACTGATTTCATCTAAATATTTCATAAGATGAACTCTGTGTGTTCAATTATACCAACATTTAAAAAACACCAAAATCAATGGAAAGCTCTCTAAGCAACAAATGTATTAATATTAAAAACACAAGTTAACTTAAACAAAAATTTGGGCTGCAGTACAGACCTCAGTTTGTCCTGAGGATTTACATGAGAGATCAGTCATGGTTTACAAGTACTAATGTGCAATAATCTAAAAACAAAACTCCATCTCTCCTATGATATATTTATTTCCTATGAACATATTATGTGAGAAACTGTATCGACAATAATTACAAGTAAATCTATTTTTATCTTTAGAAGTTGGGACCGCTCAAATGTATTTCTTTAAAGACGAAGATGGGTGAGTAGTCCTTGAGATAAAGACAATAACTGATTGGATTCTAATCTGTTTTATCTACGTGTGTTAAGTGTCACCTGGCACCACAAGCTTTTTCTCTCTGGGACACAACAGTGACATGTCAAGTAACTGAAGGGATATAAATAGATAACAATGCCACCTGTGCTTGTCAATCTGGGCTCTGAGCAAAGAAAGTAAGCCAACACAGAAAATGTTTGTCCACTATGTGTTGTGAAGTGACACACGTTAATACACAAAAGTTGTATTAATACACTGAATAAGTTTCCTAACAGTTCGCCAAGAGGCAGACAGCATCACTCACTGTACGCAGGAACTGAATCTCTTCCTCTCCATCTGCACCTTCTGCCATCCTCCCGAGGCATTAAAGGTAAAATCTCGAGAGAAATGGGGAAAACGTTTCTGCTCTGTTACTCCTGGTGCCCGTCAGCCTCCGCATAAGGCAAGACAATGTTGGTGAAGGTTTGTGAAGGGCAGCGCTGGTGCTGTGCCCCTCTCAGGCTGTGTTACAAGGCAGAGGGTTTGACAGTTGCTCCCTGTTCATTACAGCAACATAAAGAGGTGGGGCAAGCTGACAAAGCTGACCCACTGGCTCAAATGTCCCTATAGATAGGGGACATTTCTACACTATTGTCTTGCACTGTGTTGTTTGAATGATTTCACAAAAGTAAGACATTACATTTCAGAATATGACAATTATCATTATCAATGCAATTAAATACACTTTAAAAAAGAGAGCACATAAATATAAACTCAACTGGTTGTTTAATGGCATAGCAGGCTTTTTGAATTGTGGGGTTTCATTCAATATATTTGTGATTTAATCTATCTGTTTAGACATTGTTTCTGATTGTTTAATATAACTGAGTGCTGCACAGATGGGATCAAGTCACCTTGTGTTGTTTTTAAGTTGTGTTATTATTAATACAAATTCTGCAAACATTATAATCTCAAGTGAACATTCTCAATGTAAAATGCATGGAACTAGTTTACTTCTTTAACCCTAAACCACATTGAACATATGGGTTAATATAGCCTAAAGTTTACCTCCCACTGAGCAAAGGGGACAACTGGCCGGGGGCCCCAGGTCCTCAGGGGCCCATGGAGCTTCAGGTTTGCTCCACATTCTCTGGGTCAACAGAAACGGCTGCAGCCCCCCTACGAGCTCGATGTTAAAGGAATAAAAAAAAACGTGAAAGCACCTTGAGAAAATGCAGTAAGAGAAGCTACATTAAACCTATTAGCAACATTAGCTGTGGCTAGCCAGCTACTAGCAGTCAACCATTGGTTCGGGACTGAATGTGTTAAATAACACTTGGGGTTTTTCTCCGGTGTTGAAAATACTGACTGCTTGGAGATGTATGTAAAAACATTTAAACTCTTACTAATATATTTACCATGTATTCGTTGACTTCCTGTGGAGGGCAGCAGAACGCGCGAGTTGAGCGGTGTCATTGTGGTAGAAGAAGAAAATGGTCCGTCCGTCAAACAGTTCCCTCTTCGTTTCCCGAAACAGAAAACAGTGTCAGGTAAGAGCTTCTGTCTGTGTTTCACCCCACGTGTCAGTTCAGTCACATCACCGACACCTGCCTATACATGTTATTGTATATTACGTTGTCTGCGTTGATAATTCAAAGAGGAATACAGATGCTTTAACGGGCTCTCTTGCTAACGTCGCTCTTAGCTTAGCTCGCTAAGTGGCTAATGTGTTGACATTGGTGAATCCTCACTAATATTGGTGGTTTGTTGCTTTACCCCCTGACTATTTCAAAGCTGTAACCCCGACAGTGTTTGCAGGTTGAATGACTGGAAGACAAACGCCTCGGCTGGAGTTACCTGCAGCTTTAAACGAGAATGTGTCTGACTTAGTGGTTTCTCTGTGTGCACAGACTTGAAGAAGAATGAATGCCCTCACACACATGCTCACAGACGCTATTGGTCCAAAAGAAGAAAACGATGGACAAATCACGGAGGAATGCATGCTGGGAAACTGCAGGGTCAGCCTTCCAGAGGACCTGCTGGAGGACGTGAGTTTGTCTGCCTTGTTACCTCTGTGTGCAGGTTCATATATCCGTTGCATTCACATTTTCTTGTTTCCATTTGTTCCTCCACAGCCGGACATCTTCTTCTCTGTGATGAGCGAAAGCACCTGGACTGACGCACTGACAGATTCCCAGAGGCAGCACCTTCGTCAGTTTTTACCACAGTTCCCTGACGACAACGTTGCAGAGCAGGACAGCACCATCAGTGACCTATTCAACAACAGAGATTTAAACTTTGGAAATCCCCTTCATCTTGCACAAAAGCTATTCAGAGGTAGGTCCTGTTTACCCATTTATTCACTCACCAAAACCCTAAAATGTGTATTAAGCTGGAGGAATTAATAAAAATGCAACTAATAAAACACTTTGTGATCACGATTATTTCAACCCAGATGGTTACTTCAACCCCGAGGTGGTCAAGTACAGGGAGCTGTGTGCCAAGTCTCAGAAGAAGCGACAGTTGTATTCCCGCCAGCAGTATTACCACAGACTGCTGAAGCAAATCCTCGTCTCCAGGAAGGTATTTTTTGCCAGAAGTTTGACGTACAAAGCACATGCCCTCATGCAGTAGGTACTTCAATTTGTCCTTTTGTCGTAGGAGCTGCTGGAGTTTGCGGTTCATAATGGTTTGGACTCTCCACCCAAAAAAAAGTTGCCGGCCAAGAGTCAAGCTGAAATGCGGGAGCCAAGGGTGAGAAGAAGATTGAGCCGAATACTGAAGGAGGTGAAAAATGAGTGTGGAGACAGCAATGCCTCATCGGATGATGACGGTCAGTACCTGTAAATGTGATATTTCATAAATATCTTTTATTTCTAAAGCGTTTCCCTGAAATTAGAGTTCACGAGTTGATTCAGGTGGCAGGCACGAGCAATATTAAAATATGCATTAGTAAGAAAAAAGGAGATTTATTTTAAACAGATCTCATTTGTTTATCTTTTTGCCTGTAGACATATCGTCATGGACTGCAGCACCACAATCACCGTCCTCTCCAACTCCAACTGTTTCACTCAGAGTCTTTCCCAGCCTGTCTACCCAAGACATGAAGAGTACTGGTCAGTGGTTTCTGCAACTTCCATATGACTTTGCCCTTACCTAATGAATGACTGAATGATGCTAAAAGAAATGTTATTTCTAAACAGAGAAAATAGAACTGGGTGAGCGAGACTTGAAAGTCATGCTGCAAAATCATCGAGAGAAGAGGAAGCGACAGCCTGTAAGTGCTTTAAAAGATCCATACCATTTAGTCTTAACTTGTACATATGTAACACTCATGGTCGGTTTTATTCAGGACCATCCGGACTTGATGACCTCTGATATCCATCTTGGAGATGTACTATCAAGAGCAAATATTGGTCGGAAGGGGTCTAACATGTGTGAGTAAATTAGTATTAAAAAAGAGAAAACCTAAATCAAAGTATCACCTCATGACCCACAGATTATAATATGTATTTCTGTCCTTCTTATCCCCCAGTACTCTTCGATCTGTCTCTACCTAAGAAGAAAATGAGAGATGAAAGGAAAAAAAAGAAAATGAGGACAATAAAAGTGGAATCTGAGGATCCCTTTGAAAGTCTCGCACCTACAGACACGGCGTCAGCTCCACAAGGGAACATCATCAACTCCCTGCCAGACACGCCGTCCACTCCACTGCAACACATCAAGGAGGAGTGAGTCTTATGCCACACTGTTGTCAAGAACATTTAAGCCTTTTTGAGACTCCAGAAAATGTCTGGACAATTGGTGAAAACTCTAGAGAATGTCTGGACCTTTAACTCTGTGATTTGGTTTCCCGCTCACAGACCCTCTGCATAATGTCATCTATGTGCATGTCTGAAAGCAGCTTTACAGTATTGTTAGTGTAATATATATTAGGATCCTGGTAAATTAGATATAACTAATGTAAAGAGCTGTTATTATTTCAGAATTGTGGAGGAGTGTCAGAGCAGCCCGGTTGCAGTTGAGGAAATAGCTGTCAGCTTCTTCAGCTTGTTGGAGAGCATCTTAACGACAGAGACTCTTGCCAGCACTTCAATGGTACGCACTCAATAAAGAGTCTCACATAATTATCATATTTCTAATTGATCACAATTATAACATTATAACATGAATGTTTTGAATTCTCAGTTGGAGGAGAAAGTTCAAATGTGGCAGTCCTCTCCAGCCAGCTCCCTCAACGTGTGGTTTTCATCTGCTTCCTGTTGGTCTGACTTGGTTCTTCAAGCTCTGCAGTTTCTTGCTGGGGAGACTAAAGGTCAGTAGCGTTGGTCACTCACAGAAAACTGGTCCGAGAACTAGTTTGCACCCCATGTTACTCACTCACTCACTCTCTTACATTAATCCATCAGATGGTATGATCGCGCTCCCCAGTGGCTTTGCTCCATTTGTTGAGTTTTCGGATGAATCTCAGCAGTGGAGGTGGATTGGTAAGAAGTCCCTGATTGATGAAGGTCTTGTTGTTTGAGGGAGGATTCTGATGATTGAGATTAATGTCCATGGTGTATTTCAGGCCCTGTTCATGACACAGAGAAGGATCTCAGTGCACTTTTCCAGTTGTGGATGGACTCTAAAGATTTAGTGGTCAAGGTAGCACAGATATTACAAATACTGCCTATCACTCGCTTTATAGATTGTACTGTGTTGGTGTGTTTATGTCGAACTATTTTTGTTTTCCACAGACAGAAAGTGAGGACATGTTAGAGATGACTTCTCCCACACAAAGAGCGTAAGATTCTGTCATTTACCAATTATGATAAGTTGATAGGAGTAAATGTCCAATATAAAGTTGTGATTGGCAGGACATGCTATTTTTTATTTTAACATAATAAAGTGTTTTGATTTTTAATATCAATGCTGCTAGTTAACAGTGTCATGTCTTTAACCTAGCAGTTCGACGGATTATGTGGTGCGGCCCAGCACTGGAGATGAAAGACAAGTGTTTCAAGTCCAGGTTTGTTTTTGCCTCTGGAATAACTGTTTCTTAAAATTTGGCCTCTTTTACCAGGACATGAACTCTTTACAACAGCATACTTTTTTTTGTGTTTATTAGGAGCAGCAGCGATACAACCAGCCACACAAAGCCTTCACCTTCAGGATGCATGGCTTTGAATCCGTGGTGGGGCCTGTTAAAGGAGTGTTCGATAAAGAGATGTCTCTCAACAAAGCCAGGGAGCACACGCTGCTCCGCTCGGACCGACCGCCATACGTCACCATTCTCTCTCTGGGTTAGACCGGCGGTTTCCCTCATATATTTTCAGGGGTATCAATGTTTGCAAAGGAAAGCATTAAAATAATTCTGACTTCTTTCCCCTGTTCTTCTTCCATAGTGCGGGATGCAGCAGCCAGGTTACCCAATGGTGAAGGAACAAGGGCAGAGATCTGTGAACTGTTGAAAGACTCTCAGTTTCTTGCTCCAGATGTCACTAGTGCTCAGGTGTGATTGATGTGCTTTCAGCTTCGTCAGGCTGTGTTACATCTACTACATTTACACTTTAGTTTTAAAACATAGGAGTGCTACTATGTTTCCATCTGCAATTCACACTAATAGGAGTTTATCAGCACCAAAAAAAGGAAACATTATTAGCCCCGTTCTATTTTGAAACTTGGGGCTGCATTGTAGATGGGGTAAAATCGGAGACGTTTGGAAACACCCGCAGTCATCCGCATTCACTTCCTGATTTGTTCTTACCAGTCACTATTGGACCACCAGCGGTAAATGCAAAACATTGAGAACACGTTCTATCAGTAACAGTTCCACCTCATTATCGTTCCAAGAAAAAAAATCTCTGCCTCTAATTTTTACCATTGTTGTTTTTAATTTGTAGTATTAAGCAACTAAATTCAGTTTACACAATCTGCTTCCTACTGTAATAGACAGTTTCAGGTGTTGAAACATGGACAGGTATTATCGCTGGTTGCAGAGCTTCTTTTACTCTTGTTACCTTTAAGCTGTGTCCTAATGCTGAAATTTCCTGCGAGTGATGGTCTTTGTTTTCCACATAGGTGAACACAGTCGTCAGTGGAGCCCTGGATAGACTTCATTATGAAAAAGATCCTTGTGTAAAATATGACATTGGCCGCAAACTGTGGATTTACCTGCACCGTCATCGCACTCAAGAGGAGTTTGGTAAGCAACAACTCAAGTTTGTGAGTGGAAGCAAGTCTGAAGAGGAGATGTATACTATTTGTTACTCTAGGCTCTGTAGTTTAGAATTTCATAACTTCTTGACCTTAAAGATCAAACCAGGTTAAAAAAAGTGCTTATTCAATTTTTCTTCCTTTCTTCCCTCCCTCCAGAGCGAATCCACCAGGCTCAAGCTGCAGCTGCAAAAGCGAGAAAAGCTCTACAGCAGAAGCCTAAACCTGCATCCAAACCTGTGAGTCCACTGCACTATTCTGTCTGAGAAAAGCACCTGTTAGTTGCTGATTGTGAATCTCATTGACCATTTATGTTTTAGAAACCTGGAAGTAAAGATGGCGGCAGTAAAACCCCTGGATGTTGGGAGGCGGGACAGGATATTGGCTCCAATCCCATGTCACCAACTCCAACAACACCCACCCCAAACACACCGGGGACACCCAAGTCGCCCTTACCCTGCGCAGTTACCACGCCGACAAAAACTGTAGTCCCAGAGACAATAAAAGCCAGTCCAAGGTCAGACACAAGATCTATTAATATTGTACAATAAATAAAGTACATCCATGTTTCATCCAAGCTATTTGAAAACTAAATCTTCTCTTGTGATTCCCTGTTTTCCTCCTCTCTCTCTCCCAGTGTTCTCCTAGTGTCCCCTCCTTCGTTGCCTCAGCTGGGAACCATCTTACCCACCACGAAGGCTGGCCCAGCAGTGTCACACACGGTCACGTCTCAACACGCTGCTCGGATAGTGAGTCATCTGGCGGCGAGCTCCCTTCCTCAGGTGCGGGTAGTTTCTACTCAGGCTGGTTTGACCACATCAGCAGGAAGTCAGCAGGCCACACTGGTCCATCAGACCCCACATCAGATCAGGATGCCGGTGTCAGTGTCAGCCAAGGGCATTTCACAGGTAACCAGAATAACTAAATTGAGCATAGGATGAATATCTGTGTTGGTTTTTTACATTGCAACTGTTTAATCAATTTACTTTTCAATAGACTGTGGTGTCTTTGCCTCTGAGGACTCAGTCTGGGGGTAGTCATGTCACGGTGCCAACCACCCTGTCTGTAACTGTAGCTAAACCTC
This sequence comes from Pleuronectes platessa, assembly GCF_947347685.1. Taxonomy (NCBI): domain Eukaryota; kingdom Metazoa; phylum Chordata; class Actinopteri; order Pleuronectiformes; family Pleuronectidae; genus Pleuronectes; species Pleuronectes platessa. Next base: position 12,695,039 of record NC_070640.1, on the reverse strand, counting down.
AAACTGGATCACCTGGAAGACTGGCTAACAGCCCTGGTTCCCCTGCTATGCTCGCCGGCTCCAGCATCAAACAGGTGGAGCATTTTGTGTTAGAAGGGATATTTGATCCGTTAAGTCGACTACCAGTTGAACTCAAAAGCCTCAAAGTACAAGAAGGCTGAAGTCTGGTCTTTTGCTTGTTTTTCTTTCCAGGTGTCAATCACAGGACAGCTGGGAATGAAGACAGCAGGAGGAGCAGGAATTCCAATAACTGCTACAAACCTGCGCATTCAGGGTAAAGATGTGCTACGTCTTCCGCCATCCTCCATCACTACAGACTCTAAAGGCCAGACGGTGCTGCGGATAACCCCAGACATGATGGCGACTCTCGCCAAATCTCCAGTTGCGACCGTCAAACTCAGCCCTGACTTCCTGGGCACCGCCACCAGCAAGAGCATATCAGCCACTCTGCACATGACGCCGCCCCGCCCTTCCTCTGCCTCCAGCGCAGGGGAAGTACACACCACTAAAGCGAGCCACATCACCTCCACCTTGTTGAAGGCGGCAGGAGAAACAGCCTTACGTCTGATGCCGACACTGGCTGTCACGGCCGACCAAAAAACGAGGACCTTCTCCACCGTGACGTCACCTGACAAGGGTGGTGCCACCATTCGGATAATGCCGGGGCTTGGTGTTATCCCTCAGAAACAGGGTCAGACCATCACAATGACCACCACTACTGGCAGTAAACCAATCACTGTGTCCACTTGTGCTAATGTGGTGACCATGGCTGCTAGCGTTGTAGCTGGTGCCAAGGGGATCTCAGTGGCTCCTGGATCCTCTTGTTCACCTCTGACGCTAGGAGCAGCTACTGCCACTGTGAGGCAGGTCCCTGCTACAGTGGTTACTACACAAACAGTAAGAGAATCATTCATTCCGTCACATATTCTTTCAGATGAGAAATCTTTATGATTATGGCTATTGTACAGTAAAAACCCATCTAAAAGAACCCCACACACTTCCCACTCTCACAACTTATACATATTCCTTTTTACATGAAAACCTTCAGGAATTAAATGTTGCCAATTATTTTTTCACATTCACTCTCCTTCATGTTGCTTTCCTTCATACATCTGTGCTGAAAGTATGAGACATATTTACTTAAAGATCATAAGACTAATGCACAAAGCAGTGAGTGCCCAAATGCCTCGCTGAATAGATTATTTATTTAACTCAATCTTTTCCTCTAGAGAGACGATAGATTTAATGATCAGGATCATATCCGCTTCTTCCTCAGTTTACAAACTGTGTGATGACACCATCTCTTACCCCAAGCATCTTTTATCGCATTATTAACTCTGAAATAAAAATTTCCTATTGCCTCAGGAACAATGCTTTTCTTTCACCATAGGGAAAGTTACCAACACGAATCACATTGCCGATCTCTGTCCTCAACCAACCACTGAAGAGCAAGAGCGTGGTGACCACACCGATGGTTAAAGGAAGCCTGAGCGCAAAGTAAGTCTCATATACCTCTGCTATTTATCTTAGTTAATTTATTGAGAACATTACACATGTTAAGACCTTCTCCTTTTGGAATAAATACTACTTTTACTGTAAAGATAGAGATTTCCAGTGTATTTTATTAAAATTTTCTGTGAGATTCAATGCTTTGATGGTCAATGTGATGGCAGCTACATTTACACACTGTTTCTCTTGACAGAATTTCTCTTCAGCTTCTATGTAACTGACATGTTTTTTTTTTTGTGTCTTTTATTTTCATTTCTCTTCTCTGAGCAGCCTCAGCAGCCTGGGCAGGAACATCATCCTCACCACGATGCCTGCTGGCACAAAGCTGATTGCAGGAAACAAACCAGTCAGCTTTGTCACAGCACAACAGTTCCAACAGCTTCAGCAGCAAGGACAGGCCACACAGGTAAGATTACATGCGGTCATATATATATGAATATGGCGATAAGGAAATGCTCAAAAGCTTCTTAAACAAACATGGAGCCACCTGGGGTGAACTATCTTTCTTCTTCTAGGTTCGCATCCAGACGGTTCAGGCTCAGCAGCTCCAGCAGCACATGGCCACGGGCTCTCCGAAATCAGTTTCCACGGTCGTGGTCACAACAGCACCGTCGCCCAAAAGTGCACCTGATCCCCCACCGGCTCCTAAACAGTGATCCTACCTGCTCAGCAGTGAATCGCAGGTCCACTACATCACCCACATGCCTATATTTGGTGATTTGACTGAAAATTCTACTTGATAACATTGTTGTTACAGTTTGTCATAAGCCTTTATTTTCCATGTTGGACAATCTCTAAAAAAGCCAGAAACACCTGTCTTTTCTGTAATTGCTATTGTGTTCAGACTGAAGCTTTCATTATTCATCTATTGAATTTTATTTGCTAAAGCGGAAAAGTAATAAAAACATAAATAGGCTAAATCAGGCAGTTTACAATTGCAATCATAAAAAGTCAAGATTCGATATTCTACAATTTCCTTTCAATTGTTGACAAACTCTGTAAATAACTGTTGTTCTGTGGTTATTTTACCAAAATCTCCTTCAAAGGCACAAGTTTCCAATTTCTTTATGACTATCACTTGAATCTTGTGTTTGTCATTTCATTAAATGTTTGATGGAATACAATATTGGCATGTGTGAAGTGTATTGGACTTACTTTGACTTGTTTGACTTGTTTTTTGTTTGTACATCATTAGTTCCCTTACCAGTTGTTAAATAAAACATAATAACAGATAGATTCTTGTTTTTTCATTTGTTCTTTTTTACCAAAGAAAAATCTAAACGACATTGTGCAAACAGTAGCTTGAGATACACACAAACCACAAACATAGAAAATTAAATAAAAAATTGAAGAACCAAAACACAGCCTTCACTCTTCATCAGACTCTTCAAGCAAAGCTTTCTGGCAACTTGCACTTGAGGATGTGTTTCTCATTCCGATTTCTATATCCTGTCCCTTTCCTGAGAATCTCCTCACTGTGCTGTTGGAACAAGAGAGGCAAACTTTAGGAAACATATAAACAACAAACATTTCACAACTGACTTTCTGCTACTGTCCTCTCTAACTCAACTCAACTTCCAAAAAGTCCTCCTACAAAGTAACGTGCAGAGAAAGATAAATATCTTAAGAGGTCCAGTATAGACCAGTACCATTGCTGCAGAGCAGGTTTTCAGTTCACATGTGCAAATCATGTTCTAACAGTTTATGCATGAAGGTGCACAAATATATAAATGATCGTGTTATGCTCGTATGTTATGACTGCAGAGTAAAAGGCAGTAATGCATCATTAAAACAGAGGAAGCCAATGACAAGACTTCAAAGTAAAGGTCTCATGCAGGTTTCAGAATAGCGACTCATATCCTTAAGGCAGAGTTCAAATGCATGTCAACCATAAAACACTTCAAAGGGTTCAGAGATCAGAATAAAACTCAAAATGTTTGGTGTTTTAATGTTGAAAGAATGTTTAAACTGGAATGGAAGGGGAAAATCAGATTAGCCTAAACCAGCGGTTCCCATATGTTTTGGGAACTATATAGAATATCAGTCTATCTTAATAAAACAATCAGAACTATAATATGGGGTAGTGGTAGTAAACAACTCTTTTGATTGACTCCCAGCCATTGTGTCACTCTGATAAGTGAAGTGACTTTGAGATGAACCAGTCCTGCCCAGAATATGTGACTATCCCTCATTTCCCCTGCACATAAGATACAAATACACAAAATCCAGGTTACTTGTGCTGAAATATTAAATCATTTTACAGTCCAGGTTAATTAGAGTTTCATTTTGCGTGATTTGTTTGGTTCCAAATATATATTATGTAATTTTCCCTCTGTGTAAACCTGTAGCTAAGGCATTAGGTCTGTAGAGATTCTCAGTCATCCAGGTCATGGTATATCCAAGAAGTAAAAAAAACAGGTAAAATGAACTTGGTTGAGTTTCTTGAAGACGTTTCACTTCTCATCCAAGAGGATTCTTCAGTTCTAACTGAGTGATGGAAGTCCCAGGTATTTAACTGCTAGGGTCCTTAGGGGTAGTTGAGGTTAGCTGAGAGGCTGGACCCACCCTGCTGTTGGTTTAGTTTGGAGTCGTTTGCAGGTCGTTGGGAGTTGTTGACCCACCCGCCCCCTGTGAGTCATGTGTCCTGAATTGCGAATGCTAGTTAAACTTCCCTGGGGATGGAAGTCAGGACTGTTTTGTTTGCAGTATGTACATAGAACTGAAGAAGCCTCTTGGATGAGAGATGAGACGTCGTCAGGAAACTCAACCAAGTCCAGTTGACCTGCTTTTTAGCATTTGGCTCTAGCTATGGCCCATTCTATAATTCAGATTTAGTTTTCACACGCAGGTAATGTAATATATGTAAGAATATTTCATAGGTGAGGGAAACTTACCAAGAAACCACACACACTGTGCCGGCGACCAGAAGAAGGGCGACAGCTAAGTGCCAGCAGAAGCACATTGTGACAAACATGACGTTGTTGTGCAATGTCAAGTCCCACTCTTCTCCGTTTAAAGGGTACAGAACAAATCCAATCTGAAACAGCAAACAGTGTTGGAAGGCTACACTTATAGGTGTTAAAAAAAACAGTGTTTGAATGTGTGACAGGTGTCAAAACAATTGAAGAATATTCTGCAGATGTATAGTATTATATGGTACCGTGGTTAAGGACACATTCACAAGTCACATTCAACACATTCCTGCACTTCTGTAAATCACCTGGAAGAACCACGAGCCCTGCAGGATGAACAGACAACCCCTGAGCAGCTCCAGAACAAAGTTGTCTCTTATGAACACCTCCAACATGGTGCTAGCTGACCCAGCAAACACAGCCACGAGCAGCAGCGAGTGGATGTGGGCGTCCAGGAGGGGACGGTTATGCAAATGGTGGTAGAACAGAAAACCTTGGAGACAGGGGGGAGAGTCATACACAGGAAACAACACAAATACACGCCTGAGAGGTTCATTGGTGATCTGAAGGACAAAAGTTCAAACTCAGAGCTTACCTTCCACGAAAAGAGCGATGGAGAGAGCAAGGCGGTCAATGCCAGGGGGCACCTGTTTGGATCTGGTGCTGGTGACCAATGCTATCCCTGAGATCCCAAAGAACAGATACATGGTGCCGTGCTGCCAGTTCATCAGCTTCACCCACGATTTGTTGTCTCTGTCGTACAGGTGGGCGTGTGGCCCGTCCACCACAAACTGTTCCACCATAATACCTGCGACGACAAACGTAAGACAAATGAGTCAAGGGGCAGATTTGGAGGGTTTACGAATGCAGACGGATTGAAGAGAAAAAAAACTGACCCACAAATGAAGCAAATATTTTGAATCCTCCTTCGATGTAGTCCAATTTTTTAAATAAAGGTGTCATAACCTGTCTTCCGTTGGGCTGACCCTTCCTCCAGTATTGTTGGAGAGTATGTTTCACTGTCAGCCAAAAGCCATAAAACAGAAAAAAGGCACCAGGAATGGCATGTCCTCCAAAGTTGGCCATCGTAAAGCCCTAAAAGAAACACAAGAAATACACCAGAGCAGTTAATAACATACATTTGAGAGAATCACAATGTTTTATTTTGGACCAATGGTTTTTTCCCCTATGAATGTGACACGAGTCTACTATGAGGTGAAAGTGCAGGCTGATTATTTTATGGTGTTTAGAGCCATATAATGATTACAAGTCAGGTGACAGCTAAAGGAAAGGACAGGGGAATAAAATGGCAGCTGGGAATAGAAAGGCTCTGTCACTCACTTATCCTTACAGTAAGGTCACATTTTTGTAGTGCTGTCCGAATGTTTAGTGAACACCTTATATAGTGGACTCATTGTTTCCCACAATGCATTGTGAAAAGTGCGGGAATAACCACCTGTCTAGCAAATGTCAATACGAGGAGAGCGGCGCATTACAGAACAAACTGAGGCAAAGTTAATTTCGATGTCCTTTTTACCCTAAAGTATTAATAGTAAGTGTAAAATAAACATTTCAAATTTGATTTTCAACTGACGTTAGTGGTGTACGTCAAAATTGCGACAATGGCATTCTTTTGCCAATGAGCTCACTCAAATATGTTACTATACACGTTACTGTTTATAAAGAGAGAGAGAGAGAGAGAGAGAGAGAGAGAGAGAGAGAGAGAGAGAGAGAGAGAGAGAGAGAGAGAGACCCCCTCTACACCCACGACTGCACACCAGCCCACAGCACCAAAGCAATCATTAAGTTTGCAGATGACAGATGTGGTCGGACTGATTCACAACCGAGCTAAGACTGCCTTGAGGGATGAAGTCTGCAAACTGTCTACAACCTATAGCATTAATTTCCTCCAAAACAAAGGAGCTGATCATCAGTTTCAGGAAAAGGGGAAGAGGAACCTGCTCCCTTACAGACTTAGTGGAGAGAGTGACTAGCTTCAAATTCCTATAGGCACACACATCTCCCAGGAACTCACGTGGACAGATGAAACCACCTCTCTGATGAAAAAGGCACAAAAGGCTCAACTTCCTACAGACACTGAGGAAAGCTAAACTCTCCACAGAACTGCTGGTGTCCTTCCATCGCTGCGCTGCGGAGAGCGTACTCACCTTCAGCCCCCTGGTATGCCAGCTGTTCTGTGGCTGACAGGAGCGCTCTCCAGAGAGTCACCCCATCAGCACAGAAACACCCAGCTACCTTCACTGCAGGACATTTACAGAACCTGCTGCCTGCGATGAGCCACAAACACTTGGACCAGCAAAAAAACAAAAACAATGTGCTGGTCTAATATACTGTTCACAGAACTGCATACTTCCTCACATATGTCGTTGTTTATTATTGTTAATATCCATCCCTGTTTTATTCAGAATTTTGTTATACAGCTGTGCAATAAAGGCATATTATTCTATTTCATTCTATAGTAAAGGAGGGATAGTGATTGAGTCTGTGATTTATTCATAGCAGACATATTGACATGAAAAAGGGGTTAAACCCAAAAAGATCGCTGAGGTATTCATGAGGTGTCTGTAAATTTCTGGAATGTAAAGCCTACATGTACCAAGTGCAATTATATAGTCACACAACTTGTTGATTATGAGTATACTGTACTTTTGTCAAATGTATAAACTTAAATAGTCATGTTGCCGAATGAGAACACCACTCTAAACGGAAGGGCTGAGAGAGGTAGGTGAACATTTGAGCCCAGACGATAGCTTTTCATTTGCCTTGCAAAACTGAAAGTCAGAGCATGTGACGCACCACATCCTTTGTGTCTAAGCGAACTGAGCTGCCTGTCTACAACTGAGAAGAACGACTTGATCAACTGCTCTGCCCAGGAGTATCGTTTGTGTGTCCGTATGTTTGTTTGTAAGCAAGTTTACACAAAACAACTAAATGGATTTCCACGGAAGAACCAACTCAATATTTACTCACTTTAAAGTAGCTTCTTTCTAAATGTTTGCCGTTTTTCCCCCGGGAATGATTAATGGATCTTCATGAGAAAAAATGTGTTCGTCCGCATCAAAGATAGTTGGTGAAGAGGAACTGCCACTCTGCACAACCGCAAATATGTTATACTTCAGTTTCAACAAAACCGGTACAGTGAGACATCCTCTTTATAGGGGATCTTATCAGTGCACTGTCACGGGTGGGGTCCCAACTAAATTGTCATTTATATTATACCAGTAGTTAACATTTTGAATAAAGATATTATATTTGAATAAAGAGCCTCAGAAATATTGTGGTTAGTGTGAAGAAGACGTTTGCATATGTGTCTATAGGGAAATACTGCTTATTATTTAAGGCCTCATGAAGACCAGTAGAACTTGAATGAATCATCACTAAAAAATACAGCTCGAAGCAGAACATATTCAAAACCTTGTCCAAATTTAACCATCGAGGGACAAATAAAAGATTAACTTATCTTACTTTTCTAGTCAGATTTTTTGTAACTATCTCGTTGTATTTCATATTTATTTAATATCTTATAATTTCACCCCTTCCTTTTTTAATGAGCTCCCATGGGAATAAAGTAAGTATCAAGACCTGCACTAAAGCATGCTGTCCTGGCTCAGATGTAGAAATGCCGGTTGCAGTCATTTAAGTGTTAGTGATTGAAGGTTATGCAACGTGACACCGAGGTATTTTTACAAGAAACTAGATCCATGGATTTAGTGTAGTCGCTTCAAATTGAGGTTTTATTGTCCTGTTTGTGGCCGACTCAGTTACGAACCTGACCAGCATGAGGAAGATTAACTTCCTCCTCCCATGACAGTGGCTGAGACTCTCAGTTGTGTTTTTCAATTCGCACATTTGGTCAAACAAGTTTTTCTTGACTGCCCTTGTTTAACTTGATGTCACGACACTTAATTTCACACAGTGCATGAAGGAAAAGGAGATGAGAGTAAACACCTCGAGTAAAAAAAAACACTGAACTTTCACAAAATCAAATTTTCCACATCTGAAGCACAAGCTGGACAGTGTCCTCTCTACAGATACCACCTGTGATACTGATTCTTTTATTCCCTCAGCTACAAGGTAGTTAACAAAAATGAACAAACCTTATCGAACTCCCCAATGCTCTGGAGATCAGGTGAAATCCGTGAGTGTTAGCAGCTGTCAGAGACTGTGTGAACCGTGCACACCTGCTCCCTGCACTTCAAACCTGTGTTGACATCACAACATGGCCCCACCCATCATTTACATTGGTTTCTGAAAGCGAGGGAGGTCCCTGCTTGGTAACGGCTGTGACATCCAGGGAGAGAAAGCAATGTTGTGTGTTCAGGTACAAATTAAAACATGTAGTGTAGTGGAAAGTGGAAAGTATGTTTTATTGCTTATGTAAACAACACATCTGCAATTTATTGTGCCTGTCGATGACTTTGATAACTGAAAAGAAGATAATCGAAAACATTAATACCGAGATGTGACCAAATATTAAATTATTATCGTGAAATGTTTGATTTTAGATTACAAGGCTTAAAAACTATTTGGTGAAAGGGTTAATATCTAATCTGTGTGCACAAGGAGAGGCAGCAGCACATGCCTGTGGGAAAGAACTTTGCTCCCATTTTTATTGTCATCATTATCATGCTCCATTGATCCTCATCTCTCGGGTGAAGTCAGTCACCAAAGAGCTACTTTAAATACAAAACTGAATGTTATAATAAAAAAAGGGGGTTTCTTTTGGTTTTTATCATTAAATTTGACACGGAACTCATTGAAAGGAACATTCATTATTTTGTCTCGTGAATGTGAGGGGTTATAGTATTACACAGAATAACTTCTTCTCCCTGAACGGGTTCTCAGAGGAAGGCATGGGTGTCACCAGGGGGTCCTCTTTGGCGTGGGTTTCACAGTAGGCCATCAGATCGGCTGCTGCCTTGGATACCTGTAGAAAAATAATTTGTTTTCAAATGTGTTCATGTATCAAAGAGGAGAAAATTAACTTAAAGCCCATCTGTCGTCTTTAGTTTGATATCTTTACTCTTGAAACACAATAGCTGTAATGGGCCAATATATACATTTTAAATAAATTACTTGGAATGTGTTTGTTTGCTGGAACATACGTGACCTGTTAAATATATACTCCTTTTGAGAAGGTACAAGTTTTAAAATACATAAAATAGATTGCCAAGTATATGCATGTCATTTTTAGATTATTTTGAATCTTAGTACTCCATAACAACCTGAAGTGATCTGTTAAATATTTAGACAATATTTTGGCCGGGTACTTCGGTGACTCACTGACTCACCATCATCCTCTCTATGTTCACCTCCAGTTTCAGCTGCTCTACAGTCTTCCGAGCATCTGCAATCTTGGCCATGTTGTTGGACATCCTTCCCCCCTCCCACGAGAGTCAGCCAGCCTGCGGCAAAATGTCAAACGTTAAGTTGTCAGATAAGAAATATAAAAAATACAAACAAGATTACACAGTGCGTGTCCAAGTACTGAAGGTATCTCTGTCATGGAGGTTTGTGTGTTTGTTACCAGGATTACGCACAAGAAAGCCAAACTGATTTTACTAAAACGTGATGGAAAGATTTGATATTTTTATTTTATTTTCTTTAGGATAAAAAGCTCTTGCACATGCTTGGACCTGGTATCAGTGAGTCTGTGCAATTTCGTGCAGTTTGATCTGATTTAAGGGAACTGTTGACGCTTGCTGGAGGCATGTGCTCTACTGAGAGCCATTCTATAGAGTCTGTTTCAATTTGCTTGTTAATTCTGCTCCCTGGGTCTCAGCTGCAAGTGGCACAGGGAGGGTCTCAAAGGAGTTCAGCAGGGGAGGGGAGGCAGAGCAGCCCGCCCCATGGGGGGTTATCCGCTTGCTGAGAATGTAAATACATTTCACAATAACTTGTTGCTCTTGCACAGTATGTTTGTTATGAACTGCAGAAGTAGAGCTGCTATTAAGGCTTTATTTCCCCTCAGTTATATTGATGCAGTTACAGGGGAAGACTGGTGCAAGAGATGAATCCCTGAACCACGTAGAAAGCAATAATTGAAAAGCATCATTCGTCAACGACCAAGGATGCTCCGTATTTATCTGCCAATAAAAACACAAGTATTTAACCTTTTGCAATATGCGTGACTATCAAAGCACATGCAGATGTACATGATCTGATCTAAGCTGTTTCCATGGATCGGCACAAATAAATTCACTTGAGCAGTTTCCCAAGATTTATCTCAACTCATAAAAATTCAGAATTTCACTCACCACAAGACGGACGGCAAAAGTTTGGGCTCCTGGAAAAAAACTTCAGCGGTCCTACAAATAGGCTCCTCCACAATCACTTACAGTAACAGATGAGACGGGATTAATGGCAGAGATGAGGAGTAAGGCTTCAGGAGGTTCCCTCCTTCAGATAATTAGCTGGTGGTTCGGCCCCCAGGATGGGCTCAGTGCTGCAGTTAAAGGCAACATGTGGTGTGACCTTCATCTCTCGAGAATCCAACACTAGCTTACCTGAGATGACAGAGGAGCTCGCGATCGAAGAATAACTATTAAACATATATTCCTCTTAAATGAGCAAAATAAATGTACAGAATATAACAGCTCAAAGGCACCAGACTGTTACGAAGAAGCTCTCAAGAGAATAAGGAAGGTTGTTTTCGAGTTTGAAATCAAGCTTTTGATGAAGGCTTGGGTATGCATCTATCAAGATAATTCATAAAATAATGTATAGTCAGTATTTATTACCAGTTTTTTACTATGTTTATCATGCTTGTATAAAAACAGCAGATTTTGGGTAGTGAAAGACACTCATTCTGTGCTCTCATCAATACAAAGATAAAACATTCTTTGGATATATTGTTCCTTTTCTATCATGTTCTATTCCTTATGTTTAGCTTTAGGTCAAATGGAAACCGTGGGTGTTTCTCCGACAATGTCAGATGGAGGATTTTGCGCATAATTGTGCAGATTTACAATACGACAATATCAAGCAAAGATCAACAATTCACAGGCAGCATGAGAGTGTCTTTAAATGGTAAGCGACTTTTGTCAACAGAATTATTTGTCTCATGCACACTCTGGCTGCCGGTCTTTCCTGCAGGGCTGACAGTTATTCCACGCAGCAGCAGGGGGCAAAGTGGCAGCGTTATGGAGTTAAATGTCAGCTGCCTCATTAACATTTGTTTCCCTGTAGTTACTGGTCTCTCTCTGTGAAAGAAACTGGACCATAAACAGTTGCTGCTTCACTGAACCAACCTGTCGCCATGGGCCCAAAAATACAGTGGCTCCGCGTACTTTTAGCACGTACAGGTTCTGTGGGCCTTCTGCAGCTGCTTTCAGACATGCGCTGAAATCAGGATACTTACCTGAAATATTTCAAAGGGGGTGGACGTGAAAACACAAATGTCTGAGCCAGTTGCTACAGACATTTTCTGGACATTTTCCTGCCAGTCCCTGAGGAAAATGTGTCCAGTTATTTCCCAGTGGGCATGTTAATTATGTTTCTAACTGAAAAAGCTGAAAAAAAGCACAATATGTAGAAAATGCAAACTCCCAAAAATATCTGGACACAATTTCCCAGACATTTTATACAACTCTAAACCTATAAACAAAACCAAAAAGTCTCCCCTTTTCTGTTCATATATTCTATATTGTGTATCATAGGATCGTATTATCCTGACAACACTAACCTTAAAAATTGTGCCTCAGTTGACAAACGTATGTAAGTCAATTTTTTTTGCAAGATCAACAATCAAAGTACACATTTGAATGATTGATGTTGTGAGCTGCTCTTATTGTCTCCTGTGTCTTTATTTACTTTCCCATTTAATGCTCTACCTCTGCCAACGTCCTCGATGGACATTTTACAGTGCAATTAGTCTCACTGCAAGAATGAGGAAAGACTAGTTCTGCTTTCCACATAGTTTTAAAACTTAACCCATGCAATTAAAGTCAAACTGTCTCAGAGCCCCTTGTTCTCCCGAATGTCCGGCTTGTCCTGTTTTTCCGGTCTGTAGCACCTGCTGCTTAATGTGTTACATGAGCAGCATTCTTACTGTAAATATTGCTTAGCGTGTTTTGTAATGTGTGTGACCTGGAAAAGTCATTTCACAACAGCTGCCTTCAGACACGTACTGAAGTCTGGACATTGTCCTGACAGTTTCTGGAGTGAGCCCACGTGACCTTTAGTAGGAAATCCACAGTGAGCGAGTGGGTGTGTTGATTTGAACCACATGAAAAAGGAATTGTTTCCAGGGGACCCAAAAAAGTGATGAACTGTAGTTCAATGCTTTGTGAAGCTCCCTCACCACTGACGAGAATAGCAGACTTCAATAACTTCATGAAGCATTGAACTACAGCCGGGTTCATCACTTTTTTGAATCCCCTGGAAACATTTCCGGTATCGTATTGAAGAGGTTTTCTGAGTTTGCCTGTGTTGTGACCTGTTGCAGCGTGTTGAGCTCTAAGGGCCACCGTCCGTGTGGATGGGCCGACATGGCACTGCTGCTGGAAAAACAAGATCTATATAAAATCAATGTTGGTATTTCTTTGAAACAAGCAAAGAAATACCAGTATTTGACTAAATTTTATTTAGCGTTGCAAATTCGACCTCCAATAACATGACTCCAATGAAATTTCAAAGTTAAATCAATGTTATATTCAGCATTGAGAAATTGAACCTGAACAAAAATGATCAATATTACCTTCCCATCTGGGTTGTAAGTTAATTATGACATGGTATTAAAGAAGAAAATTGTTTTTGGCAGTTTAAACCTTCCATATGTTGTAGGTTACATGTATACAGGCTGAGGTAAATTTCTAATACCTGTGTAATTTATGTGCATGCGATGTGTTTATGTAAAATATGAATTATAACTATAGTTGCATAAGTGTGATCAGGTTTCTCCAGTCAGCAAAACGTGGCACTGTTTAGCCTCCATACTTTTGAGCCTTCATGGTAAACAACAAATAAAAAGGATCTGTTGCTTTAATGTTTTTCACGTGTATTATTATCATAAAGAGAAATAACCATATTTACTGCTAAACAAACCAAGTTGGCTTAGGTTAAGAATAATAACCCAGGCCCCCCCGGGTTGTACCATCTTTACTGTGGAGGTGGGCGTGTTCGAACAGTGGATCCCTTCACCGAGCTCCACATTAAACTCAGTTATTTCTCGACTGTCGAGGTTAACGCGAGATTCCTCCGACTGTCAACAAAGAAAGCCCCGTGTAGCATTCAAGCTAGCTGCTCCATCCTCCAGTATACAAGCAAAGACTCGTAGAAAGACCGGGACTGTAACGCGCGGCGGTGCTTCGGCGTGGAGACAGAGAGAAGAAGCCTCCACGCTTTCCTCAACGTGACTTTCGCCGATGTCCACGTTTTCATGTCGGCTCGTCGTTGTCTGCGGGTCTGTGTCTGCACCGAGATGAATGGCATCATGTCGGGATGACAGGAAGATGGCAAACGGGGTTGGAAGTGAGTGTGCGGCGGGGGTCGGGTGCATGCTATCCGCTAGCGTCGGCCGGGAACGCCGCTAAACTTCCTGCGCGGCCGCCTCCGGTTCCCCTGCGGGGGAGCGGGAGGCGATCGACGGCTGTCAGGACGAGTTGACACCTCTGTTTACACTCGTGTTGGCGGCCACTGTCGCCCGCCGCGCTCCCCGTGTGCCGATGACCATGAGAATAGCCGGCATGGTGGAGGGCAGCCGGAGGTGGAAGAGTTCACAGAGATTAACGATCCTGTGGATGGATTAGCTGGCGGAGCGATTCAACATGCGTGATGTGCAGGCTTCGTGAAACCGCTGTGTTCAAAGTGTGTGTCGTTTGTTTTTTGACCGTTTCCCCCCCCCCCCACGTCTGCAGAACACAAGCTGCACGTCATCGGACCCACGGAGCCATGGTCAGTGAGGGAGAAGCTGTGTTTGGCCACATCTGTCATGAAGAGCGGACACCAGAACTGGTACTGTTCCCAGTCCAGTAGTTCTTTGTCTTGGGAAAGTCCACATGTTTTGCACGCCTATGATTTAGTCATAGGTGGTTTGAACATGTATGAGCCTGTCACATGCTGAATGGCAGTGTTGATAGATAGATAGTTACATAGATAGATAGATAGATAGATAGATAGTGGCTCACACATAAATAGACCAACAATAAGAGTCATTGGGTTAAAAACAGGGTCAAGAGCAGACAAAAAATCACAAAGAAGACTTTGATCTATCTATGAACGGGACATTTATAGATAGATAGACAGACAGACAGACAAATAGATGGATGCTTTATTCACCCCCTTAGGGAAATACAGTGGCTCACACATAAATGAATAATAGACCAACAATACAAGTCACTGGGTTAAAAACAGGATCAAGCCCCTGATCATAGACAAATAGATAGATGGATAGATAGATAAATAAATAGATAGATGGATAGATAGATAGATAGATAGATAGATGGATAGATAGATAGACATTTTGGAGGAGGGCATTCTATCCATAATGGTGCCACATCCCTGCTGCAGGCTTTAGTTTTTTGCATACTTGCATACATAAATTTTTGCATGAATAAGTAAAATGCCCCCTAAAATAATAAAAGGTAAATGGGCCGTGTATATATAGAGCTTGTATAGTCTCATCGACCAATCAAAGTGCATTACACCACAAGTCACATTCACACGCTGACAGCGCAGCAATCCGAGGTAATTCGGGGTCCTCAGTGTCTGGCCCCAGAACACTTTGGCATGCAGAGTGGAGGCGCCAGGGATCGAACCGGTCTTTTGGTTTGTGGACGACCGCCCTCTACCTCCCGAGCCAAAGCCGTCCTGGCAGAATAGATTTAGAATCAAGAGGAATTGAGACAGAGAGTAAAACTGATTTTACGACAGTTACTAGAGTGGCACTCAGTAAAGGGGTACCTCTGCCAAATGCCAGCGGTCTCCTTATATTAAGCTGCACTCAATTGCACACATATAGAGCAAAATGATAAAGAAAGTGATAAAAACAAAACCTGTCTTCATTGTCCCGCCATCATGCACACACAAGCACTACATGAAGTTGACCCTCTGCTTTTAACCCATCGACGTGAACACAGCACACGCAGTGACCACACGGAGCAGTGGGCAGCTATGGAAAGCGCCCGGGGAGCAGATGTAAGGGGAGTAAGGTGCCTTGCTCAGGGGCACTTAGACAGTGAAATCAAGAGAGTCCTTCTGTCCTCTGGGAGACGAACAGATACAGGTCTGGTCCATTCTCCGGTCCAGGTTTGTTTGCCAGTCCGTGGCCTTGAACCAACGACCGTCCAGTCTGATGTCCCTTTTTCTAACCACTAGTCCACAGCCGCTCCCCTACAGCCTTGGAAGAGGTCATTAACTAGGAAATATATAATAGGCTGTTGTGTACTAGATCTGTATATAATCTCAGTTAACCTCACAGCAATTCTTCACCTCACCAGGGTATCGGTCAGTCGAGCCATCAAACCATTTGCAGAACCTGGGCGGCCACCTGACTGGTTCTCTCAGAAGGTACGACACAGTCAGAATCTTATTACAACACAAAAACCCAACTCGTGATCTCTGCAGGAAGTTTTCCACAGTGTTATTTTGTCGCGTCACAAAGCTAATCCTCTTCTCCTCACAGCACTGCGCCTCAAAGTACTCTGAGCTCCTGGAAGCAACAGACGCCCCAAAGTGAGCACACAACTGACCTCGATTGTACTTTTGTAGACTTGCTGGCTTAAGTCGATGAGCTTCATACTGTTTAGAATGCCAGAATCCAATGTTTTACAGTTATAATGAATTTGTTAACTGCAGGAGGAAGCGTGGTGAGAAAGGTGAAGTGGTGGAGACGGTGGAAGATGTGATCGTGCGCAGGCTGACGACCGACAGGATCGATGAACTCAAAAAGCGAATCAAAGAAACTCAGGACAAGCACAGGTAGGCAAGCATAGCTTTCAACAGCACGGAAAAGTCACTGTCAAAACAATAACACGGCCATTGAGTTATAAACTGCACGACTGAGATGTGCTGATATGGTGTTTTTAACAGGAAGCTGAAGCGAGAGGCTGAGCTGATTAAAGCAGGACATCTAGATTCCAAACTAGAAGACCTATGGGAGGGAATACGGCAGTAAGAAACAGAACTTCCTATTTCATCCGTTTACACAATAATACCATTCATTTCGAGTCTATTTGTCAAGCTTATACATTAAACCGACCAATAACAGGCTAAATTAAATTATCTTCTTTGTGTCTGTCAGGAAGAAGAAAGCGGAGGAGGAAGAAGCCGAGTGGAAAAGAAAAAACACAGATGCTGCTTTTCAGGGTATCTCCTTCACTTTGACTGGACAAACTAAAGACCTTTTGAGTTTTTATGACAACTGAAGGTTACACAGGTTCTCTTCCATGTTTTGAACTTGGGGGGCTGTGGTGAAGGGTATTCAGCTGCAATAAGAACCCTTACCACTAGATTTCATTAAATTATACTCACCGAACCTTCAAATCTGGGGTTCGTAATCCTGGAAGAGAAGGCTACATCTTCAACCGATACACCCCGCCCCCTTCCATCTGTCCTCACGTCAAAGCTGCACACGTGAACTGCTAGAAGCCGACCTTTCCATGACTCGCTCGCTAAAATCGGACTATCGTCTCGGCTTCAGTCGTGTTTGGGGCTTGTGAGGACTCCAGTTATGTGCAGTCAGAGCACAGGTAGGCACATTGGTTGGTGACAGAGAGGAGCCAGTCATTTCATTCGGTCTGGATGAAATGATTGGTCGCGTTTATTATTTATTACTGACTCATTCATTTATTGATGGTTATAGGGACGTGAAGATGATTTTCAAGGGTTTACGAATAGCGCACCAACCCAACCTTTAAGCATTATATTATTTGGCCTCAGCCCGCAGCATAACAGATTTCAGACGTGGAAGATTTTACTGTATAACTGTGACAAAATGCAGATAATATAAACTGTTCAGGAAAAATAACTTATGACTGAATTAACGTGACTGGTGAGAATCTCTTCTCTTCGCCGCCCCTCCCTCCTCCAGCCAGAAAGGTGGCAAAGGGCACAACCAAGCGAGTGCCCGACGGGTATGTGCCCGACGTGTATTCGCCCTCAGGCTGCGGCTCCCCGAGCCAGGAGTTCTCTCCAGGTGCCCCCCTTGAGAGCCTGACACTGGATCTTGGATCTATTAAGAATGTGAGTCTCTGTTTCTTCTCAGTGCCTCCTCTTGAGATGTTTAAAGGCAAGAGTTTGTTGCGGCTGGCTCACATTAGGGATCTGTATTTCTGTCCCTCATTATAACTTGGCAGCAATCTGTAAGACGTTAGACTATAACTTTATTAATCATCATTCTGAAAAGGATCTAATATTCCTTACTGTTCCCTCAGGGGAGGCAGATAAACATTAGAGACACTCACAGATTGAGGGATGAAAACATTCTTGGATTGATCTGTGAATAATAACTTCAGTCTTCCTCCTCCTCCTAGGCTTCTGGATCGTCCAGGTTCATGACATTCTCAGAGTCTTCTGGACTTGCTATTGAAGACATCAACCAGGCGTCACTTCTGGACGACCTCGCCCAAAAGAAGCTCCTGTGCCAGAAGGCCACACCACCACCGTCTCCACTCTTGTCAGAGTTACTGAAGAAAGGCAACATCTTGGCCTCTAATTCCAGACTGGTACGTTGAGAGTGTGTAATCATTTGTAGTAAGGGTGCATTTAGGAAGCATTTACTCATATTGATCTTTCACTATTCTTTGTGGTTTTGTTAGATGTACTTTGTTTTTCCAGTCATATTGAGATTTCAGTCATTTTTCAAATGTGTTTAATTTGGAACACATTATTTATATATTGTTGGGCTTTAACCATCCAGCGTCTAGATATTTGATATTATCTCAGTTGATCCAATTTATATTGTTAGCGTTCATCCTATATGTGTGTCTTATATCCTAGTGTGATGTAGGAAACAACTCCTGCAACTGTCTGGCTAGTTCTGTGTTTTTCATTATTATATTCATATATCATATTCAAATCCATACTTCTGGATTTCCCATCCATCTGTACACATTTACAGTCAGAAGTCATGCACATATGTGTACAGTGTTTATTGAACTATACTTGATGAGTGAAATTAGTGTTTATTTGGTCATAACTCAAAAGTTGATGCTCTAATTATGACACATTTTCCCAAAAAAATCTAAATACATAAAAATGTGTGATGACAGTTTATATCCAAAAGTATGATCTGCAAAACACTTCTCAGGCCTTTATTTAAATCTAAGTCTGCAGCTCGGCTTGTAACCAGAACAAAGAGGAACGAACACATTAGTGCAGTTCTAGCTGCTCTGCACTGGTTGACTTTTACACACAGGATTCACTTTAAGGTTCTCCTCCTTACATACATGGCTCTGAATGCTCTAGGACAGAGTTAGACAGCTGACTCTCTATTTAACTATCCAAAGTTGTGGAACAGACTGCCGCTATGAAATAAGCATCATCTTTAAAAGAAAAGCATTTCTCTTTATTTCAGCCTTTGGCTACAACTTGCACTCGCAACTTTTTATTTTATTTTCTTTTGAATGTCATTTTAACATGTTCTTGTTGTTATAAACATGTTTATTTTTTTATCTAAGAGCTATCTATCTTTGAAGCACTTTAAGCTGCATTTCTTGTATGAAATGTGCTATGCAAATAAAGTGTATTATTATCATTATTATTATTATTATTATTATTTACCATCAGGGACAGTTGGGGAGATAGTGACCATATTTACTGAACAAAAACCATGAGGCCTTGAATCCAGTTTCTTTTCTGTCCTATCAAACCTGTTGTGCGCAGGTGAAATGTCTCTTTCCAGATCTTTGCCTCACTACATTCCTGTGGAAATGTTTCTGGCTCGACTCGCTCTGCTGACTGTACCTACACAGAAATTACAGTCAAGTGTAGAAACGATATGGCCTTCAGGCATTGATACAATTTTGTAGTATACATACAAAACTCACTTTGACATAATGTGCGACTCAGAAACCTTTTCCTGGTAATAGGGGCAGGAACATGAAAGCTGTTTGTATGTGTTTACATGACAGGTCGGTGATGGTGACGTGTCCTCTGGTAACATGATCGCAGCACATGACTTGCAGCTGGCTCTGCCGAGTCAACCTCTCTCTCAGGCAACAGGTACGGACACCGGGTTTGATTTGTTTTCATAACTGATAAAGACTCATGCACCACATTTGAGTACTGTATATTTAAACAGATCATTTTCTTTTATACAAATCTACAAAAAAAGTTCCTGTCAAAATGAAAATAGATGTCTCACAAAATAATTGCAGTATTTGATGCTTTATGGTTTTATAATTGTTCATTTTACTCCTTGAATGCTAAATGCATGCATTCTTTCTATATCAGCATGCTAACTGTAAGCAACTAGAGCCTTCACTGCTTCCTCTGCCCTCTGCATCATGTGTGTTTCTGTGTGTGTGGATGTTTGCTCTGCAGGTGCCCCCATGTTGTCCCGTCTCTTGGAGGCGGGTCCCACGCAGTTATCTGCTCCATTAAGTTTCATGGTCGGTACCAACTCAGTCTCCAGCCCCTCTCTCTCGGCTGCCTCTCTTCTTCCTGTTGACTCCAGTGCCTCAGCGAGTACAGGTCTGTCCACAATGATCAGTGTCCAAGTATGTGCTCAATGCAAAGGCCAAAACGGATCTACATCTTTAAAATCACCTGCTTTGTAGCTTAAGATGTGTTTGTTTTACAAACTGCTACAGTTGCTAGTCTAAAAACGAGATAATCAGTTATTCTTATGCAATTGTTTGTTTCTGCAGAGGATAAAGTGTCAGGTCTCTGTGAGGAAGACGAGACCGTCTCCTACATGGGAGATGAGCTGGACCTCAAGACTGTGGGGGACATTATTGCAATCATTGAAGACAAGGTGCAAAAGGACGAAGTGCTATATATTCACAGAAATAATTGTACAATCTGCATATTTTCATTTGAGTTACTAATCCTGGGAGTTTACTCTTTGACATCACTGCTGAGATATGGGGACATGGTAAAAAAACAAAACCTCAAATGTTCTCTGAGTCATCTCTCTTCTTCCACAGGCCGATGAGGCTGCTGATGCTTTGGATGCCGCTGCAGTGGAGGCTGCCCTGTCCCTGTGTGAGGAGAATGGCCATGCATTGGTGTCTGGTGCCTGGGAAGCTGGGCCTTTCCAACCCCATGACTCTCATCACATAGTGCCCACAGGGGTTCCACAGGCATCATCTCTTCTCTGTAGCCTGGGGGGGGAGACAGACGTGTCAGAAGTCCAAGATGAGACCTCAGCTTCACTCTCTTCTCTGTGCAACAGTCAAAATCACTGTCTCGCAGTGTTCCCCATGGGACTAAGGAGGGTTCCAATCAACTGCTCGTCCTCATTCAACTCCAGAAGTTTGGAGCACTGCCCCACCGGAGCAGCTCCACGGCCTGAGGCCATGAGAGAAACTGGAAAGGTGATGCACCCGAAAAGCCAAATTTCCTCGGTTGTTGCCATAAAACGTGAGAGTGAGAAGTGGACACCGCTAAGACCTACTCTAGCACATGGAGGTATGCACAGTCATGCGTAAATGTGAGTTTTCTCTTGCTTCATTACATGCAATCTGCAAAAAAGATCCATATTCATCTTCACTATCTTTGCAGAGTTGGTATTAGAAGATAGACCACAGACAGAAAGGCATCCCAAGGTAAAACACCGGATGAGGACAGAGCCAACATGAAGCTTTTACAGCAGTCATGAACACTAAGGTTTATATTTATCTCTGCGTTTGACTCTATCTTTGCAGGTGATGAAGGCAGAGAATGGAATCAGTGTCGGGCGAGTAGAGAATGCCTCAAGCTCCAGAGTGGACGATGAGATCCAGGGGCCAGAAGCGTGCGGGGAGGAGGAGGGCGACGGGGTCGAGGGATTCTTGTCAGAGCCGGACGGCGACATGGATCTGGAGCCCGCGGCCAGTGAGAGTGAGGACGGATACAGCCTCCACACGGCGTCCTCATCTCTGCAGCTCCACACGACCGCAGACTCCATCCCCAGCAGCCCGGCCTCATCGCAGTTGTGAGTGAAACTAACTCAGATAGAATGATTTTCATTTCTATTAACACGTAACATGAATTTGTGTTGAGACCAGCTTTCTGTTTGATAATACTTTCTGTTTGTCCGACCTTCCTTCCTATAAACCGATTTTGAGCAGCTCTGTGTGCAGCGAGGACTTAGAAGCTCTGCAGGCTCACAAAATCTGGAAGAAAGCCATTATGCTGGTGTGGCGTGCAGCAGCCAATCACAGGTCAGAATATGACTTGTAACAGTAACACTAGCCGCTGATGCTCGGCTTTTTCAACACAGTAGTTTAATTTTAAATTCTTAGTTCAATACCGAAACAGATTTAATTGATGTCAACCTGTTGTAGGTACGCTAATGTCTTCCTGCAGCCAGTAACCGATGATATTGCACCTGGGTATCACAGTATCGTGCAAAGGTAAGCATGACATATTTGAGCTGTGGTCACGTTTTATCTTAAGACAGTTTGCCATTAATTAAGAACTTTACAACAAATATGTAAACTTTAGACACTTTTTTTCCCGCTGAATGACATTAGATCATTGAAGCTGCTTTCAGACGTGCACATTTTCTGGAGGGAATGAATGTGAGGACGTAAATGTCCCTTGTCTGAGTGAACCATGTGAGAATATGGCAGGAAAATATCTGGAAAATTCACAACCGATGAAGGAAGAAGACACAAAAAGAAGATGTCAACTTGGAAAGATAAGATTCAAGAGCTTTTGGTGATGAGGGCTGACGCTAGTGTCAGTGTGCTAGAAACAAAAGCACGTGATTTCCGTAGCAGAATATATAAGTCATGTCCTTCCTCCTTCATGTTCTACAGAGACATCACCCCTCCCCTGAAGGTTCTGGACATTTTCCTGTTGTTGTAAACGCGTCTGACCCGGACAGTTTCCTGCTTTGTTCGGAAAAATGTCTGAAAACAACTTAACATTAACATTAACCAGCCCAGCAGCTCACATCACAAGACTGTACGCTCATTTCACCTCTCGTTCTTTCTTCTCCTCCAGGCCCATGGACCTGGCCACCATCAAAAAGAACATAGAGAATGGTTTGATCCGGACGACCGCCGAGTTCCAGAGGGACATCATGCTGATGTTTCAGAACGCTGTCATGTACAACAGCATGGATCACGACGTGTACCACATGGCGCTGGAGATGCAGCGGGACGTCCTGGAGCAGATTCAGCAGTTTCTAGCCACCCAGCTCATCATGGAGACGTCCGAGGCCGGCATCAGCGCCAAGAGTCTGAGGGGCCGTGAGAGCACACGCAAACAGGACTCGACTGACAAGGTGCTTCACTAGAATTTTGACAAAAGCAGAGAGTACAGAAGAAGAGACAAGGGTGAGACAACAGGCTGACTTAAAGGTAGAGGGGAGTGAAGCATAACTAGATCTGCTGGCCATTTTCCAAAGTGTGACATGGCGTCCTGTCAGGTAGCCATGGGTTTTGCTATGAAGAGTCAACATCTTTAAAGATTTGAAACCTTTGGTGGATCATTTTTCACAGTGAAAACCTGTTTGTCATATGACAACTTTATTTAGGTTAAGTGTTTTCTATCAGTTAATGAATGCAAATCTTATTTTGGCAAGTTGACTGTGCTGTCGATCCCAGGCGTTGATTGATCTCGGAAGGTTTGACTGTTCAAAGAAACTGAAAAACAGTTGATTAGCTACAGTTTGTATCTCAAACAAGTCTCAGCCAAAGGTTGACTGTAAAGTAAGAAATGTGTTTTTAAAACATTGGTTATACTTTGGAAAATGGTGAGTGTTAATGTAATAATGCAATGATGTAAAGGAACATTACTGACAACTATTTACCAAAGCAACCTCTTGTTTTCATCTCATTTCGCAACAGTATGAAAATGAACTGGCACTCGACAGTTTGCTCGGGCTGCTGGTGTTTGAGCAACACCTTGTCTGGCCCTCTAAATATTTTGAATATGAAATATGATATGACGCATTTTCATTGTGTGCTGTTGTGAACTAACACTAGTAGTTGGCTGAAAGGTAGAAGATGATTGTATAACTCTCCTGCTTATGCTTTGAAAATTTGTTGAAAAGAACATATGTCTGTTATAGAGATAGACGTAATGTGTGGATAAGTCGTGCAAATTGCAGTGCAGTGAGGAATGAAAATGTTAATGCTTAAAATGGCCATATGGTAATAGGGTCATTTATGAAAAGGACATCTGTTCTAATAGTAGCTCTCTTAAAGCTTAGTTCAACATTTCCCTCGCACTGAATCTACTGCGTTCCATCTGTCTTTCTTGCTCTTGAGACTTTCCCTGAGTCACAGCTCTGATGTGCATCGTTCTCCTCTTGCAGGACACTGTCTCCATGTCTTCTCCTGCCTTCCTCCTTTCTCTTTTTGTAAGTACTCATCCTGAAGCCTGTAAAACTTTTACTTTCTTTTCCTTTTTCTCCCTGAAACAAAACAGAATCAAAGCCCCATTTTATAAAAATTCACTCCGATAGGGCTGAAGTCGATGTGAAGAGCTAAACTGACTCCTGCTAAATGTGGTTTGACAGGATGTTTTTCCTCTCTTCTAGGATGGAGGCACCAGGGGGCGCCGGTGTGCCATAGAAGCTGACCTCAAGATGAAGAAATGAACACATAGTATGAACATTTTGCACGACGGCGTCCCTGCGTCGTACTGACAGGTGTGATACCATAAGACTGAACTTTATCCTCTTGACAGTTGCACAGATTCTCACTCTGCATAACGTGCAGTGTAACCTTTATTTGCACTCTTGATTATATGGGTAGACTGAAATGTGGAGAAGATCCTTTACTATGAGACAGCCATACAGACATGGATTACATACTGTGTAATCCCAGATTACAATGGGACGTTCAGATAGACTAGGTCAAACCCTCCGTAGACGTAGCTACAGATCCCTCAGACTTAGCCTGCTCTGAATTTCATCAGGTTACATAAGCGAAGAAGGAAAGTTCCTCCTCGTCACCAAGTGGGCTGAAAATAAATCTGCAGGAGGAGGCCTGGTTCGACTCCAGATCAGTGTTCTTGATTTCGATCTCATGTAAAGCCAGAGGCCAAAGACTCTCATTAATCTAATTTCTGATCAGTCTGAGCCCAGGAACTGAACGGTTTCAAATTTAAACACTTTCATTGCTGTTACAAACTATTTTCCTTTTTAATTTTTCAAACTTAATGTTTGTGATGAGTTGATTTTATTTGTGGTACACTTCCTGCGAAAGTACCTCCATGCATTCTCTCGTTGTTTACAGTGTTTTTGAAGACAAAAAAAAAAAGAATCTGTTTTGTGAACTTTAAAATGTTGAAACAATAAAAACTGTATTAAGTGCCCCGAAGAATTGGACAAAATGTTTCCACAGTGCCAACTCAAAACAATCCACACCACTTCAGTAACTTGCAATTTAACGTTGATGTTTCAGAGATGTTTTTTTGTTCAAATATTCCTTTGGGGGAATCTTAGTTTTTATATCCATTTTTTTTAAATGTGTGTCTGATTTGCCTAATTTGTGGGGGAGCAGATTTTCCTCTGGATCGGGTTCGGGAATTTGTATCTGTATTGCACAAAATTGTTCAGTTACATGAGCGTTGCAAGAAAAAATAAGTTACATCTGTTGTTTCCTATACCTTTTGTTTTTTGAACTGTTGTTACTAAGCACTGTGGTTGTACAAAGAGGAGACAGCATCTTCCACAAAGCTGCCACTCTGGTATAATAGTTTTTCCATGTTCAGTGTTATGTAAATTGGCCTCATCAATAAAACTCCATTCATAGTTTTTATTGAATCAGAGCCAATTCATTAATAGGACGCTACTTAATGATGCCTTGTTGTTGTTGTTATTGTTGTTGTTGTCTACCACTTTGTCCTTACTCATTTCTGTCAAGTCAAATACATTGTGTTTCATGTATTCATCTCCACTGATGTTGCAAAGTGAAATGATAAATGTTCCTCTACAGTCCAGACTCAGTTTTTGGTCAGCTACACTTTTCATCCATTCAATTTGAAAAAAAGGGTTAGGGTTAGGGTTAATTTAAGTAGTGAAAACTGTGTGGGAGTCACTGCCCTTTCAACACATGGTGACCAGACTGCAGTGCGACTATAGGTTTGTTTTGCATTCGTGAGTCATGTTGAACGTTTGATTTCCATCAAACCACAGGAGTCAGTGCTGCATGCAAACATCTTGTAAACTCCAAGACGTAAGTGCGCAGTGCACTTCTGTGCAAGAGGTAAATAAAAAGAAAAAATTTAATTAAAATTAAAAAAATAAAATAACAGAATATTATATTTTCACCAGTTTCAAATTTTCTGTAAATTTTGGTAAGAATTTGAGCATGTTAAAGCCCTTAAAAAGCTAATTAATTTGCCTGAAAAATTATAATAATTACAGTTTCAATAGGGCCTCACTGTCTGTCAGTGCCTGTCAGTCAGGGCCGGCCCTGGCAATGTTGGCGCCCTAGGCGAGATTTCAAATTGGCGCCCCCCAACATACACACGCAAACTGTCATGCATCCCCAAGAAGTTTTGGACTGTATACAGATGCACACACAGGCAGACAAAATTGTAAGCTATAAAAAAAAATTATAAAAAATATAAAAAGAGTCTGAAATCAGCTGTACTGATAGCATGTCGACACAAACAAACATTAATGATGTCCATAATCGGGCTGATTCTTACTTCTATATTGTTCTTTCTTCTCCTCTACTTTGTGGTGCTTTCTGAATTGTGCACCTGATAATTTAATATTTTTTTAAGAGGGAAGCTGACAGGAAATATACTTGGTTTTATTGGACTATTAGCACATCAACTCCATCCATCTCTCATGCTATGCCTTGATGTGTTGTTTCTCCGCTTCCTTTGGAATATCCCTCCATTTTATCTCCCTTCAGAGTGTCTGGTCACACCTCAAAACCTTCTGGAGCTGTTTGCTGATATTGGCACAGAAGCACATTGTGTGAATAGTTTGATTTTAATAATTTTTTCAACTTAACTTGAAATGACTTTTTGATGCGACCCACTTAAAAACTGTAACTGGCTCTACAGCTGACAATGATGCACCTATACACAATACACTGTTACACAAGTACAGTTCTTTTTAAAAAATCCATTCTCACATTTCATAATTAATACTTGGCCTCTAGAAAGTTAGTTAATGTGCACAGACAAGTGATAGGTATCCGAAGCGGTTTTTCAAGACATAGCACACCTACACTTTGACAAGTGCATGGTTTATTAAAACTATTTCAGATAATTGAATTTCTACTGATGCATGTTGAAATTATTTAATTCTTTGCTTTTGGTTTTTAAGCTATATTAGGATTAAGGTGTAAACAGAGACAGTTTCTCTGTTTGAGAAGGAAATTCTCTTCTTCTAATATTAATGGTTTATCTTCATTCTTATAATAGGCCTGTAGTTTATCTACTTGACGGTTACTGAGAGGTAGGTCTTTTAACAGCTCATTTTTTTGAATACACAAGTATCTACCATCGCTACAGCTGTGTACCCATCATCCATATTGTGTTGTGTACGACTTGAAGAAAGTTTTCTCCTGTTAGTACAAAATGTGTCGCTTGTACTCTATGCAGTGGAATTAATTTAAATTTTCAAGGAGATGTGTTGGTAGTAACATTTAAACCAGGATGCTGTGCTCTCAACGCATACTGCATGTGACTATACAGTATTCTTTCATTAGCAAAGCTCATGCAGGACAACAGCTTGAGTGCAGAGGAACCCAGCAGCCAGCAGGGGGCAGCCTCAGGACATCACATGGAAACAAGCAGCAGCTTGATTCTTGAAAGGCGTCAGAAGTCAAGGCTGGAAAACTACTGGGTTATTCTCTAACAATAGGTTTTTAAAACATGTTTAATCATCCAGTAAGTATAAATTATTTTCTCTGAAGTCTGTATCAAAAGCACCATAGAATGACACGGACATAAACACACGATAATTTGTCCATCTTCTTAGTGTGCTTAGTTCCGCATGCGAATCGGCAGGCGGTGTGGCCTTGTCCGTAGAGCGGCAGTTCGGCAATAAGATGGTCCCGGGCTCAATCCCCACTCTCTCCTATCTTCATGCTGGCAATATACTGAACTCTTAAAATTGGCAGTGATTTCAATCACTGATTAATTGCAAAATATCTTACACTATGTAAATTTAAATCAATTAAATAAAAAACAGGAAACATTTAAATTAAATTAATACAAGTCCACTGCGCAGGATGTGCGCAGTGGGCATCTGCGCAGGATGTGAGCGCGCAGTTTTTTTTAAATTTATTTTTATTTAATTTAATTTTATTTAATTTTATTTTTTTTATATTGCATTTATATATATATATTTCAAAAATAATAATAATAATAATAATAATAACAATTTCAATAGGGCCTCACTGTCTGTCTGTCAGTGCTCGGGCCCTAATAAATCAAATAGTGTGACATTTGTATCCCTCTCCCAGTCCTACACTTTGATTCAGATTAAAAGATTTCTGGTGAAGGATATCTCATGAATGCTGCAGAGCATTAGAGTGAAGTGTAATTTCCCTATTTTAAAGTGGAAAGAGTTTGAATTGTATTAAACTAACAGATTGAGAGAGTGTATATCCCAAAAAACAAAGCTGATGATCTGAGGTTAAAGACTTGTAACCTGTGTATTTGCATGTAATACCCGTTTCGAAGTCAATCTATAGGTCTATCAAACAATCATATGGTTTTTACAGGACATATGCACATATTCCCTTTTTAAGGATAGGTGGAATTAGGGTCAGTTTAATAACTGTAAACTGAACTACTTTATAAGACTGCTATCAAAAATCTCTTAATCTATACAGTAAAAATGTATAATATTCAGTGTGTGGGTAGCCTGAGAGGTCCTGAACACAGCCATATCAGTCTCACTCTGGAATTATTGAGCAAACTGTTTTTATAGTACTTTGAAATATCCCTGTTCCCGTTCTGGGCGGTTCGGATGCGTTTACCATAAATATCAGTATATGGGTGCAGTAGAATTTCTGTGTCGGCTGATTTGACCACAGAGACTCGAGTGTCGGCTGGCTTGACCGCAGTACAGGAGATTATGTGCTTGTGTGTGTGTGAAGCGAGGAAAGGAGGCGGCCGCTCCCGGTGCGTCCCGGGGTTAGAGAATGATGGTGTGACGTTACTGTATTGTTTTATATTGCATGTGTCACGACGTGATAAATCAGTCTCTTGTGCCGCCCTCTCGGCAATTTGCGCCCTAGGAAACCGCCTATGTCGCCTTTACCAGGAGCCTCCCCTGCTGTCAGCGCTCGGGCCCTAAAAACAAGTGCAGTGGGATGAATCAATGAAATGAAAAACAGGCTTCTCTAGATGGAAAGGAAAGTGTAGAGAAACCCAATGCCACTCATCTCTGTTGCAAGGAAGTTTTATTGTGACTATGATTTCACTGCTGATAGAAGCTGCAGGATGAATGAAGAAATATACAAGAGTGTTCACTGCTCAGATTCAGAAGAAATGCGTCAAAACTTTATGAGCCGTATTTCCTCCTCAAGCAGGTAAACGATCTAAAACATATGCCTTATAACTTCTCAGGCTGATGAGGTGACATAAAGTCAGCCAATGATCTGATCTCAGGTAAGATTTGACATAGGACTGGACTGGTGGATCTGTCTAGTTAGCTTTGAACCACAAAACCTTCGTCTCCCACTGATTGGAAATCATGTGTCTTTAATCAATTGAAATTAAAGTTGAAGCTCGGTCTGAAAAAGTAAGTGTGTAGCTGTCAGTCAGTCAGTTTCACATACTGTACAGATGCCTGTGTCACCTGTATGTTTTATTTACCTGCTCAATAATGTGAGCAAACACACCAGACACTGAGACAAACCAACCACAGAATCACACATGAACGAGTCAAAGCACATTCTGGATACACGTTTAATTGTCTGGTACTTTTGGTTTAAGTGTACAACCACACTAACTGACACCAAAACCTGATCTCTGTGTGTGTGTGTGTGTGTGTGTGTGTGTGTGTGTGTGTGTCAGTGTGTATGTATATCACAGTTACAGTTTGACATGTCTGTGAGTTAGTGTGACCCTGAATACTCTCTTAGTAACATTTAGTGTGTCAGTAGTCATGTGTGTGTCTGTGTGTTCACTGAAACAAGAAAATAAATATGCAACTAATAACACTCTCTCACAAGGATGCATGCAACAGTCATGACATGGAACACGGGGTTAACTATGAACGTAAAAGTGCTTGAGATGAACCTGAATCTTTCACATATACGAGAACAGCTAAGGCAGTTTGGCAGTCGTAGTGCACAGCGACCAGTCTTCATGTCTGTTGAGGGTTTGATTTAAAGAATTTACAGCTTCACAAAGTTAGTGAACCTCACTAGCTAGCTTCGGGACTAACGGTTAATACTGTTCAGATTCCAAAACACAGTCTCTCTTTTTTTATATAAAACATTATATAAATAAAAAGGTGCAGGGTTTATAAAATATTTAGAAATTGGACATGAAAAGCTTTTTATTTTCCTGGCGCAATATGTTATCTTCTGACTGGTTATTGAAAGGAAGGTATTGCATTACATTAAAGCCCCAGTAACATCACAGGGAGGGGGGGGCATTTTGTCTGATCTAAGCTGCTTGTGCCAGATCCAAAGTACGTCTCCGTAACAGCCTTCTAACGACACACAACAGTCATTTCTCAAACTTGAACCTATAAACGAATCGTTCTCCAATGGAAGAAGCTGAATGACCGAACGCGTATGGAAGCAGTCGTGCGAGGAGCAGGAAGCTCTACTGTAGAAGAAAGCTCAGGTTTTTTTGGCAAAATACATCGATCAGAAATATGTGGTTGCATTTTGTAAAATGTTTCTCTACTGTGTGCTCCTTTACTTCTATGGTGCCAGAAGTCAATTTGTCTGATAAACCACAGTATCCTATCTAACATTTGATTTGACTCCTCCTGTCACGTCACAGTACAGAAGCTCTCCCATTTCTCTTAAGACGACCGTATTATTTAAATTATTGTTCTCAGTTAATTCCTACAGAAAAACAACATGAGCCAAGATGCTCAGTAGTAACATTCACTCAGTTAACTATTAAATAAATACCTAAGATTTAAGCGATAACACAAAAAACATTCAAGACAATAAATAACTACAAAACCTAAACAAATAGAACGTGTGTGTGAACATACAACTGCTTTCAGAACCCCAGAGGGAGACTCGTGTGTCATGCCGTTTCTATAAGAAAGTTTAAAGGCTCCGACACATCATACGCACTGCGACAGTGAGTCTGCACGCAATGCTGCTACCATCAGACAGCCATCATGCAAATCTTCATTTCTACCATCCAACAGGAGAGAAGGCACATTGTTTCCAGTGGCATAATCTCCCACTGACTGCGCTGTACCCACGGAGATCTCTGTACAAAGTGGCCAGATTGGATCAATACACACTTCAGTAATATGCACTGTTGTAAAGTCTGTAAAGAAACGTGCTCTGCCCTCATAACAGTCCTCATTTGCCTCTTTGACGGCCGACCAGTCGATGCAGCTTGTCACAGTTGTCCAGCCTCATGGACTCGGCCTTCTGCTTCAAGCGCTCATCACGGTAAAGTTGTCCGAGGTTTGCCAAGTCGGACTCTGAAATGGAGTGTAAAAAACATTATTTTTTACACTCAACACTTCTACACACTGGTGAATTCCTTAATTTTGTTGCAACAGTAATATCATTGTGGTATCGCATCACAACTTCAGGCACAACACTCAACAACGGTTTGATTGTTCATATGAATATCCTCGTCGTTCAATCATTAGATCGTCGGAGGCAAAGACAGCATCCAATCCTGAGAGCTGCTTCCGCTACTTCTTCTTCTTTTGTTTATTGCCGTCTCTACATCATGCAACTGGTCCAAAAGTCTAAGGAACCAAACTATAGTTCAGTTTTATCTGGACTGAGACCAGCTCTCCCGGTCAGACTACGTTTTGGGTCGGACTGTTATTCAAGGAACCTTTCCCACCTGATATTTTGGTTCAGACTAAACTGAAAAATCAAAAGGCCTGAATCAAACAACTGATGACAGAGGGTTAAATTGAACCGACTCCTGCATCTGTACGGGGAATATGACGTTATAACCAGCAACCATGACCAACATTTACAAAATCCACATACTAAAACCTCTAATGTTAGTTTAATCCACAGATACAAAGGAAGTGTCTGCTTCTCTCACAGGAAACAATATAAAGAGATTTCACATGAATCAAGAATTCACTGTAACTAAATACAGACTCCTTGTCTCGGCCCAGTGAGCTGCTCACTTACTCTGCTGTTTCTCTTTCCAGCAGCTGCTCTGCAGGTGTTCAATATAGTCACTCTCAATTGTTTGCTCGAGTTCATCCAGCGCAGCTCCGCGGTACTCCTTCTCAAAACTTTTATCCACGTAGTACGGTACGCCCATGTGCTGAGTTTCCCTGGACACCACCAGCCCCAAGGCCCTGAAACCCAACCACATCATTTACATTTATTCAGTGCAACAATGGCAGTGGAACCCAAGTGGTTATATTTAAATGTCACCAAGGTAACGCCGATGCTGCGGCGGACTCACGGCTTATAGAAGAGACTGTAGGCTGGGGTACTGGCCATCATCTGAGTAAACACTGATATGAGGATTAGCACAAGCACGGGGAGAAGCTGCAGGAGTGCTGTGAAGGTGTTCTGTAGGAAGAGAAAAAAATCAGCACAGATTACAAAGCATGTAATACTTTATGTAGGCCGCACTGATACTCTGTGTTCATGCCAGCGTGGTACTTCTGTGTCTTTGAAGAGAACTGGGAGGTTACACAGCAGTAAAAGCACTTTGGTCAAGTAAATGAGTGATATTAGATAAATGGTTATCGACTGCAGCCATGTTAAAAGCATGATCAAAAACCTCATTTCACCACAGTTCTCCACTGCACATTAATGATTAGGATCTCCACAGGAGGATCACAATACAACACTCAATATAACACTGCGGCTGTCGAAAAAGGGATTTATCTTTTTGTTCCGTGAGTCACTGACCTGACTCTGGTTGTCTTCCACCACCTCCTCGCGCCTTTCATAAGCACGTCGACGACGAGGCTGATAGAACTGAGAGTAGGAGGCGCCCTGGTTGGTGTACACGTGGATGTTTCCTGTGGAGAGAGACACACTGTTCTAGAACATCTACACTTCGCATCTACGCTGTTTTAAGAGTGGCTAACAGCAGCAATCCAAGACAAGACTGACACACTAATAGAAGATTACTACAGAGATTTTAATATTAAATCAAAAATCCCTCACAACTCACCTGTGGGAAACCTGCCTCCAAAGAAAATGTTAAAGAGCTCCTCTGGGGAGATGTCGGCCTCAAAGTCTCTGTTGAAGCTCCGGTAGTGTCCGTGGCGACTGTGGCTGGATGGCTGGGGCTGGTTCGAAGTGGCAGACTGGTCTCCATACTGATCATACTGTTGCCTCTTTTCTGGATTGCTCAGTACTGCATATGCATTTCCTATTGCTGTTGGGAGAGATAGAAGATGAAGATCCAGATAAAGATGCATCATGTATACAATGATTCTAATGCAATTTTTGTTCTGATTTCTTATCTTCTTTAGGTCTATATTGGCAACGGACATCAGAATTCGGTTTTGTCTGAGTTATGACTTTGAGAAGCTGTTTGAAGTTGGACCTAAGTTAGCTGATGTGTATTACGAGCATTACGGCTGCCTGTAACTGCTGACTGTGCTCTTTTCAGAAAACTGGCACACGGTTGTCCCTTTCACCTTCTGCAGCATCTCTCTGTCATATCTCTCTTTGAAACTAAGCTCAACACAGAATTCATAAACAGGATTAAAACTGGTAAAATAAAGTGACCAAGCTTTGAGCCTCTGCCCTGCTGAGGTTGGTTTAAACAAGATACAACAGGCATGAGAATGCTGCTCTTGAACTGACTGTGAGGTCAGCCTTTGGTGAACGTTGGGTAACTGAGAAAATAATATATTTTAGAATATTATTGTGGAATCAGTTGAGTCTTTTCATTAAATGAGAGCAATGATCAATATTATGGTTGAAACCAGTCACAAAGATAAGGTTGTTGGTAAAACCTTTGAAAGATTCTGTGGCTCCTGGGGCGAAGTTCTTGTCAGGGTGAAACTTGAGGGCCAACTTCCTGTACGCCTTCTTCAAATCTTCATCGCTGGCATTTTTGGTAACACCAAGGATTTCATAAAAATCCTTGCAATTCTTTATCCTGCAATAAGAAAGTAATGTTATTGAACATATTCATGTGGTAGTTACATGGACATTTACAGGGAGCTCCATCCAACAGTCAATATTATATCTACATGCAAAGTGGGGATGCACTGATCTGATGCGGATACTTGAAAACTGAACCATTAACATGTTGGCAGCTGGGATGTGGTGCCGACCAACGACAGAGAACAGACTCTCATCAGTGTGAAAAACCATTGTGTGAGAACAGAGTCCCCGTTCACCTGAGAACGCCCTGCCGCTGATCCTCAGTGTAGGTTTTCTTTTCGTCACCACTCGCTTCACCGTTTCTGAGGTCCTCGTCTCTCCAGCCTGATGGCGGGGGCACGTGGTTCGTTTCGGGGGCTTCACTGCTTCCATTCCTCACTATGGCATCTATCAGTACTACAGACAGAGAAGAGTGTCAGAGTTCGGTCGACAATTCTTGAAATTCTTCCCACTGTGTTGTTCTGATGGTGGTGGAGAGCACTGTCTGACAAACTGCTCCAAAAGTCGCTGAAGCTGAAGGGCATAGTATTTGCTCAGCATAATGTTCATACTATAATAATTTCTTCCATTCTAGAGCTGGGCGATGCGGTCAAATTTGTTTTGAAAACAATCATTGTAATATCAGTCGATATTGATAATAATTATAAATGTCACATTGTTATTTATTTTAAATAATAATTGTTCCTGAGTGGAAGGATTTGGTTTTTAATATGTCATCAATTATTTGTTATATCTTATATAATTGTGTTTTGCACAATTCACAGCTATTATATCAATATATATTGGACTGTTATATGGCTATTGATAAAAACTATATTGCATAATTATTGATACTTATCACCCTGCCCTGAGTGTTTCCTTGAACTCAGCATGAAAGAACATGCAGAATGAACAGAAGTCCATGTGTTTATTCATCCTTTCTCCTGACACCCATATTTATAGTATGAGGAGAGTGATATTGTCCATGCAAAATACACCAACAACAAAAAGTCTTCCCTCGCACAATCACATTGAGACTGACATTTACTTGCCCTAAACGTTGTGTTCAAAGGGCCTAAAGAAATCTATTAAAGATTAAGGCTTAATTGCATCTTGCTGGAAATTAAAAACAACTTCCATTTCCAAAGTTATCTTGGTTCAGATCCCCACACCAGTCTGTGCTGGTGGTGAGGGGCCACCCAGCCTTTGATCAGTGGACATTTTCCCACATATAAACATTCATACATACATACATTTTTATCGTCTTTAAGATGATTTTAAATACTAGGTTGCGTTATGAGCCTTGTTTCACCCATTTAAGTAGATTTATTTTAATACACTTGCTAGTAAATGTGATATTAGAACCAGCATTTATTCGCTTTATCACATATCAGTTACATAATTTGGTTTACAGCACAGAAACACGTGTATCTGTGCAGGATCTCGTTAAATATACATGTGAGAATAACATTTATTAATCAGTAATCAGGCAGAGAAACGACGGGATTAGCACACAGCGCCTCCTCACTGTCCGTCTGCGAACTGCAGCAGTAATAAATCCCTGTAGTATCCTGCACAAACAGCCTTGAATAATGTTAAATAAATACCAATCTGCAAATAACGATTCTCTGAGATGTGGAAACAGACGAGTAGGTCAGTCACTGGAGCTGGGTGAGCTTGACATAGCGGTGCAGCGTTAGCAGGCGGCTAATGTTACCTCTGGCCCGGGTGCTGGGGTATATATTCTGGGCTTCGTGCAACAGCTGCAGCGCCTTGTCCTTCCGCCCCGACCGCAGACACAGCTTGGCCTTCTCTATCAGCCGGTCCGCCTCCGCCTTGTCCATGTCCCCGGCACGTCACTGGGGCCGTTGGGCCGACACTGGTGGTTGTCTGCGGAGCTCTGTCCCCGGTGAAACGTGCGTCAATGCGGGCATACGGCGACGGGGCCCCGGGTTAGCCGATTAGCTTAGCCTGCTGACTGACAGCTGCGTAACGGCGGCTGGGTCCGAGGCTGCAGCAGCTCACTGTCCGGGGAGCAGGCGGCGGCGGAGGGTGTCAGGCGGAGAGCAGGCCTGCAGCTGAGCCATGGTTTTTAAAAAGATGCGAGTCTGAGGACGGGGGGTTTGAACACTTGTGTTCTTTTTAGATTCTGCTGGGTTTAAAGGGCCACAGCTGAAATACAGCGAGCCACTGGAGCGGTGACAACACGTCACTTCCTGTGGAGTGAGGTCTGAATCTCATCTGTCTTTACCTGTAAGCATATTCACAACAAAATCAGGTATAACTTCGATATCACATCAGAGGCACAAGATCTGTTTGTATTATTTCTTTTTATAAATTGTGTTATTATTATTATTGATAAAAAAAATTCAAACTTATTGGAGTACACAGTGTGTACGATTTAGGTAAAAGGGATCTATTGGCAGAAACAGAATATACACTTATCCTAGTGTGTTGCATCTAAATTAAAGGAATTGTTGCTTTCTTTACCTTAGAATGGGCCCTTTACTCTTCAATAGTTTATCTTAAAATATTTTATATTTACATATTTTTATATATACATCAGGAGCAGGACCTCTCTACGGAGGCCGCCATGTTTTTTACTGTAGCACAGACTGGACAATCTAAACACCTTTTTTGTTTTTATGACAACTGAAAGCTACCACAGGTTCTCTTTCATGTCCCCACAGAGCCAGACTCAATGTTGGTGGCCATCTACCTCGACCTGTTATAAATATGCAAAGCAGGAATATACCTAACCATATACCTCAGCCTTTCAGCTGCGTTCATTTGCCGCCTACTGCTTCAGAATGGGTGCACATGCATATGAAAACAGGTTTAGTTAGTCGTTTCAGGCTAACAAGTGTTTTTAGTATCCACTGGCTCATTACTCTTTTTGTTGTCTAATAAATTGAGTGATTTGAACATTGATTTAAGTTTTCGTGGTCTGAAACCTCCAGAAAACCTTGTTTTGTTATTCACATGGGTTTGTGTTTGTTAGCAAGTGAGGCAGGTGTCTAGTAAAGCTGCTGCTGCATTTAAGGTATTTTGTTCGTGGTGTATGCAAGTGCA
Organism: Pleuronectes platessa; assembly: GCF_947347685.1. Classification (NCBI taxonomy): domain Eukaryota; kingdom Metazoa; phylum Chordata; class Actinopteri; order Pleuronectiformes; family Pleuronectidae; genus Pleuronectes; species Pleuronectes platessa. The sequence continues at coordinate 12,658,213 of NC_070640.1, read as the reverse complement.
GTGGCTATGAAGTGTAGACTGTATATAAATAAAGATGGAGTTCTCCACTTCCCGCCACTACCCATAGTATCCTGTATATGACATCTTGTATCAAAGACGAGGCAAGGCTTTGGAACTATAGTTTAACCAGCCACCAGGGGGCGAACAAGACACTCGAGGCTTCCGGTTGAGTTCATCTTTAGTATATTCTTGGTTGACTAAAGAAAGATAACATCAGCATTAATACTTCCACCCTGAGAAGGAAACGGTGCCACACATTTTTTATTCATGCATATTTTATTCAATAGTAAAAAAATGTGATTTGTCCCATAGGGCATGCTTACAATGTGTGTATTGTTTAGGAAGTCAAATGCCAAAACATATTTCAATAGATAATAAAAAATGTTGCAAGATAAAATCCATTATACTTGTTTGTTGAAATATGCATGTAGACCATACAAGAACCAGAAACAGAGGAGGGAAAATAACCATAAGCTAAATTGTAACAATAATAATATCAGCAGTAAATAGAACCAGAGTACAATGTTTCCTGTTAAATGTTAGTGCGACACATGATTTTCTTTGTGTCCATTTCATTTACATCTGAAGACCATGCTATCATGCTTTGGCAGCCTGAAAGTTGCTTTTCACTGAGATTATATTCATTCACACTATTGAACAATTTCTGTACATCAGTACAACAGAAAGAAAATAAACACAAGGCTTCACATCTCTTCATACGATAAATCAATATAAAATTAAAAGCAGTGGTAATAAATAACAGAATTAAAAAAAATTGACAGAACAATCAAAGGAAGCCTATTTATAAAATCTGTAAAACAAGACAAATCAAACAACAAACATAATTCAAAAAAATAAAAGAATTCAAGTTTACTATTTGAAACACAACTATCACAATTATAATCTCACGTAACAATTAGGAACTTAACTGCATGCATTGATGCGTTCCGTACCATAAATGCTGTGTTAAAAATCGCCTGTCCATCCTCTCTTGTCATACCTTCATCTTTAAATAGAAAGATGGAAAATAAGGTAGAAACAATATGGATGCATGAAAGGAAATTCTAGAAATGTATGTGATAGTGTGTGTTGGGGTATGTCAACCTTCCCGAACCGCGTGTTTTGAAAGGAACGGGATGTTTTCCTGTTTGTCATTCGTTTCTTTTCTCTTCCTCTATCAGTCAAAGGAAAGCCTTTCAGTGCCACTTGGCATTTTATGATAAACCGACTTCTCATCAAAGGATTTTGACACGTTAGTTAATGTTTGGATATTTGAATCACAGTGTGGGTGCTTTTCTCAGCCTGTTTCTCTACTATCATGAGCGTAGCCTGGAACATTTGACTGAAAAACAAGGAATCAAACTGATTCACACATTTTAATGCAATATTGGATGGCCCTGTCTGCACTGTGCTTAGTTTTTCAAGAGGGAAGGACTTCTGACTGCTAAAAATTTACTAAATAGTTTTCTCAAAAGTAACATTCATTAACCAAATTTTTGTCTAGAAGCATTTTTCAAATCTTTTCAATGCATTTCAGGTTAGATTCCAAATGAGACGATGTGTGGTTTGTTAAATTCTCTTCAAACAAAAACATATTTTAAATTTCAAATTAGTAGAATTCCCTTCGCGTTATATCACGCTGTGTAGCTCCTCTGCATCGCATCTCACTGAATTGGTCGCGCAGCAAAAAGTGCAAAATAGTAAAAGGCGGAAAAATGTGGACTTGATGACTGCACAGATTCTTTTACTTTCTCTTAAGCAACAAGCGGGTGAGAAATAATCAGGTAGTGTGTGACAGCAGAGGATGTCCCAGAGTTCAAAATCCCCCCCCCCCCGTGTTTCAGAATAGACGTTAAATGCCGCTTTGTTGCCATTCATAGCAATGCAGAAGAGACCATGATTCAAAGCCTCCTTCAGTGTATACTTTCCAGAGAGATAATTTGCGAAGTGTGTGAGGTATAGCTCGATCAAATGCCATGCTTCTCTGAGGCTTGAATAATTGGTGGAGAGGAAGAAAATAACTTTGTGGATGTTCTGGATGAAATAATAATCCTCTGAGTTTGGATGGAGATTCGTCTTCGTGCAAGAGGCTGTTGTCCCATTTTGGAGCAATTTTCAGATGTTAAATCTCAAGGTTTCATCTGCTGAGGCTCCTACAGGAAGAATCAGACTCAAATTTGACTACTACTCCTTTCGTCCCCTCCCTTTGTTCCCTCATCCCCTCCAAGTTATTTCTAGCTAGGAGATGACTGATAATAAGGGAGGAGAGGGAAGGAGGAGGAGATTGATCTTAAATTGCAGTGGCTTTGCTGGTTAGGAAGATGGTGGCATCTTATACCCAGGTAAATCAATCAATGTATGTCCACTGGCAAGATTGCGCTGCAAGTTTTCAAAGGTATACAGTTTGTTTCTTTTTTGCTTTCTGTCTCAAAAAGTGGCGTGACTTGGTAATACTAGCAAAACAAGTAGGTAAACAAGATTATGTTGCTCAGAAGTGAATTTGTGAGTGATCTATAATAATAAACACTTTAGAAAATAGTAAAATGATGTGTGTGGCATGGATACTGCAATTATGTCTTCTGTCAGGCCCTGTCAGGACGGAGCAGACATTTGTCAGCGCTCAGAACAACACAGCCCCCAACAATTCAGTCTGTAATTGAACTGACAAAAGGGAACGACAGGCAGAGACGACTTTAAATCACACGTTTTCCCAGACAAGCTGCAGCCTGCCGGCCTCCACTCACCCCCCTGCCGTCTACCGTAAACCCCAGCTCCCCCCTCCCCCAACCGTGCAATGACACTGTCATGGAAAAAATGACCCTTTTTTGCTCATTTTAGATTTGCTGCAGAATTCATGTTCTGTCTTTGGGCCTGTTTGATTTCGATGCTCTGAGGCCTGAATTCCCGATTTGGCAATGTCTTGCTGCGCAGCGCAACAGCGGCACAGTACTGAGGCTCAGACAGCCCATCACTGGATGTTGCTGTTGTCATCCGTGCCATTTGCCTCCGACATATTCATCTTCCCCATGGAGTGACCCACATGGTTCACCCCATCCCGGCGAGGTGGCATGCGCTCGTTGATGCGGTCCAGGCCCTTGGCCTCGGCAAAGCTGTTGATCTTGTGCTGGGGGGAGAAGCCACGGATCGCTGCAAAGAGAAGACGCATAAACAGGGATGAAGCTGATAATATTCTTATATTTGGAGTGAAGGCATTACAAAATCTGAATTTGAAGTCAATGCGTCCTGATACTGAACTACCACGCTCTTGAATGAAAATAGCACAAATACAAGACAATTCAGAGGCATTGTCACCAAAGAGAACAACTGAGCCTATTTCAATGACAGATGTACATATAAAATATATTATATGATGCATTAAAATGTTCTTTTTCCCCCCACATATTACCCGTATAAGCTGTTCAGTTATTCCTGCAGTTGACATTAGTGACAGGGCAAAGAACAAGCTTAAGATGAAATGTCAGACTTTGATATTTCAAATACATATACTATAAAGTTGACCCCACAGACAAAATAAAGCGTCTTTAGTTTTTAGGAGGCAACATCGGCAGGATGGCCCGGTAGTGCAATGGTTATTTTCCTGTAGATGGTGCAAGTTGCCATATGTAGAAATATGACTAAAACAACCTCCTGTCAACTGATATCCTCACCTTACAGGTCCCACAGCAGTTTCCACAATCCAGTAGTCGCTTGTAACTTGAAATATTTGTATTCTATTATTTCCTAAATTATCCACACACATATGATTGCAAGAAAATTTGCTTTAACCCTCAATGTGTAAAAAAACAACCATGGTCAATGTTTTCCATCCTTCTATATATTTTAAATAAAATATGCATTTAAATAAAAAAAAAGTACTTGTGATGGTAATGGTCGCTGTCTCATCATGGACGATCTTGGTTAGTGAGCAGTGATTACCATCGACATATCACAAGGAGCTGAGGCTTCAAGATGCATATTTCATGTTGATGCTCTGGTCTCTTTCCTGTTCTTGTGCATGCAACACTTTTTAGAACCAGATGGAGGCCATTTACAAGCCAAACCCAAACAATGCAGTATTTTAATCATGCATCTCTTAGCAGCACTTGACTTTGCAGTGTTTAAATTTATAATGAACATTCCCTCAAGCCTTAAAAAGCTTTTCCCTTTCCTTAATTTTCATTTATTTTCTAGTGTTATGGTTAGGGTTAAACCTTGTGACTCCTTTTCATTAGTCTGAAAGCTAGAATGCACTGATTGTCCAACAATTCATGTTATTTTCTTTGTTGCCTGGTCAAGCAGCACATGTGTGACCAAACAGCGACAAGATCATGATCCCTCACCTGCTTCCCATCCTGCATATACTGTCAACTGTGAGTTATTTTTCCCTTTTACCAGCCAGGAAGCATTCTCTGATAATTATTAATGTGCATGAGGTGGACAATGTTAGAAAAAAAATAGATTTATTTCATTTAAATTAATATTTTTAGTCAGTTAGGTTTCTGCTGGTTTGTTAGCAGGTTTATATGATGTTAGGGCTGATCCATTTTCCCAGATTGATACTGATACCTATGAGTGTGCAGCTTGAGGGAATTTAAGGGGACTGTTGGTCCCTGGCAGTAGTATGCACTCACTAAGTACCATTCTAATTTTAAAAAGTATCTTCATCCACTCTAAAATAATCCTCACACTCTAAAATTTAAAACCCACTCATTAAGTAGAATTTCAGTTTGAATAAAAACTGCAAAGTAAAGTGCTGGCCGTACAAAATGTCGCTGGATTGAATTGTTATTATGTGAGTTGTTGAGTGCATGAACTTGTCGGCGGCAGGTGGCCTCTGCAGCAAGAGATGTGTGTTTTCATATGGGTTGGAGGAGGAGCACGGATTTACCTTCTCCGTCCTCATCAGGCGGCTCGATGGCTTCAATGGCTTCAATGGTGGCTGGGGGGGAGGAGGGGGAGCAGGTTACTCGTGACAAAGCCATGCAAATGTTAAAAAAGCAGCCCCGGCGTGAAGGCGGCTCGTTTCAGGTTAGATGAGATACACGTGTTCACCGGCAATACAGCCAAACCCAGAGGTGCATTAATGCTAAAATAACTCATGTGAGAATGAGTGACAGAGATATTGACATGGAAAGAGTAATGGAAAGAGGAGAGGATAGAAATAAATTTTTCTGGCGTTGCTCTCAATATTTTAAAAGGATTTTTTATCATCCCAAAAAAATTTGATAATATCTAAATGAAAGTTCTTTCTATCGCTGCTGTCAGCACACCGGTAGTGACACAGTCATGGATACCACAAGCACACAAGCAAAAACCTTGATTTGAAAATACTTTGTTGATTTAAACTCTAAATAGAATCCGGGCTCTTTGTGGAATCTTGTGTTGTTCATGTGAAGTGGCTCAGTGCTGAGGTAAAGAGCTGGAGAAGATCCAGAGAGCTAAAGACAGACTGTCCAAGGTGCAACTAAAAAACCGGTAGTAGACTTGTGAGGGTGAGAAATAGAATTCCAAGTGAATTCACATGTTCTGTCACCTGTTTGTGTAAATAAACAATTGTTTGTTAACACTTTTACACGCTGTAATAACCTGTAAGACAATGGGTATGAGGGTGAGTTTGTTTTACCTATTTCTACCCACATTGTCTGGTTCTATGATGGAAGCTCTTTTCAACTTGGAACCTTTGCGGGATTCTTCTTGCGTTATTACCACCACAGGGACCAGGGTCTAAATAAACCCCCCCAAAAAGGTCCCTGGTTTGCTGTTGTTGAAGTGTTCTCGGTTTTTATAGCATCATTGTTGTATAGTCTTCTGCATTTCTGCATGGTGGACTGTTTTAGCCTGACGAATAAGGGAAGGCTATGTCATTACCTAAAAGACCCAGTCAGCAAGAGTCTGTGAATGTCTATGCCATCGTTTCCAAACATCTCTGTTCCTGCCCCTACAGACTCAATCGCATCCCCGGAGTATTCAAACTAAAACTGGGCCAGCAGTCTTTTCAAACTTCTCCATTTCAGCAGCTCTAAGAGTAGTGTGGACACCAGGCATATCCATAGCAGCGCTTTCAAAAGAAAAAACACTTTCGGTCAACTCTGTAACACGAGGATCTTCTTTTAGTCTCCTAAAAGTGAGTAGAAAATTGATAAATATGGTAAAACACAAAGGTGGCTGACAGCTCTGCATTGAAGACAGAGACAGAGACAGAGAAGGAGAGAGGAAGGAAGTGAAAGATGGAGGAAATGATGGAGGAAAGGCTTATGCTGAGCCTTGAGCTCACCACTCTGCAGTGTCTGTCTGCCTCCAGAGAGAACCCCGCTCGGCAGCATGCCAGTGGGCGTCAGGCCCTTCAGCGTCAACACATTTTCACTCTCCTCTCTGCAGGAAAACACAGACACACGCAAACAGGCCAGAAAACTTTGATGAACCTTGATCAGACCAGAAGAAAAAAACAACTTCATACTTCACTCCGACAACACATCCACTCCCTCTGTTCATGTTCATGTACACACACACACACACACAAAAAAAAACCAATACAGATTCCAATCTGAAAACACACTAAGATCAATTTTACCTGAGAACTTGGAACATTTTGGCCATTTTCCCAATAGCTCGGATCTTGTTCTTGATCACCTCCTTACGTGCGGCAGCTGCATTGGCTACAAAGGAATATTTAAACACACATTGTCATCATATGCTTTTGTGTATGTTGGGCCTTAGGATGCATGAAATAATCATACAAATAATAATAACTAAAACCAGATTTTATGTGTTTCGTGGTAATTTGGATAACAACTTTATATTTTATTGATAATTTGGGCTGCTGTAATGCATTTAACACTGTTTCTGTTGCAGATCTAGGGGAATGGTATTAATGACTGCGTGACAAAAACTCAAAATCTACTGTGTTTCAATGTGGTGCATTACAACAATACAAAATTAAAAGGGATAAGTTTGTAGAAGCACATGGAAAAGAGAATAATTTGATGCCTGTCATTTCTGCCTCTTGGTGAGAAAGCGATGTTAACAATCCAAACAACTTGGCACATTGGATAATGGAAGACGCGTAGTGTGAAGAGTTCAGATGGGAACAGTGGGAATGTACACATCTCGTCTGATGAAGGAGTTTGTTTAGTTTGTGCCGTCTGAAATGAACTTGTGATGCCCTGATGATAAAAATCAATAATTAATCATTCAATCGTTAATTGCAAGTCTTCTCACCATCAAAGATCTCTTCTTCTTCTTCATCATTCATCATGAGTTCATCATCGGAGCAGATGCTCAGCACATTCACCAGCATTTCTGTGACTGCATGGGGAGGAGATAGAGAGAATTAAAAGATAAAGATGTGGTGTTGTCTTAAAAACACCAGACAGACTTCAGAAGGTTTCATACCCTTCTCTCCAACAAATGGCAGAGACCAGGTGAACACGTCCATGAAGTTGGGCAGCCAGTAGGGATGGGGGGAGCAGTTGAACTGTCGGATGTTCATGACGTTATTTTCATACTTCAGCACAGCAGCTGGTGGGGAAGCAGATGGTCAGAGTTGAACAATGCTTTTCTTTAAGATAAAGACAAAGATTTATTTAAGAAAAACCCAATACCAAAGATTACATGATTTACTATATATAAGCTCTGCTGCCTTCATACAACATCATTAAAACATGAGAGATACGGTTGTAATGTATCAATTCATTACTAGCATGTTGGCATGAAGAGGCACAAGCACTCATTAATCATGACCAAGGTATTGATCCGCAGATTTTATTGGAAAATGTGTCTTTATCACAGATAAATCAGTAGAGACATGTACTCCTTAAATCTTTTTTTCGACACATAAGTCAATAAAATAAAATGATAAAATAAAGAATTAAAATGTAGAGCTACAATCATGAATAAAAAACAACTCAGACAGACGTTTTGAGTAAGTTCATCAAAATAAAAATATTGTTTAGGGACATTGCTATATCCCCTTGCATATTATTGTTCTATTTCTAGTTTTTAGTAAATGGTAAACAGAACTAACCCTAACCCTTACAGCCACTGTCACTTAGTTTTTTTAGTGTGCTCTGTGCAGGGTCTATTCATTGCATACTCTCACAGCCAAATGCACAGCAATATTTCATATATGCTTCAAATGTTTGTTATGTTTGGTGGTGTTTTCATATTTATACAAACAGCCCCCTTGTGTATGTGCAGAGCGAGAGCAGCAAATGAGACATTCAGCCACCAGATGGCCCAGCTGAGGCCAGGGATCGCTGACACTGTTACATCAAGAGGGATAAAGCCACATGGAGAGAGTCAGCGATGCAGACAGTCCCTCCCACACTCCCCATCTCCCACAGCCCATGGCAACCAAGGCACAGGTCTGAGAACAAAAACAGAACGGGGGCTCCCTGATGCATTCTAATGCCCGTTAACAAGCCAAACACACGTTCATTAACTCAAACACTGTAGGTTGTGCTGTTAAAAGCGTTTTTATGGACAAGTCAGAGGAGCCCATACATCACATCTTTCTTAGATTTGTTTCCCATAATGTGTCTCTTTCTTCAACACCAAGTTGTACAAAGGGAAAGTTATAAGTTAAAGAAGTGCAGGCGTTTCAAAGGTGGCAACTCCCTTTTTCAACACAGGCTTTTCTGTTTCCTGCTTTAACATTTACTTCACTAAATTAATCACTTCAGACTGTACTTCTGCCATTATATTGCCTTTGACATCATATATCATATATACAGTATATATATATATATATATATTTTCTTTTTTTTCCTCAGCTGGAATAATTCCTCTTAGTTTATCTGTGATTCTTTGAGGGGGAATGATCTGATCCAGGAACAACAAAAAGCAATAAAACGAACAAAGACATTTTCCGACCTTTGTTGTTGTAAACATCCAGGTAGTTGGGCGCTGAGAAGATGGTGATGAGCGAGGGGAATCCAGTCGTCTGACTCTTGCGGTACATGCGGTAGCTTCAAGGCAGTCGGGTGGAGGGGAAGACAGAAGAGAAGTTCATTCTCACACGTGTCGATATGTTTCTATTTTTGTTTCGGCACAGGTATGTGTGTTGTGGGGATAACATACCCTGCATCTTGTGCTTCATGCGCTCGAATAATTGATAATAGGTTATTGCTCTGTAGGAACTCACAGACAGCCGGATAACTGGAAAAGAGGGAGAAGACATTGGTGTTAGAGACGTCACCGAACATTCATTTAAAGCTCTGAGAGAACAGAGAAGGACAGACTACAAATCAACGGATTTAAGAAAACCATCTCTTTACAACTTGACAGATTTTTTAAATATATCTTCTATTTTATCTAACAGCAGCACTGCTTTTAAGCAGCAGGTTCCTAATTCAGTTTTACTTACTAAAAAAAGGAAAAAACAAAGATCTGCGCTCATGAATGCATTTATGAAAGCCGCGCTGAGGATGATGCAAGGCTGTGAAAAACCAGTCCACAAGCTACCTGTTGCAGTGAGACACAAAACTAACCCAGAAAGAGGCAGTCACATCTTCCTGCCCCTGAACTCTGACAAGAAACGTGCCTGGAAGGGAGTGAAGCCTGTGAGCACACAATTAAGTGTAATTAAGTGGTATAATGTTGCTGCTGTGAATGTATTGTATATAAAATGCAAGTTTTGCCATGAGGTCTAGTGAAGCTATAAGCGCTCCACACATTCAATTCATCTGCCACTGTTAAAAAGCACATGATCCTGTTTACTGGCCCAACCCTTCCCACTGCTGCTGCCCATCTCTCACAGGTCACTTTGTTGCACCTCAAGCTAAAAGACGAGTTTCTTTGCTTCTGACAGTTTGTCTTAGTGGCAGAAAGTTGGACTGTGGGCAGGAAATCCGACGGTGGTCTCTGGTTCGAATCCACGGAGTTACAACAAAAACAACATACCTGGACGGACAACACCTGGACAACACCTGGATCTGTTCCACACTGTCAAAGTGCCTGCCCCATCCCACTGTCTAAGTGCCCCTGAGCAAGGCACCTTACTCCCTTAACACCTGCTCCCCGGGGCTCCGTGCATGGCTGCCCACTGCTCTGTGTGTCCTCCTGTGTACACCAGATGGGTCATAGCAGAAAAACAAATTGCCCCCCTTGCATGTGGTGTGCATGTGTGCATGTGTGTGGGACAATAAATGTATCTTGTATCTTGTATCATCAAAGGGTTTAGTCCCTGTTAAGATGCTGGCGATCACTGATTCGCCTAAGCTAAGTATTTAGATCAGGAGATACTGCAATTGAAACTTGTTTGGGGGTATGATAAGAGACGAAAGTGATGTAATATAAATGCGTCTATTTGGCACAGATCTAGACACTGGTGGTGGTTGATGGGATCAAGAAAATGTTGAGGATCTAAATGAAATGACATGAGTGAACGCAGCGAATCACTGAAACGATAGAAGATGGAGAGGAGAAAGTCCTTCTCTGGGTACTCCAGTTTCCTCACAGTCCAAAGACAGATAGGAGTTAGGTTTATTGGAGAATCTTAAATGACTGTAGGTGGGAATGTTTTGGTCACTGTATGTCAGTGATACAAAAGCAATGAAATGTTAAATATCAGAAATAATTGAGAATTAAAATATTTTTTAGTACATTAAAATATACTAAAATATAGTTTAGATTTGGCTTTTTTTTTTGTTTTATTCCCTAAGTGACCAATAACAACATATGTTAGGCTTCTATCTTCAAAAAATGATGTTACTAAATCCACTAATATAACCTTCAAACACTGAATTATTTGTCGTATAAAAGTGATGCTAATAACTGAATCATTTCCCATGGACTAATTAAAATGGTGATATTATCTTTTTTATCATCTCTGTTATTTCTCCACATTTTTCTGGCCAGATGGACAATGAGCTGTTCAATAGAGGAAGATGACACATGACTTCCTGTGTGACACCTCAGAGTGGAGTTGTGTTAGCTGTGGATCCGACATGGAGCAGACTTAGCACCAGAAGAGAGAGTGAAGTGCCCAGGAAGTATATCAGACCTGTGTCCCAAGAGGGACAAGAAATGAGAATTAGGACACGTCCAGCTGCAGTGTGAGCGCAGGCGATCATTAGGCTGCTCTCAACACAACTCTTATGCAATGCCCAGAAAGTTGTGTTATGTCATTCAGAAAATGCCTCATCCCCTTATTCCCTGATAAAAATTAATATAGATAATAGTGTGATAAGCTCTTTTAAGACTAGAACGAGTCATGTAAGTCAGTATCGCCTCATTCTGACACCACATCCATCCATCAATCCATCCATCCATTCAGCCAATCTTCCATCAATCCATGCATACATAACAATATTAAGACACCAGAAGATTGTTGTATCAATTCCATATCGATCATTTAGATTTCTGACCACTGATTGACAACCAACAACCAATTTAACACCAGTCTTGTTTTCATCCTAACCTACAATAACATTCAGTATAACAGGATATCCACCCCAGCAACAATCCCATCGTCTGGCCCTTTGTCGTCACTGCTGTCCATGGACCTATCAAACCTTCACAAGTGTTTAAAATATTAAAAAAGGTTTGTACCAGAAAGAAAAACAATGAGACTGCTGTGTCCCGGGCACCTGGCGAAACTGTGCCATGCTCATATACTGTATCTAGGTCACAAGGCTACATCATTCCCTTGGTGGCCAATATAGAAATGGCTGCGTTACACATGAATATGCTGCAACTCTTTCCACCATGACTGACAGTGCAGCCGAACATAAGAGGAAAACGCTGCTCTCGAGAATGTTACGTAACCGTCTCTATTAAAACCACATCCACAATTCATTTCCAACTCAGAAATAAGGCCAATTATTGCATTGCACCTTTTAAACGTTATGTCCATCGTGGCTGCAAAGCAGCATTTTCTTCACCCTCGCAGTCTTGTGCATAAACGTCATGCGCAAATAAGAATTCTACTGCACTTTATGTCTTAATTTATTTTTTGTCCGATCCAATGGTTTGTATTGATTAGTGCGAGGGAACACAGTGCAGACACTGCTTGCCTGCGGCTCGCATTCCTTCTCCCCCCTTTGTGAAAACACACAATTATGTGTCGTGGGCCTGTGAGAGAGAGAGAGAGAGATAGAGAGAGAGAGGAAAGAGAGGAAAGAGAGAGCGAAAAATTTGACAAGTGTGTATGAGTGAATCCGACAGAGAGAGAGATGGAAGTGTTGTGTTGTGAGTGTGAAACTCACAGAAAGTTTTTTTTTTCTTTCTTTCCCCTGAGAAAACCCATCTGTCGAGCTGATGACCATAACATTAATATCCCCCAGTATATAATAACAATATTTTCATCAAAATCCATGAATATTTCGCTGAGAAATCAGTCAAAATGTGAAAACATTGCGAGGATGTTAAAAACATAAACAGATTCCTGGAGCCACCCTCCGACCCACATCTCAACCCAAATTTAATTAGTTCTTCCCCGACCTGTAACTCATTCTCCCATCAGGTTTTAATGGAATTTGATTGAGTAGTTTTTGCATAATCCTGGTAACAAAGAAGCAAACAAACCCAGACAAAACTAGAATGGAATTCAGTAGAGCTCATACCACCGCCAAGATTCCTAGATTTCAGTCCCATACATGTGCCTGATTCATTTTTAATCAAGATCCATTAATTATCCCCTGGGCCATCTGTGAAAATGCCTCATAAAAACACTGTCTCTCAGAATGTTAAAGAGTGAAAAAAAACACGATCCGACCCCCCTGATCCTGATTTGCACCAAAAATGAAAATTTAATGGGTTCTTCCCTGACCCAGATCCTCCTGCCAAGTTTCATGGAAGTTAGTTGAGTAGCTTTTGTGTATTCCAGGTCACAAATAAACAAACAAACAAATAAACAATCAAACACTGATTAAAACAAAACCTCCACGGTGGATGTGATAAAAAGAACAAAAAGTATCACATTGTGTGGCCAGTGTTATGTGACAAGAGACATATATCAAGTCTTATGCATCACTGAATAAGCTGTTGGGTTGTGCCTTCACATAGATATTATATAAGCTATCATGTGTAAAATTCCGGGGATTTTTTCACGAGTATACATTTCATGCGGCTGTGGCTGAGGGGTAGAGCGGTCGTTCTCCAACCTGAAGGTCGGTAGTTCGATCCCCAGTCTTCCCCATCTGCATGCCGATGTGTCCTTGGGCAAGATGCTGAGCCCTGATTTGGCCCTCATAGAACAACAAAAGTACTGCTCATAGATGCGTGGTCATCAAGACTAGAAATGCGCTATATAAATACAAAACCATTTACCATTCATCTAATCAGGGCCATGGACATCTAGTATTCAGTTGTGAAGGCCCAATTCATCCGTTTGTTCACAGTTACCTCCAAAACAGTGTTATACCATAAAAAGAGCGAGGAGCAGACTTTTACTGTACAGAACTCTGGAGGCACCGGATTTTCTGCAAAATTTGTTGAATCTATATTTTAAACATTCTCCTCAGCTCTGAGGAACGGAGCAAAACTGCTCAGTATTGATTTTACAGAACACGTTTAGGGAGTGAAAATAACACGGCCCAGTGCACCAGCCTCATATTGCAACAATCAGTCATTGTCAATGTGTAGCTTCAAATCAGGGATTGAATTGTAATGTCCCTCCCTTTTTTCTTATTCCTGCTTTATCTACTTCTGTTTCAGAAAGAGATTTCCTTGCATTTCCCGGAAATCCTCAGGAGAGTGCGGCTCTCGGTGCTGCATACTGTATCGTTGGCATGAGACATAATGATGGAGAGGTAAGTTTGAGAGTGAGGGCAGAACAAAGCCACTGGGAGATAGATGACTATTATAGCAGCATCCTCCACACATCTACAGAATAATCCTCACTAAGCTCCACTCTCTCTCTCTGTTGTTTTCTTATCGTGACCATTTAACAGCAGTGAGAGTGGGAACTAAACACCCTTCACATGGGCTTTTCCTGTATCACATCGCCATGGGTTCATGTGAACAACACCATTATTACCATTCACTCATGGGTCAGCTGGGATTTTACCTTTTTTAACACTTTATACTTTTTAGTATTGGTATTGGTACCTGTTCATCTCAGGCTCATAATAAAATCAAGTTTCAGATGGTCTTGAGCAACAGAAGAGTTCTCTAATGGTCGTTCTTTGAGGTGGAACTGCACAAAATAATGTGACTTCAATAAAAAACACATTTAAAAACCCATCCGTCCATTATCTATGCTTAAAACATTGTGAGAATGCCCCCAATGTTCTTCTCATTTGACGGATCCTTCATTTAAACTTTGGTTAGAACCAGGAGGAGACAGTGCTGTCCACCACCCTGCCGCACCTGTTTAATAACCTAATATACCCTTCACTAGAAAGAAACCAGCAGTAATGCATAGCAGTGTGCATGGCGCCAGAAAACTGTCACAATGGATTCTGGTTTCATCTTAAAGTCACCAGGTGATCTCGCCTGCATTGGAGTAAATAGTGTTACAGAAATTGTTGCACTTTGATTATTTCATCTGATATCTCTTGAAGCAAACGTTTCTTTCTTCTGAAGAAACCACTTAAATGAGATGTGAATCTAAACTGCATCTCTCCTGCACCCCCAGTCCAGGATGTCATTTCCACTTAAGTGGAGGAATAAATCTTCCCGACTTCACTTTTTGGTGATTTGAGTGGAGCTGCGACTCCCACGCAGGAATCTGTGCCGCTCTGAGCCTTCGTTAAGAAAACTCTCACCACAACTGCCACCTAATCTCTTCTCCCCACCACCACCTACTTCCACAGCTCGCTTCCCCCTCACAACATTAGGACAGCACTCACTCCTCCTCCTTTTACATGCTCTGTCGCCGAGGTTTAATAGCTGCACAACAGACCCATTCCCAATTTGCCTCGCTGTTAACTCTTGTATTTTGCTCCGTCCTCTCTCTGCCTCTATTTTCATTTGACATCAGGTTCACCCAGCTAATCCTTTTGTCGGTAAAACAATTGTTAACCACAAGGCAATATGACCTATTTACCCACAGACACAAACGTTATCCATAAGTTTTAAGGATAACGTTTCTTCAATCATTCAGTCTGTTCAAACACACTCTGCTTCCCGTCTAATTCCATCCATGTGGTGTTAAGTGTGCATCTATTGTTTGTTTGGTTCTTTGTGGGGGTTTTATGCTCAAGAAGCAATAAATCTTTGATATCTATTAATAATTTACAAGCTCACCATCTATTTTTGATATAAAGAGTTCAGTTCTGAGGCTTCTCTGTAACAGTCAAATTTCACCGTGTTCTCCTGCAATTCTCTCGATGGATTAGATTAGATCTCATCAGCACCGATAAGTTCGGGTGAAAGCAACACTGCACGGTGTCCTCCTGTAACTTTAGATTCCAAAGCTGCGCCGGTTATTTGAACAGGTTTATAGGCTAAGTAAGAACCCCAACAGTGTTGACGTTACAAAAGACAATGGCCCACTACAGAGCGCATATGAGGTGCACATGATTATCTAGTTCTTATAGTGCAAATATAATAGAAAAAAAGGAAGTGGTCTCATATCCTAAATTGTGTATAATCTCCATCAAGGAGGTTTTGTTTTCACCCCTGTCCGTTTGGTTTGTTTGTAAACAAGATTATGCAAAAACTCTGGATTTGCTCAAAACCTGGAGGAACGATGCGATATGTGTGAGGGAGGAACCCGTTCATTTTGCTATAACATTGTACCAAATGTCATTCTGACCTGTCATCAAACAGAGTCACAGTGAGAGAAAAAAACCACCCTACAATTTAGCAGCTTCTTTCTAGGCCCATGTCCCATCTTTCCAGCAAGTTTGGTGGAAATTGGTTTAGTAGTTTTTTCATTATCCAGTTAAAAATCAAACCAACCAACACACAAACCAACTAGAATGGTATTACATAGAGTGCATACCTCCACCAAGACCCAACAGTCCCCTTATAATAAATCAAACCCCACCAAATTCTATACACTCATACTTAAGAGTCCTCTAAGTATGGCAGATTTAGTTATTTCTTAATAAATTTACAAAAATGTTGAAAATCTCCTTTGTCATAATTTCCTCCAAAATGTAATATTCCTTTGCTCATGCCTCATCCTTCCACCAAGTTTCAAGAAAAATCTTTTCAGTTTATTTAGCAGAATCCTGCTGACAAACTAACAGCCGCAGCGATGAAAACACTTGGTGAATGTGGGCCGAAGCGAATCGGGGGGGAGGAGCAGAAACGGCTCACCTGTAGAAATAGGAGCAGCCTCGCACTGTGTTGTGGCTGAAATATTCCTGGGTTTTCTCATTGCCAAAGTCTTCCAGAGGATCAGCCCACAGCAGGTCACACATGGGCCCGAAGGCTGGGGGCTCCTTGAATCGGTCCAGCTTTAACGTAAAGAAACGGGGAGCGTATAGGTCGTTAAGAACTCACAAACACACAGGGACTGTACTGTGAGAAACTGGTAGTGACAAGGCACTGGGCCTTTACCTTTTTAATGTCATCTAAGGTGTGTATTTCAGGTGAGAGTCCACCATGGACACACAGAAACTGCTGGTTCATGAGTGCAGCCAGGGGAAGGCAGTCAAATGCATCCATACATGAGTCATAGACCTGCTCTGAGTACTTGATTTTACCTGAGAAGAGACACAAATGTTAAGTTTTCAAAATCATAACATAACAACTACATGGACAGAGTAAAACACTTTTTATTAGGATAATTAACAATTGTATTTGTCTAGTACTTAAGACAAACACAATATGCACAAATCAAAAAGAGGTGAGGTAATATTAACAACGCCATGAAATAAGCGTAAAACAATAATGATAATTGGTTCATTTATTTTTCTTTATGTTCTCCATATTTCTTTTTTTGTGTTCTATATGTGCATTTGTGTGCATGTGTGCATATTGGGACATGTATGTGTTTTGCTTTCTACGTTTTTTTAAGTTTAACGTATTCACACATTCTTTCTTTCGGAATTTCAACCCCCTTTTTTGTGCTGTCAGACAGAATTAACTTCCCACAGACAGGTGCATTACTTCTGTTTTTACCGAAAGTGCTCCCAGCTACGCATGACATTTACAAGACAGAGAGAGAGAGAGAAAAAGAGAGAGAGAACGAGAGAGAGGGGAGAATGTAAAACATTGAGGGGGTACTCACATTCTTGTTTGAAGGTGAAATATTCTGTCAAATGTCTACATTCATGATTTCCACGAAGTAAAAATAAAGTCTTTGGATAGAGGATTTTCAGCGACCAAAGGTATAAAACACACTGTTGAATCAAACACATAGACAAAATGTTATTTCATGTGCAAGGATCCAAAAATAGACTGGATATAAAGATGGACGACACGTATCCACCATCCAGAAATGAAGCTCAAATTTACCGGATACAAACACCAAACTACCAAGAATTGAGATGCTTTAGCCTCACTTTTTGGGAGCTGTAATGTCCATCTTTATGTGCATTCAATGGCGAAAACCAGTACAGCATGTTAAAGTAACCATAGGAACCTCTCCGTTGTCTGTTTTCCTTTTCATACTTAATAATAATAACTTTTAAAAAACTGCATTTATAGAGTTCTTTTGATGCAAACGTTGTAGGAATAGGCATTTAACCATACAAATTAACAATTAAAATGGAAAGTTAATCAAATTCACCAGTATGAGAGGCTTAAATCGATCAAAAGCCAAATGGAATAAATAGGCTTTCAGTTGTCCTTGAAATATATGCGAATGGTTTTTACCTCAATACTGAAGTAGCCGCGGTCAACGTAGTCCCCGAGGAACAGGTAGCGTGTTGTCGCTGGTGATCCTCCCACTTCGAACAGCTTCATAAGATCAAAGAATTGCCCATGGATGTCCCCACACACTGGAAGACAATCAACCGTTACATAATCAAAGGAACTCACTCAATATCTTTGTGTTTTGTGTGTCTGTGTGTGTGTTTGTACATTAATCTCTGTGCTATCAATTGATCATTTTGGCATCATCCATTGATTAAGTCAAACAATGGGTAGCCTCACTCCAGGTCGACAAGGTTGAGGGGGCAGCCTCTGAAAACCTTTTAAATAAATATGGATGCAGTTGTAAATATGTTTTTGTCAAACCGAACCTTTCTTTATTTTTGTAATATTATAATTATAAACATTTTTATTCTTAACTGCTTAGTGACTGCCTGGACCTTAGCTATTCTCAAATGTCTGAGTGGAGCTACAGAAGAGGCCATGAGTTATGAAAATAATATTCCTGCAGCAAGAATGTAAAGTATAATTCATCTCCAATTATGCCCCTACCGACTCTATTAAAATATTGGAGCTCTTTGATTCGTGGACATGATCAAATCATTTGTCTAAGGTCATCATCGTCTTGAGAGTTCTCCGTGCTCTTTGGCTGAAAGGTCTTCGCCCTCAGCAGACCTCAAAGAGTCAGGAAAAGCTCGAGCCCCCGGGGTGATGCACACTTTTTCACAGTGAACACTATTGCTCCAGAGTGCAAACCTACATCTCATTTCCTCGCTGCCTTCAATTTTTCATTATCATCTTTCTCTGTCTCCTTCTCTCCTACTTATCCTCCATCTCCTCTCTCTTCTCTGGCTCCTCTATCAGCTCTACAGTGGCCTTCGCCCACTCAAAGCTTAGAGCAATGTGAGTGGGAGACTGCCTGTGTGACTAAAGCAATCAAACACATACATATGCACACACGCACACACACGCACACACACACACACACACACACACACGGACACATGCACACACACACGGACACACACACACGTACTGACACACACACGTACATACACAGACACCCATAGAACAAATCCAGGATAGATTCACAAGTGAATAAATGCCTCATAATATATGAATCCAACACACACACAAACACACATAGACAATCAAACACAACTCCAGCTCACAAAGATATAAAACAGACCTCCACACTCACTCCCGTACACAACGCTCACTTCATCATCCATATTTCATGCTTAATACATGAAGCCTCCATTTTCCTGACGCCAGACGTGATGAGGAGCCCGAGACTTCTCCTCAAGTCAACGCGCCGTTCATCAGTTTGTCACCTTTGTTTCAGATAAACAATGTACTTTCTCTGAAGAAGGACATTTATGTCGGTGTAAAGCTAATCATATGCATAATGACATGTATATTTAATATCACACAGTTTTGGGTGAGGCTGAATGACGAGCTGAAGTAAAGAGAACCTAAGTGTGTGTGGGCTCATAATGCACCAACATCCCATGTTCACAGAGATGTATGAAGATTTAATTTGTAATAATAACTTTGATTTGAGCAAAATGCTTAGACTACTCTTCTGATATGCAGGGATATCATGGGCTCTAGTCACATAGGACCAAGAATCATCTGATTTTTTAAGCAACACAGGTCTTTGCCCGGAATTCAACCATCAACTCTGTGGTTGTGTGGTATCATAGGCTGCTTTCAGACTTGCACTGATCTGCGCAGTTCCTCTGTATTTTCTCAGAGGAGGTGCATGTGTGAACGCAAATGTCCAAGTGAGACGCTCCTCACTTTCTTCTGACTTTCTCCTCCTGGCCTCCCAGTATAAAGTCAGTCGAATTTCAGGAGAATCTGATGTGTGAACACAGCAGGGGATTCCCCCCGCCGGATTCCTGGTGAAAAAGGGGTGACACGCACGTAGAAGATGTCAAGAGAGTTTGTGGTGCTTTGAGCGGCTTCACCTCTCACCTGAATAATGCGGAGGATTTGTGCAGAGAGCCCCCTGCTGTGGTGTGGATGTGGGAAAGGTAGATTGCAGGTAAACTCCGTTGCCAATTATCCAGATTTTACCCGCATGTCATGTCTGAAACCGACTGTGCAGTCTCACTTTGAATCCAACCTCATTGCTGCAGTCTCATATTAAGTCTCAACAGGATCATTTATATATTAATTTGTATATCATAAATATTATTTTAATTGTTATATTGTCATATTATTTATACAACAACATTGTTATGTTGTATTAAAAATACAACATAACAATGTTGTTGTATAAATAATATAATAATAATAATAACACCACTATAAACGGTAATACCATACAAAACTTTCTTTCCGCAGCGCATGCAACCTGTCCAAGATCACTCCCATCACACACAAGCATCCAAAAAACACGCACACACACACACACACACACTCACACACACACACACACACACACACACACACACACACACACACACACAAACACACACACACACAGACACACATGACTGTACCTTTATCTTATTGAGGACACTCATTGACCTTACATGGTCAAAAATGTATATTATGATTTGGCGCTACACAATACATTTGAATTGTATTGACATAATACATTCCCTAGCCCCTTACTCTCACCTTAACCATCCAAACTAAAAGCCTAACCCTATCCTAATTCTAACCCTGACTCTAAAACCAAGTCTTAAACCTCAATCAGCCCTTTGTGGGGACCGGACAAAATGTCCTCACTCTGTAGGGTCTATGCTTAACATGGTCCTCACAAAGATATAAGTACAGGAACACACACACGCACAAGTTAATCTATCCTAATCTCTACTTCTCTACTCATATCATATCATCACATACTTAAATAACTAAGTTTTTCTGCTTTGCTACTTTATACTCTCATCCTATTACTATTATCCTTTGAACTGTCTGTATCTACATATGCCTTCTGCCTCACGTCTCACTGGTGCTAACAGGGTTCGGGTTTAGCCACCAACTGCGACACAATAATTTTATTACTTACTTACTTTCAGCGATATGAACAGTTGTTTTTAAAACCCTTCCACTCTGCAGTTTGTGATGAGAGGACTTGTTATGAGAGATACAGCGTTTCTGAAAATGCTTTGTCTATTTTAAACACCAGAAGAAGATTCTACCTGGAAGTGATAATTATATGTTTTCCAATACTTGGGTTTGTACAGTCTATGTTTAGGACCAAATACAGGGGCCTTGCAACAGGGTGGACAAAACAGGAAATTGCCTCAGGTCCTGGGCTAAGAGGGGGGAGAATGGTTGATTACATTCGTCCATAGCAACAACAATTTTGGGATATTCTAAGATTGGCTTTGTACCGACGACTGCCATGACAACTAGGTCGGAAACCCCCCAACAAGGGCCACTATAGTGTTCTGCCCAAAGTCAATTTAGAGGTTTGAGGTTTCGGTTGAAGACTTGAATGTCTTGTATGACGATGGCTGTTGATGATGTGTCTGGGACAGTGGTGGATGGTTTGTACTTAAACTGTTATTCATGTTGAATACACAGTATGCACTTTGTATCTAATTCTGACTGCAAAATAATCCCTTGAGGAATAGAATTATGTGGTTTGGCGTCATGTGTTCCTGGGGTTAATAGTTTGATGTTGCCCCCCCCCCCCAGGTCCCTTTTGCCCCAGGCCCTCAAAGTCTCTTGACACGCTGCTGATCGAATGCAGACACTTATGGCTTCAGGGTCAAATGCACTTTGCCTCGTGCTAATTAGCTAAAGTTAGCATGCCACCACGCTAAACTAACGTGGCAATAATTGTGTTGCAGAGTGGCTAAGACAAAGAAACCCAGTGTTGTAGTTCACTTCTAGATGCAGAGGGTCCTGAGTTTAATGCATGTCATACATACATTATACCAATTTCATGCTTTTTGTCATCTATATCTAATCAGGTGAAATATTTAGAACCAAAAAGTTGAATCGTTGGGTTTTCCCCATGTGGCCTCCTGCAGCCGACAACACGCCAACTGCAGCAGGTTCATGTCTCTAACAGGCTTCATACCTGTAACCGGTGCCTCGATGTCCAGGATGGTTTTCTCCTGTCGCAGGATGGCCGCCCCCTCATCTATGATGCGCAGCGCCACCGCCTGCTCTACGCGGCCCTCCTTGGTGAGGTGGGCCTTCAGGAGATCCACCCGAGGCTTGCCTTCTGAGTCAAACACTTCCTTCAAAGTGAGGCGGTGGCTCAGGGGGAAGGGGACCGCTGAGGAGAGGGAGAGGGAAAGAGAGAGAGAGAGCACAGGCACGTCAGGCGGCTTCTCATGTCGAGACGAACACAATCCTTGATTGTTTCTGCCGCTGTGGTGAGAGAGACACGGCGTAAACATCATTCCGTGAATAATACACACAACTTATTATCAAGGAATTGATGCAGAAATCCTATTTTAGAAACCCACCAATGCACGTGGTGCCCTGGAGGCAACAATGTGAAGCCGCCGCCCACATCTTTGTTGACAGTTTACGTACATCTTTGGCATGAAAGCATCTTTATTAGACACGGCTTTGCTTTACATACCACAGAGTATGTGCTGATTCGAATCAAACAACAAACTCAAAATCTTGAATTATTCAGAAATATACAGTACATGTCAAACACTATCGTTATTTGTACATGTTTATATTTACAAAGTAGTCAATTTTGCATGTGTTTTGAATACGTCGTAATGTCTATTTGTAAACAAAACAACATATGCTTTACTTAAAATACAAAGTTTACATATAAATCACATTGAATGTTGCATTATTTATTGAACAGTGCAAAATACAGAAAAATAAAAGCCTCTGATATCCCTGCTCATATGACCAACTCCAGTTTAAATGTATGTGAATGTCAGCAGGGGAGATCGGTAGCTAGAAACGATTGACACACAGAAACAATGTTATTTGAGAACAGAGATTCCAGCACAGATGAGCAGCGACTTGTTCAGTATTTTCTGAGTGTTGGATAAAACATGTAAGCACTTTCAATTCACCCAACACTCTCCCTGGATCGCTGAAGCCCGTGGCCATTAAAATGCACCAGTCACCTACCGACAGACTGGGAAGCTGTGAAATCCAAGCTCAGATCATTACTTCAGGGGCATCGAGGGTCATTCATTAGATCTGCCGCTGATCTCCGTGTGCTGTGACCACAAGCTTTCAGGGAACACGTATTAATCTACAGATCATCTGGCTTAACACAGAAAAAAACTCTTTCTAAGTGTCGGAGTCATAAATAATTGACATGGGAAGAAATAAAATGAATGAAGTCCAGTCGCACAGATCATTAGAGCAACAAGACGCAAACACACACATAAATACACTTAACACAAACTGTTAGCCGCAACGGTTCATTCCGGAGTATGGCCATGCTCGACCAGTCGATAGCAAGCAGGGCCGTGCAGCAGCACCCAGATGTAGTGGAGACAAAGGAAGAGTCTCAAAGCTCGGGCCTAACTGAACGCGACCAACAGGGTCTTTAATAATGAATGCCCGACTGGAGAAATCTCAAAGTCTCTGCTCCTGCGATAATGAGGTGAGCCCTGGCCAGCGGAATTAATGGGACTAACATTTTTCTCAGTGCGCAGTGTGTATCTGTGATGGAGATGTGGGCTTTGACACTTTACAAGCGAGTACAAGCTCAGCATAGTCACCACTCGTGTTCTCCTAAGTTTGGTTTCAGTGAACGTCACTGTGCACTGAGGAATTCGCACATCTTCAACAGCGCCTTCTACGTGTACAGCACCTCTTTTTATACAAAATCCTGAAATATTTGTATATTATTTTGGGTTTCGCATCTGTCGCATGTTAGAAACATCCCCTACGTGCCCACTCGCTCGCTTTGACTTCTCTAGAGAATGGCCTGCTGTCATTTCACATGGGCTCACTCAGAGATTCTCCAGTTTTTACCAGGGCGAGATTTTCCCGAGCAAGTGACTAGTGACCAGCACATTGATTTTTACTCACATATAGCCCCTCCAGATAATCTCTGGAAAATCTTTTAGTGCATGTCTTAAAGCAGCTACTCAGACATACTCAAATTAAATCAAAGTGGTGCCAGTACTATAATTTTATGTACACTTAACTAAAATGGCAGCAAAGGATGATATAGAAATCCAAATCACACTTTTTTCCAAACACGCTACTTGACAAATGAACCTAAACAAGACATTTTACAGAGACGCACATACGTAGCTGCAGATACACAAACCCACTGATATAGATGTAAGGTGGAGGGATGAAAAGCTGACTTCTGCTCGGCACCCAAGCAGGATTGAACTATGAAATACTGTATGTTGCCAGGCAACAGCAGCAGCAGCTGACTGTTGGAGTACAGCCAGTACTGCCACGGAAAACTGCAATTTGCATTGGGGGCTCAGATGGATGCAGTAGGAAATGCTCGTACTGTAAACACACTCGGTTGAGACCCCTCGGTGTCGGCGTGAAGTTCGGTCTGTACCTGGTGTTTTCGGTTACTCCGTTCTGCAGGGGGGTGTAGTTTGAACTGAATTTGATTGGACCAGATAGGGTGCGTTTCTGCAGGGTCCAGTAATCCTACACAGACCCGGAGTCATGGAAATCTCGCTGCTTTGCCTTCACCCACACCCTCTGCAGCTCCACCTGCTGTGATCTTCTTATACTTGAGGGGCTGCATGACTAATTTCCAATGTGCACATTAAAGCAGATCTATTCTGCCGAACGCAAAAATTGCCGCATTGTTACCATTAATAAATTATTAATTCCGAGTGTTGTTGACTCCAATCTGCATATTTACCCCTGAAAGCTGGAGTAAATATTTTAGCCTGACGCGCGGCCTGTTGAGTTCAAAGCTGATGTTGTGTGTCTCAGTGCAACGCTTTTCATATTGTTGCATAAGGGAAACTGTTCCTGTGACTGTTTTTTTTCACACTGCATTTCAGAAAACGGCGATATCAAGTTTTCTTAAAGTCAATAATCTGAGGAAAGTTAGACACTTCACAGGTGGACATACGTGGGATCCTGTCCCTGAAATAACTGACCTGAATCTGCCTCTCGCTGCTGTGCTGTGGAAAAACAAACTGCACAGACCAGCAGTTATCTCTTTAGATATGTTCTGTCAGGTTACAGCGTGTAAAGGGAAAAGAGAAGCAGAGAGAAACTTGTACATGTACACAGGGATAAAAATAGCTCGGAGCAGCTTGTAGTATCAGTGCTCAGTAGTTTACTGCCCGCACTGCACATGATAACTGCAAGAGGCGTCCGTCTCAACTATTCAGATCCACCAGTGTCTTCATAGCTCACGTTGATCACCTGAAGGATGCATGATACGGTCTCTAACGTCTCTCGTGCTCTCCGTCGCTTTTTACTTTTTTGTATTTTAGGGATTTTACCAAATGGATTTCAATCCACAAAAACCTGGATGAAAGTGACAAAATGAATATTATATGTTTGTCAAGCAATAGAAATCCTTTCAATCATAAACTGGAATGGCACTTGGCAGAGTCCAAGGCCCAACAGTCACCTTACATTCAATCAATCTGCACAGGATTTCAAACACTTAAAGATATCAATTCCCTAAATATGCCTCATCCTTTCATCACCATCAGGGATAATTACTCCCTGGGAAATCAGTGAAAATGCCTAGTTAAAGAAAGTGAAGAAATATGCTGGATCCGCCCCCTGATCCAGATCCCCTGCAAATTTTAATGAGTTATTTCCTGCCACATACCACAACCTTCCACCAGGTTTCATCCCAATTAATGGGATGAAACCTGGTGGGCTATGAGCGTTATAAACCTGTATGAAAGTCCAACATTTTACGTGATCCTGTTACAAAAGCAAGAGTCAGAATTCTTGGCTGTGCCGTGTTTGCTGATACAAAACTCTTGTTTGACATATTTGAATTGTCTGGATGTCATTATCGCTTTTTGCCAAAGAAATAATCGCAAAGGCTTTTTGCAGGCAGGGCAAATATAACAAAATATGTCAACAATATGATAACATGCAGATGTCCTGAATCTGTCATGGCACACTCATACTCACACTGCAAATGAGTCACAATAAAACATCGTTAAAGGTCCTGCAGGAAGGACCTGGCTGCATCCATATTGTTATATACAGCTCATTCAATCATTATAGTACATGCCTGCAGTCATTGTCTCGCACGGTGCAAAGACAAAGTTGTTAATGCTGACTGAGCTGCTCGGCCACTACACTAACACACTGAATGTGAACGTATTCATGCACACTTCTGAGTGTGTGAGCTGATCCTCAGTCACAAGGAGCAGGAGCTAAATGAGTTCTGGCACGACTGTGAGCACTTCATCATCCTCCATTGATCCAACTTGTATCCTCACTAATTCTCTTGACTGAGCAGCCTTCTCCACGTCCATGGATGCAGCTCATTGTAGACATTTCCTAATGAAATCAAAAACATGACTGGCTCCTGGTCTTTTAAAAAAACCTCCTTTTAACATCAATCTCATGCTCTTCTTCTTCTTCTTCTTCTTCTTCTTCTTCTTCTTCTTCTTCTTCTTCTTCTTCCTCCTCTTCCTCCTCCTCCTCCTCCTCCTCCTCCACTGGCCCTGTGAAATCCTGCTGCATCACTGCCTCATGCAGCTCCTATATATTCAGCTGCTTTTTTCCTTTTTTTTTTGCCTCTAACCAAGCCAAAAGATGCAGTGGAGTCGTGACCACGAACATTAAAACAGGAATAACATAAATCAGCACGGTTGAATATATTCCACATCTCCTGGTGCCCCGGTGCTGATTCTGAGCTTCGAACCGGATTGTTGATCAACATCAAAGCTCCTGCAGCCCACTATACCACCACACACACACATTCATGAACGACATGGAAATAAAGGCCATGTTCTGCCTGAACTGCAAGGAGCAGGGAACACTTGAGATGTTATGTAATATCTGCACAGCCAGCACCGGGGAAGAAGATGTGGGCGAACTTACATTTCACCATCCGATCGGTGGCGTTTAAGACGATGTCAGCGTTAGACATCTTCATGGGCAGTTTGCTGTCTTCGAGGCTGAAAGCGGTTTTTCTCCCTCTCTCTCTCTATCCTCCTCCTCCTCTCCGGATCTTACTCTCTGCTGTGTTTGTTGTCGAGATGCGACTGATGATGCTGTGGCATCACTCAGATGATGCACCCCCTCCGTGCGTCCGCCGCTGCTGCTGCTGCTGCGCCGGGTAAAGAATGCTGCGGCTCCCCGAGCAGGGATGGATGGATGCTGGATGCTGGAGGAGCTGCTGCTGATGCTGCGGCTGCTGCGGCTGCTGCTGCTGCTGCTGCGGGGCTAAGCTGCTGATGTGGGGGAGGATGCACGGAGAGAGGGAGAGAGAGAGAGAGGGAGAGAGAGAGCGTGGGAGAGAGAGAGAGAGAGAGAGAGAGAGAGAGAGAGAGAGAGAGAGAGGACGTGCACTATCCCGACATGGCGGTGGAGGGAACTCCCACGCAAATGTTTCGCGGGACTGCCTCATGCTGCCATCAGATGGACGCTGAGACTGGGGGTTGCCCCACTCGCACGCACGGTGCGCCATGTTTTTCACCTTTTTTCTCCAAATGTGTTGTGTCGCCTTCACGAGAGGAGAGTGCGTGGACCTTGCTCATAAAAACATGCGTAACATCTATTCTAACGTTTTTGATCATGCACGCGAGCGCACGTGCACGCGAACGAATAGGGAGTTGGGTTTGTTGCAGTGGAGGCGGAGACTTGTCACTTGGTGGCGACAAACCACCAGTTTGTGCAAATTGAGCCACTCACCTACAATCTGCCAACACAGGGCAATTTAGAAAACCTCAGCAGTTCATCCGTCAATATGAATTCATGTATCCATCATGTATCCTTCATAATATACAACCTCAAATACTGGGGAACCTTCAATTTGGACTGTTGATCCCTTAGTTCTGACTGTCAGCTAATCTTCACTCTCTCGATATTCTCTTCCCACTCAATGATCCCATTGGAGAATTACTGAGGGAATAAATAAGGGTCTTATTAGTAACCCAATTAGGAAAGCTCCAGCACTTTAGATATGCAGTGATGAGAGATAATTCTGCTTTGTTGCCACATAGGTCAATAATTTAATCCACCAATTTAATCCACACTAATCCATGGAATTACTATAGCTGCTGCAACCAGAACTTGAATTCGGGCCTATGTAAGATGTATTTATTCCTTTGTTTATTAAATCTTTAGGTTCTGGTTCAGACATCACATCAATGTTAATAATTATTAACATATTTATGATGATGAGGATAACTTTTTATCATTCATCTAAAACTTGAAGTACTCCGGGATTTATATTTGAACTTTCCATCCCTTAGATCTGAATGTCAGCTCATCTCCACTCTTCATGACGCATCTGTGTGTTTTCCTTACTCCTCCAACACAATGATCCCATTGAAGAATGACTGAGATTGAATCAAGGGTCTTCTATGTCCCTCAATGTAGAAAGCTCCAGAACTTTATATATGCAGGGATGAGACATAATTCTGCTCTTTTGTGCCACAGTCAATAAATAAAGTCATAGGGTCAATAAATTAATCTACCAATTTAACTCCCAATAATCCATCAATTTACTCACTTGTTCAAGCTGTTGCAACCACAACCTGGATTTGAGCCTATGTAACATTTATTTATTCATTTTGAATCTTTTGAATCTCTCGCTGTGTCTTGTTCTGCTCTTCTCACCTAATGATCCCACATTAACACATTCAGTCTCAGGAACCCACAGGCATGAGCCTTGATTTAATCTCGTTAAATATCATTAGACAATGAACCAATATTTACAGATTTACACATGTTTAGAGATGATGTTCCTTGTTGTGTCTGTTGCAGTTCCTGAAATCCACCAGTAGAGGCAGGAGAGATTTACCTTCAGCTCTTCCTCAATTAAATATAATAATTTATTTTGTGCAATGCGATTTTTGGGGATTCATACATGTCACCCTCTTATAATTATAACCAGTCCTTAATAAAAATGCAATAAAAAAGTAAAAAAACAACATACATAGTTAAGGTGTTGTACAAATACTACTATATTATAATATAATACTATATATTGACAAAATATGCTGCTTGTTTTTCAAAGCTTCATCTCAGTTTGAATATTTCTAGTTATAGTTTCATATTCATGTAAATATTTCATCACCATTTGTAGTATAAACTGTCTACCTCAACGACTGAGAGCTTAAGTCCAGTATATAACTGACCACTGATCACTTACTGTTGAAATCAGACTCCCGGCATCTTCACTACCAATTGATTTATCGCTGCCGTCAGCAACAGTTATAATAAGTGGCCTGAAACATGAGCGTGACTCTTTTTAGTTCTTGTGACCCTCGCCGCCTTTTCATCTTCATTACTGCTACGGGCAATAAAAGCTAAATAAAACACACTGCTTCGGTTGGAGGCTTTATATCTTCTTATCTTGTTTTTCTTCTGTTCTTAGGTTTCATTGTTAGAGTTTTGGCAACAAGTGACATTTTATTTATATATTTATTTTTTTATTACTCAAACTGAACCTGAGTCATGTGATGTTGAAATGTCATCTGTGTTACGAAATGGTAATTAAATGCTGCTTTCCTTAAAAGATGTCTAGGACATCACATGTAGAAGCTATTAAATAAATAAGTCTTTTGGATAAATGGGTGATGTATGGAGCCCCTACTAGTACTAGTTTTGTGCTTTCATTTTCAACAGCAAACACAAGTTGTCATTTTCCAGTAGTTCTCAGATGTGTTTAATAGTTTGAAATGTTTGAATGCATAATATGGGGCTACTATTCTGTGAGTCCTTCTCACTGCTGTGATGAGATGTCATCATGCGTGCACTGTTTTAGAAACACACCTGACAAACAGAAGCAAACAGATCAGGATGGTTGCACACAAGGAGGAAACATGCTGTTAAACCAGAGTAAAGATGCAACCCGCTGCCAAATGTTTCATTGAACGTACCCTGGGTGATCAGCAGAAGAGCAGCAGGAAAGCTGGCTGGGTTTTTGTGTGCTTGGATTTTGTGGGAGTCTGAGAAACACAGTGTAGGAGAATAGATGAGGCCTGATTCTGAAATGTTGACTCTCAGATTACTTTTAATCTTTTGCATCTTAATCTTGTATTTTGATGCTCAGACTCAGGATATGTTACCAGATACATAAATAAATATGCACAATATCTCGAGGCTATTTAGGCTGCACGTGTTTGCATGAATACTTGGAAGAAAACCAGCTTGGCGCCATTACTAAATCCACACTATAGGAAAACAGAGGTGAATCAAAAGCCTGTTTGCAGATGTAAACGTTACATTTTAACTTATATATATCGATATCCGTATCTGGTTTGTTGATCTAATTTCTTTTTATTTGGTTACATGTTTGTCTGATAGACAGCATTTCTGTGCACAGATTTCTTCCCATTGTTTTCTTTATCATTATAGTTTGTTATAATTCAGGTATTATTTTGTTTAGAACTAATTTACATGCTTACATTTTAAAATGTTCTGCTCAATTATGTCATTATGGGAGGCATTCCGTTTTCTGGTATATTTCTTATATATAGAAAACTCTAAGTTTTGTCAGATTTCTCTTTCACTGCAGTTTTTTACTGTTAATCTTATTTTTGCATTTCCAACTATTCACAATACTCAAACTGCTTTTTCAAGGCAGAAATCCAGTGATGGTAATCCCACCACCATACTTCAAATACTGCAGGATCCTGTTCACGTTCATTCATTAAGCTATTTCTCAAACACCCTCTGTGATGACCTACCACTAGATGGGGCTCTAACCCTGATTTTAGCCGCAGCAGCAGCAGCTGGTGTCTGGTACTGCTTCATGAATGTTTAGATTTACAGACTTGATCATCTGAGCAGGCAGTGACACTTTGTGTTTAGTGCCACAAGCTGAGCAGTTTGTTGACGTTATTTTGTCATGTTTTGTCAGTCAAGACAATAGAACCATTGCTCGTTGACAGCGTACACTGGGCGTGTGATAAGTGGCAGGATGAGTAATGAATCTCTAGAAATCATAGAGACAGTGTCGCTCATCAGGCAGTGTGGAACTGTGAGACCTGCACAAAAGGTACGACTGACTCCGGCCTGCTCAAGCTTTACGGGAAAACACATCTCAAAATCCATAACACTTTAGAGATTCAATTGATAGCCGAGTGTCCAATACCTGTCCTATGGGTGCCTGTGGGATATCCTTGAAGTTTCCAATGAGGCCGGGCCACATAAACCAGAGAGAGGTAATAAAAAACAAAGGTAAGGATGCTGGATTTTCTCCTTTTCTTATGATAAGTATTCTCTTATTTGTCTTCACAAATGTTAAAGGGGATGTTAAATTGACTTAGGATAGTGAAGAAAGACAAACAAACATCCAGAATTAGCTTTACACGAACACATCCATACAAAGAAGAAATACCTTATACATACATCAATATATCTACCTGTAACCATATAACCTAAGACTAAACTAAATATATGACTAAAGTCTCCATCCCTAACATAAAGGCCGTCTGGATCCAACCGACAAGTTGTGGAGTGACGTTAGTTAATGCGGAGTTGTCACCTGAAATTAATGGATTGTGCCTTTCTCTGATTCTTTGTATTCTAGACCAAATAAACAAAATTCTTCAGCCATGTTTTATTGTGCTGTGTACATGTGCGATACAGAAAAAATTCATAATAAGTTTAATTTACTGTCTAAAAATCATTACTTTGCTTGTTTTTTTAACAGCAAACTGTTAAGAATAAGGGAAAAAAATCGGATTGACTTAAAAGGATGTCTGCAGCAGCAGTGACCTGTTGGCAGCTACATTTGCTGACACCTCTGCCCCCCCCCACCCCTGCTTCAAACACTGTTTTCGCTGGCGTGTTGTTCCTGGCACAAGTGCGGCAGAAAATGGCACAAAGAAATGGCCTGTTCCGACACACGGTGGCTTATCCAGCTATCCCACGTAATTAACTCACACTTAATTACATGTCCTGTCAACAGCAGAAGCAGTTAATTTAATCACAAGCCATATTGTATAGGAATCAATTACATCACAGAAAAACGTCCCGGCTCATAAATTCCAACAATTCACAAGTATATTAATGCATCTTTTGTCTGCCGTCATTTCTCAAGTCTCTTAATCAAATCTGTCATATTGATTAATGAAACGTTTTACAACATTTACATGATACCTGTGTTCCTCTGTGTACAAAGTCCCGAGGGAAAAAAACACTCCATGGATTCCTCTCTTCCACATAAGGTAATTTGGATTAATTTGTGGTATAATGAGTACATTTTTTTCTAACTGTTCCACAGCATAATAATCTCATTAGTGCTTTTAAAACTGCTCTTCAACCATGAATGCAAAAGTTATTCAGCAAAATGAATTACAATTTTTGGGCCAATCTATACAGAGGGGTCACAAACTAATGGAAAAAACTGGATAATGTGTCCTGGTGATGGGTTGAGTCACCAGAACTGTTATAAGTCTCTGGACTCTCCTGGAGGTATGAACACCATTCTCCTCTAGAAGATGAGCCCTCATTGGATGTTTGGATGATAGTTCCACCGCCGGCTGTGGCTGAGGTGGTAGAGTGGATGTCCTCCAACAAGAAGGTCGGCGGTTTGATCGCAGTCTTAGTCATCTGCATGCCGAAGTGTCCTTGGGCAAGATACTGAACCTCAAATTGCCTCTCTGAATCTGTGTGTGAATGTAATACCCCCCCCCCCCCCCAAAAAAAAAAACAAACTGTAATGAGGAGACTAGAAAAGCGCTGAAGAAATACAGACCTTTTACAAAATCTCCCATAGATGTCCATTTGAGTCCAATCGTGGTTTTATGTTGAGTTAGAGCCTGGTAGTAT
This sequence comes from Pleuronectes platessa, assembly GCF_947347685.1. Lineage (NCBI taxonomy): Eukaryota > Metazoa > Chordata > Actinopteri > Pleuronectiformes > Pleuronectidae > Pleuronectes > Pleuronectes platessa. Next base: position 12,625,633 of record NC_070640.1, on the reverse strand, counting down.
TTCTCTTCAGGCGCAGCTAGCTAGCACAGGAGGAAAGAGCACAGCAGAACTAAATTGTTAAAAATCGATATTTGTGCTATTGGGCAAAATAAGCTATTTGGATGACTTTATCAAGAGAAACAGTAAATTCCTTTTTGAAAGAGGAAATGTTTTAAAATAAATTCAAATTTATGGCATGGTATGGAAGGGTACAGTATGGTATTGAACAGTACTGTATGGTACGGTATGGTTCCGCACAGAATGGTAGGGCTCATGGTATGGTATTGAACGGTATAGATGATCTATAGAGAACTCATTAGGCCAAAAGGAGACAGGGAGAGACTGGTTTAGTTTAGAGCTATTACGTCATGTTTAGCGCGACTAGAACAACACGGGTTAATTTAGTAAGTGTAATTATATTTTCCACAGAATGATTAATAGTTTCTTCTCTGGACTCAAAATAGCATTAAGGCAACAGGAGGATTTAGTTTTTGCTGCTGAACAATGAGAGGGAAAAGAACATTTGTGAGTGTAAGCTGAAGGAGACACTGTGGGAAACAAGAAATCGGCCACTCAGAAATTAAAGGGGTGTTAAGGGTGTGTTGCAGTGATCAGTAGGAGACTTTTCAGGGCCTGCAACATTCCACAGTGTTTCGTGTCTCGCTCTGCTCCCTCCATGCCTTACGTACCTCTTTTTGGGCCATCTTCGGGGGCTTTCCTACGGTGCCGGTCATGTGTGCAGCTGGGGATGGAGGCCACGCAACGCTAATCCTCCTCCCCAGCTCAGGAAAGTACCCTGCCTCCCTGTGCAGAGCGAAAACAACAAAGAGCCGAGTGTAGCTGCAGCCTCCGGGGTTCAGTGCACCCACCAGAACATGTCCAAGAGTCACTTCTTGCTCCCGTCTATCCATGCATGACTCCTCTCGTCTCCCTCGCTGTCTCTCCATGACCCTGTTTTCAACCTGTGAAAGACATGTACGAATGCAACTTGAAAAAATGTACGAGGGTTTAATATTCCTGCCTTTCTGGACCACGACTGTCGAAGGTCAAAAGACAGGAGACGCAGTATGAACCAGAAGAGAATGTGTAAAGAGGTGCTTTTATAGAAACAAAATGATTCCGTATTTAATTTTATATAACCATATTAGACATTGTGTAGAACAATACAGAAAAAATGGCCTGATATAGTCAACGTTGAAACAACAGCGAAACTTATTGATTTCTCCAGAATCTGTGGACAATAGAGAAGATGGAAGAGAGACGTGGAGTATCTCTGGACTTGAAAAAGCAAAACCTGGTTTAGCTACAGAGCAGCACTGCATCATGTTACATTGACCATGTGTTTATACATCAATCTTTCGCCTGTTTTTAGCCTGATGCTGGGTGTTGTTGCTTGTGAGGCATCTGTCTTTGTCTGTTCCCTGCCTAGAGACGACATCTGGCATGTTTTCATGTTGTGTGCTTTAAAATGTTGCTCATGAACACTCTCAAATAAATAAATAAATATACACAGGTTCTGGAAAGAGTCTGTAAAATACAAAACAGTTTTCTTAAACAGTCTAAGTCCAGCAAGGTCACGTCATCGTGCATTCTTAAAATTGATAACCTTCATTCTAAATCATTTTTGACGGTGACTAAGTAGCAATCAAAGGCTTTACCCCGATGATAACAGCTTCCCTGGATGACAACAAGGATCTGTGGCTGCATTCATCTAGCATTCTTCAAATTAGTCAAATTCTGGGAATCAGCGTTTTTTTCCCAGGATTGATCGAGCATTGAGTGGGCTTAATGCGAATGCTTCAAAGAGAGTAGTGAGCAGAACAGAAGAGCCCTGGGTAACATCACATGAACCCGGCCTTACAGCACTTCCTCGGCAAACACACGCAACTTTCAAATGAAAGTCACGAATCGGGTGAAAATGTGTTCATTAAGAAACTCGGTGCCGATGAACTGTGCAAAGAAATGGGTTGTTTACATGCAGCCAAAGGTAAAGGTGTCGACTCTGAATGCAGTTAGACACTCAGCCATTAACATCAGTGTCACATCCGGGGTCTTAGAACAATATGTTCCACATAGATGTCATATTTCACCGTGTCCACATCTGTACATACGACAGAAATTGATTGTCCACTTTACAGGGGCGGATCCATGGATGGGGCAAGGGGGGCACTGACCCTAGATTCAATCTCATTGGCCCTTGAAGTCCACCTGTCCTGCCAGTAGCCTTTATTAGTAACAATACTATACATTGTTCACATTGTGCATTAACAAGGAACAAATTTCAAAATAAAGACAGGGATGTGTGGCTTTGCTGAAAGCTAATAGAGCTAATAGAGCTAACTGTGAACAAAGAAAGACTTAAATGTGAATCTAACTGAATGAGGAAAGAGCATGGGTGGTAGACCTATATTTGCCCTCTCTGTATAAACTGTGGCCCCTTTATGGCCCCTAATGTCGAAAAATCATGTTAGTGAAGGTTATGAAGATGCTATACAAACATGTCTGACGTGTTGATGAGAAACATTGACCTGGCATTTCTCCGCGGAATGTATTTTGAATGAAAATCACTGCAAACACTCTCATGTTTAGGACATACCAGTGTAAACGTGTTGTTTTTTAAATTTAACTTTTCCCTTGGAAGTGTTTTTACAGATCAAGTTCACACCCTGAACAGTGTGATTTATTATTTAGATGAGCTCTCTGTTTTGAAACGTCATCGAAGCTCAAACTGAGAGAATCAGTTTGAAAAAACAGTGTTAAACGGAGAGGGGGAGTGTGAACGTGGAGGTGATCTGTGGGGCTTAAATTAGCTTTCTGAAAAGGAAATGTAGATTTTCTGCTTTGCTCGTCAGGCTTGTACTAATGTCCTGTGTTGTTGATGCTGCCTAAAAACACATCTTTGAGGAGGACGTGACCCTGTGCCACAACGTACACATTTTACTTATCATATCTTGACGAGGATTCAATTTAGCTCTTAACCAGGGAGTTACTCCGTAAGGAGACCCCCATCACTGTAATCAATGAGACTCGTTCTTTTATAGGCTGAAATGTTATAACCAGTTTTTCTCCTGTTTTGCTGCCTTTTGATTTTATATTTGTATTTGTATTAATTCGATTTTTGTTTTATACATCTCCATTTGAGAGTTATATCTTGTGACAATGGCAGAAAGTTATCAGGACGAGTAAAGATGCCTCGTGTATCATTCACAAGCTTTTTCTTATTTCAGTTCATTAATTCAAATTATTTTAAACATAGAACAATATAAATGGATTTGTCTGGTTCTATTTGGATGATAAATTGGATGATGACAGTCTTTGTGTTTTTTTTTTACTTTAGTATTTACTAAGTAGCTAAGTGTCATGTTTACGAGAGTGAGATCATATTTGTTTGCAGGGAGGTTGTTTGGCTACTGGCAGAGTTGGTAGAACACCCCCTCCTCTCTCTTTCTCTCTCTCTCTCTCTCTCCCTCCCTCTCTCTCTCTCTCATCAGCTGCCGCGATATTTTCCAGCTCTGGAGCCTCAGCCGCGCAGCTCGATCGATTCGCATTGATTGTCCCTGACGAGCTGCTCCACTTTCTAGCCAATGTCAGCCAGTCTGCGATCGGGAAGGAGAGAAATGAAGGAAAATCTCTGCCGCCCTGGTGGTGTCATTTCCACACACTTAGGTTGGCCGCCTGCCAGCAGACAGGGGCGGCCCGAAGAGGTGGACTGGACTCTGGGGCTGAGGAGAAGGAGGAGGAGCAGGAGGAGCAGGAGGAGCAGGGAGAGGAAGAGGGGGCTGCTCCCTGAAGTAAGAACAGACAATAAACAACACAAACCGTTAACACACTATATACGTATACAATGGAACAATATCGCACAGAAATTAAATTATTATTGTTATTGTTATGATGATGATGATGATGATGATGATGATTATTATTATTAGTAGTAATATGATTAGTAGTAGTAGTGGTAGTAGTAGTAGTAGTAGTAGCAACCGTATTGTGCATGTACAGTATGACATTTAAATTGAAGATCATAAATACAATGAAATAGAAAAATAGAAAATAATATATAGGCTACAATGTAAACAAGATATATAGTGAAAGCCTATTGCAAATAGATCATTGAAAATAATGACAATGATTATTACGATAGCATCGTAAAACCACAAAATGAGTCAACACAATACAAACACAAGAAAATTGAAAATTGAAAATAAAACGTACAATGTAGAGAAAGTATATATTTTATTGTATTGCACATTAATGAAATTTAAATGAATGGTGATGATATTCATGATTGTTATAATGATTACAACACTGAGTAAAAGTAATAAATAAGTAAACACACAATATAAACAAAGGGAAATACTCTATCCCATATAATCATCATATATACAATGTAACAGTATTGCTAATGTATGAAATTGGCAATAACGTGACAAAGATTTCCCTCCTTAAAAAACATATTCTGCTAATTTCAACATTTCAGAGAAATTGTCTTTGTACGAGCCATCATATATTTTTCTGTTGTTCAAACAACCTATATATAATATGTCACATATAAATAAAGACACATTTCAGCCAGAGCATAATTTAATCAAAGATATCCCACACAGTCAGAGCACAGTCTTCTCGTGTCAGCTCACAGTTTAACACTGACACCTCTCTCTCTCTCTCTCTCTCTCTCTCTCTCTCTCTCTCTTTCTCTATCTCTCTCTCCTTCTGGCCTCAGCTGCTGAGAGAGAGAGAGAGAGAGAGAGAGAGAGAGAGCTGGAGCGCGCACGAACACACACGACCACCGAAAGTCCACTTCGGTTTTTCCGCGAGGCTCCAAAAATCTATGAAATGTGTTTGCATGTTCCTCTGTGCGAGCGGGGATGTAGAGGTGGGATCGCGAGCACCGAGGAAGCTGGGGGAACCCACGCGTTCAGCCTCCGAGAAAGTACGCTTTTCCCAAAATAACTGACTGGTGAATAATTTTTTTCTTCTTCCCACATTTTGTCATTAACGGACAGCCACTCTGTGGGATTGTGTTTCCGGAGAATAAGCTTCCCCCCCCCCCCCCCCCTTTTCCTTCCACCCTCTGGGTTTTTTGTCACCATTCTGCACGGCAGGCTGAGAGACGGACCGCTCGGACTGAGGGAGCCCTCCCCTCCGCCCGGATCGGCTTGGGTAGGTGCGAATCAAATGGGCCCGTGTGGGGCAAAATATGCAGATAACATGGGGGAGAGAAGGGGAGAGGGTGAGGCTGGTGGGGGGGCGATCATAGTTTGTTGAAGTCTGCTGAAAGTTGGGATGTCATCTTCTTGTAGGATCAAGTGGGGGAACTGGGGCTCCCGTGTGTGTGTGGAGACATACAAATCCTCCAACGTGCGGCTGCAGAACATATGCTCATTCTGCAGGAAGGCGACCGTGCTGCCACCGCCGAGTCCACACGCGCGGCTTCGATTAGACAGACCCTCACTCTTAATGACTATAATTATAATAACAGTAATAAAGCCGTGTAACTCTAAGCACGGAGGTTGGATGGATTATTACGCGTGTGGGTGAAGCGGATATTTGTACAAGCTGCTCTCGGGTTTTTCAGGAACAATCTTCATTTCGTCTTTATTTCATTCAAGTGTCCAGCGGCGCGCACACGCGTCACCAGCACGGATCTGGACCAGGAGCCAGGAGAAGTGCTTTCTTGTGAATCAGCTGCTCGGTAATAATGCGCACTGAACTTGGTGGTGCCGGTTTAATGAGAGAGACGATCAGCGCGCGTTCCAGCGGGATCATGTCTGCATCTGACAACACTCTCCGGTCGCGACTCTAATTGAAACTTTTATTTGAAAGCGCTGTCGTGCAGCCATTTAGTAAACAGATAGCGCTGTTTCCCACGCGCGTAAAAACGAAAATTAATTCGAGTTTTAAATCCAAATTTCATAATTGTCCGATTTTTCTGCGATCTCTCTCCATCTTTTTTTATGAGAAAGTTCCCAGGTAGCGTTCACCGTGCTTTACCCGGTGATTCACCATTTACTCCCCCCCACCGCGACCCTCCAGCAGTATCCTGCCGCTGCCCCGACTCCTCCATATGTTCATGAATCACCTGAAGTCTCAGTGTGAAAGGCGCCGCTCTATTTCTCCAACTTTTTCTCGTGCGCGCAGTCTAATAAGGGAGGGGGGGGGGGGCGGCAGGTTGTGGACAATGGATGAAACCTCGAGTCCATTGTCACCACGCGTTTTAACTTCCTCTGCGCTTGTGCGTCTGCGTGTCCACGCACGAGTGTGCGCGCGCGCCAGTCAGTCGACAGGCGGTGGGAGGAACGGGGTGAAATGTGCTGCTCGCCGGAGACGAGCGATGAGTCCGCAGTCAGCCCCGCGCGTCTGGACGCTGCGTCCGTGAGTCGCCTGAACTTAACGCTCGGAGTGAGTCCTCCTGTCTCTCCAGGTGGAGTCAGCTGCTCGGCGCCAGACAACACACAACCCTGCAGGACATTAACACAACACTGCTCCATCACATTCTGTAAAAACACCACCGTGATCACCTGGCACCTGCGCGTGCACTGACGTCAGTGAAGGGAACTTATTCCAGAGTTGTGCTCGTGACCGACACAACACACACATTTCTAACGCTTGTGATGGTTTCCAAATGGAAACTTTAAGCTTGACTGGTTTAAAAGAGATGAGCTGTCAGACTTGATCTGTGATTTCAATTAGAGGGCAAATTGTTAGTTTAATTAAAAATGTAAATAATTCAGGGTTGAAAGTAAATGTTCCATAGAGAGCCGTAGCTCACTGATGTGGTTTCACTGAACTCATAAGTGACTGGAGCAGGTAATATGAGGCCATGTCAATGTGAATTGTGAGTGTGTTTGTGTGTGTGGTTGTGTGTACTCATTTAAGACCGTTTCCAGTACAAACACTGATCTTGTCGGGACCAGCAGACCCTATGGGGACCATAGCACGTTTCTTAAGAGGCAAACAGAATGTCTGAGTTCCTTTTTAAGATAAGGGCTGAATTGTAGTTAGGTTGAGGTTATGCAGGAAATGGTCGTGGTTAATTCCAGGGATAAGGTTTGAGTTCGGCTGCACACAACGTATGTCCAGATAAGGATAGCTCCGGAAATGAGTTCGATTATAGACCTATAATCCTAGAACAATCCACACAGGCTCTAAATGCATTCCCCCATCACCTATTGATCAAACTAGTCGACGACTGAACCAACCATTCATCCATGAGTGTGGTCACTGTGTTGTGGACTGACACTCTCCTGTCTGTTGCGTCTCAGCACAATGTGGCATCTGTGGAGAAAAATCATGTTTAAAAGATGTATAGCTGTTCAAGGTTAACTGTTAAAAGTTTGGAACTATAAAAACCTGAGATCTGCTAATGAGCATCACATGAGCTGTTCATGCTCGTACAAGTACTGACACAACTCACTGTGGCTGTTTGGAGCTGCTCATCTTTTTTTGGCCTACAGGACTTTAGGCGATTTAAACTTTAATATTCAATTTAATATTCCACGTTAAATGAAGATCTCTGTTTGACTGACCGTTTTATTTGAAAACAATCTTATTTTCTTTCTTACAGAGTTTTAGAAGATTGATATCTCATTAGGATAAAGCATAAAGCGAGACGCTTGTGGAGAAGATCATTCACTATACATTCATATGTACTGGACTATTTCTTGGCCAGTACCAGTATCTTCCTGGAGTCTCCACTGGTTGCAAAGCAACCGGCCCTGACCAATAAAGAGTTTTGCACTTAACCCCAGTTAAATGGTGAATTGTTGGTTTTGGACCAGATTGAACAAACAGGACAGAACATGTGAGCTTCAGAGGTGCTAGTAGGTAGATTTAGGTAATTTTGAGGGATTCTATTTTGGAACTCATATGTCCAAGTCAGTTCCTCCTGACATTTTCTGGAACTCTTCCCACCAATACCCCAGTAAAATGTGCATTGATAATGTTTCTAAGATCCGACACATGCAAAACTGAAAAAACTAAAACAAAAGAAGAACCAAAAGAATATCTCAGGATGAAAACGGGGAGCCATACACGTAGAAGACACAGACTAAGATATAATCTTGGAAACCAGATTCAACAGCTTTTGGTGATAGGGACTGACACCGGTGTCACAAACACATGATTTCCGCAGCGGAATGTATTGGTCATGTCCTCCCTCCTGCATGCTCTATCCAGCTGCCAACCCACGCCTGAAAGATCCGGATATTTTTCTGTTGTTCTGAATGCGTCTGATATGTGAAACACAAACTCTGGAAAATGCCCCCACCCTATTTCCCCAACAGTTTCCAGAGTTAACGTTTGAAAACAGAATATGTTAAGCAAAGCAGGTCCGCCCCCGATTCTTGTTTCATATTCAACTCACAGACATGAGTGGTGTTGATATTTTTTGATCTAATTCTTGGCAAGACAGTGAATTACAGTGCTTGCCAAAATGTTGAACTGTAACTTTGAGTGTCTGTCTCTGGGCACTGACACTGAGACACAAGTGTTATGAAAGATATTAGATTTAAACAATCTACATGCCAGGGTGCAAATAACGACTTTTGCATGTGATTAACCTGTTTCAATTTTTTTAATATAAACTGTCTGATCACTGACACAGCTGCCACAGTACATGTGAAGGGAGATTCCATGATAAAAACATCACCACAAATTAATTTCTATACTTGACATCTGTTTTCCATATTAACCATAATGGTTGGAAATTCTCATTGAGATTCTCATGTTCTGCAGATCAGCTGCTGCTGACTAAGTGTCCACCGAGTGACATCACTCAGCTGAGTCAACAAAACATGCTCCAATTAATGTCAAGTCTCCCTATAAGCGCCTTTACTGAATGAACGGCAACATTTATAATCACATTAAAAGCGATGTAGGCTTGTCAATATTTTTACGGACACATTTATTGACCATAAAAAAGGGACGGATTCTCAACCAAAACAAAAACTATTTAGATTTGTCTTTAATGGCAATCAGGCATCAGAGAAGCTTCTCACGGTGATAGAGATGGGAAGTGCTGCTGCAGATCTGACCACCAATAATGTGGTTTGCTCCGTGCCGCTCAGGCCACACCTATGCTAAGCCTCCACACGGTCGTTGGGCCATATCGATCATCGGGACCATTTATATGCAGATATCCGTCTCCATTCTAATCCTGTGCAGCAGGTTTGGGTATGTGCCGATGTGAGAAACCTGATGTGTGAGACTTTAATGTGAACCACAGCATTAATTCTATAACCTCACTGGAAAGTGATTAAAACACAGTTAAATGACCGAACAGCACCAATTATCTTTTATCAGCAGTTTTCCGCCAGTGGCCCTCGGAGTAGCAGGGGCAGTTGTGGTTTAGGAGACAGTTCATATAAGGACATAAAGCTCTTCTGTAGGATGAGGGGAAGGGATCTGAGGGGCCTTGATGTTGGAAGTGGGGGGGGGGGGGGGGGGGGGGGGGGGGTGATCCACCAAAGACTCTGGGGTGACGATGAGGGAACGAGTGTTACTGATAGGTCAGCGGGACAAACTGCAGATGTGCACAGACGGAGCCGAGGAATGTGATTATGGAGTAAAAAAAAGAAGGGAGCCCTTTTTTCCATTGGTTACACGGTGTGGTAGACCAAACCTACCCTATGTGGTGGGGTGCACACGTTTTAGCTACAGTGTAAACCCAACCTGTAAACAACCTTATGGTTAATAAGATCACGCAAAACCAACTGAATAGATTTCCATGAAAGTTGGTGGATGTGGTACAGTGTGGTATGAGTCAGTGAGGAACCCATTAAATATTTTGGTGCATACGGATCAGGGGCAGGTGCAGGAATTCTTTTCTTTGTTTCTTTACCGCTAACTCCAAAATGTGTTGGTTTTCATGGGATTTTTAATTGCAGTGCAGTCCAGCAAATGCAATCCAGTGTTTCATCTTGCATGATACAGACAAATAAATCTGTGTTGCACGTTGTTCTCATGATTTAAAGACAGTTCATTGGGCGTCACCACTCAAATAAAGGTGCAGTGTCAGCGTCTAGACTGTCAAAATAAAGATTAAAAAACTGAAATTAGCACGTTCACCCAGGTGTCATGTTTCCGTCACTGTCGATCTTAGCCGGAGCCGATACAAACCTGTGTGGGAGTGAATTCCCATTGATTCCATTCCCATCGCAGACAAAACCAGATGTGATTGGGTGTTTGTGGTTTTTTTGACCAGTGAAAAGGGGCCGTTAAGAGAGGGTGTTTTTTCAAGATTACTCAGAGAATAAAATATGAAAAATTATAATAATTGAACTGATATCTACGAGTGTGTGACATTTAGTGCAGCTTGAAGTTAATGGGACTGTTTGGACTTGGTGGAGAAATGGGCTCAATTTAGTGCAATTCTAGTTTCTGTCTGGCAACAAAATGTTGTTGATGCATGAAACTGGGCATAAAACCACCTTATATCAACACTGTCTAGCTAGCACTACTTGCTAATCAATAAAAATGTGTTCATTTGTTTCTGTCTTGACAATGATAGGACAGCGTTTGGCTATCATATTGTCCTGACCCGGTTTTCTATTGTCACATTTGTTAGGTGAATTACAGCAGTGAGGCAGTGTTGTCGAAAGGATGTGTTCGGTTCCTGTGACAATAAAACCCTCCTGAAAACCTAACACAAAAGTTACTGTCGTTTATATGAATGGGAAAATTATTTATTTTACTGAGGAAACAAAAAAACAGTGTGTCACCGCATGCTTGTCACCCAGTAGGTGTTGCTGGGACTGATGCGAAGCTCGTCATGGAAACCATCGTGCTGTCAGGAGTGAGAAAACAGTGGTGTTGTCATTGGGTGGTCTTATGTCAGGCTGGTGGGGGAATGGTGTCCTTGTTGAATTATTGTATCTCAGCTGATCAGGGATATTTACATCAACCATGGAAGTATTGTTTTTGTCTGTGTTTGTCTGTTATTTAGCGGGATTACGCAAAAAAAACTGCTGAATGGATTTTTACGGATGTGTTGTGGTTCAGGAAAGAACCCATGAAACTGGTAGCTGATCCGAATCACACGGCAGATCAAGAAATGTTCTTTCACTGATTTCCCATAGGGAATAATTCATGGAGCTTGAAGGGGAAAAAATTAGGCACATTTAAGGAACTGGTATCTATGAGTGGGAGAAATGTGTTGCAGCCTGACTGAATGTAAGGTGACTGTTGGGCCTTTGGGGAGTAATGTGCTCTCTCGGTGCCCCTCTAGTTTTGAAACAGTTTTCACGAGCGGCGATTGCCAACTTTGACACTTTGTAGCTGATTTGAGAACTAATTTATTCCATCTATTGATAATGTGCCACCTCATTAATTATGGGGACTATTCAAGTCTTTTAGCACATTTACAGTATTTGGATCATTGATGAAGCAGTTGGATCCGAGCTGGATATTCTCCCAGGCCACGATTAATCAAGAAATAATGTTGTACAAGCAGCTTCTCAGATTTACTTTTTCTCAATGCACGGCTGCCAAAGAGTTCAGTTAACGTCCCACTAAACAGCCACCTCAACAACCGTAAAGTATTCATAGTTGACAACTGAATGTATCACACTTTTTAGGTCCAACATTAAATAAAACAATACAAATCCCTGTGTATGGCTCTGATGATTTGCAGTGCTGTGATGCATTCACCCACAAAGGAGCAGAGATGCAGTAAGTGATGAGATGCTTTTGGGAAACCGGACCCTGGTCAGGGCTGTAGCGGGAGAAACTGAAACTATGGGGCTGAGGGGCTGCGGAGCTGGCTCTGGTTCACTGGCGCCACATCCCCCTGAGCTGGTGAGAATGTGGGGGCTGTGCTCTTGCCTTTGAAGCTTTACCTCCCACTAATTCTGGCCTTCCAATTTCCACACACTGCACAGACACCCCCCCACCACCACCATCCTCTTCCCCTCCCGCTCCCTTTGTTTTCCTTATAAGGACTGGCCCGGCCATTTCCTCAGCTTTTCTGTGGGAGGTGGAATGCTTGTTTGTGAACACGGACAGGTCAGGAGAACAGCAGCAGAGTTTTTTGTCCATAGATGAGCAGTCACAGGAATCTTGTGCTAAAGGCCTGATGGATGCATGCAACTCTTTCCAGTGGACACTCTGCTTCTAGTAGCCTGGCGAATCCTCTACATAAGCCTCACCACTCCACTAAATCAAGCATAGAACCAAGACATATTGTGCTACAGGTTTGGTCTTTAAAACTGGTTGAATTATAATTAATTGACTGACATTGTCAACTGACAGCCGCCAAAATAGATCAAAAGATAATCACAGAAAATCTGCTTCCTTGGTTCTGTTTCTGGATCGTTGGGTCAGGTAGTGGATCAAGGGTCAGACATTTTATTTCTCACATTCTTTATCACTAAGGTACACATTCAGATCAATGAGCATGTTAACCACTGTCAATAAGTACAACAAATCTTACTAAATTACGGTCATGTATATTTTTGGTCTGAGTTCAAAGTTATTATAATTTATTTTATAAGTCAGATGTTTGATGTTTTTCAGCCTGGATCAGGAAAGTTGGTTTTGTCTTGTTGATCAATTTCATGATGCTCGAGTAACGTTGAAGTCATGTGACATCTGACACTTTTTAAAGATATGACGTTTTTACTTGGCTTTTATTCATGCACAAATTGAAAATGATAATATATTAATCTCATAGTCACAACTTGTTACTAATGTCTAGGATTGGAGTATAATTCATGTTGACCCGCAATTGAACAAAAATGGAAAATGTTTGTCTTGAGCCTTTCAGTGTTTTGGTGAGGTAATCATTGATGGGAAATTAACACTCTTCTCTCCCTTGTGTTAAGTTTGCAGACGACCCATGGAAGAACGTGGATGAGGGCTGAGCTATAGTGCGGGCTGAAGGCTCCGGGGCCTGCCTGTTGGCTGGTTGGTTGGTTGGTCCATTGAAGTGAGGCACCACTCTCCCCAGGACACAGAACGGACCGAGGAAAGGTCTCTGCTCCCCCTCCTCGCTCACCCCTGTCCCCTCTCCACCCTCACCCCCAACCCAGGCACGTACGCTCTGGACCATGACTACCAGGCTGTCGGAGGGGGGCCGGACAGAGGACCTGGAGCGAGGTAGCTGCAAGCAGGACTCTCCTGTTATTGAGCGCAGGAACCGCAGTGGCATCCTCAGTGAGCCGCTCAGTAAGAGCCTTAAGAACTCCCGTACCCTCTCCCAGTACAAATCAGTCTCTTCTGCCACCAACAATGGACACAGGGACAATACTGAGAGTAAGCGCCATTCGGCCAAGCCTCAGCCACCCCCGCAACCCCAGCCCACTGTCTCTGCACTCACAGCAGCCAAGTTGGACCGAACCCTAGAACAGGTTCTAGAGGGACAGAATGGCCTGCTGCACTTTGCCCAGGCAGCAGCACTGTTAAAGCGGGCCGGTATGGAGCACATGCTCCTGCCCGGGGGCATGGGAGTGGGAGTTGGCGGCGGAGACGCAGGCTCGGGGGGGTAGCGACTTGGAGGGTACGTCTGTCACGGATGCCGTAGGTGGTCCTGTTGACTTCCCATATGGAGTAGGGGGTGGCTTCCCCTTCAACCCCGGGCTTTTCATCATGACGCCGGCTGGAGTGTTTCTGGCAGACAGCGCTCTACACATGGCCAGCCTGGCCGAGTACCCAGCGCAGAGCGAGCTGGCCTCTGCTATCAACTCCGGTAAAAAGAAGCGAAAACGTTGCGGCATGTGCCCACCTTGCCGCCGGCGGATAAACTGCGACCAGTGCAGCAGCTGCCGGAATCGCAAAACAGGCCACCAGATCTGCAAGTTTCGCAAATGTGAGGAACTGAAGAAAAAACCATCTGCTGCTCTGGAGGTAAGGGGGTGGTGGTTACAATGAACCTTTACTTTTTGAGCCGTTCTTAAGGGCCGTCCAATAATAGGTTTAAAGGCTTCGATCACAAGAGTTACCAACAATATTTAGGGGCATTAACCATGGCTCTGCGTAGAAAGCAAGATAGATAATCTTGAAATCTAAAATTTTGAGATGATCAACAAAAGTTGTTTAAAAAGTAAAGAATTGTAGATGTCCCAATGATATTTCCGTTTCACACCTGAAAATACAAGAACATCTTTTGGTTCATACCTGAATGTCCTTCCCCTTTAAGGGATATAGTGCAGGGGGGCTTTCTGGTGGGATGACGGCTCCACAAGCCGGGATATGACAGGTGGTGAGGAGAGCGGTGGGCGTGTGCAGTGTAAGCATTCGCTATGGGGTCTCTCTAATCTGTCCACAGTGACCACACCATCACCACGGCCATGTCTTTCAATCAGAAGACTTCGTTTTCAGCAAACACACAAGGTTGTGTCTGTTTTCCAGACAGAGACACACAATACCTAGTTCAGAGGAGCATTTTGGGTTTGGTCACATGTGCATCCTCCGTGTCCTTACTTCAGCATATGTTGTTTGTACAGAAAATGTGTGTATATGCAAGGTTGCGGTAATCGTGAATATGTGTACAGTATGTGTTTGTGTGTAAGTGCACATGCGTGGGTATGAGTATGTTTGTGCATATAACAAGGCCCATCTGGCCACAGAGCTGTCATCTGGAGCACCAGGTGTCAGTGTGGCACATGCGCCCTCCTTTTCGCTGCCGCTGTCCTTCTCTCCGCCGACACCCCGGCTCATCTGAACGGCCCTCCCAACTTCCTGTCTGTTACCGCCATCGCACCCGGTGGCCTAACTAACCCCGGCTGCGGCGACAGAACGACCAATCAGGGAATCAATTCCAGCAGATGTTCCATCTCAAAGGAAATAAAAATGTTGTGATCAATGGATAACGGTGTCACTTTGGCTTTACTTAATAAATTGATAGACATATAACCTGGTTTGAACATGAACCAGCAGAGAGGCCTCTGGTCTAATTGACTCAAGCAGGATCCTGGCTTCGGACTCCAAAAGGCTTTACTTCTTTCTGCTTCTGATGATGATTGAGGGTGACAACTCGGGCCTCTTGTTTGTGGGCTGAAAGTTTTGTTGTCCAATCCCCATGTGTTGACTTTGTTCATCCACAGTGCAAAGCTCCTTAAAGGGATAGCTTCCTTAATGCGAGACTTTTTTGTCAAACTAATTGAAGAAAAGCGCCAAGTAAAACGGGGATCGGGTCCGTCAGGTGTGTATTGAGTGGTAATGTATGTGTAGACTTTTAAAACAAGAACTATGAATGGAAATATGAACATTGCTTTTGGGAGTATTTATTATACTAGAGGTGAAACAAGTGTCCATTAGTTGATAAGAGGTTTGACAGAAAAGAGTTTGGCAGTTATGTTGATAGTTTTAATAATTGAATGCCAAATATTGTGATTACACATCTCAAAGAAGAACATTTCCTGTTTTTCTTTGTGACATATCATTCTACACCTGCTTGAACAAAACAAGACATTTAAAGAGATTGTGTTTGGCTCTGTGAAGCTGTGACGGTGATTTTCTTTTACAAAAAAAGAAAAGAACATTTCACAAACTAAATGATTGATCAAACATTAATTGGTAGATTCATCAATAATGAAAATAACTGTTAGTTGCAGCCCTGCGGCACCGTACAGAGACTAGTGGAAAGCAGTTAGCCGCCTCAAACATGGAGAGGAACAGATCTATAACACTTGAATGTGAAAATTTGGAAAATACTGGGCGACAATTGATCGTGTTCATGATTTGTGTTTATTTTTTTTGTGTTGTATTCTTCAACTGCAAATTGTCGAGAGGCTTTGTTTGTCTCCGATGATGATTCACCACCACGGTGAGATGTGTCAACCTGTGATGTAGGTGGTACGTCTCAACGTCTGTAGCAAAGAGGAATTCAATCTTAATTTATGAGTTGTAACTGATGTTGGCGTAGCCGGCTATTCTGATACCAGTCGTTCACACCAGCGGTGCCAAACCCAAATGGCTGTGAATATTCATGACGGTTGATATAGGTCATCATGTTGCTTGTAACGTCACAGTCTGCTGATGAACGGAACTCCGGGGTAGCATAGACCTGCCAGGCCTCCGAGCACCAAGTATAATAGCAGTCTGATTATTGACTTTAGTAATTGCATGGGCTGTAATTACCTTGCACACGTGTTTTTCTTACTCCTGACATTTGAGAAGATCTACTTCTCAAATCCACCCGCTCATTTATTTAATGTGTCTGTCAAGCAATTTCCTCTTTTTCAGACCGGGAATGAGACGGGACACCTCGGCTGGCAATTCAATTTCACATTTACATAGTGTTACAATATTAGAGTAATGACAATTGTTGAAGGATAATATCTGGGGTTTGAAAAGTTTACAGCTGGAGTGTGGGCAAGACTTCTCTACCACATCATTCCTGGGTGCACAACATTAGTTTTGCTGTCAGACGCAAACTGTGAAAACCCTTTTTTCAGACTTAAACGTTGCCTGAACTGGTCTGTGAAACATGGGAATAAACTATTAATTATTGTGTTTCACTGGGCAGACAGGTGGACCGTGACACTACAGCCGACCTGTGCATTCAACAGAAATGAATGTGAATAAATGAGCGGTCTCTTTAATTAACAAAACAACAAGCGTTTTGTCGGCTTTCAATAGATGAAATATTACAGTGTGTCAACGATGATGGAGTCAGTGCTTTGTGAGAGGTGTGAACATTGTGCAGTGGCACAGCTGTACTGAAGGTCGGCAGATATGGGAAAGGCAAGAGACGTTTACACCTGAGTGTTGAGACTCCTGCTCGTTTACTCATTCAGAAAGCACAAGCTAAACCTCATCTTCCAACATCTGACAACCTGACGACAAGAAGTAAAGTCTTTGTGACAAAATAATCCTGATGCTGTTCCTCTGACGTTTCCTCATAAACCTAATGGACCCATGCTCCGTGCAGAATACTGTGGTGTACATAATATACTTCAACGGGGACATCGAGCAGCCGATCATGTATGAATTTCAACACAGCTGACAAAATGTGCAAATACACCTGAGCTGTTTTCAGAAAAATTTCAAAGTTTGATATTTATGTATGGCTGCTCTTTTTTATCCTAAGATATATGTATTCTTTTAGGGTTTTTTTCAGTTTTGCTTCCGTAACGCTTTAGAAATGTTATCAACACTGCCACTTGCTTGCTGTGAATACGGAAGACATTTTCCTGCTTTGTTCTCACATGGCCTCACTCACATTGTAGTAGCTGGGCTGGCAGGAAAAGTTCCGGGAAATGTCCATTCTCACACACAGCCCCTTTTCAAGGACATTTCAGGAAAATGTTGGGACACCAGTGCCCGTCTGAAAGCCGCTCTGAATGGTAAATGGGCCTAAACTCATAACGAGCTCCTCCTACTCATTCAGTCAGGATTCCATCAAGTGTGTCTGCATTTTGTTGGACAGCCACAGTGTCACCTCCTTTCCTTTGTACAGAGCTCTGACTTTGTTATTAAGTCAACAGCTCTTGTTCCGCAGGTGATTAGATCAGAGAATGCAGCCTGCGCCGCGCCGCCGGCCAGCGTGATGTCATCGCTACGAGCTAAATGTCACGCGGACCAGATTCATGGAGGATGTGCTGCGTCCACAGAGAAAGTGGCGAGCGGAGAGTCAGCAGTAAATCCCTAAATGTCGATATTGAGTAGATGATGTGCGGTGGTCGATTACAGTGTATAGTTTTGTCGCCGTAAACAAGAGCTCTGTGGGAGAAATTCCTGCTCCCCGTCGATGCCTTTAATGCAAATGTAGGGGGCAACTTGGGGCAGCACCTGAGCCAGAGGAGCAGATCCTGCTGGCTCCCAGAGTCCAGGGCGAAACCGCAGCGTGCCTCAGCTGCAGCTCCAACAGCCCCTGAGTGTCACATTCCCCTTCACTCAAAGACGGGAGCCGCCAGATCCCCGTCTGCCATGGCTGCTGCACTCAGCGTGCCGTCTCCAATGGGGCATGACGTCTTATTTAACACGTGAGTCTCGCGGTCAGTTTTGTCAGATGGGTTTGACTGCCTTCCAGAGCGCCTCAATGTGTGCACGAACACGTGAACAAAGAGACTGGAAGCAGCACCCGGGCCTGTGTTTCCCCCTTGCATTTGCATTGAGAGGTTCTGCCCGCGTGTGTGTGTGTGTAGAAGCCCTTGAGCGTAGACGCGCTGGTACACAAGTGCAGTCCGGCAGCACTGTGCTTATTTTAAGGGTGTTGACGGTTTCCATTGAAATCTCACGGCAGCTCAAAGAAGAGCGTAAAATTGGCAAGTGAGGGGGAGTTAGCATGCGGAGGCCTTTGCCACCTCATAGCTCAGTGGCTGAAGATGTCTGGATTTATTCTGGGAATGCTGCATTTGAGAGAAATAAGTGGGAAGGCAGCTCCTTTCTGCTCGGGCGTCTGAATACCCTCCAGTAGTGTCAGTCTCAGTGACGCTGCTCAACGCGGAGCGAGGGAAGGAGAGTCAGGATTGGGAAGTTGTAGTTGTACCTTGTTTTTACTCGTATGCCAGTGTTTTACAATCGGGGCGCTGGTGGGCGATTTTCTAAATTTTCTAAGACATGAGCTGTGTTTTTGTCTTCGTCTACACATGCGTATTTTGAGGTTTTATGATAAATATATCTCACTGGTTGTGTCAAGGCCGTGCATCTGCAAGCACCTGATCATACTATTGTTGTTGATTAGGGTCCACTTTGTGCCAGACGCTGATATGGGAGCAGCATATTCCCTCGCGGCCTTTCCTGCCTCCCAGACACCATACACCAGACAGTCAGGACAGAGGAGCCTCATGCAAACTGACAGGCATGCAGACTGACACTGAGACACATGGATGTGTGGGAGAGTTGCTGGGCAGACGCGGGGACAAGGTGGAGGGGACGGGGAAGGCTGAGGGAAGACGGACAGAGGAAGAAAGCAGGGAGGCAGCCGAGGAGTGAGCGAATCGCTGGGCACTGAAATAGAGACAGTGGTATTATCTGGAAAAATAAATCAGGCTAAATTAAGATTGTGTCATTTGCATGCCAAAAGAAGAGTATTTCAGTGACCTGATTTCAACTTTGAAATGTGGTCATTTAACTGCTATTAAAACCGTCATTAAATAAAAGCTTGACATTTAAATATTGTTTACTTCAACCAAATTAGCCCAGATTTAACCTTGATACCCAAATGTAATTACTGGTTGTGTATTGAAGGTTATGTCTAGTTCACACAACACGATTCTCAGTCTGATTTCCCAGTCGCTGACAAATCTTGTAACTCGCCCTGATAGGAGGTAAATCACCAATCTATGTGTGAGCTCTTCGAAGACACGACTCAACCTCACCGACATGGAGGATCCTCTGACTAGATTTCTAGCCAGCTAAATATCTTGACGCTTCCAAAGCCAATCAGAGCGCAGGACAGGGAGTTCAGACACTCGTGAGTTTCTCCCGGTGAAAGATCATGTAGTGTGTGACCCCCTGTCACCACTCTGGTGCAGTGGGAACCTGCGACTCCTGATCACAAGACAGCAAGATGTGTGGTGTGACCCCGAGGTGATCAGACAAGTTTGAAAGTCACATAGTCTTAACTTTGCACCAGTGTTAAAGGATTGGATTGTTAGCTGCATTATTTCCCACCATTCAGTCAACATTTCTAGCACTGTCTCCATTTATAACTAGCTGCCACAATTACTAATTAGTATCTAGTTACCTCCATCGGGTGTGTTTTCACTGGACGGATTTTCATGAAAGTTAGAGGAAGGATTTGTTCTGCGTCAGGAAAGAATCTTTTAAATTGAGATCTGGATCAGGGGGCAGATCCAGGATTTTCCCTCTTGTGTTCTTTAAAGTTGCGTAATAACACTTTAACACTTTCATTGGTTTCTCAGAGATTAATTAATTGATCTTGATTCGGAAATTCTCCCTGTTCTGCCTCGATAGGCTTGTGCACTCAAATTAATCCCATTCTAGTCGATTCATTGATTAGTTGAGCACCAAAAATATAAATCTGCAACTACTAAGATAATCGACTAAGTAATTCAGTCATAGCTACATAGTTTAATTGAATTTAACATGTAGTCCTTTGACTACATAAGAGTAGTAAGAAAATAATTATTACTTGCACGTCCATTGACACCACTAATGTGGACTTGTATAAATACCTAATATATGTCTAATGGCTTGGACTAATTGATCAGATTGTGTGTGTGAGTGTGGCAGTATGTGTGTGTTTTGTGTGTGTGTGTGTCAGTGTGTGTGAGCTCCTGCTCTGGCTCTGGCTCTGAGATAAGTGTATGGGTCAAGTAAGAGGACTGGTATCAGTGTATTTACATATCAATCATAATCGACTCAGGAGAGCAGGCTTAGCAGAAAGCTTCACCCCTTCAGCCACATCAACACTGAGTGTCTCCACCAACTAGAGGTCACCGGTGTTTTGATTCGCTTGTTTTCCCTCCTGCTTCTCAGAGCAGCAGACAGTGTTACAGCCCACATTCAATACACATTACGTGGAGATGCTTTGTGTACATTGTGTCAGTGTGTGTTTTAGTATTTTTTTTTTTCTTCCTGTGGGTGTCCATAAGGGAATCCTCAAAATTGTTGATGATAAAGCCATGAAAACAATAACCAGACTGCTCAGCGGTGCCCTGGGGCAAAAAGCTGAATTCATGATGGCTTAAACTGGCTATCAGGAATTTGCATCTGCAACATCTAACAGCGCTCGCCGCGCTCTGAAAGCCCCATTGTACACGATGGTGATTTAACTCGCTTAAGAAGCAGTTAGTCTGGAAAAGCACTGGATGTTTTGTGGAATGTGACACGGAGATTGTTTGAGCAACGCTAAGACAAACGCCCGGTTTGCAGGAAGGAAAAAAACCACATCCATCGATTGCAGTGATTGGCCACTTCACACCCACAGATCCCATCTGTTTGGACCTGTGCAATCAGTGCGGGCGAACGCAGGGTATTTCCGTTCCTGAGCTGCTGCCATTTCTCCATTGATTGCACATGTTCGATATTGAGGGAAAAAAACAGCATTTCCAGTTCAACCGGGGGACGTGTTGATTCTCCTTCCCACGCATTACGTCACGGTCAGTGCGGCCTTTTTCCAGATTTTTGACATCTGTGGCCGGCCGGCGCCAGATGTTGCTGTCCTCTGACTGTCTCCTGAACAGCTGAGTGCCGCTGCAGAAAGGTCATGACGGAGACGGATGAGGCGCTGACTATACTTAACACACGGACCATAAAATGATGTTGGCAATATGCTGCTGTTAACCTCCAGGCTTGGGCTTCGTATTAATATTCATTTACGGCTCTAGTAAACTAACTTTCCAGAGAAAAACAGCTCCACAAGCACTTCAACATTCACGTCTTTGAGAGGCTGATAATGAAATCGAGAGATATGATGTGAACTGGCAATGAACTGCACTGTGGTACCCAGTGTCTCCGCTGTCAGATTATTCATGATTGTGCCAATTTAACAAATACAGCTCAGTGTGGGCTATATTTGACTGAGATCAACCGGAGTAATTACCTCGTGTGAAGTCTTTTTACCCGAGCGAAAGCGTTTTTATTTTTGTCAGCAGGAGTTAACTTTTAAAATGAAAGTAAATGAAACCTGGGGAGCACGATCCCCGCTGCCACTCGGTTTCATGTCCGGATTGTGAACAATGGCGCTGAAAGGCAACACTGCGCTGCTGATTCGAGGGTATGGAGGACTGGTTTAAGTGGGCTGGAAAAGTAATTAGGGCCGGTGTTGTTTCTGAGCAAACTTCTCTGAACTAGTGGGCCATTTACCTCTGACTCACCTTTTTCATACAACTGGTGATTTTACTGCGGCTGTGCAAGAGACATGACGCACAATCACAAAGGATTTTTTTACTTTACCATCTCTTTACTATAATTTTGTGTGTATTTGTGTTTGCATGAGTCCTCATCAAACCTTCTGCTGTCGCGCTCTCCTGGAAAAGTGAATGTGACTCCATTGTGTATGAGACTTTTAGTCCAGCAGTCACTGTTTGGTGTGATTTTTCGGGGGTGTATCGTGAGTGTCGGTTAACGTGCCACTGTGTGTGGAGGTGTGTGGCTGCACTTGAATACATATTGGTTTGGTGGGAGAGTGTGTGTGGGTGCATAAATGTTTCGCCGAGCTCCTGCCTGCTCCTCCTGCCTCACTCCTCCTGCCTCGCTCCAGGCATGAGCCGGCTCACGGAAGAATCCATGCTGCAGAATGGAGTTTGCAGAGGACGCCAGCCGCGCCGCAGCCCCAGGGACCCGAGTGGCTCCTCTGAGTCTCCGGATTGGCAGGCAGGGCTGCTCGCTGAGCCCTGCAGCTGCATGCATGCATGTGTGCCGCTCACTCTCGCTGCAATCAGACCCAGAGATAAGCACAGTGAGAGAGGGACGGTGGTGGTGGTGGTGGTGATGGGGCACGAGGGGGGGGGGGGGGGGGGGAACGACATCATCATTGATGATGGTGTGGGAGAGCAACGCGTGTGGTGGTTAAATAATAAATGTGGCATATCGGGTTTTGTGTGAAGCCGGGACTGAAGCCTGTTCCTGTGGTGGTGCTGAGAGGGGGTTGGGGGGGGGGGGACTGATGGACCAGACAATGTTGGATGAAGAGATTTAACACTCATGCAGAAATAAAGAATGGAGTAGAGCCAGCGCTGCATTGATTTGCCGTTGATCATTTAATTTGATTGTAAACTGGACGTTTTTATTTTGGTCCATCGAATATATCGCTCTAGTATCAACACATTCATTAAAAACAACTTCATACAAGTGCTCAGCAAACGGCGGTCGAGCTTTGAGTCATTTGACAAATTGTTTTCGTATTTATAAAGTGGCAGAAGGGACTTTTTAACCAATGTTCAACTGTTAGGTGCCTCAGGCCAAATCCACTTCACTACATTTTTGTTTGAAAAGGCATCATCTCTGCCACAGATACACCTGGTGTCCACACTACTTCGGGGTTATAGAGCTGCGATAACTGAGATGCTTGGAAACGCTGCTGGCCCCGGTTCAGATTGAAAACTCCCAGGCTGTAAACAGTGACACAGTCACTCTCAACCGCTCGTCGATGGGGTCTCTTCGGTCACGACGTAGCCTTCGCTGATTCCTCAAGCTTATCACATGACGCCCTTCTGTAAGAACACAACAAGCAGTGTTAGCCTCGGCTACCAGTGCAGAACACAACATGGAGAATCACCGTGTTGTCTTTTGCTAAAAGCTGTTGTGCCGATAAGTTCTGCGTTTTAAAATGATACAAGTGCTTACATTGGAGGAGCCAGTACCAGGATGTAGCCTCGGTGCTCTTTAATTCAGTTGCAACAACCAGTTGAGTCTGAAATTAGTATAAAAGTGTTTTTATTTGCATTATTTGTTTTTTTAACTTTCCGAAGATGTCCAATGATAAACACAACCCAATAGAGATAATATCAGATTTTGATTCAAATGGATTATCTTAGTTTTTTTTACTGCAAAATAAGAAATTTGAAGAGTCCATCTTTGCCTCTGGTAACCTAAGTTTTTCAATATTTGTCCTCCATATTTCATATATTTAGCGATTAAATGACAATTAATCAATGATGACAATGATCTTTAGTGTCAGTAGCAATGGGAGACTTAGAAACAGGAAGGCAACATTATGTGTTTGTCTCTGTGAAGGTGTGAAGAAATTGTATTTTTAGGATTTTATTTGCAAACATTTATGTGCTGTGTGCATTAACAACTCCAACTTTTCTCTTCTTCTCCTCCCTTCTCCTCTCCTCCTCTCCCTCCTTGTCCTCCGTTTCTCCAAGAAGGTGATGCTACCGACAGGAGCGGCTTTCCGGTGGTTCCAGTAGGACTCGTCCTCCTCTCCCTACCCAAAGCTCTGCCATCAAGTGCAATGCCAACTCCTGGATT
Source organism: Pleuronectes platessa (assembly GCF_947347685.1). Taxonomy (NCBI): domain Eukaryota; kingdom Metazoa; phylum Chordata; class Actinopteri; order Pleuronectiformes; family Pleuronectidae; genus Pleuronectes; species Pleuronectes platessa. The sequence goes on along the minus strand of NC_070640.1, from coordinate 12,601,831 downwards.
GTCTCCCGGAACGGACACTGGCTTATAAAACAAACAAGCAACAAACAAAAAAAACATAGGAAAAAAAAACAGACAAAAAAAACAAAAGCGAAAAACAGAAGAAAAAAAAATCAATCGGGTAATGGATGCACCTACTTATTCCTTGAACCAAAAATGAAGCATAAAGAAAAGCATCTATGGCAACTTTCATTCCCTTTTCTATGTTTCCCATTTTGGTACCTTTTGTCCTTTTTCCAGCAGTTTTTCTTTTTTTCTTCCGTTGCTTAAACATGGAACTGTTCATTACCAGAAACAGAAATGACGGACTGAGTGTGGACAATCAACTAATTTCTGTGTTTGGTGTTAATGTTGTTCATGTGTGGAAAGATACAGTACTTGTGTAGAGAATGTAAATTTACAGCTATATTTTAAAACTAGTGGCTAATGGCAAACATTATTGTAATTCTTCACCGTTATGTTACCCTTGTCGATTTGATGACTCGTAAACGGACCAGTGGTCGTCTTTGAGAAGGCTAATGAAAATGTTCAATTTGGAACTTGGATGAAATTTTGAAAAATAAAATGTCACGCTATCGGGCAGATCTCCAGCGACCTGTCACCGGGTTGAAGACGCCGTTCACCAGAGCCTCAACCGGCCCTCCTCTTTACCTTTATAGTGAAACTGGCAGCCTTACGTTACTGTGGCCCTACTGAGCACGTGCCAATGCTGCTCAGGGCAATAGCACTAAGAGACAGCACTTGCTCTGAGTCAACCCTGCTGAACGCACTGAGACAAGATTACATTTGTTTTTTTATTTTCATTTTGTTTGTTTTTTGTTTGTTATATTTTCATGTTGTTGTTTTTTTTCTTCCAGTTACGTTGCTGGGTAGCTACAGCTTTTAAAAATAACCAATCTTTGTATTCGTTTAGAAAAATTTGACTGGTTTTGTGAATAAAAAGGAATGCATGTATTTGTGTCGAAAATTTAGAGCTCTGATGTTTGTCTATTTGTCTATTTTGCATGTTTTTTTAAAAACAACTTGGTTTGATAAAAAAAAAAAGAAGAAATATTGAGTTAAAATTTTCCATAAATTGGTTGAAACTGTTCCATTTTCTTTCATGATTGGATGTTAAAGAGAAAAAAATCTGAAAGATCCTCCCAGGAAAGGAGCTCATTAAAAGTAAATCAGGCGGCGGTATGGATCACCGTCATGTCCTGGGTTTGACAAAGATATTTCTCTCACTGCCTATGTAATAACTTCCTATAATATAGTGGAATGACCTTGCTATGCTAAAATGTAACCAAAATTATTTAAAAGATGTTTGAATAAGAACTATTTTGATTGCGGTGTTTCTTCAAAAATGCATGAAACCTCCTGAAACCTCCTGCTAAATGGCGTTTTTTTTATTTTTACTCAATGATTTTATTCCCTTTGTGACATTCAGGCTACTCCCTGACATTTACAGCCACAACACACAAGCAGGACATCATACATAGTCATGGCTTACTAATGGGAAGGTTTGCCATCAGAGCTCTAGAGCCTGTAATGAAGAAGTCTGGGTGACGTGTTTGTGTGTGTTTGGGGCTGCGTTATAGAGGGTAAATGAAAGTTTGGCTAAAGATAAGTGACAGTAGCACTGAGCGTTTTTAAAAAACTCTCAAAAAAAAGTGGTCAGTCTCACATGGGTCTTAATGTAATTACTGATTCTAAAGCCTCAGGTCTGTGACACTAGAGTGAATTTCCATTTCCTGCAAAGTGGTGATTTTCAGTGATTATTTTTCCACGGCCCTGTAGTCTCTCTTTCATATCCAGGTGGGGAGGTGGATGCAGATTTCTGCCGCAGCCGATCTACTGAGTGTTTTTAATTAGTTGATATCCACAGTGGAAGGCCCAGTGTGGTCGGCTTGTGCATGAGCTCGTGATCAGCTTGGCGAGCGAAGGGTTGGAGAGTGTAGCTATACCCCCCCCCCCCCCCCCCCCCCCCCCCCTGTGACAGTGCTGGGCTAGTGCCATCGCCATGGCGATGAGGGGAGTGTGTGCATGAGATGTGTATGTGCGTGTGTGTGTGTGTGTGTGTGTGGCTGTGTGTCTGGGGGGGTTCGGCTGAGGCCTTTCATTATTAATGTGCACCGCGGCGTCCTTACCTCCTCTGAGCCCGCACAGCTCACTGCCTGACCTGCCATCCAAGGGAGAGGGAGGGGGGGGGGGGGGGGGGACTGAGATAAAGAAAGAGAAGTGAGCCAGAGAGAAAGAACGAGACGACCAGCATAGAGTGTGGAAGCAGAAACCACTGTAGAGTAGAAATACTCTCGCCGACTCTTCCTCAACGCTCACACTTGAAAAAGAGACACGAGACGACTTGCGCCAGATTAAGATTTCCAGCTGGGGAGAGAGGAGGCTTTGGGTGTGGTGGTTGCAGGTGAGCGTGGCTCCTGCCTGCTGAGGTGAAGCAGCCCGGGAGAGCAGTGGCGTGGAGGAAGGGGGAGGGGGGCGCGGGGGCGGGGGGTCAGGTGGTGGTGGCGGCGGCGGGGGGCTGTCTCCATGCAGAGGGGTGCACGGCTTGGTGAGCAGGCCTGTCACACTGGGAAAATCCTGGAATCTTATCACCGCCTCACAGACACTGAGCCGCACTGATCTACTCACCCTCGTTGCCAGCAGACATGCCCTTCCCCCCATCCAAATGCCCCTGCACAGGCTGGCCCCCTCCTCGGCTCGGCTGCCACCTTCTTCGAGACGAGGGGAGATAGCAGGAACTGATGCAGTCCAATTGTCGAGGAGGGAGGAATGCTGCCCGTAAAATGTGGCCAGCGTGAAGTGAAAAAAACACAGTGAGTTATTAGGGCCAGGGCGCTGAGGAGCCGGCGCTGACCCTCGTTTTACTGGTCGACTGTTAAATGTAAATCAACTCCCAGAGACGGACGTAATGTGACACGAGGAAAATAAAGAGACAATTTCCGAAGTGTTGTGTTACCAAACAAGTTGTTGTCTAGACGGTTTAGACTCACTGAATGAAAATACACTTCATTCTCGATGGACAGTGACGATGATTAAAATAGTGGGAATGTTATTAGTTAAAAAGTTATTACTAAATAAGTGACATTTAGATTTATTTCTGATTATTTTTGTGATTATTTTTGTAATGCAGGAAAAGGAGGAAAAAGTTTGTTGCCTTAGCGTTCACTTTATTTTTCTCTCACTACTTGTTCTACCAGGAAGTTACAACAGCAAAAACAAAGACAACAGACTTGCACAAGTTGTTGTGCAAACAACACTACAACACAACTCTGTCCTTTTTAAATTATATGCATGTAAATCCACTTTAGCAGTTTTGTATAACAGTCTATGTAATTCAATGGTATATGAAGAAATATACGGATTAGGCTACGAAACTCTTCTACTGCGTAATTGTAAACAGGCACAGGGATATTATTGATTACACATATTATCTGTTCTGTGCTGAGCTCTGTTTGTGTGCACCACAGAAATCAGTACAGTTACACTCCTGTAAAATACTGATCAATTCAGATTCATTCAAGTTCTAATCTCGTTACTTCATGGACAAGATAACTAACAATAACAACAGCTGTAGCGATCCTCAGGTTAAATAAAATAAACTGATAGGACGCTGTCACCAAACTCTAGCGTCACTGCAGTGGGGGATCTATGATTTTCCTAAACCAGGGGCCATAAAGGGGCCACAATTTACGCAGAGGGGCCAATTATATGTCCAACATCCATGCACACGTCCTGATTCAGCAAGGTGCACTTTGAAGTCAATCCTTGTTTGCTGTAAGCTCTGTCCCTTTGACCAAAACAACTCATCACTGAATATATTTTGAAAAGTGTTCCCCTGTTCCAGCACAATGTGTTCTTCAAAAAAGTTTCGGAAAGGAAGTAATCTAAATATTTAATTTAAATATTTTGCTAGTTAGTGCCTTTTTTAAAGGCAACTGGCAGATGAGAAAACTGGCAACTAAAGAAAGTGCAGCAGATACTTATATATATATATATGTGTGTGTGTCAACAATTAATGTCGTTTTTGAGCATGGTTAAACTTACTTGGACAAACCTTCTTGGTTGAGTGAGGAAATAAGACACATTTTTATGTTTTTATGTGTCTATCGAGGGACCACATGACATTTTATCTCATGAGAATAAATGTGACTTTTGCAGTGACATTAGAGCTCAACGCGTTAACTAGCTGAGGGTGAATCTCCCTTTGGTTATGAGTGATTAAAATGTTTACTCTTTCAGCCGCTGCCACCACCACAGGCCACCCACACACCTCTCCACACACACGTACAGTTTACTGGATGAGAGAAGATTCCTTCAAGCTGTCAGGGTATTAGTATCAATTTGTTGAACTCATGCAAACAGATATTACAATATTATTACATTAACCAATCCACTGCATCATTATTCTAAACAGTAGCATATACAGAAGCTGATACAAAGCTCTCACAAGACTAAAGTCTTACACTTCTGAATAATCTAGAGTCAAACATTGTGCGCATACGTTGGAATGAATACACAATCTATCTTAACCCAACCTGGAGTTGTGTTAGAATCACAATGACCTTTCATTCAGCATTTGATTGACCTTTTTAACCTGACGCACCAGATAGTTAGAATCATGAGTATTTTTGCTAATATGCCATAAAAAAGAATTAGAAGCTGTGATAATCTGTATTTGGTGGAGAGCTGTTCAGTTTCAGTCTTTTTAACTTCTCGTTCCAAGTGGTTACTATTAACTCTTAAAGAGAAATCAAATAAGAAGCTCAGGGCCTGTTACATTGGAATCATTGTAATAAATGCTGGTCCACACCTGCAATGCACAGAACGTAGAATTCACCTTCATTCATAGAATTGGACGTAAGCTGACAAATAACCATATATCTTCTATATTAGGTATCAAATAATGAAATATATGGTCACTGAGAAGAAAAGTGGACGATTTACTGTTTGTTGAATGATCCGACATTTGTATTTGAGATCTTCTGCTTTTCACACACTTATGTTTTTTATTTGAATATAAAACCACACAGTGACCATTAGTATTTTTGTAACACAACATGAAAAATAGTTAAGGGCAGTCTGATACATCTGGAAATCAATAAAACAAGTGATAACCGAATCTGGCAGATTAATTGCCGGCAGATTTCTCTCCCTCCATCAGTTTCTACTGTTGGAATATATTATTGATAAGCAGCGGAGCTTTAGGGATGTCTGAGAGCATGTTCATCAGAAAGAAAATTACAGAGGATCAGCACAATTTACGAGTGACCTTGCTCAGGGGGGCCTTTAAGCCATTTAGCTCCTCTTCGGGTTTTTTCAAGCTGTGTCCTACACCTGGTAAAACATCATCCCGACTCTATTGGAACAACCGGTGTAATCAAAACCACTCACAGGTTAATTACTCCCATTGTTAAAATAACAATTAACACAGAAACTTACCGGGCCTGTGCGATCAAGAAGGTTAATAGAGAGTAACTTGTTGCCGTGACCCTTTAAAAGGCTCCTTCAGTGCCCGTCCAACACGGACACGTTTCAATCACGACGGACAATAACAGACTTTTCACAAGCTGTGAATGGAAATCACATTGTTAATTTGTGGGTAATTACTTTCAGTAAGACACACTTTTGGTCACTTTAATATACAGTGCACTAGCATGGAAATAACATGTTCTTCAATACACATTAAATAAACCCAGTTGTCTGTAATAAGGACCGTTATCAGAGCATTTAATGCGATGTTTTCAAACCTCAGTAGCCGTGGACGCTGCTGCCAGGACATTACACTATTACCCACTGTTAGATCCTGATGGGATTTTATTGGAAAGTAATTTACAGTGTTAGTACAGAACTGCACTGCAAAATAAAGTCAAACCAATGCGTTATTTCCTTTAATCCTCGTTAGAGTTTGTCAGAAAATAATAATGAATGAAATATAATTTCTAGTTTCGACTAATTTGATAGTAAAGTTTGTTACGTCCTATTTTGCTCTCTAAAATAACACACTTTCCATCTTAACTCATGAAGATGTATTCAAACCCCTGAATTATGAAAATCAAAATATACAAGGACCTGACTCTGAACCAATGGCACGCTGCCTTATAGGTCAACCAGTAGAACGAGGCCGTGTCTGACGAGGGCTCATAGCTCAATCGCCAGGGTTTTAATATCCATTTGTTTGTATGCGGCCCGAGAGGCTCTCCTGCAAGGCTCGCTGCCAAAATCTCCCCCAACCTTGGACGACGCGAGCCGCGGACTCTGAGTCTGCGCTAAAGCTAAATAAATCTCAATAAATCATTCTCAACCACACGGGTGTTGAAGCGTCGTCTAGTAATGTTCTCTGCAAATAGACTGAAAGCCTAGAACGTAAAAAGAAGAAATAAACCAATAAACCAAACCGCAGATTTCATATTTTACTTGTAACTCCACCATAAAGGTGCACAAAGGTCAGAAGATCTCCTGCATGGTCAGAATAATTGTTTGGGTGTGCAAAAAACAGACACATGCTGCGTGCACACACACAATGAACAGAACAAGGGGCGAGGTTTGAAATTCACTCATGCACTAAATTATACACAAACATAAACACATAGACTTCCGAAGAGACAAAGACACACACACACTCTCTCATTCTCCCTCTCCTTCTCTCACTTTCTCTCTCTCTCTCTCGCACGCACACACACACGCACACACACACTCACACAAACACTCACGAGGACACGTAGGAACAGATTAAGTCCAAATCAATGGCTGTGGCTGGACTGGGAGAGAGATTTCACCCTGGGTTCTCGTTAAGGTCTGACACATGCGGCAAAGGCTCGAGGGAGTGTTATTACCAGGGTGATGGTTGATAAGACGCTCGTTTCTCCACGGTGCGTCCCACGGGAAAATGCATCGTGCAGCCATGGAAACCATAAGGCTAGGTGTTATGCTATAATTGGGCCAGCTTTTTTAACGGTGCAGCTGCACTGCCAGGTATGCCTCGGTCTTCAAATGAGAAATTATAGAGGAGCCGCGGCAAAGGAGATGCAACCGATTTTTCTAGAACCTTTTTTTATTTCCTCCTGTGCCTTTCCTTTTGGATTTTTGGGATCAAATGGACTTTTACAGAGAGGAAGTGACAAAAGGGACAATTCGGTTAAATATTAAAACAATACTTCCGCAAAATGAAGTAATTAACGTGACTTCATGAATAATTGTTCCCGTGACCGGAAGGGGTCCGTGTTTGATTGAGTGCGTTAACGTTCTTCTCTTCGGGCTGGATCAGGAAACGCAGCATAAGATGGAGGAAGAAGACCAGGGGAAAAGGAAGAGGAGGAGGCGGGGGGAGGAGGAGACGCCGGGGAAAGAAGGTCATTGGCCAATCCCTGCTCAGTCTCTGTAACTTGGTTGATTACGATCAATTTCCCTGGTATCGATGGCCTCCCTGGCCCTGAGCTACACTCCCTCCTGCATTTTGCATGGTACGTGCTTTGTGTACCATGACATGACTCACACTCCACCGCACCTTCTCCCCAATGCCTGGCTCTCTCCTGCACCTGCAGCCCCCCCCCCCCCCCCCCCCCCCAAGACCTGGCCTTGAGACACATCAACAGCTGGGTTCTTGATGAGGGGCGTTAAAAAAAAAAAAAAAAACTCCCCAAAATCTAGGTTAATGCAGCATCTTTAACAGGATTTGTTTGTGAGGTGTGAAAAGTTTGGGTGGTGTGCTGCAGCAGTGCAGGTGGAAGAGAGATCCCTTCTTTCTTCTTTTTTTCTTTCCTGTCTGCGCTGCGGAGAGATTGAGCCCTTTCGCTAAAAAAAAACCAGAGAGTCAAGGTGGAAATGATGAGATTGAGTTTGGTCGTGATGCGCTGGACCGCAAGCCCCAAATCTGGATGTGTTCTGGGGAATGCGAAACTGTCCTCCCTCCAGCATGTGCGAGGGCGCATCCCGCTCGCTCTATCTCTGCACACTTGGCACGCTCTATCCGAATTAATTGCATCTCTGCGAGGGGGAGAGCGAGATGGATAGAGAGGGAGAGCGAGCGGGGTTTAGTCCTTCTGTTGGGCTGGTCTTGCTACAAGGGGAGTCATTTAAAATTCTGCCTCCCATGCGGCTCCTGGTTTTTACTTTAATGACCCCCCTCCTCTCCCCCTGCTTCTTTTTTTTTCTTACCCCATGACTTTCGTGGATTTGGTGCTGCACACTCAGCTTCCTGTGGCTGCACGCCGCTGATACCCATCTTGTTTATGCATGTATACAACTAAATAATGCCTGTTTATTGACCGGCATCAAGGCCAGTGGTCACAAAATATTGTTTTGCGCCTTCCGACTCCGGATCTACTCCTTCTCCTCGCTCCCGTCACGAGACAGAAAACGCTCCACCTCCACCCCCGTAATCAACAATGCAGCAATCAACCGTCTGACTGTGTTGTCCATGTTTGTTTGTTACATGAGTGCCACCTATTCTGCAGGAAAATGGCTCCAGCACCTGTTGTCTGCGGAGAGGGATGTTAAGATTTAAGAAAGTATAACGCTTGGGTATCAAAAGCACGTGTGTAGAGGTTAATAATTCATCAAGTCACAACCATTACAAATACACTGACCTATTGTACAGAGGTCCACGACTAGAAATTGAAAGTATACATATGTGTGTGATTGTGTGTGTGTGTGTGTGTGTGTGTGTGTGTGTGTGTGTAGCGGAGGTAGCATAAGGCCCTGTGGATTTTTAACTGCCGCAGTGTTTACCGGGGCTACAGCGAAGCTTCATGAGGCACAATAGGAAATGGCCCCAGTAAGATAAAGCAGATCCTTCTGCATGATTTGCTGTAGGGGTCTTTCTCTCTCCTTCACTCTCTCTTTCTCTCTCTCTCACACACAAACATACACACACACACACACACACACACACACACATCTGCGTGTGAGGTGGGGGTTGAGTGGCGTGGGCTGTAGGACAGCGACGGCCCACAAGGTCAGAGTAGGCAGTGTATATGGTTGTTTTTCTCAGTTTTTTCTCTCTCTCTCTCCCTCTCTCTCTCTCTCTCTCTCTCTCTCTCTCTCTCTCTCTCCCTCTCTCCCTCTCTCAGTGGTGGAGCTGCGCGCTGCCTCCCCAGGTCTCTCATCTGGTCAATACCACCACGCAGCTTCTAAAGATCAATGCAGGGTCAATACCTCTCAGACGCCTGCCTCTTTGTGCTCTCACTGATTTAGCTACCACCTACCCAGGCCATCTTTTTTTCTTTTTTTTTTACTTTTTCTTTCTCCCTTCCCTGATTTTGTATGACCTCAGCTCTCACTTAAATATGTGAACCTGCTGAAATTAGAGTCGCGGCGATAATTCTGTGGGCCGTGATCGCACATTTTCTGCCAAACAGCTTCAACCCCCGCCCCTTATCAGGCACGTGTTATCAGGTATTGTCTGCAGAAATGTACAAAAATGTTCATGTTCTAAAAGAAAAATTAAAAAAGGTATTTTCATTCCAGAGTGAAGCCATGAATCATGATAGTGTGACGTACCAGCTGAACAGTGCAGTTCTGCAGACTTCCTCAGTGATAACGTTATTCTAATTCATGTTTTTTCAGGTTCAGGCCCTCGATAAGAACTCATTCTGAAGACGCCTGCTCCACCTGTAGACGGGGCTAGGCTTAGTCTAAAAAGTCCAGACTCTACCATAATGGAGCTTGAGGCAGCTCATACAGGACAATCAGTCATGCATGCTATCAGCTGACCCATGAGCACGCAAGTTACAATCAGACTGACAATAAGTCGGTCTGTTCAAGCCGGAGTGGCTCACGCTCTTTCCTGCAGCACTTTCACAGATCTGTTACTTCTACCACTGATCCTGACCACGACCACGACCGAGATGATGATTGGTGTTTGTGAAGATTTCCTGCACAGCTCCTCTTTCTGTCTGTGCTCCTGCTGGTTTTAACACAAAAAAACAGACTTTGAAAAAACAGGATATAATGAATCAAATCTATAATAAATAGTAATAAAACTATAATCTCAAGTAAGCTTCATAATTATTATGTAAGTGAAAGCTTCAAGCCCCCCCCCCCCCCCCTTTCCAGACAGAATGTACATAATTTGCTCTGGACATTTTTCTGTAAAGTGAACATGTCAGACTTGGACAATCTCCCGATTCTTTCTTCATATGTGAAAGGAAAACCCTAGAAAATTTCCAGAGAATGTTCCCCAACATTTGTTGACGTTTAAACCTGTTAACTGCTTTAAATATCCATATTTATTTTAAAACAAGGCCCTCCATAAAGGTTCTTTGGACACTCTCCTTTACTTTGATACAAATATACAAAAGATGCAACAATCTCTCTCACTATCTCAGAATAATATATTTACAGCAAGCATAATAATGGAAATACAGCCACACTCCACATTTAAAGAAATAGCTACAGCTTTCTGATTTGTGGAAAGGAATTAAACATCCCAACCCTTGTTCCCAGCAAATACACACCACCCTCCTCTGAACATGAGTGAGAAAGATTCCCCACAGATGACCAGAGTTTAAGGATGGCAAGGTTTGTACTCACCTATTTATATTCAATCCCTGATATGGTTTTAATATGTTGGTCGTATCATTATTTATAGAATTGTGTCTAATGAGCCATTAGCACTATCGGGGCTGTTGTTATTAGACTGAAGCTGTAGATTGACGGCAGTTTGACATCTGTTGTTATTCCATAATTAAAGGCAAGTTTTATGATCCACAGAACAACTCACATTATTTATACACAGACAAATGTAACAGAAAAATAGGACGGCATTATGTGTCATGATCTGCCCCTCTGAGTAACTTCATAGGGAGACTATGCTTCCTGTTTTATTTTGAAATCTCTAACCTGTATTTTGTTGTTTTACTTCCTGTTTTATTACTTTCACCTGTTGCCCATATTTCCTATACATACATTTTGTATTTAATGCTGCAGTCACAGACGTTGAGCGTAAACAAAATACATGGTGACCACAAATCCTTTCACACACACACGTAGATTTGAAAGTAACCAGCTACTTGTTAATATTAGGTAACTTTTTGGCATAAATTTACATGAAAAACAGGTTTTCAGACATGATTATTTTAATTAAATACTGATAAATATACTTCTGGTAAAATGTTTGGTTAAGAGTTTACAATTTATTGTGTACACTGCCGTGGATGTCGCCATTGTTGTTTGATGTCAGACAGCGGCTCCTCCGAGAAGATGGAGAGCGGTGTACCATTGATCCTTTTCCAGCGGGAGGTCAGAAAATCTGTTTTCTATGATGTGTGGAACGTGACATAAATCTGAATTGTCCTCACTCGGACTGATTTGTTTGTGTGTTTGTTCCCCAGAGTTTAACTTTGCAACATCTTGAAGTCTTTGTTTATGTTCATATGTTTTTTCCGGTGCATCAGCCTGCAAGCAACTGGCCAACTCAGACTGCACGCTAGTGTAAATTTTTTTTTTGCATTTCAACGTTGTTTTATTTAAAACCCAATTTTTCTTTATTCCTTATTTTGAAAAGCTGAATAAGTATGATTCATTGATAAGACACAAGGGGGAAAACAATATTTTTCAACACTGAATGAATCACAAACACAAGCCAAACACAGTAAGCCATTAAAAAACACCCACAGCTCCATTTGGCTTCTGCTGGAGACTCAATACTCTTTACTAAAAAAACTGGTAGAAATAAACAAACAAACAGTATTAAAACTGTAATTTGACCAAATGTTGGCACCGCAAAGATGATCTTGATTTAACATGACTATATTTAGCTCCACAATTCATTCATCGTCTCTAATTAGCAGAACAACACAAAGAGTAATGATGCAAAACAACAGCATGAGACAAGAGAGAACAGGAACAACAGAGGTGCCAGTCTAGCTGACTCGTGAGGTTCATCAGGTGGCTTATAAAATGCTGCATTGGTGTGAGAGTCCCAGTCAATAACCTCAGATGTATTTCACAACTTTTTTAGGATATAACCTCAGAGTCCACACTACCACGTTTGAAACGGCATCAACTCTGCTTCGCCTAGCGTCCACACTTCTCCTGAGTTTGGAAAAGCGGGTGGCCCACTTTAGTTAAAAACTTCGGGGCAGCACGATAGTCGGGACGGGCAGAAACAGAGAATTGTGTAAGCGGTGACCTAGACACTCACAACCGCTTGCTGACGGGGTCTTTTCGGGTCATGACATAACCTCCGCTGATTCGTCAGGCTCCTATCGAATGACCCTCTTCTGGAAGAAAACAAGTGACGCCTCTACCAGTGTAGAACACCACTAGATAATCAATTAGAAGCGTTGCTGACCCCGTTGTCTCCGCTAACAGCTGTTGTGCATTTAAAATCGTTTACAAAGATACAGCTGTTTACGTGAGCAACAATTCAGAGTTGTCACGTTGATACACATTTTCAGGTGTGTTAGTTTGGACGGGGTTTCAAACTTATACTGAGCCAAAACCCCCATATGGACAGAGATTGTATTAGTTTGAAAATGCCATAGTAGTATGGTAACTATACATAGCCACAGTAAATAACCTCAAGTCTATTTCACAACTTTTTATAACAATATTAATATTACCTTTATTTCTATAGAACTTATCTAAACAAGGTTACAAAGTGTCACAAAATCCATGGCTAAAAATTAATGACCTAAAGGGCAGTTAAATTTTAAGCCCATCTGCCTCGGCCGGATGGAGTGAGCAGAGAAGAATGGCGCAGAGGAAAGAGGTGGGTGGCAAAGAGGGGAGAGAGGAGAGAGAGGAGGGACAGTTGTAAAACCATCACATTTAATCTCTGTCAGACTGGTTTGTTCTAATGAAAATAATAATCTTCAGTTTTAGGAGAGTAACATCCGGGTCTGACACAGATCCTCGTTTAACCCAGGTTTTATTCTGTAGTTTACACAGTAACAGATGTTCTTTAAATGCGTCGCCTGAAGCTGTGTGTAGTTTCCGTAGTTTACAGAGGCCCCTTAAACGCATCACCTTCAAACGATCCGTCGGTGCTACAGAGCGGCTGCTGCTGCTGAACACGTGCACTCGACTGAATAGTTTGGAGGGAACCTAAATAATGTTGAGGAGTTGAAGTGGGACAGACGCAGGAAACTACCAAACTACTTTGGGAGAGAAGTTATCGTCCAGTGAAACTACCATGTGTGTTTCATTCCTAATGGTGAGGATTATCCAGGTGAGTTCACTGCTTGACTCAGTTGATGAGCCTTAAAACTTTCTTCAGTTGTATGTTACATTGTTTCAGGTAATAAAATCAGTGAGGATGTTCTATCTCATGTGAAGGGAATATACTGTAATTGATATTAACTCGTTCAGTGCCTGTTCTAAACCTGCCTTCTCTCTGGGCCTGTGTTAAAGCTCTGCAGCTTCTTCAGAATTAATCCTTGTCATTAGGAAGACAAGCTGTTCTGCAATGTACCGGCTCTTTGTGTTGTTTGTGCGCTGCATGTTGTGAGCAGAGCTTTTGATTCACAGTCTTCTGTTCAGAGTGAAGTTAAAAAAACATTGTGTTCATCCTACCTGGTGTATCTGCAATGGAGATCTTTGTCCTTTGAACAGCAACGATTTAAATGAAAAGCATCAATTCATACCCTACCTGTTTATACCTGTTAAGCAATGCTAACTTTTTATATTTTATATGAAGACGTCATAATGATGTCATTTATACCATATATTGTCAAAAGACTGGATCATCTAAAAAAGCTGTAGATTTTCTGTAATGTTACCGAGAAAGTGAATGCAGTAATACATGGTCTAAAATCTGTTTCTGACTTCATAGTAACTTCTTCATAACACAACTTCTTCATATAGCATCATATGATAGGGAATCATTTTGTGATTCATATACCAGTTTTTAGATTGGTCTATATTATTTGTAGAGACATCTTGAGCAATATGTATTTCTGTATTCATCTTTCCTGACCTTTGACCCAAAGTTTATCACTTGGCGATGATCTCCTATCTATGGATCCCCCCACGCACAGACACACACACTCACACACTCACACACTGCCCCCTGGTATATAGTGTGCAGAAAGTCAGCAGATCTGATGTGTGAACACAGCAGGGGATCCCCCGCTGGATTAATAATGAAAAAAAGAAAAAGAAAAGAAACATCTCTTGAGGAAAAAGCAGCGTTTGTAGCTGTAAGACCTGATGCTGTGGTGTCGATGTGCTGTAAACAAAATCACGATCTCCGCAGCAGAATCAATAGTTCACTTCCTGCTTCTGCCTGCTGCACCATCTCTCACCTGAATCCTGTGGAGGATTAGTGGCTGTTGTGAACGCGTCTGATCAGAGTCTCTGGCTGCGTTGATCATGTGTGAAAGGCAAACTGTGGAGAGAGCCTGGAGCCTGTGGAGAACTGAAAATGGCTTTTTATAAAATATTTGGAAAAACAATTTATCCTATGAAATGTTAATTCAAATGCAAACAAGGATAATATCCTTCATGAAATTGCGAGCATGCCTTTTGTAATTCTCAGAATTTCTCTTTAATGGGCCCAAACCACAAATGCTACCGTCAAAGTCTTTTAAGGCAGTTTTGCTGGGAGCAACACGGCACTTCCAGTCGTTAGTGTCTTTCTCTTTGGTTTTTCTTATTCCCGAACAGCCGACAGACCCTGAGCCATTAGAGGGGATATCTCACATCAGCCCGCCCCTACTTACCACCACCTCCTGACCCACTGGTGACCTCACCTTTGCCACGGATGCAACACCTTAACTCAGCGTGGTGGTAAAATGCAGGTGTCAAAGCCTCTTGGCAGAAGAGCGTCACATTGCACACATTAGTGAACGTTTGAGTACGTGTGAGCGTCGCAGAGGACCGCACATAGCATCCCGTGAGGCCTGAGCTTGTTTAGACATCAGGGGGTATTTTTTTTTTTACATGGTCAGCGTTATTGAAATATGTGGAAAAATGGAAAAGATGTGCTTTACTGATGTGTGCACACCAGATGAAATTCACTCAGAACATTTGAAAACAACTGACTGAAGTCTCCCAAATTCAGATTTCAGATCAAAAGACAAATATATGAAAATGTCTTGTGACAGACCATGAGGCTGAAAAACAAATAAAATAGAATAACCGAGGATAAATAATGGAAATAAACCAAAGTGATGATAGATGAGGCTTTGATGAATATTCAATACAAAAAACATGCTGGTGGAAGAAAACAATTTCAGATCTGATGTAGCCTGTTGCAGCGTGTTGTTGAAGAAACGGATTTCAGTGGACGGACGCATCATAATCAAATGTGGCGTCGCGCACCCTTTGAATCTCCAGCCGCAGCCGGCCGACATCCCCTCTCCCAAAGTGACGGATGATTGGAAGGCCCCTGTGGAGCCCGATGACATTATGGTAATTGTCATTACTGGGGTTGGAGTGCGTGCGTGACTGACGCCATTAGAGAAAGTGCAATTACAGTAGGCTTTGGTGACCTTGCTGACTAGCCGAGGTCAGGGCTTCTCATTAGAGTGTGGTGGAAGGCAGCCCAGTGTCTCCACTGTGCCAATCAATAAGAACGTAGGGTGGTCGGCGCTAATCATAGCTTTGACGCAGCCTCACGCTCTGCCACCCCCCCCATCACCACACATCCCCACCACCGCTTCCTCTGGTCCATCTTTTAGCTCCCTTATTACCAGAGCACTAGCACCTTGTTATACTCCACCACTCAATGATGGCGAAAGGGGTTTTAAACACAGAGATGTACATTATAAGGCACATGTGGCAAAAAATTCACTTATAGGGAACGGCTCGGCATTGCTGTTATAAACCCTCAGGCACTGATGCTACGGCAAGTTATTTTAAAAATAATGTTTATGCACATATTGATCATGTGTTGACCTCCAAGATCTTGTGTTATTAATATAGAATCTCTTGAAGGAACAAACCGATGCTCACGTTTTGTGATGTCATGTCTGTCTGCTCCTCAGATTTGTATTCAGTAGCCTGTAGCACGTGCCTGTTTTCAAACATGTCCTTTCACATCCGTCTGTGTTCAGTTTCGACTGGTGTATAATCAACAGGTTTAAAAAAAAAAATGGACAGTAAAACCCCGGATTTTTGTAAACGTCTTTCTCTGTTTTCTGTAGTGAGGTGATGTAACATATGGACCTCTACTCCTAACCCCCTAGATGATGTCAACATTTGTTAGCAGAGATACTGAGCTACCCAGCTCAGATAAAAGTGGGCCTTGCCTGAACGTGAGAAGACATCTCTATTGATTTGTGTTTATTTATAAATCTCCTCTCCGACAGTTACCAGCAGATCTGTCCCTTCTGGACCGGAGTGTTGGGATGCATCAGACAGGCTGATCCATATAAACCGTTTCCCTTGGTTTGCCAATGTTTTTCATCGTATTGATTGTTTTAACTAGTATGAACGCATGAATCAAACTTAATGAATTGACTAAATACATAAAGATATATCAAACCTTTACCTGTGTCATATCGTGAAAATGTTAAAATAAGAAATTATCTATTTTTCTCGTTTTATTGAGTGAGAAGGTTCAGAAATTCTTAGTTGTGTCATTTATAGTTCACTGGTGCATTCACTGGTCTAGACGCCAGCAAAAGCAAATTATTAAAATGTTTCATTTGACTTCAGCTGCCATCAAATAGATACTGAAAAAGTAAAAATATTATATATATATACTTGTTTGTATGTTTAACAAATTTGTTTAAAAAAAAAATTGTAATCGCTGTATAACACAGACTGCATATCAAGATGAACGACATGACAGCTCCCCAAAAGTGAAGCCAAAACATCTGGATTGCCCCCTGGTGGCTAGCTGCAGTATAGGTCATAAACAATGCCTCATCCATGTGGGCAGATGGGACAATCCAAGGAACATGTCATAAATACGTTTTTGCAAGATAACGACAACCACATGTTGGATAGTTGGGCTTCGTTTTTTGTAAAGCGGGGAAAGTTGACACATGTTGATTAGTAGTGAATATGAGCCTATTCCTTTCTGTTGTGTCATGAACCTTCTGTTGTTCAGTGAAAGTGATGGGGAATGGCCGTACAGCATCTGGTGTGTACCCACATGCTGTACATCAGGTAACAACCAGTATCTGATTTATATCTGATGAGGTTTTTGGGGGAAATTTATTTCTGTCACTCCAGCGTCGGCTGCTGAGCCCAGGGTCTTCTTTCTGGGGAAGAAAAAGTCAGAGCCTAAACCAACATACCCGACACAGTACAATGTGAGTTGGCTAACTGAAATAGAACAGTGCAACATAAACCTAGTGCACGCTGCAGTTAAGACTTCTATTTAAGGTGTCGGTTTCGACTGTACACTGATGCTGCACTGAGTTTGTTAAATTTGAACACTGTACTGCTCTTATTATTATCATTATTAACCTGTAGGATCTGTTTCCACGTGGGTTACAGAAGAACTTTCATTCAGCAGTTTTTACCACATTTCATCGAATGAGATGAACTCTTAAAAAACGCTGATCACCGGGTGCCTCTGCACTGAGAGTGTGTCGCAGTGTGCTCGGTCCACAGTGGTAGCTGGTCTGCATTGTGGCTCGGGGGCAGGCAGACAGGCTGTGATTCAGTTGTCTGCAGAGATGGAGGGAGAGGGGTGGCTGGTTCGAAGACTCCACATTCGCCCACAGTTCCTCACTGTTTGCACTCCACGGAGCCGCCCATTAAATCAAGGTCCCCTTCGACAAAGATTGCAAATCATGCCCCCGATGGCCCCCTCCACCCCCACCGCCCTGCTCCTTTGTCCCTTTATCATTCTTTGCTCCGTTTCCTCTCTTTTCTCTCCTGCTCTGTCAGACTTATTTTTCCAGGTACTAGTCAAATGGGAAAACACAGTGTTGCATCTCCTGGCGTCTGTGCAGCTCTCCCTGTGAAGATGGAATAAAGACCTGTAAAGGTTTTCTGATTGGTGGTGGGGACAGTAATTGCAGCTGAGGTGTAAAAGTAACATCCCATGACTATTGAGGCTTTTAGTGGCTTGTTTGCTGAGAACACGCTTGTGTTATTTTGATCAGTGGGGACGGTAGGATCATAATCTTTAGCCGTGCTGGCTGTTTGGCTCTGGGGATGTCAGTGTTGGTCTGTTCATACACTACTTTGATCCACACTGAAATAACTGAACTGTTGGATGGATTATTGTCATTATTTTTTTATACAGACGTTCATGGACCCGAAAGGATGGATCCTCCTGACTTTGGTGATTGCATTAAGTTTTCACCTCACACCATCATTATATCTGGTGGCACTTTCACACTGTCTTGTTTTTGACCGGACCTTCTCACTTTTCAATTTAGTCCAGACAAAATTAACAATGGTAAGAGTTGCCTGACAGACCAAAATTGTATACGACCAAAAGAGGTGGTCTCTATCCAGACCCAAACTGAATCATGGTTCTGTTGGTTTGCAGTGTGAAAACACTTTTTCGGGATAGTTTGGAATTTCGGACCAATTGCAGGAAGTTGGGACCTTGTAAACAACAGAAGATGAGACAGAGGTGGAAATGGCTCGCAGGTTAACTTGTAGTCTTCACCTCTGATAATATAATGTTATAACTTCCAGGATGTTCATATTCAAAAATGTTTCCACACATAAGTTCTGAGTTTGGTGTCATGGAACAGTTTGTTTCTGTTTTCTCCTTCGATCCATTCGTTTACGGACACTGACGAGGAGTCCATAGTGATTTGATTTTATAAAGACAATCAGTGGGATTCAAACACCCGGCCGGTCGCACTCGAATGACCCAAAGTCATTACAGACCAACTGTTGGTCCCGGTCAATTCGAGTGTTAGCTGAAATTGAAATAAAAAGTGACATCTCTACTGTACATGTAGGAGTGTGTTGGCATGTGTTGTGGTGCTGGCTCGAGCTGCCACAGTTGTTTTCCAAACACCTTTTTAAGAAAGCACCCTGAGATTGCCCCCAAGCTTTTCTATCTCTCCCTGCTGTTACACACACACACACACACACGCGCCAACCCTAACTGCTGAAGTTTTCTTCTATATCATGTTATAACTCAAAATATCCATTTGTAAATAGATGTGTGTTCTGCCATTGACCACAGATTTGATTTCAAGCCTGTAAAGCATTAAAAGTGCTTTTCACTCACCGTCGCAGTTTGCGTCCTGAGCCGTGTTCAGACATGAACTTAATTGTGCTGATCACATGTTTTTGCAGCACATTCACACCGACGCCGGCCTGTATCACACCGAACTTTTAAATCTCATCCTTCCATCTTTGTCGGTATCTTCTACATGTACCTATTTTTCCTCCAGAGATATTTGTGTTCTTTTAGTTGATTTTTAGCTCTGCGTCTATCATGTGTTACAAACATCATCTCACACTTGTGGCGATCCTCCGGATGATGTCCTGCTGTGTTCTCACAGAGGCTCATTGGACAGTATCCAGGGGCTGGCAGGAAACACTCAGGAGAATGTCCGGCGCCTCTGACTCTGACATTTGCATTCTCACAAACAGCTACTCTTGAAAATGTGTATTTATGATCATATTTGAAAGCAGATATAACCCTTCAGTCCTACTAAGTGATTAACAGATCATCAGTCTCAAAGAATAAAGCTGCTGATTCACTGTCAACAATTCAATAAAAAGACCAGAAGTTTCTCAGTACTTTTAATATTCCTCCACCAGTTTATGGCTCTCAGCCCAAAGCACATTGGTTCTTACTGAAATGTCAGGTGATTAAATAAAGTTTGAAATTAAAACACATCAGGTGACAAATATATAGCTTCATTTAAAAAAGGGCTCATTAATTTCCCAAATAGCCTGACCCCGTTCTGCCCCCATTATTCAAACTGGGGGTTTGTTGGTGCCCGTTTTCACCCACAGCTTTGGTTCTGGGATTTATGGCAGCTGGTGGGTTTATGTGAGATTAAATCAAAAATAATCTACAGTTTTCATGGTCTTTAATTTCTCTTATCTTCCCTGCACCTGTCACTCAGAAGTGTGCAGGTGTATTTTAACACAGAGTCAGACTCGGGCAAGAAATGTCTCAGTGATGTAACATTCAAAACCCTGCCCATCGGCAAAGGTATTGTTATCACCCCTGTGTGTGTGTGTGTGGTCTAATATCAAATTTGCCAAAGCAACATGGATAGAGAGAAGTTATATTAAATCAGAAAATGTTTCCACATCATATATCTTATAATATGTAAAAACGTCGACATTTAATATTCTATCAAATATAATCTCCAGCTACATTCATATTATGTTTCATGGCTTGATGAGCATTAAAAAGCAAGTCGTGATTAATATGTTTTACTTTATTTCACCAAAACTGAAAGTTGAGTGTGAAAGCAGAAGTGGAAGTTCAGAAATTAAAAGAAAAATCATTCAATTTTCTGCTGTCAACTGTTTGAGACCTGAGCAACTTAATAAAGGCTTCTGCTGCCAATCACATGCTCCTTGCTGTGTTTAACAGAACGTGGAGCGCCGCTGAAAAACACAAAAGACACTGTGTGATTTTTGTGAGGAGCACGTCATTCGTTCTGCTGGACCACGGGCCTCATGCAGTTTAAAGCTTATTGGAAACATGCACCCAACAGCACAACAACACAAAGGCTCATTGATTCATTTGAGATTTATTCAAATATATTTCCTTTCAGGAAAAAGGTAAAAAATAAAGGGATTTTTGAATTTTTTCATCAGCTCCAAACTACACTGCTCTACATAGTAAGAGGCCGTCACATTTGTTTTTCTCTATCTGCACAAGTGAAAACTCCACAGACCTTTCTGCTCGCTGTGTTGTCGATACATCGCTCCGCTCACTGGCTGTCTGTGGTTGTTCGTAATGGATTGTAAACCATGGTGCAGGCATACAGTGCTGCGGAGGGAGCCGCACCCCCCATACCTCCAGGCGATGCTCCAGCCCTGCGCGCCGCTCGCACTCTACGCTCTGCTTCCCTCTCTCGCTCGGTCCTTCCTCGTCTGATCGGCCCTACATCAGCCCCAACTCTTCTCCCCTGCGTCCCAAATCCAGGATTGACCTTCTCTCTGCAGCCTTAACTGCAGCGTCACAACCTGTTTTGCAGAATGCACATCACCGTCCCAAAATCGACCCCACATCCCCAGGATCCTTTGTCTTACATTTATAGATTGGCATTTGTCAATAGATTTATATTCAATCCTTAATTTAATCCTTTTCCAAATCGTTAATTTCACTTGCCTCTCATCATAGCTGTAATCTGTTTTTAATATCAATCAAGTCCCATTAATGCGTTCCATATACAATATTTCTCCTCTTTTAGATGAATTTGCTTTAATTTTATCTTAAAGTAAAAGCCTAACCCTATATCGTACAGTATGTAACTACAGCGTGTAGGGGTCTCACAATCAAAACAATAACAAAAGACCTAGTTTGATGCTGTTGTGAAGCAGCATGGGATCATGGGAGTTGTTGTCCTCACTGCCATCGCAGGCTCAAATCTACCCGACGCGACTCAGCTGCCAGTAATAACTTTTCATTTAAGTTATTTAACAGATCCATTACGAGGGACTAATACAAATCGTTGAAAGAAAAAAGTTTCGACTGGCTAATTGTGTGTCCTTTATCATGTTGGAAAACTTTATGGATAATTTAAGTCCACGAGTCAACAAAGTAGGTAACACAGGTCTAGTTGTTTTTAGGCGTTTAACACTAAAGTACAAAATGTTCAACAGTAAATATTTAGAAGAAACAAAGGCAACTTGGATCTTGATGATAAAAAAAAGGTTGTCTATAACTCAAAATATCCATATAGGACAAATGTTACTTGCACCACCGCTGCATCAGAACGTTACTAGAAACCCCATAAATATCATGGAGCCGAGGCTCGGGAGAGGATATGTGGAGATGCCACCAAGCCAGAAGCCAGCCCAACAAGGCAATCAGACTGGAGAGTCAGGTTGCCAACAATGACGCACACTACAGGAAAAGACTCGACAGCTCGTCCCCTCAATCAGCAACAACTTCAACCCCCCCTGATTGTATCACGGTGCCAGGATGAACTCAGGATGCACGGTTACTGACGTCTCTACATCAGTCAAATCGGGGTTATTTAAATATAGTTCCTAATAGAGGCCCTGCGTCTTTAATATGACCAACGATTTGTGACCAGTGATTTTATATTTAGATTAATTCCTCCTGTCTAAAAGTGTCTCACGCGCTCCCTCTCGTCTCCTCTGACCAGAGGCGGGCGTGTCCGGGCGAGTCGGGGATTATCAGGGAGGAAGAAAAGCTAAATGAGAATCCACCCAATTGCTCCAAATCAGACATTAAAAGGTTTGGTGACTTGTCCGATTTTTCCAGACAGACGCACGCACTTTACAGACTATGCCACAGCGCCATTAAGTACTGTGTCAATAATAGCTGCTCCGTAGGTACAGTATGTTCAGTGTAGGGCATTTTTGGCGATGCATCAAGATGTGTATCCCATTGACTAAGTGAATGATGATTTCATTCAATTTCACTATTCGACTCAACAAGGGTCTTTTATAAAGTAAGTTCTGAAATTACAAAATTAAAGACATATTAATATGTAGAGAAAAAAGCTCCCTTTTAACAAGAAGACACCTCCAGCAGAACTGGACTGGTACTTGAGGCACATAAAAGAAAACCCCATCTTTACTGTTACACCTCAATCAGGCAAGCATAACATTTAAGTAGTGATTGGCTGAAGTAAATCTGCTTGTTTCTTTCTCAACATCCGTTGTAGCTCACTTCCTGGTTGTACTTCTGTTGTTTGGCTTTTTGTAGTTGGGTTTTGGCTCCATGCGGTCAAGATGTGGCTTTTGTATTTGTGTTGTTTTGAGTCAAGTTGTGGCTTTTGCATTCTTCCGTTAGCGTGCTTGTGATCTGCTGCTGCGGAATATTTACAGTGTCCAACATGAAGCATCCACAATGCCCTGCATCCTCTACTCATCGTTGACCAGCATGATTTCAGATCACCTCGTACAGGCGAGTATAAGAACATGTTCAACTGGCTCTGTCTGCGCGGCTCGACAACTGAATATTTTAAGACTTTAGTAATGCGAGTATAAACTTGTGAACCTCTAAAGTAGATGGTTTTTGCCTCCATGATAAACCTGCAGTGACCACCTCGACTGTGGCACTAAACATTCGATCCAGGAGGAAGTGAGCTGACCGTGATCATACACACCATTAATGAAGCAGCAAGTAAAAATATCTCAAACATTCTCATCTGCAAATCAGAGCGAGGCCACATTAACTGCTACATTATGCCCATAACCTTATAGGAGTTTCTTTATTTTTATGGTTAGCAGTTTGACCATTTGCAGCATCCCGGCTTGCGCTGTCAATGAGGGGAGAAGGGAAGAGGAATGGCCTGGTCTGAGTGGGTCCGCGTTTCAGTGGGGGAGACAGATGCTTGTTTACTGGCCTCATTATGTCAGCAGCTGTCCCGAGCAGGTCACACCGTGGTCCTCTGTCCACCTACTGAGACCCATAAGTCCGGCACCTGACAACGGGCACACTGTAAAGGGTCTGGAATATGAGGAAAGCTTGAGAGGCTCTTCATTTAAATTGCTGTCACATGGCCTCCATGGGTCCAAACATAATTGCAGCAGACTAAGTAATGGCCCAATTTTGTACAATAAACAATATATATTGGAAGAATATTCATTTACCGTTTAAAAAAAAAAAAGTTGGTCTGTGCAAAGGGAAAATACAAATTTTTTTGGATATTATTTTTAAAACGAACAATATTTAAAAAATAAAAGCACGTTGATATGTTGCGCGTTGTTGTTTTGTGTGTTGATTGCACACAATACAACAATTTAATTGATTCCTCCAGCGCCTAAACAGATATTTGGTTTATAGATTATGATGTTTGATTAGGTTCAGCTAAGAAAATATGGGGATTTAACATATTGTGAATTAAATAACAGGTAAGTAGTGGAATTATTTAGATAGGTTGAATGAACACTCTAACCATTTTCTTTATTCAGGTTCAGACTTCTAAATACAGGGACGTTTACAGATTCACTATTATACCTCTGTTAATTTCACCATGTACCACAAAATAAAATGTTTTCTATGTTCACACTGCACATTTCCAGGCATGTTTTTGTTGCCCTAAATGCAGACACGAATGTGTTGTTTTTCCTCTCTGCAGTCCCCACATCTATAATCCCTTTTATTGAAATCCGTGGCACCTGCCGCCTGCGCAGTCCAGCACCCTGAAGCATTAGACGGCTGGCATACTGACGGGCACTGCAGTGAGAGGAGGGGAGAGGCACAGACACGGCCACAATGTCTTTCATTTATGCGCGATGGTCGGCTTTTAACACCTAGAAAAATAAGCGCTTTATTTCATGTGTAAATGTAACTGGGAGCCTACAAGCAACTTAGCAGCGGGGTCCACAGTGCAGACATGTGAGCCAGTGAAGGAGCCTTAATTTTCACCGACAGTGGTACCAAAATGTCGCTGTGAGCCTGACATCCCCCTGTTGTTATGGCAGCACACTGTCACCAGGACTGGTCCACTGCTGGTCAGGAGGATGGTGTCATAGTGGGACTCTTGGCTGTAGACGCATGTTGCCTGCTTTCCCCCGTGACTGCATTAGCATTGCCTCTTCCCTCGCAGCACAAGACAGAGCGCTGTGTTTGGGGAAAGATTGAGATGGAGAGGGTGAGGTATAGTCCACGCCATCGGGGAGGTGGAGAGAGAAGAGTGAACGGGAGAGAGGGAAGGGAGAGAGGGAGGCTCGAGCGGCGGGAGTCTGAGGCAATTTTGCAAACCTGTGACACATTAATTATTAACAAACTTGGGCTAAATGCATAAACTCTCCCTCCTTGTTCATTCTCTCCTCTCCTTTCTTCACGCTCACCTCCGGCGGGAAACGCTCACATGCACTCGAGATGTGTACACACATAAAAACGCACACACACACACACACACACACACACACACACACACACACACACACACACACACGCACGCACACACACACGCAGACGCAGAACCCAACGAGGTGGCATGTGATGCTCGTAACTTGAAGTGGAGCATGTCAAAGGGCTGGGGAAGGTGTCAGGCACGGGGCCTGCAAAGAGCGGGGAAAGAAGACGCCAGTGAGGAGGACATGAGTCAGAGGACTGAGGAGAGACGTGGCTAAGATATAAAAAAAAAAAAAGAAGGAAGAGTCCAGCTGCAAAGTGAGACAAAGATATAAACAGCAGGGCAGCTATGGAGATTGTGGGGAAGAGGGATTGGAGGAAGTGCTTGTACATGTGTTGCAATAGCTCTTTGTTTGTAAGGGCTAATAAGGCTGCTAACTATTCATGAAAGAAAATACACAGTAGAAGCATGTAGTGTGACTTTGACATTGACAAATGATGGATAAATAAGGGTGTAGGGTAAAAATGGAAAGAGGAAAAAAATGATATATATGTGTTTTTTCTTTTTTTTCTTGGAGAACAGCAAACCTTGTACGCGGGCTGGTCACTGCTAATCATTAATAAGTGGTCAGTCCATTTGGCATTCGCTATTCTCTAATCAATTGGGTTGAATGTTACCACGGCTCAACGCGAATCTGCCTCGGTGTGTTTCTGTGTGTGTGAGAGTCCTAGTGTGTGGTGTGTGGTGTGTGAGTGTGAGTGTGTGTGTGTGGAGGCAGGCAGTCACTGCTTGAGCGGTCACTCTACCCCTCAGGCGATGGTGTGCGTTTGGAAGGGAATGGATCCTCCCCCAGGACTGGTGGGAGGAGATGTGTGTGAATGTCCCGACAATACTTGCTGCAGTCTGTCCTCTCACACAGGAGCCGGGCATCTGTGAGCATATGTATACAAACACAGCCTCCAAACAAGTAGAAAGGCCAAAATGTGGACGGACAATTTTATATACGGTATAAACATCAAGAACCGTCCCAGACGTTCGCAAATCCGACTGCAGCAGCTTGTGATCCTCTTTACGTCTGTGTTTAAAATGCAGGTGTCAGTAACAATTGAAGATCTGCAGAATCAGATATTTCGTATTCATTGGCAAAACCTGGGACCTGCATTACCCAAGATGCAGTTTGCCCAGATTGCCCCCAGATTCAATTGTGGTCCACCAGGAGCCTCTGACTTAGCCTCAAGCCACTGTAGCCTCTAGCAAAGAGGAGGAGTGGGCTAGAGAGGTCTGGGAAGCTCACTTCTTTCTTACTGAATCCATAAAACGCCTTTTTATAAAAAATATGTTTATTCACATGTGCTTTAGTCCTGTAAATAGAATTTGAAATGTAAAAATCAATGGAGTAAAGGCAATTCAGATTTTTGGGAATAAAAAAAAAAGAACGGAGAACCAATGTAGAAATGTTTTTCTACACAATGTGAGAATTGTACCATGCACTCGAAACACTTTTCTTCTCAATTTTTGAAATTCTCTTCGCGTTCTGATCACATCTATTTATAAAATCGTCTGAAAATTAAACAAAGGCCGATGTCTGTGGCCCAATCATTTCATTCCGACCTAATTAAACGTTTGGCTGACGTACCTCTCTCATTCACTAACCAACCCTTGCTTTAATTTAATGAACGACAGTATGCACCTTGTCTGTTTTCCCGATGACAGTAACTGTATGAACAGCAGGACCGTCAATTTTAATATGTATAAATGTTTAACTACATGCTCTATTTAAAATTTGACCTTTTACTCATCGGCCCCGGATTCACTTTTCATCCGGAAGCTTCCATTCAGTTGTAAAGTGAGTTGAATGGAGAAATTTGAAAAAATGAAAAGTACCATGGATAACTTCAACCCGACACCGAGCTATGAATAAACATTCTCCCGAGATTCACAAACACAAATCTTGTTTTTGTTTTTTAGATTCACTTAGTATTTTTGCAGAATTGATTAGCTTAAGCAGCTTTTCATAGTTTGTTTGTGCCGGCTCCTGATGGCTATGTTTCATTCTGTCTAAAGACAAAAACAAACAAATGCACTTGTTCTTCTGAATATCATGCACACACAAATGCCCATAGTTTGCACCTTTACTCCACAATGGGCGACTCTACATCACAATGGGCACCATTAAGTTCCAGTGGCTTCCTTGATGCTTGCAGCGGGGTGTATGACATTTATATCAAGGGGGACAAATTTCTTTGTTTTCAGTTCAGATTTGCATAAAAAGTCTCGATGCTGAATTACCTGCCTCATGTTGTGCAATGCGTATTAGAAAATCTATACCGTGATGTTTGTAGAGTTTCACTCTGACACAGTAAACCACAGATCTCTGATATTTGACATCAGCACTAATTTCAAATTTTGCCTCTTTAACCTTATAAACCACCAACATGCAGAGGCCAACACAATGTGTTCTGGGAGTTCTTCATTTGCCATTTCACAAACCAACATTTTAAAAACATAAAAAAACTTGATTAGATGTCTCCTCTGTGGAGAAGAGACTCCGTCCATTATCTGTTCCCCGTCCAACTGCACCGCACTATGCAATTTTGCCAACGGTAGCAGTTATGCCATGTCCACTTTTATGCATGAGAAAAATTCAGACTTGGGTGCTAGCCAGTCGTTCAGGCACTTCACATCACCTTAGAGCTTCACAGGCTTTCATGTGTCACAGCTCTGGCTAAATGGATATGGAGATCCAGGGCGGGCAGTTGTCAGATGAGTGGTTAAAAACAGGAACATGAAGAGATGGATGTAACTTCAGAGCAATTGAATATGATCAATGGGAGCTGCCAAAGTGATTACCAAGAATTATCAGTGCTCTGTTCGTCTCGGCTTCTTGGCCATTAACTGGTTTACCTTGTGATGTCAGTACACACATTTTTTAATGAATGGGAACTGTGGTGTCTTATCTGTCAATGTATGAAACAAATCTGGTAAAAGCTTATTTTGTCATGAAACCTTGTGTGATCAGTTTCTGAAACTACCAGACTGAGAGAAGAGAAAACCTTTTGTCTAACCTCAGACTAGACTAGTTCAGTGTTACTTCTTGGGGAGATGCTATTGTGTATTTGAGTGATAAACATACAGAAACACACACAGAACATACATATAAAATAATTAAATAAATATGGAAAATGCAGCTGTTTACTTACCCAATTTCACATCATTGATGGCGTGGACAACATCATTGAATAGCTGATGAATAGATACTCGAATGAATTATCAAACTAAAATCATTATCTTAGTTTTCAACATATTTCGGAATATTTTGTCGAATTTTTAATACTGTTGATTTATTTGACTAATCAGTTACATATTGATAATTCATAGTTTCCTTATTGAAATTAAAACATCTGCAGACCATTACGCCCTAAAGAGGCGAGAAGAAGACAGCTTGAGTCATACTTTGACATCTTGACAGGATGACCGTATCTCACCTGAAATGGGGATCAAAGCCTTTATGGTACATGCTCCACATCGTACTACGTCTGACGAATGATGTTCACCCGGAGATTCTGATTTAACAAATCCACAGGCTGTTGAACTAAGGTGGGCGTCTTCTACAAACAGAGAAAGGCTGGGTGAGGGTGCAGTCATTATGCTGTCACACGTTGACACTCCGCCTACACTCTCACCTGCGCTCAGACTCCGACATCTCGGATAATTTCTTTACTCAATATCAATCTTAACAACACTCAGTGACACAAAGTCATCGGGCCGTTCTTTCCAGCTGTGGCTTTCTATTGGTGTGGTACTATGGTTATTCTCCATATTATTTTGTTCCTAAATACATACCAGAGCTACAGCACAGGCTACAATTTTTGTTTACTTTTATGCTGCCGTCATGGCCTTATCTAAGCTCTCACCTTAAACCCACTGCTCACTGAGGACACCAGACATGCTCACAAATTCCTAATCACAAAAGTTGGCAGAGGTCCTTTTATTTTAAATGCTGTATTTCATCAATTCACGGCTACAACAATTCAGGTAAACGTGTGGGCAGATAAACATGTATGTTTATCTGCCCACTTCTTGATAGTAATTTGATAAAATGTTGTCATTGGAAATAATGACAAAATAAGACTGATTATGCACAACTTAACCTTGCTTAGCATAACTAATACCCTTATCACATAAAAAATTTAAAAAACATATTCATCAACAAGAGGTTGTAGTTAATTCTCAGGACTTTCTCCAAGGTAGCTGCTATGCAGGTGTGTACGTGTGTTTAATTTCAGTTCAAGTGTGGGTGAAAACAATAAAACACTAAATAAGAAATTTAAAACCAATCCAACACCTTATGAGACTGTTGCTTAAAGAAGGGGTGCTGATTAAAAATGGAAACATGAATTTATTAACAACAAAAGATAAATAATCGTCTTAAGAGTTTAGGGGGTGTTGATTTGTGAGTAAAGAAATACTTATTTTCAAACAATCATCTCTGGATGTAATTTTTCACATAATCATAGGAACAGAATAATCTTAGGCCCACAGCATTTTTTCACATAAGCATTATTACTAAATGTTTTCCTGTTGCGTCACAATCTGAGCTGAGGATAAGGGCACTTTGTTTTAAATAATTTCTTGAGGACGTACTTCATTCATGGACACACAGAGGTCAATTTATACTTGAACTGAGGCTCTGGGTTGGTGTGATGTTCCCTGTATGTGCGTTTCTTAATCCACACTCAATCAGTGGAAGAAGTGGGAACTGTCCGAGGCAGCTGTCCACAGCGGGAGCAACATGAGCTGCATTCACCACCTGACACAACCTCACGACTTTCCTCCAGACACCTAGTGGGACCACGGCAAGAGGCTGTTGAATCATCTCATCATGTCCGCATACGGGTCTGCATGGTCCCTCAATGACATGGACGAATGACGACATTTACGTCACACAGTCCTTGTGAACACGAAGACACGGGAAGCATGAGTTAGCCTTTCAGGTTCATCTTGATAACACTTAAACTCCTCAAGCTTTTCCTGTTCAGAGTAAAATGAGACAATTCATTGCTTATCATTCATGGTACAAACGGAGCTAATTCTTAGATAGTTAGCTCAAAGATACCGCAGGATTTCTTCTTGGAACAAATAGGTTCCAAAGGCAAAAAGTATCCCTCCATTGCTGGGTTGTGATATTCAAGGAACTGAACATTCTCACGAACGGATGTGCAAGTAGGTGAATTTTGTAACGTTTGGACGGACCCATGTTTGTTCTTTTGCCCTGTTTTCAGTCTTCTCAGGGAGCAGGCTGCAGGGTTTCAAACCTGAAAGAGGGCAAAGAATGATATCGATATTCACATCTTCCCAAAATGTAAAACCGTTTCTTTCAGCATTTGCACATTTGCCCGTCACCCTGCTTTGTTTGAAACCCCTCAGAGAAATGAACACCTCATTAGACCCTCCTTCTTTAGCTCGTCACACATGGATGACTATAACGGACACGTTGTACTTGGACTGTGTCACCGTGTCTCTCGGTGGGCTGAGCTTCTGCGGTACTGGTCCCAGTGGACGTTTTCTCGGAGGACGTCACTGCATGTATCACAAGAAAGGAGGAAGGAGGAAGTGCAGTGAGTTAGTGCTTTATTGCTACAGCTGTTTATCTGTTGTTTTGTGTATTTAAACCACAATTCTGTCACAATTGTGTGCCGTAATCATGCACAATGATGCGCCATGTGGTCTGGGGGGGGTGGTCTCTCTGGCCCCGGCAACCTGGCTCTCCATTGCAACACTTCCCACTGTGCAGGCCCTGCAGCCTTTTGCAAACAGCATGGAAACCAGGCCTAAAGCATCGCCAACATATACATACCCCTCAAAAGTATACACCCACAAACGCATCCCTTCCTCGGCACGTACAAACACACACAATCATAGAAATGTATCCTGTAACTGTGAGTTTTAGTTGTTGAAACACGCATCTCACCTCACAGATAGTATTTCATTATTTCTGTGGAATTCAAGGTATTTTTCTTTTTTTGTAGGTGTGTTTATTTTCTCATGAATCTCAAGAATTTATTGAATCAAAGATGAAGGATAAAGAGTTGAATCACTGCTTTGTACTTTTGTACAAAGCGCTCAGGGTCTTTCGTTGGTGACACCGAGCGAGCAGCTGCCCACGAGCCGTGCTACAGCCTCTGCAGTTCAGACCAGAGGGGCCACCTGCTGCTATCTGGCCAGAAAATCGTTAAAATATGTCAGACTCTTTTAGACCCTTTTTTAAGGGTAGGATGAAATTTATTAATCCCCAGAAGGGTTACTGGTTTTCTTCCTTAGACAGAGACGTATACATCGACAGAGACGTGAACATCGACAGAGACATACACACAAATCAATGACACCAGGCAGAATCAAGGAAGGAAATAGTTCCGTCCAGTACAATAGGAGTTTCAGGGAAAGCAGAATATAAGCTAGAGCAAACAAAATAATCACGCATAACTTCCAATTTTTTAACAACCCGATGAACTGCACAAGTCTCTGGCTATGGTTACACCTACCTCTAACATCTGGAGGAGGCCGCTTGGTTATTACCCGGGCTCTCGACCAAAACTTGTGAAAGTGCCTTTAGCTTTTACACTACAACACTACCATCTTTTAAATATAACTAAAAATGTTCCCTTTTCAGCTCTGCTCCACCGGTCTTAATAGTATATATATTTCTGTATTCGATCCTCTGCTTTTCTATGTCATCCCTGACTTATATCATGGCGACAGTCAAGCAAAGTCGATTTTTCTTTTGCCGATAACAATTTTTTCCCTTGTGAAAGAAAAAGAATATCCGGTGAGCCCTGGCTGAAAAAGGCCAATCTTTACAGCTGAGAACCTGCAGCTTGATCTGATGAGCAAGTTAATGCTCATCAGACGGAGATAATGTTTTACAGTTTTGTTTTGTCGCCAGCAAGTTAACGTCCCAGGAGCTCAAACATCATTCAGTAGAATTTGAGGTGCTGAAACCAGACAAAGTAAAAATGTCCCAGTGTGGATTTGTCTCAAATAACCGTTGTAGAGTAAATTACTGATTTGACGAGAGTTATTGAAAAAGATACCTAGATTTATTCCTTTCGCCTGTGATTAAAATACAACCCAACAAGACACTCCTGTGGGGAATCACTGCTGACTTTGATGTGAGGGAAAAAATTCATTCTTTGCTTGACATGGTTGTCTCTACCAAAGGTTTCAGCTTCTGCCGTAACACCATCATCATAACCATCTGACATCAGACGCCACCGACAGAGAGAAGCAGCTCCGGCAATGGCATCACAGAGGTTAGTGTGATATATGTGTTCAATAATTTAGAATGGCCCTCGAAGGATGTTATAAAAATTGAAATGGCCCTTGAAAGGAGAAAGGTTCCCCACCTCTGTCATAAAGACTAAATCATATCTTTGTAAATTCAGTGACTTTACACAAGGTGAAATACAGAAGTATCTCTTAATTCAGGGGGATGAACAGTAACTCAACACATTGTTGCAGCACTTGGCAGAGATGACAACTTTGGCTGTTGGAGGCTTTATTTCAATCTGCTTTGAACAGCTTTTAATAAACCAAGAATTTTAAGAATTTTAAAATGACATATTTGTCCAACCACACTGTGGATTATGATGTTTTTGATGTGGTAGAGAAAACTTGCCATACTCTGATCTTTGAATAATACGAAACCTTGTTGATGACTGGGAGGCTCTGAATTTGCATTCATTGGAATGGAAAGTAACTGGTGATAGTCAGCTGACGTGGGGAAAAGCATCAGCACCGACACAGTATTAAAACTCAGCTGATATTCAGATTACTCACTATGAAATATCCAGATAAAATGTTGCACTCTTTAATTAATCAGAATGAGCTTGAAGCACAGTTTTAGGGTCTGTGTAATGAAACCATGAAGCTTTTTTTCTTAATTCTCAGTTTTCAGTCAAAGTGATGGGTCAGGGAGATTCTTCAGTACAAGGCAAACAGAGCACAGGGTAATTGTATGACTATGTAGTTATAGTGCTAATGACTGGATATGTGGTTTTCTTCCCAAGTTTATTATAACACAACATCAACTCGGACAGTGAATACTTGTGACATGTGTGGAATAGTGTACTCAAGTGTATTTTCTTAAAAGTAGACCAAATATATTGCAATACTTTTCATGGGTTCCGGAGAGGTAAACTTCAGCGATGTTAAAGTTATGGTTTGGATCAAATACCGACTTAAAGCGTTAAATAATGTAAAGGTTGGATAGAGACACTGCTGCAATGATTACAAACAAGAACCACTGCTGCAGATGGACAAAATCTAAACCACTGCTCGTGGACTCCCTAGTAAGCAGACTACAGATCAGGACATGGTGCATTTTTTATGTCCCTCCACAGAAGGTATAACGTCACCCGTCACTCTGGTGAGACGCTTACTCCACGACTGTGGATTCAAATAGATTGTTTGTGGTCTGTCACATGCTGCAAGTGTCAAAGTGTGACTGAGTTCATTGGAGCGCTCATGAATAATTTGTATCGGGATGCTGTTAAAGTTATCTAATTAAGTTGATATTATTTCTGTTGGCTGTAACTGATGCCCAACTACTCGCCATTTCCCAACCTCTTACCTCAACCTTTACCCACTGAGCTAGGACCTAAATCTTATGAATTCAGCAGAGGAGGCTGTATTTTCACTTGGTTTGTCTGTAAATTAGCAGGATTACGTAAAAACAAATTTCTATTCAGTTTTGTGGAGGTCTGTGGCGGTGACCCGAGGAAGAATCCATTCAGTTTTTCTGTGGATCTGTATCACGCGGCAGATCCAGATAATTTTTTCTCTCTGCAACATTATGAAATGGGGAGTTTTTCAACATTTTGGGTGATTTCTCAGGAAATAATTAATGGATTTTGATGAAAAAAATAAATCATGTTTAGTGGACAAATATTTGCGAGTGTTTGCAATTTGGTGCAGATCCAGATACAAATCCAAATCTACTGATGCGTTTCAAGAAGGGCCTGTTAGGTCTTAGTGGAGGTTTAAACTCTACTAAGTGCCATTTGAGTAATATACATAATATAATTTCAGCTTCTAATCATGAATAAACCCAACACACTCCTCATATAATGAACTTGGTTTACACCTTTTGATATTTCTCTGAATCATCTCAAAATCCAGAAACAAGACAAACAGTTTATCAAATTAAATCAGAAAGATACTGAGAATAAAGGCAAAATATGTACATTAATACATAAAATCAAAATCAGGTACTTTTATGGATAATATTACTATTTCAGATGCCAGTAATATTTTTGATGAAACATATAGATTAAATTCAAGGGAAGCTTTTGTGGGTTCAACTTATTTATGTAAGAAATAATATAGTTCATTTATATCAAATATGATTTGATACCATGTTTGCTTTCCACTGTTAAGCGGAGGTTGGACTAATATGGGCACAGCATGGAGTGTGTAGCCCGCCTGACTGCTTGGACTTATTTACTGTATATACTGCTTTCTATGTGTGTGTGTGCACGCATATTACGTATATACAGAGCACGTACATGACCAACTACTAAGGTCCTCTTAAAGTAGATCATACACACACACACGCACACACTGAGCCCCTGGTTTGTCCCCCTGCCCACTTCCTCTGCAGCCTATGGTGTTTCCGCTGGGGTGAGACAGTGCCAGCTCCCTCCCTCTGCTTCCCAGTGGGGTCCTGCCTCCCGGCATCTGTCAGGGCAGCTGTCTCTCCTCTCCACTCTGCACTGCACCACACTATGCCAGGCCTCCGCACAGGATCCCGAGCTACTCGCACACTCCTGCATTAACACGCGGCAAAGCACAATAGTCTTCATAGTTTTACCGTGTGATGTCGGAAGGATTCTCTCTGATCGAGGAGCCAGATTGGATCTATTGATGCAGAGCACGGAATCAACCAAACTGCAGATTCTGTTGTTCTTAAGACAGTGATCAATAGTTTCATGTTTCAAATCAGGGGTTTATTAAATCTTACCAATTGTTACTAACAAACTGACACATTTATGACTTTCTAAGCCGTCTCCCTCCATATTGGCCAAAATCAATATAATACTTTTACTATAGAAAGAGACGTTAAGACAAAAAAAAAAATAAAAAAAAGTTTGACAGATAATTAAAGTTAAGATTTTAAATGAAAATATGTTTGTGCCTCCCACTCATTCTCTACTACGAATAAGTGAAACCGGCAGAAGCTGCTGCTGTTTTCTCTGCAGAGACTAACGCACTGACTGCCCTCGTATTATTCAATTTCATTTGTTATTCATATGAATAGACTTGGAAAGAGACTGGAGACATTAAAGCCAAACAGGGGAGAGGGGGGGGGGGGGGGGGGGGGGGCCTGGAGAGCGGAGATGAAAGAAGGAGGGGTAGCTCAGGTCCAGGTGTGCCAGAAGCTTCAGGAAGTAAACACACAGGCGGCTACGCAGGTGCTGAAAAATGATCCTTTTCCTAGTGAGGCCCAGGAAAGCAGAGAGGAATGTGTGTGTGTGTGTGTGTGTGTGTGTGTGTGTGTGTGTGTGTGTGTGTGTGCATGTGCACGTGTTTGTGGGACAGGGGAGGGGGGTGTGAGGTAGCTTACACTGAAACAAGGAGATTAATATGGACAAGGAGGAGGACAGTGCATGAGAGAAGGTTGCCCATGACTGTATTTTCACTGCAAGGCTGCAAAAAGCCCAGCATCAACAACCGCCTCCCGCTTCCACGGGAAAAACACACAAACCCCCCTTCACTCCCTCCCCTCCCCTACCGTCCAACAGGCGCACCGTGCACTCTCACAGGTGGCACGCGTGTACACACGCGTGCTCACATGCACGGACGCACGAAGCTCGTGAGCACATTCAGACAAAAACACAAACGTCCCTGCTCCACCCCCTCCCCTTTGGGGAGAGGTCCATCCAACACAGATGTAGCCCTGATTAATTGGGCGCAACACAGGGAAGTGGGTCTGGAAAGTACCTGGCAATTTCCTCTAGCCTATCCTCCTCCGCTACCTTCGTTCCACCTAAACACCCCCCCCTCCTCCTCCTCATCCTCCTCCTCCTCACATTTGGATCACGTAAGTCAGCAGGTGGGCTGCTGGGAGGAGTGTCGGCCGTGTGGCGTTGATATTCTGCCTGCGTCCAGCTTGCTGGGCGCCCTACATTGCAGGCACTCCCTCTGGCAATGGTTGCCTTGGCTCTGGGCTGAGTGCTGGAAATGCTGAGAGTCTGACAGACTCCATGGGCGCAGATACAGGTACACACACACACACACACACACTACCACACACACACACTCCCACACGCTTGCATACAGAGAATGGACTGCTCTCTACTGCCCAGCAGAGCACATCATAGAAAGAGAGAAAGAGGGAGCAACAAAGGGAAAGAGATGGCAAAATAGAGATGGTGGAGGTAGAGGAAAGGGAAGACGTACTGTATTTACCTCACACTTTTTTCAGGAAAGCATGTGGATTACCCAGCGGAGCACAGGGAGGCTTTTTAATGAAAGCACAGGAAGGGGGCAGCAGCTGGTGGCATGTGTTTGAGCCGGGAGGATAAGACCCCTTGCGCTGGGCTCCAGCACCCCCCCTCACTCTCTCTCTCTCTCTCTCTCTCTCTCTCTCTCTCTCTCTCTCTCTCTCTCTCTCTCTCTCTCCTCTCTCTCTCTCCCTCTCCTCATCGCCTAACGCCCCCCTTCATCCGACCATCCACCCCCCTCCACCCCCCCCATAGAGAATGAAGTCCTTTGTCCGTTCCACTACTGCCCGTCCTGGAGTTGGGCCTGAGCCGCAGGCCCCTGCCGGTCAGCCAGCACCAGAACCAGAGCAGAACCAAGTTGAGCTCCACACAGCGCTGGCTGAAGCCTCCCTCCACAGACCAAACACAAGTCCCCAATCGACCAGTGCTGGGAGAGGAAAAAGAAAAATGAGCAAAAAACAGAGAGAGACATCAACAGAATGGTTGGACAATACAACTGAAAGAGATGGATGGAAGGAAAAAATAACACAGGAGAGTGGCCAAAACGACAAAAGAAAAAAAATTGACATTTCATCTTAAAGTCGAAACATTCTTATTTCGATTGAAATAACATTATATATGTTGTATTCAAGATATACCAACGTCTCCTCCTATATTTTTAAGTCAATGGATTCATTCGCAACATCTTCTCCAAGATGATTTGTCCCGTCCCTCTGATACAGAACAGGATCGTCTCCTGAACCCCCCCCCCCCGCTGCGGCAGTGCACCAGACCTTCATTGTCATGGTAACAATAATAAACACGCTCGTGGAATAGTCATGGTTTGCTTCAAATGTCGGCACAAAAACAACGTGGTGAAGATTTTGGTTGAAATAAGTCACTTTCGAAGGTTAGGTCACCTTTGTCGTTAGTTAGTATCAAACAGGAAGGAAGAAGAACCATATAGAAAGAACTGGATACAATACTTTTAACAGTCATTTGTAAGCCTACTTTGGGATTATGTAATTAAAATGTTTATCAGATATGAAAATAAGGGTCGTAAATATGTAAAGCTATTGTAGCAATGTAACGTTATTTATAATGAGAAGCCTTAGGAACTATACTAAATCGCCAGGAGTGTATTACAACATTATTCATCCCACGTAAAACA
The DNA here is from genome assembly GCF_947347685.1 of Pleuronectes platessa. Classification (NCBI taxonomy): domain Eukaryota; kingdom Metazoa; phylum Chordata; class Actinopteri; order Pleuronectiformes; family Pleuronectidae; genus Pleuronectes; species Pleuronectes platessa. The sequence continues at coordinate 12,564,344 of NC_070640.1, read as the reverse complement.
TTTCAAAATATTCATCCCCACGTGTGGAATTAATTGGGGGAAACGACTACAAATACAAATAACTAACACAAAATAAAGAAATAGAAACAATCTTAACCTTGTACATTTGAGTAGAATCTGAAGTTGGTGTGAGTTGAAGAAGAAATAAATAAATGATAGACAAGTGGAAAAAAAAAACCTCTTGGCTGGCTGCTGAATCAAATGAAATGAGGTGTATGTTGGAGGATCAATGCAGCGCTGCGAGCAGTATCTGTATCGGGTTGCTTCCACGGACTGGTGTTTAGTAAGAGTAAATATGAGGGGCCCCCACTTATCACACAGGCTCGCTGCACAAAAGACCGCGTGTATATTTCAGTAAATGGATCTGTATCACCCTTGTCCCCCCCCCCCCCCCCCAGACCCAGACCCTAAACCTCCGCTTCATCCTCTAATGTGCTGCTGAGCATTTGCAGAAAGGCGCTATCATCCAGATGAACTGCATTTTCCGTTATTCATTTAAGAAAGTAGAAAGACTCAATCAAAGTTTGGACAAATGGGATCACGTGCTCCTGGCCTCGCTAAGCTCCCTCCTCCTGATTGGATTACGTGAGAACGTCTGAACTCTTTTCCGCTGATCCTGGAGCTCCATGTTTACTTGTGCTTTTTGAGTGAAAAAAAATCTGTCATCGCTGCGTTTCTGTGACACATTTACTAATGTTGTTGTTTCTGCAGGTAACTGACCCTTCTCATCTGTCCGTCCACGCTGGCTACGAGTGCGTATGCTAACTGCTGAAGTCCTCTCGTATCGATTTCAATCACTGCTGCTGCCGTTGCTTCTGGTGGTAACGTATCCGCTTCTGTCCACCGGAGAGGATTATTCCCACGATCAAACATGCGCTGTATACCCACTACCAGCTGCTCAGAAACAGCCAGAGCAACAGTCGCCGGAGCTTCCCTGGGCTACTGTCTGTTCACACGCTCAAGTAATGAGTCTTTGAAAAGTGCAAAACAGAAACCAATGTCACAGTATCACAATCTCTCGCGCGGGCCATCCTAGCGATATCATCTTACGTGGCACTTTCTTTCCAGGGTCGGCGTCTTAAATAAATAGATGAAAGCAGAATATTTTAGAGGTGGATTCTCCTCCACAGCGAAGGTCGGTCCACAGGGTCGGCTGCAAAACAGCAGCCTGGAGCAGGTGGGCTGTGAGTCAGTGCAGGGGCATGAACTTAGCTGCTCAGGTTGAAAGACTTGTCTCACTACTTACCCACACACACCCGTACTCCCTATTCACAGTAAATGTGTAATATAATTCCGCTCCTTTGAACCTGGTGAAGTGTAAAAAATCATTACGACCGATTTCTTATCTCACGGAGACGTCACGCTGTATCTGTGTTACACCGTGGTGCAGTGTTTGGGTCAGATAAACCACAATCACTAATAACATGTACATAACTTATGCACCAATAGGAGCTTCACTGCTTAAATGTTAGCTCTAAATATAATTTTAGACCGAGCATAATGTTTTGAACTTACAATATGAAACTTCTGCCACTAGGGGTCTCGCAATCAAAACAGTAACTCAATACTTACGCTAGCTTATATCCATTTTAAGGACTCGGTCATACATACACAAATATATCTGTGGTTAATCGTCGTGGATCCTTTTTTTGGGGTCTTCGTCATTCGTAGTAAGTCATAGCAGAGACGAGCAAAGCCACAGGTAAAGCAGATAAGATGCAATAGGAAGGCGACCAAAATTACACATCCCGCTACCTTGTCATTTTTTTTGTTTTGTTTAAACATTGTAAGAAATTATTTTGATAATCGAAGGACCCAAACTTCTTTTTTTGGGGGGGGACCTTTTAATGAAGAATTGTAAAACGTCATATCTTTATCACTAATAGCGGGTTAACAAGAATTTCTCTGTTCCAGAAGCATTAAATGACTGAACGTTTCCGATTTCTCATTTCATATATGTCCATAAAAGCTAATATTTAGGCTGTTAAAGGGTTAAGTGTGTGTTGATTTGATGTTCTTTGAATGCAATGAAAATCAGGAGAAAAATTCAACATAAAACCGACACCTGCACCCTGAGAGGGTTAAAGGGAAAAAAGAAGAAAAGATTCACCAATTATTTTCATTCATAGAAATGTGATGGGCCGTAAAATGGAATTTAATGGATTTACAGGAGGGCATTTTCCTTGATCTGTGGGTTTGACAACCCAAAGCTCCGACTTGATGAATCAACAATGAAAATTTTGTTTCATACACAGAAATTAAAAGTAATTTCAATTCATCTTCTGATGTGGGGCAAATTGTAGAAATTTAAAGTCCTTCACATTCCCGTGTCAAGGTTTTCACCCACCGGCTGAATGGTTATTTCTCCGAGTGAACAATTCCACTATGTGCCGCCACTGTGTTATCTCTCACTGTGTACAGGTATGCGCAGGTATGTGTGGGAACATTTCTCTGTAATCTGGATAAGTGCGATCATTGTTCCCTGATCTCTGAACTCAGTGTTGATATTCCTGCTTTGTCACTCTGTTGAGTCCCTGCAGCTTTGTGCTTTGTATTGAATTGCATTCCCCGCTACACAATGTATTCAAAACTTTGAGAACTTACTCTTCTTGAGTGTGTTTTACTCCAGTCCAAACTGTGTATAATCTAAACCAGCGCTGCTTCTGACTGCCGCTGCACAAACTTTCCTCTGTCATGCCTCAGTTCTCCAAACCCATAGCCGTTAGCCAATTTTCATGAGGCCTGAAAGCCTCGCTTCTTCTGCATGTCGATATCTCACCCTACACCCTACACCCCCCCCCCTCCAGAGCCGTACTGGGCTCTAAGGAGGGCGGACTGACCACCTCCGTGGCAGCTACAATGATCATGTGCCTGTGACATCTATTCTTGGCAACCGCAAATGATGGCTTGGTCACAGTTATGGGGGGGGGGGGGGGGGGGGGCTGGGGGGCTATCTGGCTCTGTTGCTCCTGTGACTCAGGTGCTAAGGGTGCCCCCTAGAGACAGGGGAAGACATTACTAGTCCGTGATGATGATTATGGACCACAGTTTATTTTTTTTCCATGGCTTCCACGGTCCATCCACACGTGCTCCCTGAACGAGTATTGAATCCTTGCCCCCCCGCACGTCGGAGCATGGCAGGCAACCGCATCCACGCATGGCAACACCAGCCCAACAACCATCTCCTAGCAACGCACGTCCTCTGCCCCAGGAGGGATCGGGGGGGTCTCGGCTGTAGTCACACCGTGCATTTCCTGGAGGGCAATCAGCTCTTTCCTCGTCTCGTTCTCCAACTCCCTCACTCTCTCGCCCTACCTCGCTCGGCTTCTCCAGTTCTTCCAACTGGCTCAGCTGTGCTGGAAGGAGTCCGCTCTGGAATGGAAATGACAAACTTTTTCTAGAAAAAAGGGGGCAGAGGCATTTTGCTTAAATTCAAACAAATTACCTGGCAAAGTTGAACTATTAGTGGGAACATTCTAAGTATGTGTATTTGTCACAAGTCCTCAGTTTTTATTAACTACTTTTATATTATCGTATAACCAGAAACATTAATCAAATGTGTAGGAGTTTAATGTATCTTGCCAGAAGAGAAAGTTTCCCATGACCTTGCGTGACCTTTTTTGAAATACAGCTATAAGAACCAAAACAACTAAACCTCAACCCCCCCCCCCAAAAAACAACTAGCCTTCATGTGACAGAGGGTTCCTAATCAAAACAGGCTCTGCATGCGACTGCTCAGATGCGTGTTTCACCTCCGTGCTAGTCCCCTTCCTCCCCGGCCCCGTCACCACAAGCCAGCGTTCCCACAGTATTCCCATGACTCTCCGCCCCGCGCTCTCCCTCGAAGGGCCCGGACTCCACCAGAAGGCAGGAGGGCTGCGTTGGCGAGCAGCGAGCCGCTCGAGCCCACCTTCCTCACATCTGAGAACCTCTGTGAAATCCTAATCCCCCGAGTCGGGTGAAGCGCAGGCCCAGCTTGCCTGACCTCTCTGGTTGCCATGGATACAGCGCACTATAAATAAAACAGAGGGGGCTTCTTTTTTTTTTTTTTTCGAGCGGTTTGGCAGGGCTGTGTGGCCTGCTCACTGGTGGGGCTTATTTTCTCTCTCCCTCCCTCATTCTGTCTCTTCTCACTCTCATTCTACTCCCCCCTTTCACTTATTCCCTCAATCACGGAGCGCCCGTCCTCTCTCTCTCTCTGTCTCGTGCTTCCCCTATCTCTCCCTGTGGCTGCCGCTCAATCACTACTTCCGTTGAAGACGCAACACCTGTATCGGCACCACATGTGCGTGTATCATTTCGTTCTTTCAATTTGAGAAAGTAGAGGCGACTTGTTGCAAATTTAAAATCTGTCAAGAAAAAACACAAATGGCCGTCACCACAGAAGTTGGTAAAAGCTATTTTCTACAAGGCAGCCGAGAAGCATTGAGAGGCGAGGGAGGATGAGTGCGCTTCCGCTCCGAATCAGGAACCGTGCCGCTGATTTTTTCGTCTGGCACGGCGAATCTTGGGAGGCTGGAAAATAATTTGGTCATGGCTGTGGGAGGTGGTTGGGAGTGGGAGGCGTGTGGGGGAGAGGGTTTGCGGGGTGACTGGTTGGTGGGAGGGTAGGGTTTTGACCGTCTCGCTGTGGTGAAAACATGCTTGACACTTCATTCCTTTCCAGTTAATGTGGTGCGGACTGCAGGATGTTAACCCTCTGACTGCCTCTTGATGCTCCGGCTCCACTGTTGCACACCGCGCAGTCCTCACCGCCACTTCCTGCTCTGCAGCGGTGCGGCCGCTTAACCATTCCAGGACGCTCTTATGGAAGAAATCGGTCCTGTCAGCCGTGGGAGGGACGGTTACACTATACATTATTTCCCTGTATCATGTCTGTATTAGCTGAGTGTAATACCGTGAGACAATATGACAGGCCTGCTGTGCAATCCTCACAAGCTGTCATGGTGATTTGAAAATTTGACCATCACACGCCAGATACTCTTTGTCTGGGAGAATCTGGAAGAGTGAGCCACATTTCCTGAACCATCTGCCTCGTGTGAATTACACAAAAGGCGCGACCGGCACCAGGAAACATCCAGAATGTTGCCTGGGAGACAGAGGTCACATGAGAGGATGAGTCACAGTAACCCAGAACTACCCAGAAACCAACACTATTGAGCGGCCCTCGCATCAAGGTGCTCTTTACAGCCTGGCGACATGCAGAAGGATTAGTGTCGTGTCAGTGCATAAACGACAGTGAGACGCTGCCCTTGGCAAAAGACAAGTATACAGTTAAACTTAATGGGGCCAGAATCCGATACCTCAATAGGAATCCACTCTTGTGCCAGGCCCTATTCTTTACTTGCTACACACACACACACACACACACACACACACGGCACTATGAGTATATCAACCTGTATCTGACCATGGGTCCACTGCTGTGTGTGTGCGTGAGTGTGTGAGTGTGTGTGTTCACGCAGACTGGAGAGTAGGGAGTTAATGCAGGCAGGGCTGTGGCAGTCCTCCTGCCCCTCAGCCAGATTAATCATGCAGGAGAGACACAGCAGGCCCCCGTTCATTCTGCCTGGGGGTGAAGCTGTGCCCGCATGCTCTCCGTATCACATGGCCCTGGCCCCCCTCCCATCTCTCCTCGCTCTCACTCTCTTTCCCTCTCTCTCTCTACTGGGGGTGCTGTGGATGGGGCTGGTGGTGGAGGAGGAGGGGGGAGGTTATGGGTGGTGTGGTGGAACGCCACAGCACGCAGCATAGCCTTTCTTTTCTTTCCTCCACACTGTTTTTTTCTTTTTTTCTTCCTCTCTTCCTCTCTTCACTTCCCCTTCTGTGGGTGTGAAGCGAGTGAGGCAGAAAAAAGAAAGAGAGAGAGAGAGAGAAAGAGAGAGAGAGGGAAACAGGCATCCATCTCTCATGCAAGGAGACAACAACAACCTCTTTTTTTATCTCCCATCGGAGGGCCCTGACGACAGCAGTGGCCGGGCTCACTAGATGAAGAGGAGAAGTGTGTGTGTGTGTGTGTGGGGGGGGGGGGGGGGGGGGGCATACCAAGGGACTCGCCACAGATATCTCCTGGAAACTGCCCGACGATGTCTCTGCGCATCAGAGAACAGCCACGGCCATTGTTGGGCTCGTCGGGAGACGGGAGATGCAGGCGGCATCGCACAGTTGCGTGCTTCATCGTTTGCACGAGCACCTACACAGCGTGTGCACAATGGGACCTTATACATTTCATGATGTGTTATGTTGTGAGTCTTCAGGACGAGGAGCCTCCCGTACATTTGATGGTACACAGTTACACGTATAGTGAGACGTGTGGGACCCCCTGCAGCCTGTGTCAGTGAGCGTCAGTGTAACAGACCTGTGCCTGCACCTCTGAGCTGGGCCTTCACGGACACGACAACATCCCCGTGTGTTCGGACAGCACTGTGTCGTTTTGCGTTGCATGTTCGCCTCCAAAGTCTAATGTTTGACACAGAGATTAGGTCAAGTGTATCTGGTCTTTGTGAATAAATCAAAAAGCTTTTGACAGAACTTGTGTATAATTTAGTTTTAGCAAATAAATCTTACTGCGGCAGGTTGCCCTGAGGGTTAGGCCTGACTCAATCCATCAGCTGTCGTCCAGCAATGAATTGGCTTCTGGGGGCAGCGGCCGATACGTTGTAGGCTCCTGTTCTGTTCACCCTACACTGTTACACTACACAGTCCGACAAGTCAAATGTTTCTCCACATGAAACACAAGCATTGATACTTGTTTGTGCTCTAGACAACATTGGCTAATCTCTATCACTCCGCATATGAATGCAGATAAATTAAAATCTGATAAGCGATAAATTCCGGTCAATGTGCTACAGCTCTCTCGCTCTCCACATAGACACAAACAGAAACCAGGGAATCTTGTACCGCGCCTCCAGATTCTGCAAATTCACATGCAAGAGACTAGGCATATATATATATATATATATACTTGAATCTTTCTATGTTTATCTATCTTATGTTAGATATGATGTATTTTATTAAGTATGAGCCTCGACGGTATAACCTCAGTGAACAGCTCATTATAGAATTCAATGCGACTCTTTCCTCTTCTTTCACTTCTGGGATGTTTCTCACCAGACATGAAGAGATGGAACTGAACAGAACAGCAAAGTAAAAGTCGTTTTCATTCATCTTGAGTTATTGTGTACTAAATAGAATAATTTTAAAAGATTCCAATGCACATGCTATTTTTAAAAGTTGCATTCGTTAGGGGAGCAGTTTGCCTCTGATTTTAATGTCTGCTCTAGAAAACATCAGGAGCTGAAGAGGAGTTCTCCTTGAGGGCCTGATCTGGGGTCAAGTGGGGCCACATCTGGTCTGAGATGTGAAATCCCCATTCAGCCTGACCCAAAGTGATGCTTATAAAAGCCCAATAGAATAATACTGCTGTAGTGATGATGGGAGTGATTGAAATCCCTCTCTCTCTCTCTCTCACACACACACACACACACACACACACACACCTCTCTCTAACTTGAGAGGATGTTACGGTAAATTACATAAATTCAACCTTAACCTGAAGTTTAACCTAAACGTAACCTTACCCTTGGTTTGTCTTTACCTTAACATCAATTTTTTTTTTATTGTGGAGACTAAACGTCAATACAGATTAATGTCACCAAAACATGAGGTATACCGAGACCCCCCACATGTATACACACACACACACACACACACATTTTTACGTTGCCCCCTGCAGAGAATACAGTGACTCCTGTACCCTACTTAACTGTCTTAGTGTATAATGTTACAGGTCCACTGCTGCAAATGTAGTGAAATGAAACACCACCATGCTCACTTTCTCTCACGTGTGTGTGCGTGTGTGTGTGTGTGTGTGTGTGCTGCTTTCCATTCATCTCTCCCGACAAATCATTCACAAGTAGGAAACATATACTTTTTTAATTATACAATTAAATCCTATAGCTCCTATGAGACAGGTGCTACACTCAACTGAATGACTCTGACTTTATTCAGTTTTAATTCAGTCGAAACTCACTGTCTAAATTTTGATAATGAAGATGGTGTTCAGCATTTATCACTCCATCATTAATCCCTGAGTGGTGCATCCATTTATACAATGTTGGAGTTTTGCTTTTATTCATCCCACTGAGCTGATTTGTTCCAGTGGAGATCTTCTTTAAACAGATTAGCCAGCTGCCAAACATGGAGGTTTTGGCAGCTGCAGAGACCCTCGATCTGCAATGGAAATCACTGATGGGAATGTGGAAATATGCCTCATAGTTCAGGCTTTGGCAAATATTGAAATGTCATGTACAAGCTCGTGGAGCATTTTTTTTTTACTAGAATTTGTGCAAGAAATGTGTGAGCGCTGTAATAACAAGCCCGGGGTTGGATGTGTGGCCCTGTTGAAATACAGGTGAAAAATTTACACTGATCCTGGTGAAGCATGCCGGTGATTTTTTTTTCTGGGGCTGGACATTCAGAATATATTGTCGCTGAATGAGCTGCACGGCAACTCTGTCCAGTTAAAATAATTAATAATTACCTAAGAATATATTTTGTTTGTTGGGTTTGTTTGTTAGCAGGATTACAACTTGGTGAAAGGATGTGGTTTATTTAACACACCGTTTTCAAATGTTTTTGTTAATTTCTCAAAAACTAATTTACAGATGTTGATGGGAAACAATAGACCTGTTGAGTAGGCTAGTATTTATGGGTGTGTGTACTTTGGTGAAGATCTGAAAAAGAAAGCTGTATCAGGTGAATTTAAACCAGGTGTAAAAAAGGGCCGTTGGTGAATATTAACACTTTACTCAGTGACGATGTAGTTTTAATATTGTTATTAATGTTGATTCCATTTGTTATCGACAAGATATGATCAAGAAGTATGTTGTTTTATTTATAAAAGGGAAACGACACAAGATTAAAGTTCTTTCAAGATAATTTTTTTTTACAATTTACACAATTTGTATTGCTTCTTTGATTTCACCATGGAACTTTGACATCTGACATACAGATACCTCTCAGTGTACAAGTCAGCATTGTAGGATAGATTTAAATATCCCATAAAAAAAAAAACATTTCTCCCTATAGAAAATGTAAAAACAAACAAACAAAATACAACCACAATTCTCTAAAATAGCACTGGGGGGAAACAATAGTAAAAAAGGAGCACAAAGCTGGATTATTTGGCAGCTAGTGTCTAACCTGCCAGGATTTGATCCACTGGGAATGACAGATGAGGCGTTTGGCACTGTCACTGGTCCACAACAGGTCGCACTGAGACTCCTGCCAGGTGGCATAGGGAAACATACATTGCATTGTGACAAATAAACAACCCTACACTATTCCCAGGGAGGAGACAGCAAGATGAAGGAGGACCTACTGTACCTTAGTTCAACCCATTGTGGCTGCCCGTCCTCACTCTTTTGTTCAAGGAGGCAGAAATTAAAAAGAGGAGACGCTGCACACAAGCAAACTGTCTCACAATAACAGGGGAAAGTAATGGAATTCATGTGTAAACAATATTGTGTGTAAAGGCTCTGTGAATTGGACTAAGAACTGTGTGTGTGTGTTTTATAATGAGGGATTGTGCAGAGAATCTAGTGAAAACGTGGTCGTGATTAAGGCAAATACAGTAGAAAAGGTAGAAGAAACGGTTCTAGTGATGATTTGATTGTAATATTTAGTTGCAATTGATTGCTTTGGAATTTCTCTCCCCACAATGTTAACAGTGCTGCACCATCTAAAGGTTTAAAACAAATGTACATTCAAGCATTTCCCCAGTAAAACTTAGGGACATTGTGAGCTTCATAATTTCTGAGGGGCACGATCAGAGTCTCATTGGCCCGTCGGCTGATGCTTCACAATTGGTGTCCGGTTTGGTTTTCTTTGAAGAACTCAGATGGGCGACGCTGGGCGACACTGGGCGACACTGGGCGACACTGGGCGACACTGGGTGGGCGTCTGCACGTCGGAGCGCGTGGATTACCTGACGCTGGGTGTGGTCGTCAGACGCAAGTGGCTAGGCTTCGAGGGGAGGGCAGGTTTGATGCCCCGGCTGGGGGGTGTAGCGCTGTCAGTGCTGAAGGTTTTCATCAGCTGGGCCACCCGGCCACGCCCTGCGCAGGTCGGTGCGCTCCCCGATGGCCCGGTCTCCTCGGAGGCAGCACACTCAGATACTTGTGATGCGCCGATATCTGTAAAAACAGATTGAAATAAAAAAGGGAGGATGAGATTTTTCTCAGGAGCTGCGACATATGGGTGACAATCTGCTCGTCAGATACAGAGGAGACATTGACATTTTATTTTCTCGTTTTTTTTGTCTAAAACATACTGACAAACTATTTTATGTGATTTGTAGTGTTAATTGTGAATATTTAAAATAAAATAGGTGTATATTGCAACATATTGACTTCTTAATCTATGTAAACATAATGGAAATTGTATTTGTAATTTTCTTGTCATTGAAGTTTGTTTTTCTGCACAAGCAGTCTCCTTCTTTTAAGTGTTTCACTACATTTAGATATTCATAAACTTTTTCTTAATTAGGTATTTTAGTACATGATCATCAATTCATGAGTTTTTTCCCCTCTGTTTTCCTCCCCTCTGTGTATTGCATTGTGTAAACCAGTTTTCTGGGCTGCACCTGTCACAGGGGGGACCTTGTTTACTGTAAACTACAGTGGTTGTGTCTTGTTGCATCAGCAAACATTGAATTGTGAGGTCATGAAAACACAAAATCTGAGTCAGAATCAGTTTGAACATTGAAAAACATCTGGTGACATCATGAGCACTGAGAGTGGCATGCTCAGCTCCTATGTGTTATTGTTGGAATCCAGTATATCCAGTATCATCCAAATACTGTGCCTGGGTCTTTCATCACTCTTGTTCCCCCCTTTTCATCCACCTCCCTTTATCCGACTCTGACGGAGCAGAGGTCATCTTCGGTGGAAGAGGGGACACAGCTGGGTGTAGTTGGTGTGTGTGTGTGCGCGCTCGCTGAGATACTGTGTTTGGAAGAGGGTGTAATTGAGGGAGGAATGGAGGGAACAGGAGGAACGGAGAGGAGGGAGGGCCACAGGGACGGCAATGGAGAGCAGACAGACGCTGCTCAGACACCAGAAGGCTTGAGGAGCCACATATTTTTAGCGTCATCCCCGGGGGACAGAGATATGTGAGAGCGCCCACGTGCACGGCTCCAGGCGCACACAAGCTCACACAGACACACACACACACACACACACACACACACACACAAAATAAAGTGAAAAACAGTACAAACGCACAGTTTCTAACGGTTGAACTGCAAAAGACACACACACGTTCTCACCTTACATTCAGGTCTGTGCATGCTCTGTCAAACATGCATGCGCACACACACACACACAAACCTGCACTCTTGCATAGCCTTCCTGCTCATAGATTCAGTCACGCATGATGCAGCCATCTCTGACTAACACCACGGCATAGCACAGAGTCACACACACACACACACACACACACACACACACACACACACACAGACACACAGGAGGGGGGGTCTACAGCCAAAACCACACAGCCACTCCTGGGGCCAGGAAACCTTTCGAGCTCTTGAAGTCGTGCAGGCATGAAAGGGAGAGACCCAAAGTAGCCTTTAAGGTTGTGTTTTTGTTTATTGTTGTTTACTCTCCCTTCTCCCCTCTTCCCTGGGCCCCTCCCGCCCCCTCCCCTCGTGGCTCTAACACCTCCGTCCGCCTCCCTCTTCATCTTCCCCTCCCTCCGTCTTGCCCTGCCTTCCTCTGCCCCCTGACCCGCGGTTCCTGTGTTAATGTCCTCTCGCTGCGCTGCGTGGGCCTGCCTCTGATTGTCTCGTTGTGTTGTGTGGTCACCACGGAAACCTTGGATAGGCTCCAGCAATTGAGGCTGACACGCATTCAGGCACGCACTGAGTGCACACACACAGACACACACACACACTCACACGCACTGACGTAGGCACACACACACACACTCGTGGTCAGAGAGTTTTTTGAGCTCCGAGCCTTGGTGCAGGTCTGAGTGGAATGCTTAATAGAGAGACAGACCGACAGAAGGAGGAGGAAGGCGAGCCGGTGCTGGACTGTTTTAAAGATACAATACAAATATATATAAACCTGTATGTATCTTATGAGAATATATGTTGAATCACTACCTTAATTCCTCCCCGCAGGTAACCTGACAAACCTGTCTTAACACACCCCAAAAAGAAATGCTCAAAAACCCCCACGCCTTTCTCTGCCGGAAACTCTCCCCAGCAGCTGCATGCACTCTCAGCTCCGTCAGCAGTCACGCTCATTAACAGCTACCTGCAAAAACACCTATAAAAAGGAACGAGAGAGGAATCTCTGTGTTGAATCACTCGTCGAGTTTGATTAATAATCTTCCCAATCAGGCCTTTTTTCTTTCTTTTTTTTCTACCGACGCCACTCCTCACATCTCCGTCTCGAGCTCGTAAAACGTACAGGGGAGGACAAAGAAGAGGGAGGCGAGAGAGCGGTGTCACCGACCAGGCTAGCACAGAAATTAAAGACCAATCTATCTCTTTAAAGACCTCCACGTCTCTGGCGAGAAAGAGGGGAGGGGGGGGGCAGTCGCTGAGGTGGGGAGGTGGGCTGCAGAACTGGGGCAGAGGGCAGAATTCCCGAGCAGCACGTCTGTGGCCTGAAGGGCAGGCAGGAGAGGAGGTGTGTGTGTGTGTGTGTGTGTGTCAGTGTGTACGTGTGTGTGTGTGTGTGTGTGTGTGTGTGATAGCAAGAGCTGTGGGGGTGGTGGTGGTGGTGGGGGGGCTAGGCTCCTGCGTGGGGGCTGGGGCCCCTGTCACTTATCAGCTCTGGCTGAGCGTCGCCCAGGGCTAGAGTCGGGAAGCAGTGCTGGAATGTGTGTCCTTCCCTCTGAAGGTGAAGAGAGAGGAGAGGAAAGCCGACCAACAGATAGAGAGAAGGGTTTATAAACACGAACACACGCACACACACACACACACACACACGGTTCCACGTACGTACATATACGCCGCCAGCTGCTGGAGTCTGATACGCTTTGAGGCTCACGCACTTATGCTCGAATTATCACACGCGCTAACACGACACACATTTCTGCATCTCGAGGTTCCGTTTTAGACTCGACACGCTCTCTCTCTCGATCACCTGGGGGCTCGTCCGTTATTCCTCCCTTCAGTTTGTATGCAGATGACTCTCAACTTCGACATAGAGTGCAAATTATCAGTTTGGGCCATCATGGGTCAATGTAGAATCTCTACCTCCGCTTTCCCCAATATGGTTATTCTCTGCTGTAAGGAGACTTTGATCTTTTCAGGTTGTACTGAATTAACTTCTCCTGTGACGTTGACAGGAAAGGCTTCATGTAGAAACTGAAGAGGAAATAGAGAGCGAGGAAAACCTACGATAGTTTGCATTTGTATCTATCTGCACCAAATTGCACACACTCATATACATGAGTCCCCTAAACCTGCCTGATTTTTCCCCTCAGAAATAAAAGCGAATGTTACAAAATGCCCTATCTGAATATGAAAGCGGGAAAAACTCCTGTATCAGCCTCCTGATCTGTATCGGCACCAATGGGGTTCGTTCTTGACCCAGGTCCTATCCTTCCACCGAGTTTGGTGGTAACCTGTCTGATGTTTTTTGCATAATTCCGCTTTTATACAGACAAACGCAGATAAAAACACAAGTTTTTTATATAACATTAAAATAAATTCATGGTTTTTACACAGATTTTTGAATCACCTGTTGTCTAAAATCTTAATCTTATTCTGTCCCTTAAAAAAATATATCACAATTCATTCCCAACATGAGTTAACTCATCCCTGCATGTTGTGTCCCTGATGTTTGACAAGAGCTAGAATATATACTTTCTCTTTGGTGACACCTTTTACTGTCGTCTCCCTGGTTATTACAGAAACAATAACCATGCCCCGGAGTCTCATCTCGTGCACAACTTATTGAATTAACAGCAGGTTTAGTCCAATATTCCATTGCTAAATGCAGTGCAGCAGATTATTGAGTTCATCCTCTACAAGTGTCGGCCACGCTCTCCGCTCACCGGATGCAGAAATCCTCGTCATTACCCGCGTTCAAAAGAAAACAGCTGAAGCATGAGCCTCATCCTCGTCTGCCTCCTCCTCCCCTCGGACCAAGCTTCCTGCCATTGTCAGGAACAGACACTCTGTCAGTATTTTTTTTTTTTTTTTGCGTCCGGAGTCGAGACACATTTATTCAGCCCACCTCGACTCCCACCACACCAGCTGTTCCTTTCCCTTTTCTTTCCTCGTCCCTCCATCTTCTCCTGCTATTCGCTGCCCTGGCATTGCCCACAGATCTCATATCCAGTGACTAATGTGGGCGCAGGCAACACACTTGCACATGCCCATGCCACCGCAGTTTATTGGAGCTCAATCTTTTGTGCAGATTGTGCTCAGTGAAACTTCCTCATCCAAATGATTAATAACCCCTGAGTTCGCTGAACACGTCTCCTCCAACAGATCTTTATACCTGACGCCATTAGAGCAGAAATTCTCCTAAAGCTCTATTTGATTATAACCATTGTATGTTCAGGTCAGGTCAATAGCGGGGAACCTAAATTAGCAACAATATCCAGGTTTTTTTGTGTCTCGTTTTCTTTGAGAGATTCTATACAGACCTGCCAGGAATGTTCAGAATGAACCAGACACTAAAGAGAGGATGAAAAAGGAAAAATATGTTTTCATCCATTCAGCTGTTTGAATAAACTGGATGCGCAAAGAATACACTTAACCTTGAGGAACTGTCTGCCATTGTGTCATTATATAGGGAGTTATTGGGAGCTGGAAGTGTTATTTCAAATTCATTTGAAACCGCACTGGTTAAACGTGGTGTTGGCCTGCTAACCTCACCATCAATGTTCATTAGAAAAGGGAATAGAAATGGAGGAGAATTATCACTTTTGCTCTAAACTTTCTAAACTCAATTACATTTTCTGAGAAGACGAGGTCCTCCAGGAGACGTTGCAGGGTAACATGAAGGAGCGCGAACCCGTTTCTCCGACTTAGATGTAGGAAGAGCATTTTTCCAGCAGAGGGACCTTATGGAGATGATGTTTTTCAACCAACTAGTGTTTCTTTTTTCTACAGTATCGCTGTTTTCCACTGGATGGTGCTGCATTCACCTCCACAATGTGCATTTTCTTCTGCATAACTGGAGGGACTGTATGATGAATGAAGTGTTTGGTCAATTCATGAATTGCTGTGCTGTGGCCCAGACAGGAAGTGTGAAGATCACGATGATTCAAACTTCAGCAGAGCATGATGTAAGAGACCTAGTAACATCCACGTCAGGCCACAAGATATTTATTAAGAAAGTAATCACTACATCTATACAAAAGACATCATGGGCAAAGGCAGAAATATGCAAGTAGCACAGGAAGATAAAGAGAGGGAGTAACCATATGTGTTGCTTGTTAAGGGCCTTGTAAAAGTCTTTATGTGTTACAAAGTTACTGACTCTTACTTTGTGTGAGGTCAGAACATTTCAGAGGACAAACCTCCACCCAGGCCCAGCTGTCCACAGATGAAATCACGTTTAAATACACTAGATCCAGATTTTATTTTGGATCTGCACCAAATTGCACACACAATGTCAGTCTTCTACATACGCCTGTTTTTTCATTAAAAAATTCAATGTTAAAGGAACTGATTGACTTGAACCACAAGGAAAAGTAAGGATTTTTTCCAAACCCAAACCGCACATTTAATGTTTAAATGTTAAAGGATCAGTGTGTAGAATTCAGTGACCTCTAGTGGTAAAGATGCATGTTGCAGCTGAACACCCCTCACCCCACCCTCCCCTTGCAAACATGACAGAGAACCTGTGGAAGCCTTCAGTTGTCTTAAAAACTCACAAGGTGTTTACTTTGTCCAGTCTAGGCCATTTAAAAAAGCATGGTGGCCTCCATAGAGAGAACCCCATCCGGATGTAAATATAAAGTATTTAAATATAAACGGCTCATTCTAGGGTAAGAAAACCGCATTTGTACAGTTTAGATGAAACACACTAGTGAAACATCACTAGGATTATTTTATAATCAATTTCTGCCAATAGATTCCTTTCACCTAAATCACACTGATCCTTTTAACAGTAGATACAAAATATGATAAAGTAGGTTTAGTGGTTTGCTGTTGATTTTTTTCAGATTATATTTATATCAAAATCATTAAATATTGGTTCTAAAGGACCAGTGTTGGGTCTTATGACTTTTCTCTAACATCAAATTCAGTTTTATTATATGACCAATCATTAAAAGTTGTACTTCTAACATAGACCCATGACAACAGAGAGGCTAGCAGACGAGCAGGTGTACAGGGGCGAAGGGTTCCGCGACACAAATCCCAGACACACAGGCTTTCTTCCCCTCCGGGCCGGCCTCTTTTCATTCTGCCAGTCCATAAAGATTCCAGCAGGCTGAGGCACTATTTGGCGAGCACACCGGGTTTGGGGAAATAAATCCTCCTTCTCTGCCGCAGCACTGAGAAGCCTGTCTAGTACGAACTTTGTTCAGAGCGGTTGTGCTCAGCCCTCCACCACAGCCATTATCACACAGAGAAGAGGAGCGGTGGGAAAGTGTTTTTTCTTGCCCGCTCTGCAGCTTGTAGTGATTTTCATGTAAGCTATCTGCGATGCTGCTGACTCCATTTTCAACCCACATCCGTGTTCTGTCTTACTCTAATATCTTAAAGGTCCAGTGTGTAGAGGGATATCGGCAGATATGAAAGACAATATTCATAATTATGTTTTCAATAGTGTGTGATCACTTGAAACTACGAACCTTTGTGTTTTCGTTACCCTAGAATTACCAATTTATATCTACGGGGGGAAATGGTTTCACTATAGTTTCTCCCAAATGCCGAAAATAGTTGATGAGGCAAGGGGCATTCAGCTGATTGCAATATGCAACTTCACCACCGGATGTCCCTAAATGCTACACACTGAACCTATAAGATCTAACTATGGAAAAATAACAGAAGTTATAGAGAAAGTTAATAGTCTGTAACTAGAGATGGACGACATGGTAGCTCCCAAAAAGTGAAGCCAAATCCTCTCGATCGCCACCTGGTGGCTGACTGCAGTGTGGGTAATAAAGCCCAGACTTCTCCATGTTAGTGAATGGAACATGGACCAAATTAAAAAGTCAAAGTAATACAAATATTTTTTTCTCAAAAATGGTTAATATCATTTTAGGTAGCTCTTCCCACACTTATGTTTGTTCATGTGTTTATTTTTCTTTGGTTTTAATGTATAATACATATGTCAAGACAAGATGGCGGCACCTGTATCCAGGATATTTTTGGCATCATTTTTAAACATGAGAGGAGGTCGTGGAAGTGTCGTCCATCTTTGTATTCAGTAAAGTTTCAGGGACTGCAACGTTTCAGGGGACGTCTCTATTAGTTGTGTTTAACCATGAATACAGCAGCCATTTATAATGTTGCCATTCATGTATCTATAATAACTATTCCACAAGGGAAAGATCGCAGAAAAAATACACAATAAATATAAAAAAAACACCTAACATAATTAATAATTAACTTATGTATATATTTATTTATTTTTAAACCCAACATATACCCTCACCCATAATGCTATGCTCACTCACCTTTCGAGACTTGTGCTTCCTTGGCCTGTTGTGGTTCCTTCGAGCACAGACCACTCGTGGTGGGTGCCCTCGACCCAGAGTCTATTTTGACAGTGCTGCTGGGGGCTGAGTACGGCGCGGCGGTGGCCAGCCTCAGATTTGTGAAGCCGGGCCGCCCGCTGACAGAGCCTGGTGCTGCATTTGCAGACGCCGGTCTCACGTTGACAGGGCTAACTCTCACGGGAGCCCTGGAGCAGATGGAGGGCTCGGGAACTGACTTGTCCTCCGTCGCAGCGACTGTCTGCTGCTCGGGCTGTGGAGGGAAAGAGTGACAAAGGAGGACAGGGGGAACGCGATCAGTGTTGACAGCTAATTCACATACAGTGGAATTACTGTCATGTTTGATTAAATCAATGGATAAATGATTCACCAAATTACAGTTCTCCAGCGACTACACTGCGGCATAATGAATCACACAGAACTATGACCACTGATTAAGAGTTTAAGGTTGTGTGGAGAGAAAATTATAAGGTGACTTGGAAATCAAGCTGCCTTGCTAATCTTCTTCCCTGATCTTACGCCTCCTTAATCAGCAATTGCAATCCCCTCCTCTATCATGCTGACTGCGTCCTCTCTATGTCAACTGAGAGAAAACCTGCAGCAGTGCTCCTGCTACATCTGCAGCACCTAACCAACCCCCTTCCTGTTTCAAGGAACAAATCATTCAATCTACAAACAAGACACTCAGCAAAGTAATGAATCTTGTGAGAGGAGGCTTAGGCGCTGGATTCTTGTCTGCCGGACTGGCCAGACCTCCTAAGGTGTGGATGTTCATAGCCACATCAGCATGAGTTGGCCAGAGAGATTTTGTTCGGGCCTGCTATATGGAGCCGGCAACGGATATAAGAAGTAAGAGAGGGAGAGACATTTCCTTCTGTGGCAAAGAGGACGGAAAAAACGAGGATAGAGGAGAGCTCACGCGCGCCCAAACCTCAGGAGACTATTCCACAATCCCATCCATCTGCGACTGACGCATTCTCTATCTCTGGCGTTTTAATTCCCCGATCAAGTTCATCAACCATCTGTTCTAGGGCAGTCCAGAAATCCTGCCTTGCCTCTGTGATTCAGCTGTTCTTGCGGCGTGTGTCACCTGCACACACACACACACACACACACACACACTAAAACACTAAAACACACATGCACTTCCACGCACAAGTGCACAGAAAAAGAAAGAAAGCGAGGGGGAGATGGAGAGCAGAAAACTCCCCCGACAACCCAAAGGCTGGAGCGCTGATGGAGCCAGTGGGAGGACAGTTCGGTTCAGCTGTTCCCCAGAGAGAGCTCTGAGGGGTGCGGCGGCTCAGACGAGACAGCGCGCGGACAGGGAGAATGCTGGGAGAAAGATGATCCGCACAGAGGGCTGGGGAGTGAGGGGACAGCTGGCCTAACCACCATTTCCTGTTACTCGCACGAGGTTGGGACTGTCCTGAAAAAACACGCGCCGGCACTTTAAGGTCACATTTCAAGAAGCTAAAGACGTGGATCTCCGTTTTGTTTATCGCTCCTTTTATATTATATTCAGGGGCTTTTTATCATAGTGTGTTGTTCTGTGTAGATTGCATCAATACACAATCAGTTTGTTTTGCTTTACCAAAAAAATATATTATTGACTATACTGAATACTAAGCAATAAAACAATTGAATCAAAATGCATTCATCTGGAATTCAGGAATAATCTTCCAACAACTGCTTGAAATCACAGGTACCTTCTCTGCTGCTGGAGGTGATGAATGCTCGCTCACTGACACCTGTGGGTTTAACAAAGACATTACATGAGTGCTACAGGCCGTGATGCAACCCGTGAATACACAGCTCAGTTTGTGGAGTGCGGCGGCCTGGACTCACCGGCAGAGGGAGTGAAGGGCTTGTCTCCTCGCGTTTCTCCTGTGGGGAGAGAGACACAGTGCCATGTTAGATGATCCGAGAGGCGACACGTCATCCTGCTCAACTCTGAGTCGGTTCAGTAATTGGAAACAGCAGGGAAAACAACTGCCAGAGTGTTTAAGAGGTTTTCAAGGGATAAAAAAAAAAAAGAAGGAGGAAATGAATTATTGTAAAATTGTACGATTCGAAAGCACTTGTTCTAAACCTGCCTGTTTGGAATGGGCTGTTCTTTTGTCCTGTGTTAAACCACTGCAGCTACTTCACTTTTTATTGTTTTGTCTGCTGGAAGTTGTGTGCAGAGCTTTTTATATGTTTATGTTGCATAGGGAAGTTAGAACATTTTTACGTTCATCCTACCTGGTTTATCTGCAATGAAGAATTCATAGTCAATAACATTAAACTGAACAAGCTTTATTAATGTTCAGATGTGTGGTTTATTTATATGTCTGATTGATTTACTGAGCTGCTGTTCGTACATTACATGTCGTTGCCATCTCCAGAACCAGGCTCGGAACTCTAGCTCTAATTCGGCTTGATATAATTGTCATCAAAATGAATGCGTGGCGAATGTTTACTTTGATGACAAGTTACAAAACAGGAAGTGAAATACAAAAAATGAGATTATGAAAATGAGGTGGCCGTCATTTCGACTCGAGGTTTGACCCAGTTGTCGAGCGCTGCTGTAGTTTATCCATGAAGGTAGAAAACCTGTTTAACTCGACACGCAGACATCCCGCCCCTGTCTATAGGGACACCGGATGAAACTTGGCTTATACAGCAAAACAACAGCTTATTTTCAGTTTTTTGCCCGTTGATCAATGAGCTCTGTACGTTTGTCAATTAAATAAACATGAATAAATGATGTGGCTGCATTGAAGCCACTGCCTGTGTGAGCGAGCGGCAGCCTCAGCTTCACATCAGCATCACAGGCTCAGGCCAGATGAGACCCGGCATCCAGCATCCAGCCCGGCTCAGTGTGTGCACCGTTGCCATGACGACGCAGCAAATCTCTTTGTAAGATAGCGTAGAAAAAAAGGGACCCCCCCCCCCCCCCCCCAAATCCAAAATCGACAGCTCACACACCACAACCACCAACTGTGCACACAAAACGCACACACCCTTAACTATCACCACCTTGCGCGTGATCCACACCCATTGATTATTCGGACAGAAGACAGAGGCTGGAATTAGAAGAGGGGAAGTTGGTTTTCACAAAGTGCACTGAAGGTTAAAGTGACAATGAAACGACGGGGATGTTACGTTAGAGACGGAGCGGTCGGATTAATGAGGAAATGGATGAGTTGAGAAGCAAAGAGGACAGGACAGGACCTTGGTGTGAGTTGATCTGACAGAGCAGTGACCCTCTGTGTCTCATCAAATCACAGAAACCCTAGGAGACAGTGATTTCACGTGAAGAAAGATTTCAAACTTCGACATCATCCCTGTTCCCCAGCCCGAGCATCAACCCGGAACACAGAATGTTCTTGGGGCCATGAACAAGCAGCACACACCTTTAAATTCAGTGAGATTCCAGGTTGTGTTTTATGAAGGATGTTCTCTCTCTCCGTTCTGACAGGCTCTGTGGTGTTTCTGCTCTTCAAGATAGTTTGCAGGCTGTAAAACAAAATGTAATTTCTCTTTATATATACAGTACAGTGTACAGTAGCACCGATATTCTCTTGCGTGATGTGTCATAAACATGTTTAAAACAGAAACTCATTAAACTCCCTGAATTTGTCTGCAAAAAAACATGAATCAACGCTTCACTCTGTGTAATCGAATGAATCCCTGTGTGTTTTTGAAATTACAGAAGTGTATTACTATGTGCTGCTCTGGACACTCGGCGCCTTTCTCTCTCCAAATCCTGAGCAGATGAATTTGGAGCTCAGCTCATCCACCTCCCCGATCAGGATCACGGCCACGTCTCCGTCCCGGCCGAGCAGCCAGCTCACACTCTTACTCTTGGCTGCGGGGAAAAACACAAACAGGGCTTTTCAAACACTTTCAGCATTTGAAATATATTAGATTGTAAAAAGATCCATAGGAAAACAAAATAACTGACAGAAAATATGCAACATATTAATTTTCTCCGCCAAATGTTACTGGGCTTTGAAGAATTATACAAATTCTGCTCTCGTGGATTTTTTCAAAATTTTGAAATACAGTGGTGGGATCTAACATAGTACATGTATTTGTTACTTTAATTAAGTACCTTTTTCATGTATCTGCACTTACCTTTATTGTCAGGTCCCTTTCCCTTTAACTGCACTGCTTATATCAGTACAAATCTACTCTGTACTCTTACTACTTTTTCTATTGTACTCTACAACAATGCATTGTGTTACATGTTCACATTGTTTTTTTGATCATTTTAAAAGTAATCAAGTGAGCAATTGATCCAATCAGATTAGACCCCGCCTCCTGCAGTAGCAGCATCACTGGTGATGACGAGGCCTCTGCTGAGTCTCAGACTTTAGATAAATCCCACCCATGACCCTATTTCTCAGCTACAGTCTGTACTATTCTTGTATTAAGCAAAATATACAGATACTGATGTATTGGTTCATTGCATTAGGGAAAAGGCAACACCCTGCAAGTTCTTTTACATGAAATGCTTTAAGTATAAAAGCAAATACTCACTTTTACTCAGGTAGGAAGTTTATGTGGTAAAACGTAACATTTTGTAAAAATACTACTTCCAGTCATACATGTAAAGAATTTTTTTTGAATTACAGTATTAATAAGGAGCAACGGCACGTGATTTCATATACATATCAGACATTTATAAAGAACATCAACATAAACCGGTATGACAGCGTGAGACTCTGCCCAACTGATGTGACATCATATTTCAATTTCCTGCCATAAATCAAGTGCTAATTCCAAACCTAAGACATATCAACAAGTGAGAAGTCATGTGACTCTCTCACTTGGCCTCTCCTCCTCTGTCTTTCCTCGTGAGTCCTCAGGAGCCTCGACTCACAGAGGCACACTCGCTCACGCATATACAAACATGCCACTGCCTTGTGACCGTGTTCAGGAGCACAGAGCAGATCCTTTACAGCGATGACCCGGCTGACACCAGTTCAGAGGGTGAGAAAGACAGAGAGAGCTCGTTGGGCAGGAATCAGGATTACTAGCTCCCAGCACAAACTGGTTTTGCCAGCCTGCCCTGTGGATCGCATTCCAGCAGGGCATACCAGGAGGACTATGAAAACACAGCAGTCACAACATAACTCGGTAAACAAGCTGACAGCCCAAACTGACGGAAACACCATTGTCAGGTGCATGTGAGACGAATCCTGTCAGCTGGCATTTAGAAGTGTTGTATATGCCAGTTGTGTTGACACATGCCCTAGGTCCTGCTGTAATAGTTGTGTTAAAACCCTTTCAGATACGTGTGCTGCAGTGCCTTGACAAGGTGAACAGAATAATGTTTCTCAAATGAGAGAGACTGGGTTTCTGTATCTGAAGATATCTTATATCTAATAGAACGTTAAGTCAGAGAAACTCTAAACTGACTTATATGCAGTTTGGCCTCATGTGAAAAGCAATAATGAGAATGACATTTAGAGCATGCTTGACAAGTAAATAATAATAAATTATATAATAAAAATATAATAAACAATATGAGACAGTTTGAAAAGAAAAAAATAGGAAAGCATTTTGAAGATCACACAGAAATTAGATCATAGTCACAGAAGTAAAAATGTTACAGAGGAGAAAGGATTTAAAAACAAGATAAAATAAAAGTTATAAATGTAGTCGGTAATATCAGAGATCAGAGGTGAAAGCACACCTATAAAAATGTGTCCTTAAGAGAGATTTAAAAGAGGATAAGGATTTTGGCTCAGGGAGATTGTTGCACAGTGTGGGGGGGTCCTGACAGAAAAGGCCAGGTCACCTCTGGTTCTCAGAATGGTGAGCAGGGCCTTCGCTCAGGACCTCATGGTTACGACCGGGCACATGTGGTGTCAAAGGATGTGAAATGTTCTTAGGTGCAAGTCCTGAACGAGCTTTAAAGGTCAGCATTAAAATCTTTTCTATAAAATCTATAATCAATTCTTATATTTACTGGAAGCCAATAGAAACCAGCAAGAAGCTAAAATCGGAGTAATATGCTCTCTTTGAGTAGATTTGGTGATGTCACCCGTCAGCCTATACCACATAAACACTACCACACCAGCTTACCGTCGTACTGTACGCACACGTAGCTATTAAGTCGGCCAAACCACAGCAAAAGTCCCGTCAACTGAAACAGCCAAAGGCTAAATCTGTGCTGCTGGGAGCGATGCCGGCTTCGCTCTATGTATAAAAACAAACTTGGCTGGCAGCTCTCCGAGAAGGCCGATAAAACTCAAACTCCCTTTGTTTTGTCAAACACGTACATTTCCTGGATACTTCCTGTTTCGCCCCCTCCCCCGCTGATTGTTTTGAAGGATAGAGTCTTGACTCACTTCCTATTTTTACACAGAAACATGAACTATACAACATTTTCTTCCGCTCCACAGACGCAGGGCCTGTCTAGGAGTCAGGGACCATGTGATCGCCGGCCTCCATCCGGGCCTGCGTGGGACAGCTGCATCGGCCATTGAGAGACAGAGACGAGCACTGTTCACTCACACAACAGCTGATAGTAAGAGCTTTGTTATTGGTTGAGATGTGAAGGATCACATTTCTGCGTCAATCAGAGTTAATGTGGCAACTGCAGTCCACTGGTTAAAAGTCATTCCGGTGGGTTGTCAGTTTCCTTCTAAACCTCCGCAGTCTGCCTGCGTCATCTGCAATTCCTTATTTGGAATGGTATTTATTATAAAAATACCCAATGTCATTTATTATGCAAGAGTCATTACACCACTTCCCAATCTGCGACTCGCTACCAGCACAGAGAAAATGCAGACAGGCCAGATTCTGAAGCGTGTGTCAAACCAGTTTGAAGACACACTTGCGGCCTCCTGAGTTTCTGGTGGTTTTGTTTTGTCGGTTGCTGCATGTACCTACTCTGACTCTGACTTTGGAGGAGGAGCCAGTTTCAGATAAACCCATTTGCCGCTCATGGTGCCTGCAAACTTCTTCACATAACCCCTCGCGGGTATTTCCCTTCTCGTCGCCTCCATCTGTCACGCTGATGTTTGCATCTGTCATCCATCAAACACACGTTCCAGACGTCTCTGACCCTATGAACGTTCCTCTCTGCTGCTCTCAGGTTGTGGGGGTGAGGTGCGACTGGGAACAAAGTGATCTTCGTGAGAGCCTATGTACACACACGGGCCCATACCTCACATTCATGCTTTTACGTACATTTTGTTTTTTTCACAGGTATCACAATAGCACCAAGCCACGTCTCTTACAACACTCAGGGTGAATATCATTTTGCCGTGAGGTTCCCTGTGCTCTGCTTGTGTAAATATTACATCCTCTTTAAGTCTGATGTTAACATTAACTCCTCGGCATCGTCCGTCTGATAAACTGTTTAGAACTCGAGATATAAATAGATGTCGGAAGTGGAGCGAAGTACAAAAGCTCTTCGGTCTCTCGCTGTGTATCACTCCGAGTGTTGTCTTCTTTCAAGTCTCCATTTGCTACATCACCGGGACTTTAAATGTGCAGCAGCTGCTGTGTGTCAGCTCAGATTTGTATTCTAGGAAACTTTAAACTCCAGGTAAACGCTGGGCCTGTGTTGGCAAACAGCTGTTGAGATGATGGAGGAGCCGAGCTACACCACATCCCGCGGCATCTGTCAAAACCAACGCACACATGCTTCTGCAGTGTGCAAGCTCTTGTGTGCATCCGGTAACACACCACACACTGTGCAAACAATCTCGACTAAAAGGTTTCATTCTCCTTAAAAGGCTCTTCTGTCACAAGCTTTGTTTAAAAGTCTGTATGCCTGAAAAGCTCGGGGCTGCACCCTGTCACACCAGATGAACGAGAAGAAGAATAGTTAACAAAGGTGAGGCGGCGCTGGTGTTAGTGGTGGTGATGGGTTGCCATGGCTACCTTTTTTGGGCTTCGCTCGCCTGCACTCGCCGGCCGCCTCATCCCGCTCCTGCTTCTCCTCGCGCTCGATCCAGCGGCGCACCTGCTCCTGGCGCATCTTGAGGAACAGCGTCTTCTTCTGGTCCTCGTTGAGGGCGTCCAGCACGTCGGGGTCGATGTACATGTCCTTTAAGATCTGCTGCAGCATGTTGGCGGCTGAGCGGCGGGTCACTGGCGAATCGGCACCACCCGGTCGGGCGGTCAGAGGGAAGGGGCGCTGACCTTTGACCAGCAGCTTCTCGAAGGTGGACGAGCGTCGGTTTATAGTCTCATGGCGTTAGAAGACATTCATGTTGTCCTTTATCGTGGAATCCCTCGGAATATGCTCTTCATGATTCAGTGGCACACATGCTGTTGTACACACACACACACACTCATATATTCATCGCACAGACACACACACTCTCTCTCTCTCTCTCACACACAAAAACACACACATACACACACACACACACACACACACACACACGCACACAAAATCCTGTTTCCTCTCTGTGCTGTGCTGACAGTTTCCCCAGCCCGGATATCAGTTTCCTTTGTCTTCCGTGGTCATCCCAGGGACAATCTACGAGAAAGAAGAAAAAAAAACAAAGAACAGCTTCTTTACAAACATGCAGGAGATCCTTGAGGTTGTTCCCCACAGAGTCTACAGCTTTCTCAAACTGTCAGTGTTCTATATGTGTCTTGACACTACCTTTCTTTCAAATCCGAAACTTTCCCCAAGTGTTTCCTTTTTTGGGAAGCCACTCGGTTATCTTGTCCCTCCCTTCATGAATACGGAAGAGCCGGAGCTCGGTTTCTACACTGACAGAAAGACTCTAGTCTGAAATGGGAGGAGATTCCACAGCAATGGAGCTGCTTCTGTCATCAGTGGCCCACCCTTCCCCTCCCCAACACACATCCCTTCCCAAAACCCTGTTCCTTTCTCCCATGACATAGCGGCTCCTTTTTTTTAAACATAGCCAGTCTTAGGTTGAAGGAGACACACACACACACTCTCTCTCTCACACACACACACACAGACACACACACACACACAGGGTCACAGCCTAGGACAGCATGAGCCGGCTTCTCTAACAAGGGGAATGAAACCGACTCCTCCATTCACAGTGGGTAGTTAAACAATGGCTACCACATAAGCAGCACTTGGAGGGAAAGGAAGCCTGTGTGAGACTGAGAAGTACCACACTGCTGGAATACAGATTGGCGTCTGCTGAACACAGTGCAGGGTGCCGAGACGGAAACCCGGGGACAGAGGGAGAGCGAGGAGAGAGAGCGGGGGACACCAAAGGGAGAGGAGTCGTAAGACGAGTGTAGAATTTGCTCAAGTACTCACAGTGGGATGAAGACAGCGGCTCCACAGCAGTGTGTGCTAACTAAGCTGAGAGAGTCAGAGCGCCTGTGGGTCCTCCTCGTCTTTGTGTGTGTGTGTGAGTGTGTGTATGACTGGGCTGATGACATCACAGCATTCCATAATCTCACTCCCTCCCTCTCTCTCTCTCACACACACTTACAAATGCAATCTCTCTCTCTCTCTCTCTCTCTCTCTCTCTCTCTCTCTCTCTCTCTCTGTCTCTCTCACACACACACACTTAATTTAAGAAACAGGAAGAGAGCAATTCACAAGTTGACATCACACACTGAAGAGGTTGTAAAAGAGAGAGAGGGGGGGGGGGGGGAACTGAGAGAGAGAGCGGGGGGGGGGGGGGGGGGGGGGGGGGGGGGAGACAGAGAGAGATCCCAACTTCAAACTTCTAAGCTCCACTCTTAAAACTCTTCCCCAGCAGTGAATGTAAAAATAGCTTAAGCAGAACAATTTGGACAGAACTATCCCTTATAGCCAAAACCTGCAGCTGTATACATACACAGTCAGTGATGGAGGAAGTACTGAAACATAGCACATAGAATACACACACAATATACATAGACAATACACAAAATAATGTACTAAGTGAAAGGGCCACAAGAACTTTTCCACTCGAGTGAAGGTAAGACTGTTCCTGCTTTTAAATATAATCAAAGTAGTAAAACTACTCATGCAGCAGTCTACCACCTGTTTATTCTGTTTAATACAAGAACAGCAGCCCACAGACTCTAACAAAGAATGCTGCAGATGATGAAAACACTTCCATTGTTGTACGTCACATGAGTCTCAGCAGTGACCTCTTCCAAATCCATTTCATGTGTTTCCTCACCAGGGGGCGGGGTCCACTGTCACCTGCCCATTCTGATTGGATCAGTGGACCAATTCCCCTCTCCATATGATTACTTAAAACAAATATATAAGAACAATGTGAACATATACAGGCAATACATTGTAAACATGTAGTAGAGTAGAAAGTACAGATGTTTTTAAATCAAATTAACCTATTTAAGTAAAGATACATGAAACATTTACTTAACAACAGTAATGAAGTAAATCTTCTGTACCTTGGAACATCCCACCACTCTGTACTGAACCATGCAAAAAAATCAAGTGGGTCACTGTGTTAGGCTACTGAATGAAGCTGAGACCAGTCCACCCTACTGGTGCTGCAGGATATTGATCCAAACATTTGAAGTGGAGAAAACTCTTGAATAGTGCTTTGTGCATTAAAATAATGATTGCAGAATTGGCAGAATATGAAACACTCAAACGAAATGTGTCCCTGCACACACACACTTTCTTCTTTCTTCTCCATTTCAATGATGACTGAAATTTGAATGACGTCTTAATGACTTTCCTGGTACTGCGACATCAAAACCAAATATTACTGCACTGTCTATTGAAACATTACAAGCGAAAGTTCAAGCCATGAAATATGAATTGTGGCTGAAATGGTATGTATTGATTCTTGCAGGAACATATTCCACATCACTGGAGGCTCTGTTAAACCATGTGCACGGTGGCATTGCTCTAAGTGCCTGTTTACTTTACCCTGTTTGTCGTTAATTCTCCCACATTGAGGACAAAGGAGGTTTCTCCCTTGAGACGCCTTTGCTTTTCTCTCTCGCCCACGTGCCTGTCATTTTTAGGTAAAGAGCACACTCTAGTGGCCAAACACCAGAGAGGCCTGCCTTGCATTACGTCACCACCTAAAGCCCGTGCTTAACTGCTTCAGGACACAGCACTCAACTGCAAAGTAGAACACAAATGGAGGCAAGGTTAACGCAAAGGGGGCATTTCTTAACATATTGTGCCACCTCATGGTTGGGCACGGCTCAGCAGCAGCAGATAAACACGCAGGGTCCGGATGTTGTACATAGCAACAAGCTGAGCGTGATCTTCATTTGTGTCAGGGAGTGCTGGGGGGGGGGGGGGGGGGGGGGGGGGGATGATGACCATGTTGCAGCACAAATTAAGAAATGAATTTGATCAAGTGGTGTTCTCCCAGCGAAGAAGATCAGACCAAACCTGTTAGATGAATCCTCCCCAGCAGCATTCCTCCAAGCAGTTGTTGTCCTTTGTGCTAATGACTAAAGTATGAAGATCAACAATAAATGGATATCTATAGCTTTACACCAAAATAACACAAGTAGAGGTTTGAGTGAATGTAATTAATGGCCATGATGCATTGTACTCCCAACGATGGTCGAAACCAGTCCTCAATCTGGCTTCTCCAGTTTGGCATCTGGGCAACTCCTAACCCTCCTTCCTGGTCGACACGGGGCACGATAGACTGAGAGACCTGAGATCTACCGCACGACAAAACCTGGACACACACAGTTTCTGCAGAAATAACCTCAGAGCACATCCAGCCCCTGACGTCCGACCTCTCTGTATAGTGAATGACTTTTCAATAATGTGGTTTCCTCTGGTATGGGAGACCGAGGAGGAAGGTCCAGGCCAGCTTAAAGTAATTGAACATCCTCTGTGTAGATCGCCGTGGCAACAGCAGCTGGCTGGTGATCTGGTGAACGATAAGGCCTCGTTCCTCTATTTACAATAATTTACATCATGTTGTTTAAGTAATATATGAAAAAAAAGTGTGACCTTCTAAATGGCTATAGACATAATACCTTTATAAAAAAATATGGAAATATCCACAAAATGACAAGACACAGGTCGTGTTGGGTCATGATCGATAAACTCTCGTTACCCAAGTTCCCAGAAGAGCAATCATTACATACAGATGATCACAAACTGCGTAGTCAGGACGTTAGAGACCAAAGTAATGCTTTATTTTACAGCCTAGTATTACACATACAGTACTGATGTAGGAATCTCTAAGACATGAATCATCAGGTACTTGTCATTGCAATGTTTGCATTTTAAAAGGCTGTAAAATTAAGCTTTTGTTATTAGCATCATTGCAAATGTAGAGTCAGACATTTTATACAACATTAAACAGACTTTTCACCCATGAATAATGGACATTTTGGGAAGTTGTTTTCTTTTCCAACAAGAAATGAAGCATGAAAAACACATTCGATTTTGAATGTAGATTTTTCCCCTTATGGGTAAATAAAATTTATTTTAAAATTTGTCAAATGTACATAAATTATATTTGATGCATCAAAAACTAAACGAGAAAATCAAATACGCTCTTTTATAAAGAGGCAACATAAGAGAGAGTAACATTCTTTGTTGAGATCATTTTTAAACAAGTACTGGTCAGGCATTTCATTAACCTGGGAGAAGCAAAGTGCTAGACACAACAACCACTGAAGACAGTTCACCATACACCTTAATGAGGATTGGACTGAAGCACCGTATCTTAGCTTAAAGCTAAAATGGAGATTTTTTAAGTTTTCCTTTTTCACAAAAACGTCATTGTGTTTATAGTCTACTTTCAACAATAAGCCAAGTTCACGCTGGTCTGAGGGAGAGGCATACATTGCTCTATTTCAAGTTAAAGAACTGGTGTGAACTGCTCGACCCCACAGGCTACTAAGACCTTGGTTTACTATATATTTTCCTCCAGGATGGAGCTTTGAGTGCAAATAAAGGCCTACAACTCCTTCATGAGAAATAAACATGGAATTCAGCCACATGCTTTCAAATAGTAATCATATATTTAATTGATATACATATATTGCCACCATTGGCACATCCGATATTGCACACAGTGATGAAATGTTGCACAGAAAAAATAGATCTTTTTTTTGTGGGCAGAAACATTCCAAAATTACAAATAATGTGGAATAATGCTGAAAGGTAAAACTACATTAAAAACAAAAACAAAACATGCTTGCTACTCCCCATTAATTGAGCAACTTACAACTTACACATAACTACCCAAGCCATAAAACTAGCATTTCAAGAAAGGGGGGGGGGGGGGGGCTCACCAATATCCATTTATAACATTTAACCCACGAACGATGTTTCCCATCAGCCCCTGCTCTCCCTGCTAACGCGCTCGGCTGGTAAAGAGCCAACTCCTCTGCATCATCTTGCGTCTAGGTGACCACCCGCTTCCATGTTTACATGTAGGCCGATGCCTGGATGGCTGGGAAACGGGGATGGCAATGACATTAGGAAAGAAGGAAGGTAGCAGAAAAAGTTAAGAATTCTGCTTTTTTTCTTTTACAAGGATTTGTAGCAAACCCTTTAGCACCACGAGTCGTGCGCTAGCACACAAGGTGGCTGAGACACAAACGAATGGAAGAAAGAAGAAACGATGACAAAAAGAAGCCAAACTGCGATCCAATGCACCAGGCCAGCGTGTAAGCATGCAGAGTGTGTAAGGCACCAGGTTGTTTATATGCTGAAGAGGATGCTCCCAATCAGGTCTCTTTTAGTCTGTACCAGAAGCTCCAAAAATAGGTGGTCGAGGACAGTCTAGTTTGCTGGTTTCCAGTCAATCTAAACACGGGAGCAGTCATTGTATTCGATGCTGAGGTAAATCTGACTTAATCTGATTGTTGCCAGTTTCTCCGGAGTTTATAAAACTGCTATCACACATCTATGAGATGCGACTAAACTGGTTTAGAACCAGTTGTTTTCCGTGTGGCAGCCCAAATATTTACAATTAGACCAAAACAGAATCTCATCACCCCCAGGTAGATATTTGGGCTTACAAATCCAAAGTAGAGCTATGAGAATGTATCCGAAGCAGCCCCACTGGGCCTCACACCAACAGATTGTAAATTTGTAGGGATGGGCACATCCACTGACACACAACTGGACGCTTTTCAACCGGCAGGCGTTAGCTTATCCAGGTGTTCTTCTCAATGTCCCTCCTCATAGTGTGATGGTGATATTGTAATAACAGTTTGCGAGATCACTCCTCGGAAAAACTTCCACTACAACTACACCAAGCCTTTGGAGGGAATCACCCAGCACTCGAACTCAAGATTCGTACAATATAGGCAGATAAAGATACAATTAGAAGGGTCCTTGAGCCAATATTTTGGGAGACCAACGAAATCTATTTTAGTGCAGATTAACATGCAGCAACAGCACTCCTTGGCACCATATAGACTTTTATGACTGAACAACATCACAAAATGTTTGTTTCGGACGTAATGACCAATGACGCGCTGCGGAAACACAGCATGAATGGGGTGTTTGTCTTATTATCTGCAACTCAGGCCATTTGCTACATGTTGTCACTGCACTTCCTCTATCAAATACACATTTAGTACCTTTAAAATGAACACATTGCATTGACAACGAGACACAAAGGTAGTCTATAATATACCCATCTGCATGGCAACAATTTCAACTGAAACAAAAATTACAATATTAATTTTTCTTTGAATGCCTCTGGCAAATGTCATCATATCTGGAACCATTGATCAGTTCAATATATTTTAGACTTTTATGCAATGCATATTGCACAACAAATAGAGCACTTATTTCATTTCATGAAAAAGCCTACATATTCCTTTTTATACATACATCTAACCAGTTTCCGAAGCAGGCCTAGCCCTCGTATGATTCATGTGTAAACACATCTCTACTCACAGGTAAAGGTTAATAGGATGGCATGTGACAACCTTTTACGAAGTCTTTTTGAAATTTGGTTCAAAAATTAAAACGTCTGATTTGTGCTGAAGTCATTAGCTCACATGAAAAGGAAACGTTTTTCATTTGAACTAGGCAATAATTCCATTTGAACATTGCAAACACTTATATATATTTTTTTTTACAATAACTTTAACGGTACAAAAGTTCTGTTAATAAGGGAAATAAACACTCAGTTCAATATTGTTTGTCAAGTAGGAAACAATGTTCAAATATAATGTTATTACTTTGTTTAGCAGCCTGTTAACTGTATTAATGGTGGATAAGTGGGGTAACATCCAGCGATGAGTGACAACATGTCATAACTGTCAGGTTGTGGAGGTTTCTTATATTGTGGGTGATGCTCCCTTGGAGTTAAACCATTACAGTTAAATCTTTAGATTTCTTTCTTTATACAGTAGAGTTCTTAATTATATTTCTCTTGTTATTTTCATTACTCTTGCATCTTTTCTTTTTTCTGTTCCTCTCTATATCAATCCTCGTCTCCATCGTCCGCCTGCATCTCCTCTTGTTGCTGCAGCTCGCTTGCCCTCTTCTCCCGCTGTTTCTCCTGGATCTTCTTCATCTCCTCGGCATATTTACTGAAAGTATTCCCAAATTTGGACCACACTTTGTAGGGCACGGTGATCGAGTTGCGGTACGTGGGCTTCACCTCGCTTACCCTCATGAACACACCATACTTATTGGATCCGACGTCGAAGAAGAACCGCTTGTTGTCCACAGTCAATGACGACCCTTCGGGCAACTCCGCAGGTTCGTCCTCTACACCGTAATCGTCAATAAGTTTAGCCAAAGCGTCACGAAACTCAATAAGTCCCTGGGCCGGGAGAGCGATGGTCTGGCCTTGCGTGGATCCCAAACCGGGCCCCCGGTTAACGGTCTGCCGAATCCTCAGGAACCGTCCCCTCTGGTTCTCTTTCAGATCCATGTAGTATTTCCGATTCTCCCGCACCAAGAACTCGCTCTTCAGCGCCCGCCGGGGCTCGTCTTGGACCAAGCTCGGGTTGCTGGGACCCAGCTGGGCATAGTGTTCGATGAAGTCCCCCAAGTAGTCGCGGAACTCGACCGCCACGGACATGGAGAGAGTGAGGCGGCTCTTGTTTCCACCGGCCCCGACTTCTGCTATCTTCAAGAAGCGGCCCTTCGCGTTCTGCTTCACGTCCAGATAGAAGCGCTTGTTCTGGATGTCAACCCGTTTCGACGCCAGCTCCTGGGTCTCGTGCTGGAGGCCGGTGGCCGAGCCCGCCGCTCCGGTCGCCAGGTGCATGGAGCCGAAGCCTGGGCCCGTGGCTGCTCCTCCCTGCTCACTTCCACTGTCTCTGTCCGCCATGATGCTGCCTGCCTGCCTTCTCCCTCTGTCTGCTGCAAAGCCACGGCACAGCCACTGCGAGCACCGCCGCTCTCGCGAGATCTGCACAGAGAGGTACGAAAAACAGCGAGGGAAACGTTTCAATGCGGAGAGACGGAGGGTTTTCACCGGAGTGCCTCGACACGGGCCCGCGTCACAAGTTAAGATGGTGTGATTTAAATGGAAACCATTATTCTGAAGAGATCTGCACCTCTGCACCCAGGTATAGTTCAGATCCACGGGACCCAGCGTCTTGAGACTAGGGTGTGTTTAACTTCCTGGAAAGACCCTGTAGCTTAACATGTGTTTTAGTTCAAAAAGATAAAAGAATATATAACTTATCCATAATTAACATGGCACGTGCTTTGATCGTTTAATGTGCTGATTGCTTTTAAAACTATGTAAAATAAAGCTGTGGTAAAATGACCTACTTGATCTTTTTCTTTATCTGGCCGAAAGTCATTGATTTTGCAGGTCAGAAATGGTCCCACGTGTTCTTAAACTTTCACATATTTAGCCAATCAAACAAAATATGCACAGATACATATTTTGAAAAGAAAACGCAATTGTATTATATAAATACTAGCAACAAAATAGTGTTAATAGGCAATAAGAATAATTGATGTGCCCATTTACAGGGCTGCATATACAAAGTGGCACAGGATCCGCAACAGATCACTTTTTTAAAATTTATAAACTTTATTCTACAAAGTTTACAAAACAAGACTAGTCCGACATAACCTTGAGTTAAACATTAAGGTCATGTAAAAAGCCTGAAATAACAAACCATTATAATATATTTAAAAAATAGGTCATTTTATCACATATTAGTAATTATTTAATTTTCAAACAGAATTTTACCGTTTTTAATCTTGAAATCAAATCCACTTACCTGGCATGGCGGTGAGGTGAAATATCATCTTACATGCTGGGCAGTGACTGTTAAACGTGTTATCGGATCAGAAGTGATCAGGATACTTTCCAACATTGGTGCATGTCACTGGACTCTCATTGGAGTTAAACCGATAATATGCATCTTTTTAATAGGACTTTATTATTATTGTTTCATTCCTTAATGTGGTCATCTTGACGTTTTTCAGAAGGAAGAGATATATCGGAGTTTTCTTAAGGAATCGATTGAGGATGCATTTTAATGTCAGTTGTAACTTGGAGCTGTTGTGATCGGATCTTTATACTTGGTCTGAACATGACCTAAATCACTCCGTCCGTTCTTATTTAGTCTGCTTCCGCCAAATAATGTAACACCGGCTCGGCCCGACGTTTGCTCTCGTGTCTCGATCGCGCGCTCACGTGAGGCAATCGCCTTATTTTTAAGCTTTGGCCTTGGTGCGACAGTCAGGTCGGGTAGTGTTTTTTAGGATCTCTGTATAATGTAGGCCGCCTTCATGACTGCAGTCCTGCACCTCTGTCTCCAGTCTATTTAAAGGTGTCATCAGGTATCCAGACCTGAGCGTGCACGGTGTACAGCGAACAGCTGAGGCCTGGCTCTCCCTAAGTCAGCTGTCTGTCTGTCTTACTGTGTGTCTGTGTGTCTGTCTGTCTTACTGTGTGTCTGTGTGTCTGTCTGTCTTACTGGCGGTCTGTGTGTCTGTCAGTCTGTCACAGCCAGACAAGGCATGTGACCGATGTCAGAGCGGCTTTGTTCACAGCAGCATGTCGAGCATTAGTATACCAAAACATGTGAGTGTGACAGGCCATTAAAACACGTGTAGGCCGCAGCAGGCTGCTAATGTCAAAGTAGGTAGAAGAAGCCTACAAACAGCTGCTGACACGTCTCATGGGAAATTTCACCTTAGATTTCTATTTTTATTTATGCTCCAAAAGGGTTTAATGGTTTAATAAACCAAACACGACGTCTCTGCCCCCTTGCTGGCAATACTTACTTTACAGAGTAATTGAAGAATGGGATATATTGTGTATACTTCTTTATTATAATTTTATTTAGCTGTAAATCCCTGTAGATTATGTCGGGTCACGTCAATGTTAGTACCTCAAGCATAAGAAAATTATAAATGAAGTATTTCATTTATTAAAAAAGCAACTATTATACGAGTCATTAAAGCAGCAGTTTTTACGCATACCTTTTATCTGTATGATAAGATATAATCAAGCCAACAAGGTAAATAATTTCAGCCATTAAAGTTGATTTAAATAGTCATTAGAATCAGTAAAAAAGAAAGGAAAAAAAGACCAGCAGGCTGAAACAATGCTCCGTTTCGGGCTGCACCAAAAAGACTCATCACACGCCTTCTTTCCTTTTTCAGTTAAATATGTTAAAGACGATCTCAATCTGTGTGTGTGTTTATGTGAGAGCATTTAAAGTTAATAAGTCTCTAAGCTCGTTCAGTCAATATTCGTTATGCACTTCACAGATATGAATCACGTGGTGGTCTTTAACGTGTTATACTGCTTGAATCAAGTTGATTGTGATATAGGTCAGTTGTGCAACTTGATCTGTGGTATTTTATTTCATTGTGTATTGTTACAACATGGACATTGTTTAAATTGTTTGCATTAAAAGGAAATATATCTATCACGTTGGCCACTTTATTCAGAATGAATAAAAGACTACGTTCCTTTTCAACATGTACATTTCTAAAGTGTTAAAGGCTGTTTTGAGGCCTTAGAGGAGTTCAGTATCACATTGGCTGTAAATCCCAGAAACTTAAGCCTGTACAACATTTTAATATTCATAAAATTCCCTCTAGATAGGCTTCTTATTATAGTATACTTACTTATAGATATTAATTATTAAGGCTTAATATTAAAACACACATTAAAAAGGTTTATATATGTTGCTTTGCACTTGCATATAAATGCATAATACTGATTAAGCTTTTGTAAATGTAACTTTCAACCATTCATTGAAACGACACTGGAATAATAAATAATATACAATGGACGAGTATAGACCATGATACTAAGTTGATGACATTCAGAGATAAACTCATTATTTCATCAGCATGCTAGTATATTATTAGGCCAAAACAATACAAAATTAAATAAATAAATAGCCTATCATGTTGAAGAGGTAAAATTATTTAATTTATTTAAAAAAAAACTACCGAATCTTTTTGTAATAAACAATCTTAGAAATAAATGACATCCATTTATCAGACAAATATATTGCTCAAAGTAGAGATTGGACCAAAACGTGAAACTACTGGTTGCAAATGAGGCGAGGTGAGCGTGAAGGCCTGGAATCCATTTTCTGTTTTTTTTTTTTGTTTTGTTTTGTTTCTTTTCATTTTATTATATTTATTTATTTATTATTTCATATGAAGTCATTGAAATATACCTGATATTCCCTCAAAGGTCTCGGGGCCTCCTGATCAGCTCCACAGCATTCATCACTTCCTGTGCGGCAAAATCCAGTAACCGTTTCTCTGCTGGAATAAATAGTTAGTGAGCATAATGACACACAACCAACATTCAAATAAGCATTAAATTGGCTTTAATCCAAGTGATACAAAATATCAAATTTTTCTGCAGCATGATGACCACACTTTTTTGATGCAGAGATGACTGAGGCATGCTGGCGCTTTATGGCGTCGTTGTCTCGGACCTTCCTTGTAGCTACATCGTCGCCTCGTTAAGTTTTTCTGAGTCAAAATGTCAGTTTGAGAACTTACGTTACTTTGTTTATTTTATTTCCAAAGTTAAAGCTGCAGCTCACCTGCCGCTCTTTCTCCTCTGTCCTCTTTGGTGCAGGCGATATGACACACGCAAGTCTGCAAAACAGGTGAGTCATTTCTTAAAAATAATGAGAAAAATATTGTTGTTGTCGGACACTTAATTTATACGTAACCTGTAATATATACAATTCTAAATTCGTCATTTAATCCAACATTTTTATCCCAAATCTCACCCGAAGGACTATATTCTATTTCTGTCTGGTTTACCTACAGACCTGGTCTATGTGCATGTTTGACAGGCCACAACCTGTCACTTCAACTACTCTATCAGCATTTCTTCTGTTTTTCTCTCCAATTTCTAATCATGAATATGAATCACAGAAGTTAACTCTGGTCGGATGCCGAGGCCCCTTCCAGCGCACATATCAGACTGAAAAGGCCTTTTTATTGATCACCTCACACTCTTTAGTCTGCACCCCAAACACCGATATGTGGCTCTGCTCCAAATGCAGCTGTGTGTGCCCCCTTTTCATTTCCACACAAGACGCGTGCACGCCCACATAAGCTGCAATGCAATGGCTCTGCAAACTCCGCCAGAGCGATATCACGCACAGCGCTGCGCGTTATAAGACAATTAAGCGGCCGCGGGACAGTAACAACCCCAATGACACGTCAAAAAGAACAGCGTCGGTTCCTCCACAAGCGATGACCTACCGCTCCAGGCCGCTCAGTGGGAAGCCGCTGCGCCGCACAGCCTCACCGGGGAGCCGCTGGAGAAGACACGGGGCAGAGGAGGCAGACGACCAGGCCTCAGACAACACAGAGGACCGCTGCTGCTTCCTCCACAAGATGGACAGGAGACGGCGAGTCGTGGCACGGACACACGCACCAGTTCAACGACGCACGTTTCAACTCTGATGTCAACACGCACTCCGTCACTCGTTCGGCGGACGTGCGCCTCCCCTTGGCACAATTGGGGAATTGCAGCTTTGCCCCCTGGTGGTTAAAATAAGACAGGGGAGCAGTTTAAGCAATATAATGGAGGTGAACGTCTAAATGAGTATTTCTATTTAAATGAACTGAATGATAAAAGCCACGTCTCACTCACAGCGTGTTTGAATCCCTCAGGGGATGCATGTCATACCCGCGCACAAAACCTATTCAAGTTTTATTTTTCATAAGCAAGTTAACACTGAGTCAACAGGACAATGAAAGGTGTTGGACAAGAAGCAACCAGTCAGCTCAGCAGTGCAATAGTTAAACAAATAGAAAACAAAAGGAGGTAGAAAGAGATTACTATAAAAGCAAAAGTAAAATACAATACAAAACTAAAACGATATACATTAAAAGGTGCAAAGGGACATTCGTTGCAAATGAAGTAACAACGTTAACTGTATGGATTATGTATGTGTAGTCATTGTGCCGTTTGTGTTTGCAATTGTGCACATTTTCCCAAATAAAGTGCAAACAGGTTGTGTTGTTTTAAAACCAGCACCTCACATGAGCAGTTATTGTCACAGTGATTAGGGTTTCATCTCACACACACAGTTTGTGTGTCTGTGTCTGACATCAGCTTGAAGCTCTAATTTATAGGCCCTGTAAACTTTCAGCACCACGGAGAGCAGCCAGGTCTGCTTCAGCTCTGCAGGACATGAAAACTAATGTAGCCTCATTTTACAGGTTTTCACAGGTATAGGTGCATTTTCTTATGTAAACTTAAAACAAAGATTTGTTCCGGCACTCATGGCCCCCCTGTTAATTTGATATAAGTATTTATTTATTGTCCCAAATTCATTATTCAGAAATCACTGAGCCTTTTTGTTGGACTGAGTTCAAATGTGGGTTTCCTGAGTTATAGGTACTTGTGTAGTTTGATTTACAGCAAGTGTGTATATGTGTCAGATTTGTCACAAATAGAGTGGTCAGCAGATGTCGCTCTTGGTGAATACTGTCAGTACAATAGCTGCATCCGCATTCCCATCCAAAGCCAACCAATACTATCATAACTTCCCAAACATAGCACTAAATGATAAACCAACGTGTTGATATCCCCATAGTATATGATGTATCTTATTT
This sequence comes from Pleuronectes platessa, assembly GCF_947347685.1. Lineage (NCBI taxonomy): Eukaryota > Metazoa > Chordata > Actinopteri > Pleuronectiformes > Pleuronectidae > Pleuronectes > Pleuronectes platessa. The sequence continues at coordinate 12,524,686 of NC_070640.1, read as the reverse complement.
AGGGTCCAGTTCCTTAAAGAGCTACTTTACCACGTGAACCCATTTTTGTAAAAACACACTTTCCCAGATGTGTCTCACTCTGAAGTGATTCAACAATGTCGTTTCTCTGCATTGGATCCAACAAAAGACCTCCTACTAGTTTTTAGCAGTATGGATTTGATGCGGTGCTTCAACATCAGTTTTTTTTTTTTTTGCAAGAGGCAGAGCAGCGAATGTGACCTGAATGCAGGGCATGACTTAATGCGATGAGACGCAAAACTCATTCAAAACAGTCTCCTGAAGAATGTGAGAAAGCTTTCGCAGCCTTAGTCATCGCAGCCATATGATTTCACCCAGGCCCGGCGGAGTGTGTGTGTATATATGCGGCTGCATGTGAAGCGATTTGATTTTTTTATTTATTTGGAGTGATGCCTCGGCTACAGTAAGATGCGATTTTGAGGAGGGACAGTCATGGATTTAGGATTTCACTCTAACGCGAGATCGCCGCTGATAAAACACCATGGAGTGATTGGCACACGGTAGATCGACCTTTTTTCGGTCCATCGTGTCTCGGTGCTCCGATCCTGCGTTTTTTTGTTGTTGTTTTTTGTTGTTGACGGATCCCCTTGGCAATCGGCATTATTTCCTCCCCGTCTGTGACTGTATAGAGGGGGGAGGCGGAGAGAGAGCCGCGGTGGAAGGCGGCGTATTAGCGCTAGAGCTGCCGATCAGGAAGGGGAAAAACTGTTTTATTTTTTTTAGGGGAATGAAACGTGGCTTTTTGTTCTTGCGAGCGGACCAAACTTGTGCTCCACTGCAGCATTTTGCGTCTTCTCCCTCCGCTGCAGAATATACGGAAAGGCATCATATAGCGATGCCCCACCACTGCATTTTTTGGGCAAAGATAAGAGTGGCGTCGTCTTGCAGTTCTAAGGCTACTATGACAGCATAAGGGGGGCATCGTCTTCTGGAAGGGAGAGAACCCTCCGATTCCTCGCTTGGCTGCATCTACAATGCCTTATTATCATTATTATTATTAGCGGACAGCAGTGAGTGGATTTGAACCCCCAGCATCATCCCGCGGTTTCCCCCCCGTCTGAGAGCTGCTCTTTACCCATTGCAAATCACTCGAAAGAAGCAGCGGATCCCGATGGCATGGACACTTATGCAAGGTCTGCCGCCGCGCTGCCGTGCTACTGGAGCCTCCTCGCTGTCTCTTCATTCAACCCAGCTCCGTCGCCATCGCCCCGCAGCCGAGAGAGCCCTGCCGCAACGCGACCAGCGACCACCGAGCCAAAGCAGGCGGCATGAGGCTTGATTCAGTGCATTTATCCATGCTGGTCATCGGGGTCTCATTCGCCTGCTACTCCCCGAGTTTGAATTCCCTGCAGGACCAGGCTTACAAATCCGCCGTGGTGATCGAGGGCAAGGTGCAGTCCACGCCTGGGAACGTCTCCGCGGAGACGTACCGTGTGAATGTCAAAGTGCTGGATGTTTGGCCCCTGAACAGCGGGGGTCTGGAGCGGGAGCAGCTCGTCACCGTGGGGGAATTCGGATCCGAGGCGCCGTGCACCAAAGTGAAGAAGAACCACAAGTACATTTTTTTCATGGACCCCACTGACCAGCCCTTGGTTTTCAAGGCATCGTTTGCGCCTCTGGACACGATTGGGAAGAACCTAAAAAAGGATGTTGGGAAGGTCTTGTGTGTGGACTGCGGTAAGTTAATGCATTGTGGATCACCGGTGAAGTCCAAACCCGGAAGAACGAACGCTCTAATAACAGCTGCCTTGCTTAGAGGGCTTTTTGGTAACAGGTGCTCTTTTGAATTGTGGTTATTGTGGCCACAGCATGGGTTGGAGTCGGTGGGTGCCCGATAAGGTGCCTAAGGGGCGTCTATGCAGCAATTTTCGACAACTCTCGCAGGCTCCCATAGCCCACATGATCAATCAAACTCTCTTTCTCTCTTTCCCTCTGCTATTCTCTCTCCCCTCAACTGCATCAGACATGCGCCTCGCACTGTTGCGTGTGAGGAATTGCAGTTTGTGTGTATCGAACTATCTGCATCCTGCAAACCCGCATTACACTTTTAACCTTTTATTGACACTTCGCGGTGCATCTCTTACTCCGTTGACCTGACACACAGATAGATTTCTGTTTTACCAACATGTTGCTTCTCGTGGGAACATACAGACCTCATGCATTTCATGGACCCGGTACAATTTCAGCACCAGGGACAGCGGCCTGTATCGCTGGTATCACGTGTGCCCTATGCAAACTGGTTCCTGGTCTATATTTAGGTTCACGACCTGCTTTAATGCTTTAATACCCTACACTTTGGCATAGCCTGCGGTTCTGTCCTGTACACACACACATTTTCTGTGCCACCAGAGGGCCATAGCACTGTGTGTTACAGTCCTAGCCTACAACCTCTGAGGATGTTGTTGAGAATATGAAATAATCAACTTCATCACCCAACACCTTTTCAAGATCAACGCACAAGAAGTTCAGGGATGGACTGTGGTCAGTAGACGTCGCCCTCAGGGAGTCATTTTAAACATCCGGCACATTTTATGTTGTAGTAAGGTGCTCTTTTATTGTCACTCCTGATTTTCAAGTGTATTTATATTGTTAAATGAACAAAATGACAACAAGGCTTGCTGCAGGATTCCCCAATTTAAAATATGATGGGTGAGGATATTGTTGAGGCTTTGCAACCTATTGATTAAGTACAATGCAGCACACTGTTGCTGCAGTACGCCGCACACAAATAGGTTACCTTAATTCATGCACGGAGCAACGTATTGTTAAGTGACCAGATCTGTGGGGTGTCACAGAAAGTTTTCTTGCTCTTCACTTGCAGATAAAATGTGTTTCCACTACTTTAATGATAAAGTAGTGGAAACACATTTGACCACCACAGGATCTTATCACGGAGCCACTCCTTAACTCTGTTCTCAGCTAATGTCCCACGCTAGTCAGCACCCGCACAATCTCAATAAGTCGTAGTTCCTCTTACACTTTGAATGTAATGAGCTAATTAGAGCACCAGTAACACGCAACATATTTGACCTCCATTGTAATGTTTAACACAGTTGGGCTTCCGCTCAAGTGTTGTGGCCAAGAACATAATGTGTGTTCTATACTGCCGCCTCCTTACAGTCACTTACCCTGCACTCATGAGACACAAATTCTCCCCTCTCTTCTTGTTTTTGCCACTCTCACTCTGGCTTCTAAACTCATCATCCCATTAGAGAGGTAACATAAAATGTACCTTATTACCACTTGAGTTTCTTGAGCAGTCCAAATGTCCCCCATGAATTCTTCTGCCACTTAGCAGAGCTTGTCAGTGGTGTGATTGAACTGGCACGGCCACCTCCCAGTGTCACCTGAGAGAGTTGCCGCACCTTCTTCCTTAGGCTGTGTATATCTTTATCTGGTTCAAAGTAGCCAGCAACATAGCTAATGTGGCTCTGGTGGGCCATTGTAACTGAGGGGATTATTCCTCTTCTCCCCAATCATAACCATTTTCAAGCTAGCCTCTAATACAGAAACATAAACAGTCAGTCCCCTGACATCCTTGTGTCCCTTTGAGTTCCCTTTGTCATTCAGCAGTGGCTCAAGGTCGCAAATGTTGTGTTGACTACCTCTACCCCTCATATTAATTTCCCCAAACATTGTATTAAGTGCATATATTTTATTGGCCACCCTGTCAACCTCACACTGGTGCATGTGCAGCTTTGTCTGGGCTTAGTCTCTGAGTCCGGACCCACTCAGTAGCACACATCCCAAACTTGCCTTAAATCCCTGTAGTGCAGAAGAACACAAGCTCCCAAGCGTAGGAATCAAGGCCCTGAATGTACATACTGTACAGCTCACAACGTGATGCAGTTGTTGTCTTCTTGTTCCTAAGGGGTCGCCTGAAAAACAGCGCTCACCGCCTGCACCCTTTCCTGAGTCAGCTGGGACTTACTGATGTACTGTTTCTACTGATTACAACAAACATGCAGCATCACAAAAAATATGCAAACGCGGGATAATTGGATCAAACTTCTTGCCAGTGTCAAAAGCAGATCATATCGTATCTGAAACTTTAATATAGTCTCTGAGGCTGTTGTACTGTAAAGAGTCAGTGTATAGACTGTAAGCGGCAAGTGTTCCTTAACATGTATTTAAAATGAATATTTGACATACTTTTGTTTCACAGATGGCTTAATTAAGTATATAACTGCAGCCACCTGAAATGACATTATAAAGCCATGACCTATTCCTCAGTGCACACTTTCTTACCATCCGCGGCAGATTGGCTGGTGTTTTTTTCACCCTGTGCGTGTGTGTGCAGGTGGGTGTGTGTGAGTGTGTGTCATCACGGCAAAGTCTGTGTCCTGGAGACTGTAGCAGGAACTACCACAGAGGAGGATTTAAGTACTTTGGTGTTTTTATGTCTGTGTGTCTGTGGACAGATTGTGTCACTGCGATAGCATCACAACTGGGCAGATAGTTAGGAAATTTCACAGGTGTGTAGCCGAGATAACTATGATGGCCAAGAAAGAGTGTGGTCTGACTCACGATTTATGATTACCCATGTTATAATCTAGTAATTACCACTGAGTGCTCATGGGTTGCTACATCACCATGTCGATGGGTGTTATGGCTGCTGGGATCCCAGCCCTGTCTTTAGAGTATTTAGTCTTTGTTTTAGCCGGTTGAATGTCCACTCACCTACAGCTCTTTGTAAGGAACACCATACTAATGCAGAGTAGATCCTCTCTGTGCTCTCTGAACAGCTTCTGTTCTCCGTGACATGGATTCAACAAGATGCTGGAAACTCTCCTCTGAGATTCTGCCCCATGTTGACACGATTGCATCACATCATGTCTGCAGAATAATCAGCTGCACGTTCACACTGCCAATTTCCCGTTCTACCAAATCCCGAAGGTGTTCTATTGGATTCGAATGTGGTCACTGGGGAGGCAACTGAAGATCACTGAACTCGCTGTCATGATCATGAAACCAGTTTAAGACGACTTTTCCATTGTGACATGCTGCCTCATCATGCTGGAAAATAGCCATTGGACGAGGTTGTGAAGTACATATTCATCAACATTACTCAGATAGGCTGTGACTGTGTTAAGAGGCCCAGAGTGTGCCAAGAAAACATTGTTCACACCATTACACCACCAGCAGCAGCCTGGACTGTGGACACAAGGCAGGTTGGGTCCACAGATTCAATCTATTGATCCCTAAGTCTGTCCCTATTATCTGCGTTCCTCTGCAAAAACCCACGTCCATCAGACCAGGGTGTGCTATTTTGTTCCGTGTGGCTGACCCTCATATTTCTCCTCTCGGTTTACAGGAGTAAAACATGGTGAAGATGGTCTTCTTCTAGTTGTTGCCCATCCACCTTGATGTTAAGTCTCTCAAATACTCTTTATATGTATATCAGTTATAATGAGTGGAGTTACCATCTCAATTCTGTCACCTGCAACCACTCTCCTCTGATCTCTCTCATCAAAAATATGTTTCCATCCACACGGCAGCCGCTTACCAGATGTTTTTGGTTTGGGCTGAAAAACATCAGTTCCAGAAATACCATTCAACAATGATGTCATCGTCAAAGTCGCTCACGTCACATATTTCCCCCATTTGGATATTTGATGTGAACATTAAGCACCTGACCAACATGGTTTATAGTGTGTTGAACTGCCTGAACACGATTGGCTGATAGCTGCACAGATAAGCAGGAGTACAGGGGTTCCTGATAGTGTGTGGTGCATGTTGGTAGGCTTGGTGTGGAAGCACTGAACCAGAGGGCGTCTTCTCTACTCTCATGCTTTCATTCATTTGTCCTGAGTGAAATCAAATCCATCGACACACTGAATGCCTTTTAACGATAGGAGCAGAGAGGGCTAGATATTTTTTTGTATACCCTGATTATCTTTCATTACCAACTTTGTAGTATGAGTATCTAGAGCCTCACAGCAAGAAGGTTCCAGGTTTGAATTGTGGTTTAGCCGAGGTCTTGGGTCAATGTTCTCTCCATGTCTGTGTGGGTTTTCTCTGGGTACTCCGGCTTCCTCCCACAGTCCAAGATATGCATGTTAGGGGAGACTCTGAATTGTTCATAGTTGTGAGTGCAAGAGTGAGTGGTTGTTTGTCTCTGTACGTTGGTCCTGTGATACGCTGGCGACCTGTCCAGGCTGGACCCCACCTCTCGCCCCAAATCAGCTTGAGTTGGCTCCAGCTCCCCTCTCAATCATCGGAGGACCAGCGGTATGAGATAATGGATGGATGAACCAAACTTTGTTGATTGTGTGCTGAGCTTTTTGCCACTTATTACTTTTTAAAGATCAGCTGAGGGTCTGAGATAAAACGAGACGTGTCCTCATGCGAGTGGACATATTTTTGATTGGAGTCGAATCAGACATGGCTGTAACCTCAAGTATGTCACATCTGCCTTCTAGCTTAGCATAACAATAGTGTTAGTAGTGTCCCTCGCGGCGCAGCCTGAATCAGAAATCGTGAAACAGATGTGGTAGGTGAGGCCTCTGGCTTTGAGTCTATCCATTGACTCCATGGAGGAGACCTACATAATTTCATTTTGTGGCTGCATGTGTGTGGGTGTATGCAGACTGGTGGGAGCACTGTATGAATGTGAGACAGTACAAATCGGTGCAACGCTGGGAAAACAAAAAAGGTCCACGTCCTTACTTAGGCAAATCATTCTCCCTTCTTTGAGTATTTCTGTGTTGCTAATTAAGGCCATTGATTTTATTTGACATTAATTAGTGTAAGTGTTGTGGTGGACGCACACTCTTATCACTAGTCTGTCCCTGTGAAGTCCCACTGTATGCAGGTCGCAGCTGCTGCATTGAGGTGGCAGACAGGCGGGACTTTGCCCCGAGCTATGCATCTTTCCTTGAAGAGAGAGAGTTCCTCAGAAGAGCTAGTCACAGAATAGGAATGACAGCTGCTGATGGCTGCTGGCTTCTGTGCTTATCCCACAAATTAGTTTGGTGGAGGCGGCATGAATCAACATGCGTCTGCACGTTGGTCATTGTATCCGAACGGCACCCTCAAGGGCAATTTCGGCAAACAGTCGCTGATTGTGACAAAAGGTGCTCAGGTATCGTTTCTCACCACTTGAGATTATTGTCATTGTCATGTATGGGATGTGTGCGTTTGTTTCATACTAGCGTGATTGAAGTGTTTTCCACTGTCAGTGATGTTGTGTGCGGAGCAGGCAACACGGATCGTTTTGACAGAGGTTACACTGCATGTTTTTTCGGGGACCGTTTTCCATGCTCACCGGGTCATTTATGTCGACTTTCCGCCCGCTGATTATCCGCTCGGCGACTCTACTTGGACAACATGGCTTGATGTATATTTATGAGATGTATATAAAAGCGATATGGCCATTTTCAGTAATTGGCGGCTCATTTTCCTGTCCTATTAGGGCACTTTCTCACAATCACTCAGACTTCTTCTCCACATTTCTTAAGACACTGAATATTCTGTGTTTTAAGCCATATTTATGACAGCGTCCATTCTGTCTATCCTCTACTTAAGTCACACTTCTGCAGTGACAGGCCTGGTTTCATTGTAGAGTCGAGGTTTACTGATTCAGGTCAGAGTTGATACCACAGCTGTTACAAAGCAGATGTGGGATGGGAGTAAGTGTTGTGCTCGCAGCCTCTCAGTCACTGGGCTTTACCCTGCAACCATATTAAATCAGGTTGATGTCATCAGGTGGTGTTTGTGACCGTTGCTGCCCAGTGGTATCGCACAGGGACGGAGAGAAAAAAGCAAAAGCAGCCGCTGTCTTTTCACAGTCTTAAGTTGAGTGGGTTGTTTAGTGGCTGTATTCTTTTTGAGCCAATAGTTTGTCTAATTTTCTACAGTGTCTGCTGATTCATCTATTCTTTACAGCACAGTGCAGCTCGTAACAATACGGGATGTGAGATGAGGTTAGATGACTTCTACAGAAGTGAGGAATTTAAACTCCTCTTCTGCTCCTACTTTGGTCTCCTCAGCGTTTTTCTTAGAAGAGCCTCACAGACATAATCCATCTGATAGATTAGAAATGTTTTAGATCATATTTTCAAAATATCCGTATATTGTAATTATTTCAGAATTTAATCTTAACAAATATTTTTATACTATTACAGCTACAGTGTGTTCATTGCGTGTTGTACAGTGGAATTTTGCTTCTTGTGCGTAAACAAATACATAGACATGTGCAGATGCTATACAGTCCCATTATGTGCATATAATGTACTGATGCTGTATAGATGAAACTAATACATCCCTGCAATAATCCGGGTAGAGACCTTGCGTGTATTGTTAAGAGGATCTAGTCTACTGTTGGTTAAGCTGTCTGTCACCGTCATAACACTAATCTAATACTAATCCGTATATATATACATTATGTGTAGCATAACCACCTCGTTTTTAACCACATATACAAGTGGGGCGAGAAGTGTCTGTTTTGGTAGTTATTAAATATTTATGCCCATTCATTTTTCCACCTACATGTTTTTTACGGTAGACTTCTAGCAAAGCTATATAGCTTTTGGCAAATTCAAACTTATTAGATCTAAATCATACACAACATTTATGATGAGCTTTTGCCAGGGCGTACCAGTGTTTTGTTTGCTGTAATCAAACTTGACAATTCCTCCGCTAATGTGAAATCAAGCAAATATAACAGAGGAAAATACCACAAGTATAAATACAGATTTTTAAATAAAATGAATATCAATAATCTGGAAAGTTCATAGAACTTAATGGTAGAGAGTTAAAATGAGCTGGAATGGATCACAACACGTTAAGAGACACATAGACCTGGCATGTTATCTTCTTTTTATAGAAAATGTGTCAGCAAACAGAATAACTGTGAACCTTCTCAGATGATATATGCACTGTCCTATACAGTGTTTCTTTGGTTTCAGTCCATAAATAGGTCAGATGAGACTCCTTAAGTTATGGCACAATAGTCACTTATATAAGAAAAGTGTACTGTAGGTCCACTTGATACTAATACAGTGATGCAAAGTAGCACTAGTTTGTATTCAAACTGAAAACCTGATCAAACTAAACTGCTCTGGACTCTGTTTTACAAATGATTGCCAATCAAATGCCTGCATATCATTTTCACCACTGGTGTTAACTCTGTGTTTAGAGAAGGACCATACACTGTATAGAGATGGATATCACATGATGCACAGGCTTGACCAATCGTGAGTCATTCTTGACATTTCCACATGTTTTGTAGCACCAAATAATAATAGTATTAATAGCCTCAAATTTATTTGATGTGTATTCTGTTGTGTACTATGTTATTGATCCAAGTCCCATCCACTAACATGGAGGAGGCTTGGTTTATGTCTCATGCTGCAGCCAGCCACCAGGTGGCAATCAATAACTTTTGTGGAGCAGTCATGTCCATCTTCATATACAGTCTATGACCGGGAATCAGTGTCATCCATGACGTGATATCCATTACTTGACTGGTCATTCTAACAGTGGCTCCTCTGACCTTCCAGTTAGCTATAAGCCTGCGTGCACAACGTCAGGGGACGTACTCACCTAAATGGAATGCAGCCATTATTAAGGCTATTAGTTACACAAAATGTCTGCCTCCAGAGAGGTCTAAGCAGCTTGTCTGGCATTTCACACCAGCTGAGCTCTTACAAATAGATCCAGAATGTGATAATGTCACAGAGGAGATCATGAGCACGGGAGTCTGACAAGGTTTCATAGTCATCCTGCCAAAGTCCAAAATCATCCAAAAAAGACGAGTGTCATTTTTTCATTTTGGTGGTTAAAAAATAACAAATTTAATAATCATTTATTTGTCATTGGTAACATTGGTTTGAGTGCTCTGAGATTCATATTGAAGTAAGGGAATTCTAAGATCTTGACTTGTGTGCCTGGAGATTTTCAGGATTATACTCAAAGACTAAATGAAAGAGTCAAAACAAAGTTGTGTTATGATAGACTACAGTAAGCCAACAAAAAAACCTTGGATTATACGGTACATATTCTTATCACCACCTCTTCACCACTTCTGATGGAAAACCCCTTCCTTTGATTAACTACAGAGCTGTTTGTGATGCCAGAAAATCTCTAGACACGACACAAAACCAAGTTGTTATCACCTGCTAATTCGGCCCTAACGTGCTGCACCACAAAACTAAAATAGTATCAGTTTAGTCCTGCGTGAGCGGTTTCCCCACTCTGCTGTGACAGATGCTGTGTTTTCCACAGTTGTGGATGTCTGATTAACATTCCCCTTTGATTGCTCACCCACCAAAGCAATGCTTTGGATGATTATACATGTTTATGCCGTAATACAGAATTACGTCTGGGCTCATGGAGGATAATGGGGTTACTCCAAGTTCTGAAGGATAAGAAGTGTGAGGACAAGTGTGTAGTGTGTAAGGCCATTTAAGGCTTGTTGTTTCATATCAAATTTAACACGTGATCCACATAAATTCAAATAGTTTTGCTGAGATTCTCCATTAATCATAACTTTTTAAATGTTGCGACTGGGGAGGTTTGTAAAATAACAGTCAGCAAAAAGGCTTCCGCAGAAATGCTTTTTCTTACACAACATAAAAGGTCTAATATGCACTGTGCAATGTTATATCACCAATCTGTTACAATATTTAATAAGATCTATTTTTGTACTAATGTTTAACAGGTTAGTGATTCAAAGATTATATTTATTATGTTGTTTTGAATTAGAGCAAAGAGCCAATTTTGAATAAGCATTTGGTGATTCAGTACAGTCATTTGCATCTCAAGAGACTTGACAAGCAGGTCACCATCTTTGATCATTACAGAAACATTTTTATTTATCACACTTTAGTTCCTATAATAGTCAATGTACAGCATTGCCTACAGCTCTGCTGCAAAACTGTGCTTGCAAGCAGCAGCAATCCGTCACCAGACAGAGGAGCCGGTTTGGGGTCGGCTGCTGGTGGTGTGAACGCAGATTAGTTTCACAGTCAGTACATAATGTCACAACCGATAATCTCCATTAATCTGGCTTGAATTCATGGGATAAAAGCTGCTTTTGGATCAGCAAAACTATTTGAACAGAATTTTCCTTTTTTTCCAGAGAGGACATAGACATACACACTACGTCTGGTTGCTTTGGCGGAGGAATTACCTTTGTAAATATGATATATCTATTATATGTGAGTGAAGAATGTGCTTTAGAGTAATGTATAGTAGGCCTATAAATTAAAATAATTCAGTGTCTATTCTTAATCGGATTTATATAATCAGAGCATGAGAGCACTTAAATAGAGATATTAAATATCATGAATACTGTGGCATTTAGTTCTACCTTTGGATGACACATTTGGACATATGACCTCTGCTATGAATAGACTTACCATCCCACATATTTAAGGTTTTAACATTTTCAGAATAACTTGAGATGTATGTGATATTTCTAGAATGAAGTGCATTAAACTTTACATCTAGCATCTGCCTCCAGATAAGCTGTGCTAAACTGAACAATAGAGAAACAGGCAGACATAATTATAGCCCAGTTTTATTCTAGTTGTAGAACTAAAATAACTCTACACTGAAAAAAAAATCCTTTATACAGTGAAGTTGTTTTTGTCCTTTTATCTCTTTAAATGATACCAGCTGCAAAACAGCTGTTTGTTCAGTATCAAGCAAACAAATGTATACTCACTATAACTGAGATTGAAAAGACGTGTCAGTAAATGTTCTACAAAAAAGTAGAACAGTCTCCACAAAGTCTGTTTTTTGGATTTTGTACAGTTCCTCTCTCCTGCTCAGCCTTTCCAATAATTAGGGCTGTGAGCTTTTCACCCACTGAAGAATGTTGCCTTCACCACAATGAGGCAGTATATGATCAGGATCAGGAAGCAGGACAAACAGGGAAAAGTTGAAAGGGATGAGTCCGTTGGGAATGTCGCAGCAGTTGTTAGATTCCCTGGCCCTGTGGCTGGAGCCGTGTCAAAGAGGGGCTCTGAGGCCCACAGTCACTGCACAGTGTGGGAGATATGTGCAGGACAACAACTGTGGAAGTCGCTGTGTTTCAAAGTCCGATTTTTTACTTTGTTCAGAATAGGAGGCCATCTTTCGGGAGTTGGAGCCGCGCTGCAGTCTGCCTGGAAGTGGATGTGTTTGTGATTAAACTGACCGTAATGGTGTGTCCTTCGGGGAGAGACGGTCGTGCACAGTGTTTGACCGTGGCCAAAAAGGTGCCCGGCAGTAAAAACATCCACAGGCCCCCTGTACTACACAGCACCACAGTACAAACAAATAAGAAAATAAAATAAAACACATGAGATGAGACTGAAACCTTAGAAAAATGCAGTTATTTTCTTCAGTTACAAATAGCAATGGACAATACATGTAAAGATTAAATATCATGAAAGACAATCTGCAGTGAATCTCAGGACCAGAACCTGCTCTATAATTTGACCTGCTGATGTTTCCGACCCCTCACATCCTCTGTTGTTTTTTATCTACGTGCTTTTATCAGCCTGCTCTTTACGACTCTGGATTCTCCGGCTTTGTGAAGGCAGTTTAAGTTTACCCGTGTCTTTTGAATCATTCAGTAATTTGCAGCTATCTTGGGCTGCAAGACTCTTCCTTCACAGGCTGCAGCCGGTGCATGTTATTAAATATTGAAAGCATTTTTTCCTGTGCACAGCATGAAAGGTTGTCGACAAAATTAACCCTTTAAAGTCACAAATACGACCAGCGGCAAACCAACAAACAGGAGCCAGAGCCGAGGAAACACAATACATATATAGTGCAGGAATCTGCAAAAAATAAACAAGCACTATGCATCTTATAACAACACACAGAAAAGCAGATCTCGCTACCTGTTATTGTATTTCAGTATTAAAGAAGAACACAGTGTGTATTAAAGCCTTTCAACCAGGAGAGAAAAAAAACAGGAGACTAATCAATCATTCATCACTAATAAAACCTTATTTCCTGTCTCTTTTTGGCATTGATTCTTCTGTCTTGTGTTCAGAAAATAGAGCAGGTCCATGCCCTAAATCTCCTCGACATACACAGTATATATGTATCCAGCAGATTGACTAAAGCTTGGAAGGGGGGAAAAAGCTGCCAATAATGTGTTCCAGGGCTATTAGCCTTGTTTTATATGCATTTGGCTTTGTTAACATCTATTGACAGCCCCATTATTAACCCTGTTTAGTCTGGTAATCCAGCTCTGGATCAATGCATAACTCTGAGAAACCCAGGTAAGCTCATTTTTCAATGATCTGAAACCCGAATAAGCTGCTTGATTCCCTCTGATATGAAACTGGTCGCTGTGGCACGCACAATCCCTTCCTGCTTGTTGTCTTTGAGATCTCACACTGACACGAAGGTTTTCTTGTGATTCACATTTAACAGATACTTTTTGTATGAACAGCATAATTGCATGTAACACCGGGCTTGTCGTCGGGAGTGTCAGGATCACACAAATTACTGTTGAGATCAACATTGTTTCGGCATGTTGTTGTAGAAGTAACCTACTTGCTCACTCCAAGGAGGGAGGGTGAAGCTGGCGGGCACACATTTCCACGTTCCTTCTCTTGTAGATCTTTGTAGCTGTGGGCGTAGCGCCACAGACAACACATTCCATAATATTCCATGCACAGGTCCACAGATGACAACAGGGCTCCTCAAGTGCAGGGTATCAAAAGGTCTGTGTAAACAGCTTTTGGTCGTCAGTGTCAAACCCCGCTGCAGTTTATTTATAGTGCAGCGTCACAACGGATTTTAGAAGATATGTGCATCGTGTTATTGCCAGTGTCAAGTGATGACCTGATGAAGCGTGTGGATTTGTTTCACAATTTTAAGTCTGTGTCGGTGAAACATGTCGTCCCGCTCGAAGCCTTCGAAAAACAACACTCAAGAACAAATCTTATCGCCCCGTCGTGGCAGTATGAATTCATGATGAAATCAAAGCAACATGTTTTGACTGGAAGTTTGAAAGTTTCTCATAACTCTTGAATGTAAAAATCCATCTGAATGTTTCTCAGGTTGCAGGCAGGAATAGTTCAGCTAATTAATACTTGTGTGTCACGTTGGGTAGCATTTTGCTTTCGATTGCTTAATTGTGAAATATTATGTGTCTTCATGCAGCATCACCTCAGCGAGCTGCTAAGTAGATTCACAGGAAGCAGCATAACACTGTAGGATTCTCTATATGGAGTCTTGTACGTTTCCCATCATGCACCACTTTCTACCCACATGTCTTCCCACCAGGTTTCTCCTGGTTTTATCTGTGGATTTCAACACGTTGTGTGATCGGTTGTTCTAATCATGGGAAACGGAGCATTTACAGAGCCGAGCACATTCAGCTACAAAGGTATATTTAGCCACATGTATTACCTTTTACAACCTTTAAAAAAAAAAAAAAAACTTACATAATCCAAAAGTCGTTCCCCATGAATCTGTTTGTCTGAATGTTCGCAGAGGAATACAAGCAGTTTAAGCAATTTTTCCTCCCGGCCGAGTACGGATGCTTGCCAACACTTGGGTGTGTTGTTCTGTTGGTAATTGTTTGAATATCTGCAATGTTCTTTTGGTAATTGTGTGAATGTCTGTAATGTTCTTTTGCTATAATTCTGTGTTGGCAAGCAAATGCATGTTTCCCTGTGTCTGTTGTGACGTGGCTTCTTTCAAATTGAATTCGTGCAAAGATTCAAGCATGATGTATGGCTGGAAAAGGAAATCATACATGAAGTGCATGTTGGTCCCAAAGTGTAATATTAGAATCCGTTTGTAAATATGCAGAGAAAGCTGACAGTGTCCATGACAGGAACTTCAACAAAACGATAGGGAACAAAAGGACCATGGGAAGGGCAACTGTGTTTGTGTGCAGCGTGCCGAAGTGTTGAAAAGAGGGGCTGCCGGCACTCCCGCTGGGCGCCTCCCGGTGTGTTTAAGGGACGTGTCCGGCCATGTTCACCCCATACACACAGTACATATCCTGAGAAGGTTTGTTTCCTCAGGTATGTTGTAGGTGTGGATTGATGTGTGTCTTAACATGAAAAGACTTTAAACAGAATGGAATGGCTTGTTAGCCGGGTTTGGAAGTGGACCAAGACGAAATCATGTTCCCTTCAGCGGTGGAGGGGGTCTCCTGTTCTGAGGCAGAGGTTTTGTTTCAGCGCACATTGATTATAGTGGAGGTGAATCTCATAACTCTGCGGTCCGTGCTCCAGTGTTACCATCCCCGAATGCAACACAGAGGAGGAGCTGATAAAAGATTATGACACAACTGACTCACAAAAGAGTCAGCTGTAAACAACAGGTCGACGAACTCAGTTTTCCTGAGTAATACCAGTATTTCTGCAAATATTTACACACCTTTTCATCCCACTGCTACATGACCAGATACTTGACACTTACAGTGACTCTTGCGTGTGCTGTCTGTTTCCAAAACCCGTGACGCCATCGAGCCCCTTCCGAAGTCCTTGAGCCTTTCCGGAGTGGGTGATTTTGGGAAAGATATTGTGAATTCCCACTGGGGTTTCATTCATATTGAAAAGGGGTACATTTACTTTTTTTCCCAACACACCTCAGTGGTTAGGTTCACATTCAAAGTAAAGCACAAAAGACGGAATAAAGCAAATTTATTAAATAGTAATCTTTGATAATTACAGATAAAACCCATGCGTGTCTGTGTGCGATTACTCCTGCATGTGTGTGGATGCGGGGGTGTGTGTTTTGGTAATAGCCTGTTACTCTATCCTTTACCCGTGCTTTCTTCTGACCTTCCACCAGTGCTCCTGCTCATTATT
Organism: Pleuronectes platessa; assembly: GCF_947347685.1. Lineage (NCBI taxonomy): Eukaryota > Metazoa > Chordata > Actinopteri > Pleuronectiformes > Pleuronectidae > Pleuronectes > Pleuronectes platessa. Next base: position 12,508,892 of record NC_070640.1, on the reverse strand, counting down.
GTGTTGGTCTAATCTGGAGGGGACAGGACTGGGTGCAGAAGTGTATTTATCTTCCTGCACAAATAGGACCTCTTTCCGTCTGGTCCCTGCTCGGCTTGTTGTTGAAAGATAGTGAACAGCGTAGAGCAAGCTCCAGTGTGCGTGTGTGTGTGGGTTTGTGTGTGGGGCTGTGTGTGTGTGCACGGGTGAACTGAGATGTGTCCCAGCTGGCCCACAGACCAGCACACTAACCATCACCTCACTGCAGCAAATGCAGACAAAAGAGGAATATATCTCCCTTGTGATATCGATACCCCTTAACTCCAGGGGTGTCTTACCCTAAATGAGAAAGCAGCATTCCTCACAGAGGTCTGTTGTACTTGTGAAAGCCAGTAAGATCGGTGTTACAGAAAGTCCCTGTAGCGTGAGCCCTGTAGTCCCCTTTCCGCCTTTTCTCCATCACATCTTTCGGGATGTGTACTTTTGCTTCGCATTGTCTAGGCATGTTTCTCTTCATTCCCTTGTTTTCTCCTTGACATTACGCTTGCAAGCAGGCGGTTATCATACTGCAAATGGCCACGGGCCAGGAAACCACTGTAGGCAAGCCAGAATTACAAAACAACACAAAGTGTACCTGAAAAATCCCACAGACGACAGACCTGCGTGCTTCCCGAGAAAACGCCACTCTGATTAAACCAGCGGTCAAGTGTTTGACCTCAGTTTTGCCGTGCACTAAACGACTTGGCGCAATCATGTGCTCGCCTGCACTTCATCTTTATCCTCGCTAGCATGGTTTAGTATTATATTATTACTATGTGGCTTTTTGAGCAACGATTAATTCTCTGTTGGCCAAAACTCAACTATTTTAGGCTAAAGATTTGGTACCTCGTCCTTCATTAAGCTGCTCTCACTGGCAGCTGCTTGCCTATTTAGAATTATTGCTGCTTTAGCTAGCTTTGACCTCCTTCTTGTTGCGGGGGTTGTCAGTCACTGGTGCGCTTGGGCGATTGGTTTAACTGCTTCTAGACGAGTGGAGAGGGTTTGTGGGCCTGTGCGGTCATTCTGTCGCTCCGAGATGACCCGACCACAGTCCGAGCTTCCTCTCAGCCACGTCATCCTTTGCCAGGGCACGGCGTGAGGCCATCCTGGCACCATCGGCCGGAGCCACTCTCTTGCCCACTTATCAAGTTCACTCAATTTGAGGCCACCTTGATGTGGGCTAATGCCGCCAAAGCATGATCCAAGCTTACACATGCGTAGTGGCCTGTTTTCCCGGAAAAGCCTACATTGGTGAAAAACAAACAAAGAGATAAGAGAGACTCTAGATAAGCCCGAGCTTAGCCACAAGAGGCACAGGCAGAAATGCAAATGATCCGACCAAGAAGCTGGTTTCTGTCTGTGTGAAACTCCTCGCACTGTCCTCATTGTGACATGTTTGTGTTGCTCCGAAAGCACATTCTGGAGATAAAGGACAAGTGCAGAGCGCAAGAGGAATTTGATTTGATGCGAAGAATGCAAAGCACAGAGCGGATGCACGTATGTTTTTGGAAGGAGCGGGTCGCTGATAAGAGCACAACCTTCCCATGTTTTCCCTCGTGTAAATTTACATCTCTGCAGTTTAAAGTAGTTTTTTAACCAAGTATGAAAAGCTGACTCCTAGATACATTTACGATAAAAGTGATATTGTTCCCTGACATTTATAAATCAACAATTTAAATGTCCTTGCGCTTTAGTTTTACTTCAAATAAAAGTAAAAAATGTTAAGGAGTTTTCTTTTATATTTCCTGAGTACTGTGTCATGTGGTTCATGTGTAAACCTCATGTAAAATGAAAATCAAAATGAGTATTTAGAAAACATTAAAGGGGACATATTTTGCCTATTTTACCACAGTTGATATGGTTCCTTGGGGTCTTAATGAAATGTCTGTAACATATTTTGGTCAAAATACCATAAGGATCATTTAAAACAGCACCTTTTTACCTTGTCTAAAACAGCCCTCCTCAGATTGACCTGTTTTGAGTGCCCCGCCCCCCTTACCCCCGGTGAGCCTGGCTGCGAGAGCCCCAGCTCCCCAGGGCAGCCCCGCAGTGGGAGCAGTGGGAGCCTGAGCTGGCGCAGCAGCAGCATCCTTCCACACTGTTAAGTCAACGTTTAGAGGTGATCTGGGGGTCCCTTGTTTATGCGGCCACTTCAATGTCTGACGGGTAGCAGCAGCGAGCTAACGCTAGCCGGGCTCAACTGGCCCGGTTAGCTCGTGAGTATACGCTAGCCGGGGGGAGTCCCTAGGGAGCTAACCAGGCCGTTGGAGCCCGGCTAGCGTTAGCTCGCTCGTTCAAGGCCATGTAGCAAGACTCCCTACATGGGCATGGTGTGACTATGACGTTTATTTCGGTCGTAATCCCATTCAACGCACTCTAGCGTATCGTTTCTGACATAGAGGAACCACAACAAATCGCAGGAGTTGTTTTTTTCCAGAGTTTTTGGGATGGTAGACATCCCAGATACCCAAATTAACGTGTAGAAGGGCTACAAAAGTGGAATTTTCATAATATGTCCTCTTTAAAAAAGATACATTTTGAGTTTTAATGTATTATGTACCATTTAAAACTTATTCTGTTAGTGTATAATAATAATAATAATAATAATTAGGGAAAAATCAAGTTGTTGTGGTTTGTTTCAGATGTCGTATAAAAAAAATGAAGCTTTTATACATGCAGACGATTTGTATTAGAAACCTTGTGAGTGGAAAACAACTCCATTTTAACGCATCGATGACCCATGAGTTTCTTCTATTTACAACTGGATGCACCTGTGTGTTTGTCTGCGTATGCGTATGCGTGTGTTTGAGGGGTCGTGTTTGTATTTGAGTGTGACATTGTATACTTTGTCGGCTCTGGGACACTTAGATTGAGTGTGTGTTGTTCTCTCTGCGCATATGTGTTTGCGTGAAGACCTGGTTCCATGTGGGTGTGTGTTTGATAAACTGTGAGAGCATGTGGGAGATTGTTTGTCTATTCATCTGGGTGAGAGCAGGAGAGAAGGAGCAGAATGAGGAGGTGGAAGAGATCTGCTTCCAGCCTCTATCTTCAAGTCAATCTCGCTCGCAGTCACACACAAACCTCTTTATCCCGGCCTGAGACAGAAAGGGAGGGAGACAGACCAAGAGAGAGACAGACGGACAGAGACTCCAGGAAAATAAATACGTTTAGAAAATAGAGAAGGGGAAAGCGAGGCCGAGAGGTTCAATCAGACGGCTTTAAGAAGATAGAGCGGATTTTTGTCTAAGAGGATCATCAAAGTCATGCTCAGACAACATCTGTCATTAAAAACATTTGCACTATTTCAGTACCAGTGCAATGAGCTATAATGGTCCAATTGAGAGGCGATTTGTTATCTCTGGGAAAGACATGTAGAAAGTGAAGACGTGGTATCAGCGATGTCATCGGCGAGCAGAAAATTATTTTACAGCGCTCAGTACTTTAGTCCCAGAGGAAGTTGAGTGGCAATTGACATCCTCTACAGCGTCTTCTCCAACTACTAACTTTGCCTTTGGCACACACACTCACACACACACATGACCATACACTTCATCACGTAAACCATGACTGGTGCCAAAGAGAGGCATACATTTGTACGGAGGATGTGAGGAAACAAGAAGAAGCGCCCAATAGTAGCTCTGTGTGGGTGTGTCTGTTATGTCTGACTGCAGGACGAGCATAAAGGCCAATAAAATAAAATTAGATAAATCAACCTCAACTTAATTGTAGCTCTGACACAAATGTATGGCTGTCATTCCACGGTGCACCTCTGGCAGTCGCCCAGACAAGGAAAGACTGTCAGTAAGAGTTTGGAGGTGCAGAGATCACATCTGGTAACAGGGGCTGAGTGTGTGTGTGTGTGTGTGTGTGTGTGTGCCTGCTGTGGTGCCGGCCTGTCATTGCAGTATCATGCCCCATTGGCTGATGAGTTGCTATGCTCATGTCTTGTTCCTCTCCGCCCCAATCAAATCTGTCACAATATGAGTCAGCGCGGCCGTAAGCGGGGGAAGATGCCCCCTCGCCATCGCAGATCGATGGGTTATCGGGCACATCGGTGGGGCTTTGACCACTGCGGAGCCACACCTGAGGGGCAGGCAGTGGGATGTGGAGCACGCGGGCCGGGCAGCGCCACACAGAGGCTAGACCGGAGCCGGAGAACTTAACAAAGTGAGAGGCTTCAAGAGCTGAAATCTCCTTTTCTCAGTGGCCTTGAGAGTGGAGCATGCTCAGTGCTGGTGTTTGTCATGTCTCCCTCTGCGAGATGCTGCTGCAGTGCTTCCCGGCAGGCTTGGCACCGGCTTGCTCGTGGACATCTCTCTCCTGGAGCGATACAGTGGACGGGCTGCAGCTGCTCAATGGATACCTCTCTGCCTTTCTGTTGTATCACTCCTTTTCTCAGTTTCTCTCTCTCTCCGTTGCGCCCCTGTCTTTTAGTGCCACCTCTTCCACTTGTCTTCCCATTGTATTTCTTACACATTATCTCCTACTTTCTTCGCTCGCATCCTTTCTTGTTCCTCTCTCGCCGTCTCATCCTCACTCCGCCCTTCCACATCTCTCTCTCTCTCTCTCTCTCTCTCTCTCTCTCTCTCTCTCTCTCTCTAACTCTCTCACTCACTCACACACTCTAGTTGCTACCCTTAAGACCGCGGTTACCATGGTGACAGCTATGTGCTGCGGAAACGTCAAAGAGCCGAATCCACCCAGGATCATTTCCTTGTTTTAACACTTCAATTCTTTCTTGCTGTTTCGCCTTGATTTCTCGCGGCTCTCTGTAAATACCAGGCGGCCTTGATTTTAAATGCATCAGCCGTTTGTGAATGAGGCGGACGGGGGGAGTGATTTCTGGTCTCTCTGTGCGATCCGGTTCTCAGCTGTCGCTCAGCAGTCATTAGTAACACTTAGATTTGGAATCTCCGTTGACCTTGGCACCGCTGACCTTGAGGAAATGGCCCCTTCCTCGGGCCTCCACATGTCACCCACTCTGATTTGTGTCGTGTCTCCCCTCAAGGGGGCTTCACCAGCCCGCCCGGTGACATAAGTCCTCAGCGTCTCCACACACTCTTCTCATCTTTTGCCTGTCATTCATTCAGAGACACACACACACACACACACACACACACACACACACATACACACACACACATACACATACACACACACATACATACACACACGCACACTGCACACATCCCACACATAAACACTCATGGAAAGCAGCAACAGCCAGGTCATGTTTATGCTCAACAGCCGGATGAGCAGGTTTATATTTCAGTAATCAAACAGCAACACACCTCAGTGCGTGGTCAGCCGAGGAAGCAGATGCCTTGGGAAGAGGTGAACCTCAGCAGGTGGGGCTGCTTTCTGCCATGCGAAGAAGAAGAGGACATTCTCACACCCAAATGCCTCTTTTACTCTTTCTTCTCATTGTCCTTCCCTCTCCTCCCTCGTCCCCTGCTCCACTGCTTGCCATTTATCCTCTTTTGTTCCTGTTTCTCCGTCTCTCCTTCCCTGCCCTTGTCTCATCTCTGAGAGTAACGACTACAGATGCGCGTTAAAAGCAGGCACTATACCCCACTTTAAGCCCCCCCACCACACACACATACACACACATTGTTGGCAAAAAAAGAAAAGCAGACAGACGTAAACAGCGTAACCTAATGGCTGTTTAAAGCCATTATGTCTAAAAAGATAAACTCTCGTGCCTGTGAAAGGGCAGGACTGCGGTTGAGCGGTTGAACTGTTGAGGGGCGTCAACGTGATGATGTGCAGGTATGCTGTTGTTAGGAGAGAGCTGCTCAACTCCATCATACGGGGAAGCTGTCTCCCCTTTTCTGGGAGCAGCCAGGAGGGATTAGGGGGCAGGCGGAGATGGGGCCTGTGAGGCATTTATGAGCAGGACATACAGAGAATCCATGTCAGAACTTTTAGGGGTTGGCTGAAATCCTTTTTTTTTTTTTTTTTTGTGGGGATGTGATCTTTAAGTCATGCTCCTCCCACGCTGGCCCACTGTGCCCCTCCATCTCCAGACCCTGATTCCAAGGACGGCCCACGGCTGTTGAAAAACAGCAGATGCTTTCGAGGAGAGTAGGAAAAAAAAAAAAAGAGAGAAGGAGATTTAGACGCACATTTCCATGACCATATTTGTGTCCGGGGGAAAAGAGGTCTTTTTAGACTCTTGGTGTTTACCTACAATGTCAAATAGAGCGCAGATGGTCAACCCAGTTCAGAGCGCATCACACAATCCTGTGGAAAAAAACTGCAGCTTCCCTCTTCCCCTTTCATGTGTATTTGCCATTTTCACATATCCATGTTGTATGGAACTCATACCAGCCACTGTTAAAGTTATTGTTACACTAGCTGAGGTACAGGGGGTAGTTATTACCAATTTACATCTTGTGTGGGTGGCCTGTGCGTGAACATAACCACCGTCTCGTAAAAGTTAAGTTTCTATGGAACTGAGCTGCAGCAGCCAATCTGCTTTTAATAAAAGGTCATCGTGACTGGATTACGTTTTCAATCCACAGTGAAGAAACAGTGTCGATGTCGCAAATACGCTGCCACATACAGCACGTCATATCAATAAGATGTTTCCCGACATAGCGCTGTTCACACTCTTTCTCAACCTTTTGTGGTTATCTCTTGGTTAATGTTTGGGTAAAGATCGTAGTCTCTGTGGTTTAATACAGAAAATATTCACATTGACGTCCGAACAAACGTGTTTATTTACAGTTAACCAATACAATGATCTTTCTCTCTAACTTAACCAGAGTGCTTTTCTTGCCTAAAGCTAACAACAGAAATGACTCAGGACAGGATCTGACGACTCTGCTTCTGTCAGTAACGTTCATCGTAAAATGATGTTGCATCTGAGCGTCATCCAGCCAGAGATGAGGTTTCCTTAAAAACGCATTTCCTGTTGGAGAGAGGCGTCAGCTCCTGGAGACCGTGCTTGGTGTGGGATTTTAGAAAAAGCAGTTTGACAAATGAGACCGAGAGTCGCCCGAACCACAGAAACTTGTTCCAAATCTATACACAATCAACCTGAAAGTCACATTTCTTTTGTCCCTACGTCACAGATACTCACCTCTCTGACACATACATAAACTACATGCCCACCCACAGACACACAGGGCCTGGGAGCGAGTCTCATCTTGTCGAGTAGTAGAGGAGGAAGTGAGTGTTGAGATTGGGGGGAGATAGGGCTGTAGGGCAGCAGCTCTCAGACACACTGTAGCCCCTGCCAGTCGTCAGTTACCTCCTCTGACAGATTAGATCATCGGGAACAACTGCTGAGAGGAGCCGCGAGAGGAAAGTGCCGTTCATTTCGTGAAAGACACTACATTGGACCTGATTGACGCGTTGAGCCTTGGCTTTGATTTGACCTTCCGGCGTTTTCCTGCCCACAGATGAGACTTGTGCTATTGGGTGTGCTGACCTGTTAAGACAGGACCCTTCTGCTGCCCCTTCCAATCCCTGCCGCTGACACCTCCTCCCCTGTAACGTCGAGAATCCTCCGAGGGCTGGAGTGCGAAAAAACCTCGGGAGGGCCCCACAGATGACTCATCTCCAGATTTCCTTTTGAACACACCAGTTTCATTGAGAGTCACTCCGCTGTTGTTTCGACGCATTTTATTTTCCTTCCACTTAGCAGGACAGCGAGGTTCAGTGAGCATGAAATCAGAAAACCTTACACTGATACAGCAGCTTTAAATAATGCTGCAATCCTCATGTAGTCACAGTTGCCGCTCCGTCAAAGGAAAATAAACAGATTAGCCGCAGCGTTCTTGTTGTAGTTATGTTTGCAATAGATATTGTGTCGAATAAACCTGAATAAAATATCGTCTTGTTGTATACATGTCAGACAGGAAGCCGTTTGGTACTTAGATCATTTTTTTGCTGGCAGCTCTGTCCTGCCTCTATCTCATGTGTCTCCCTTTGCCCAATTTGTAATAAAAACTCGAAAGAAAAGTTGAGATGCCTTCTCACCTATCAGATGTATAAAAAAAAAAAATCTCTTTGCACGTCTCTCAAGTATCATAAATCTGCAACAAAAGCTGGTTTGGGTGGCTCTGAATTCCTAATGCTGCACGGACATTGATGGCACCTCGCTAACAGTGATAGTGCAAGAGAGAGATACAACCACAGACGTGCCGGGACTTGTCGGCAGTGCTGAAAGGGGAACTGACAGACAAAACAGGTGAGGAAGGGGAGCAGATGATCATTTGTAATTTTGCGAAAGAAAAAAAAGCGGCGTGTCGCACACTGTAATCGGACATCCAGGCAGCACACACGCAGCTCCCCTACACGTATCATCCGTAGAAGCTGTGCCTGGCAAATGTGAACCAGATGTCAGGTGTTTTGGGACCCCCGACATCAACCCGGCAGAGGCAGGTCTCTGCCTGAATTATCTGGGTGGGGTCAGCGGTGCAGAGGGGACAACTGAGCTCCACTTTTGCACGGGTCATTACGAAGGACAAGATGCTCGGGCGGTAGAGGAGAAAAGAGTTGGCTACGAGGGGGGGGGGAGCATGCACGGGCCAACCTCAGAGTTTCTTTGGACTCTGTGGGACCAGTTTTCTCTCTGTCCTCTGTCGTGGCTGCAGGGCCTGGAAGGGCCACTGCTTATCTGATAGATCCAGTTGCTTGCCTCAAAGCAATGGGAAATGCCTTGCTCACTCCCATTGGAGCCTCCCTCTGTATTCTCTCACTTTTTCCCCTCTCGGTTTCTTCAGCAGTGCCTCTCTACCTTTCTCTCCCTTTTTTTCTCCTCCCTCCCTTCCCCCTCTCTCTCTTTCTCTCTCTCTCTCCCTCTCCCTCTCCCTCTCCCTCTGCCCTGCTGTGAGTAGGTGGTTCCTTGCTGTACTGATTGGTGTGAGTCTATATAGGAGGAGAGGCGCTCTAACAGGCTCAGAGTCTGGTGGTGCCCACTTGCCACACGTTCCCAGTAGGACTACCTGTGTATTTTTTTTCTTTTCTGTCTTTTCGTGAGAGGATTTACTTTGTGCTGGCAGCAATGACGGAGAGCAAGAAGAAAGATAGGAAAGGGAGAAAGAAGGGGGGTAAGAAAGGACAAAAGGAGAAAGAGGCTGATCCAACCAAAGGTAAATGTAACTTAAAGGGAGTTTCGGTGTAGCATTTTGTATGTATAGGTATACATTTATGAGTGTGTGTGTGTGTGTGTGTGTGAGAGAGACAGAGAGAGACAGAGAGAGAGAAAAAGAGAGGGAGAGAGACGTGGAGGGAAAACAGTGAGATTACGTTTGTGTTTCTGTATTACGGAAGTGTGGGACCAAGTAAGTATCCCCTTGGCTTGTCAAAGCTTGCCGCCAGGTTGTCACATGGATCGGTCTCCTAATGTGGACGGGGTGTAGAGGCACATCTGGTTTTGGCAGCACTTTGGAATTGCAGGGAAGTCAAATGATATGACCTGTGTTCAAAAATCAACTGAGGCTTCTTCTTCTTTCTTTTTTGTTTTTAAAGCCGGCACCTCACAGAGCCATAGCACAGTTGTGTTATGACCCCTATGAAAACAAATGACTGACTGTTAAGTGGTGCTTTGAAGCTTTTTGTTGATTTATTGCATGGTCATGTCTGCACAGACGTTCCGGTACATGTCCCACATTTGGAAAAGAAAGTTTTAGTGGTTTTATAATGAAGGTGGTTGTTGTGGAAAGAGAATACAATATCTCATGATGTACCTTTTGAAAGGGTTAATAATTCAACAGTTGAGTATCTGAATTCAGTGTCTGTGGTAAGTCATCAAATAGTTTCTGGGAGATACTTTAACATTGGAGGAGCATGGGAGCTGCTAGTCTTTCAGTCACTTACGTAGCAATGTGCTTGCTCAGTGGTGGATCCTACAAGCCACAGCATGTCACTGTAGTTTGACCTCGGGTCATGGGGAAGCCCAACCCCCATTTTAATTGACACTTTGAGGACAATACCATGTTAATCACTGGAGCTACTATCCCTCACTCTGTGTTGGATCAGATACTGCATCTTACCCAGCATCTCTTTATGTGGGTAGCCATTTTGTACCTGCTGTAGTCACCAGTCAGCTTCCAGCAGATAACCCTCGAGACTGGGTTTGGCAAAGATTTGCTTGGGAGAAGATGCTTTGCAGGACTTGTATATAACAGCATCTTCTTTTTCAGCGCACATGTGCTAATCTTGTTGTCTTTGGAGCTCGTGTTTGTGGCTTTTTTTCTTGTTTTATTACCCGTGCAAAGTCGAATATATAAATAATTACTGATTCCCCACGTTTGACTGTAATCTATAAACACGTAAGATAAACAGCTCCCCAAAACACACTGGACAAAGAGTAGTTGCAGAACGCTTTTTTGGCATCTTTGTTAATCAACATGCACATCTGCCGTAAACATAGAAAAGAAGTGTGTGTGAGTGATGAGTATACTCCGGGTTTTTCACTCTGCTTCTCACAAAATGGCACAAGAGTCAATGAACTGCGCTTGTCTTGCCTAAGTATTGAATTTTATCAATACGCATTGTGTTTATTGATATTCATTGTGAGTGTCTTTGCTGCTGTTCCTTGCTAATACATGCAGCGGCTGACATTTATCGTGAAATTTTGATTTGTGGTCATTACATTCCTATTGACCTCCATTATTGATCCATCACAAAACTCTGTTAATAGGTAAACCGTGTGAGAGTATGAGTTTACCTGCTGTAAAATTGAGCTTTTAAAGTAGGTCAAAATCAAGACAAACTCATGGGTGATGCTTATTGTGTCTAGTACATGCACCATGTTAGGTGTGTTCAGGGCCTTAGGCTCCAAAATGGGTCAGCCAAGACGGAACAGAGAGGACGACTCTTTCATGCACTACTTCCCTCTGATTGGGCTCTTTAATAAATGTTTCCAGATTATTGGTACCAGACACTTTGATCAAAGATGTGGTTAATCAGAAAAATCTATCAAAAGTTGAAAAGTAATCATTTGTAAACATTAAAAAGAGGTCTGTAGTGTAGAACTATAGAATACATCACAGCAGTATGCTAGCCTATATGTCGATCAGTACGTCAAAGCAAGCCAAGTTGCAAACAGATAAGCGCCTCTCTTGCCGCATGTTAGTTTCTGTGATATAAGATGTTTATACTGTTTATAAAGATATACATATTTATATTTTCTCACCGTCTATCACACAAAACTATTTTCTGACAGGTTGACGTAAATTAAACCATTATGACCTTTAGATTAGGTCTGTTTTATATGTTTGCTGGTTCCTGCACAATAGGTTTCAAGGCTGCCATAGCGGAACTGATTTAACATCTGTACAAGCGACCTGTTATGATAGGTAATTTCTTATAGTTATGTTTTATTCCTAGATGCCCTCTAGTGGCCATAGTAAATATTAGAGATGAGCCGGATACTCGGCTGAAACGAGTATCCGGTACGGATAAAGCACTTTTGCTGAGCACGATTATTATACGAGTAATACGAGTCAATATCTGTGCTCGGACTGAATGAAAATCCTCGCACAGCGTCACAGCGCTCCTCCCCTTCACACACCGATCTGCTCACTCACTCACAGAACAGCCCTCTGTCTCTCAGTCACTCAGGTTCGCGGGTCTTTTCCGTTAACGTTTAGGGTTTCTTCAGCTTGAAGTTTGTTTTTATTTCAGTTTGTACTTACTTATTAACCAGTAGAGTTCTGTTAAACGTGGGTTCGTTCAGACGCGGTGCTGGTAGAAAGCGACTCGCGTTGCATCTCTGCCTGTCGGAGATTTTTTTTTTTTTTTTTTTAAACAGTTTTTTTCTTTTTACTTCACGCATTGAGTGTCTGACTACTCTCTAGCGTCTGGCTACTCTCTCTCTCTCTCACTCCCTCTCTCTGCCGGTCGTTGGAGTTTTTATTTATTTTTTAAACCGTCAGTTGGCTCTAACCAGTTTTATTTTACTTCACGCACTGAGTGTCTGACACTTTCTAGGTAGTAGTGATATAAAAAATATTACAAATTAAGCTACACACACACCTGGTGTGGAAATAAATAAAAAAAAAATCATAAAAAAATTTCAAAGTTAAAAAAGAAAGTTATGTTGAGTATTAAAACACTTGTTATTACATTTCACTTCATAATTGCAACAGCATGTGTTGTATTCATTGTTGCAAAACTTGTTCTGTAAATAGTTCGTTTGCTATTGTGATCAAAATCATTGAGCTGAAGCTCAATGCTGATGCTGTCCTGTAATAGTTTTCTAATCAGCAATAAATATAACAATTTCTGATCAACCCATATCAATTGCATGCTTAAAATAACATACTGGTTAAAGCCCCGCCCGTTTCAAGACAACCTGGCCTACTTCCGGGTTAAATCCAGCCCACTTCCGGGTTAAATCACACCCACTTCCGGGTTAGGCCCCGCCCACTCCGATTACGGATACGGATACAGATAATTCATATGGTTAACAGATACAGATATAGATACAGATAATGCTGTACTCGCTCATCCCTAGTAAATATGAGCATTGTTCACATTGGGACACGGTTCGGGTGGACGGATTTGGACAGCGAAGAAAAACTGTTTCAAACTGACTGTCCTCATAAGGTCCTTTAAACTTAATGGATTACCCAATGTTAGCCATCGTTACCCATCGTTAGCCATCTTTCTCAAAAGCTACCCAAGCTGCTTTTGTATTTAAACTAAACTCTGACTTAGCAACATGCTAACAGTTGGAATCATGATGTTGAAGCTACTGTGCTCTTGCCATTGCCATTGCTGGGAAGCTCCTATGGGTCATATCAGTGGTGTGTTCAAAATGGGGGACTTGCTGGATTATATATTTGAATGAAATTCATTCAGCACACATGGTTGTGTTTGCTAATACTGCTGTCATAACAATGCATTCATTAATTGCTAGACTTTCAAATGTTTCTCTAGCTGTCATTTCAGCTCTCAACTTTTTGGCACCAGTGCAATATTGTCCGTGTTGTGGACAATGCATTAAACAATGTGTCAGTGCATGTACGCATGTGCTCGCGTGGAAGAGGTGTGAAAAAATATATTTTGAATGAGCAATCCGTTGAGGCTGTTAAACTGTCAGTCAATCCTCACCTTCAGCACATGAACAAGACGGTATTGTCTTCTTCCCTCGTTCCCAGAGAACTTAGTTCCGCACATTTATTTATGGAGATGACCTCAGAGCAGGTAATCCTCGGCTATAATTGTTCTGTCACTGTCTATGACGTCTTCAGCATTCGGACTAGAAAATATGTCCAAATGTTGATTCAGGGTTTTACCCCTGCTTCAATGTTACATGATGATTTCCCTACACATCTTTTTTTGGAAGCTGTGTGTATTGTGGCTGAAAGTTGACACTCTTCACGGAATGTTGCATGACTTTGTTTAATGAAACAGACGCACGGTTAGACGGAGAGAACTCCTGCAAACCCTAACACAGACATCAGGGCTAAAATCTTGGAAAGAAAAGACACTCGAGGGAGGGGAAGAAACTGTGCAACTTTGTGATCTTTCCTGTGATATAAGAAGAGGAGAGTAAAAAGGCTCCAGGCGTTTCATCAAATCTGTCATCAGTACAATGTAATGGGTGTAATAGTTTGTATCTCCCTTTTCAAGTAGCTGCTAGAAGTCGCTGTGGAGTCTGCCTGACCAAAGAAATAGGCTTTTGTTTGCATATTTCAAAAACTTTTACCATCGAGACAGAACACAACATGTTCCTCTCTGTTCGACTGGGTTTGAGTGCTCAGTGACGCTGGTAATAGTTAGTTACGGAAGTAAAGAGCTGGCTACTTCATTGTGTGCCAGATGCTTTCTCTTCATCATGACCCAACACCTACCACACCTTTTGTAAATGAAGCGCTTCTTAAATTATTCAATGTGTATCGAGACCGGTAGTCAGCGGAGGTGATGAAGACTCCATCCAGGTGTGTTCTTGCTCCATGTAATTGCTCTTACAAAATTGCTTTTTGGCATTGCCGCGACTAGCAACAACTCTAATACTCTAGTAATAGGAAAACTCGTCACAAACAAAGCTAAAAGATCTTCACTCTAAAAAAAAACGCAGACCCATACATACAGTTTTAAAATGCCTGTTAGACACAGAGACATTTTTGCAGAGAGCACACATTTTAGTTTTTACTCTACTGGCAGTGATAAAGTCTGAAATATAAACACAAACCACAGAAATGTAAACAAAGTCTTTTGCAGGTGGTTCTCAAAGAGAATAGAAATAAAATTTGACCAACTTTTAATTTGAAAGGAATCTGTAGGTTGGACTTTTATAATTGCTGATTAACCAAAGTTACTCCATGTTAGTCAACCAGACATATTTCTATATGTTCTTACTTTCTGGGGACAAATGTAATCACGGATAATGATAACGTTTTTATGTGTTTGAAGTGCTACAGTTGAAGTGTGAACTGTACAGCTCTAAGGTGGTTCAGGTGGTAGCGTGAGTACGAAGTGTACAACATCCACGGTTCCCAACAAAGGCACTGGTTAGGTTTAGTTTTAGTTTTTTTCTATATGTATCTCCATATTCCCTTAATTGAGTGCTGGGAGAGCCCACTCATAATCATTTAAAACATATTTACTATTTGCAAATTATTGTATATTAATGTGATTTCTAAGAGACAGGGCTATGGGAGCTCCTGATTTAAACTTAAATTTGCTTTACTGTTACAATGCCAACAACTTTTGACCACTTCTGTCCACCCTGTTGGTATCACATAATTACTTTTCTATACCGACACATTTAGCAAAAAATCCTGTGTGTAACTTGGAGTCTTGTGTGTTTTCATTAGTGCGTGGTTACCCTGTCCCTCCGTTTCACTCCCTCTATCTCTCTCTCATGTTATTGCTTTTCCTTGTAAATTAGCCTGGCTGTGCATGAATAACTGCATTATTGAGCAATATTCCCATTCCCTAATATAAATGTGCATCAACCAATGTGAAGCCGAGGTTGGGAGGAAGTAAGATGAGAATGAGCTATATCCGTGTTTGTCTGAGCATCAGAAACGAAACAACATGAACACTCCGATGTCGACTTCTCTTTTCACAACTGTTAAAGCTTACTGCAGTATTTGATCAGGTCAACTCCTCCGAAATATTTACAAACAAGTCCTTGGTTTGGTCCGTTTTCAAATTTCCTGCACCAGTCTGTATTTTAACATTTCACATGTATTACCATTTCACTCCCAGATACCCAAATTACTTCTCATTGGACAAACTTTTAGTGTCAAATATTGTGTTGAAAGAACTTGTGTAACACAATTATTTCCCTTTGCCTGTCGTCGTGTGGCTGCCAATGAGAGGCAAATGTCAAGGAAGCATTTGTATATCCGGACACAGTTGGAGAATTCAACACAGCAGTGACTATGCTTTACAAAAAACTGTGGAAATCTAGCGTGAACATGAACACAATCAACAGTGATGCACTTTCCTTCATAGAAAGTGACATTACTGCAAAAAAAGCATTAATCAGAAACTAGGTATAGCAGCTAAGAAGTAATCTTGTATTATTTAATTATATTTTCCATACAAAACTTTGACACTTTCTTGTGTATCCTCATAGTGCTGACTGTGAGCCAAGATATTCACACTTTACAGGACCATGTTCTCATCAAGCAGTTCTATCATCCAGACATTTCACGCTCACAGTGAGCTGCTGCATGACTCTGTTGTCTCAACTGTTTGTAATGTGGTTGATCTGAAACCATCGGCCAAACATATAAAAAAGGGCATGTTATCTGTGAGAGGTTTGTGTAAAAGCAATACAAGTGCAGCTTTTTTACTTTTAAAGCATTTTGAATATTTCATGTCCACAAGAAAAAAAGTTTGCAAAAAGTACAAGATCGCTGACGATAAAACAACCACTTCCCTCACATACAGGAAAAACTGGTCTTTGGCCACGGCAGAGAAATATAACAACCGGGGCCAGTTGGCAAAATGTTGGCACCGATATGTCGAGGGCATCAAACTGTAAATGGAGGCTTGTTCTGCTGCTTGTACAGTGAATATGTCACCCAGAGTACTCTCGTTTATCACAGCCTCAAGCCATTTCATTCTGAATTCCCTGTCAACGGAAATAGACATCTGTTTTTAAATACAGTACTTGTTGACATTCCTCCATCACTTCAGTGTCCTTCAAACCTTTACTGTCAGAGATGTAGTTCGAGCAGGCATACATCATTTGACCTATAGGTGGCAGAAGGTGCTATGGTTATTTTGTGCTTTTCATTGTACAGTAAAACAAATAGAAAGATTAAAAAAAAAACCTTTCCAATTAACATCTATAGAAAACTATGAAGACTTCATGTGCTCAGAAACCAGGAACACTAAAGTGTCAGTAATGCATTTTGAAGTTATTAGAAATTAAAAGTGAGAAAATCCTAAATCAATATACAGTAATTGTACTCAAATTTCATACAAATATAAAAACTACGATTTTTGGTTGACTGGTTCAGAGTAGTAGGAATGATGAAAGTTTGCATTGTCAGACAGAGAAATATGAATTTATTTGTAATTTGAGGAGTAACGATTCATTTAAAAGTAACAGGACCCTGTCTATTGAGTTAAGTCCGAGAGAAGCGGCGCAATTTGAGTCATATATAAACAATGTGCCAGATCATTATTGGGTGGAAGTGTATTGGTTCTGGTGGGAGGCTGTTGAAATGATCTCTCCGAACAGATGTTGTGTTACAGTGACTAGAGTGCGGGGCCTTAAGACCATTCCCACATGCAAAAGCCATTTCTCGAGCTGTCTCACCATGTAATTTGTCTTTTGACAACGTGCGGTGAAGTGACATAACACCAGAGTAATCAGGGATACTTTGTCTAGAAGGGGAAACACAAAGGCATGCCTCGGATTCCTTCTCTAAGCTCCTGGAAGTATAACAGAAATGTTAACTCAATAATACGGGCGGCGGATTGTTAATTCATCAAATTGCTTTTGTTTTTGAAGCTCTTTTGCTGGGCCGGGGTTTCCAACTGTTACCCAAGGCATAAGCTGTTGACACGCCGGATGGGCTTCTATTCTCAAATTTGGTTTTTATAGTCCATGTCTGCAGCTGCCCCTCCGCTTCAAACTGAGAGAATCAGGCTGTTGTTGAGGCGGGGGGGTTATCATCGCTGCCTGACACTTCTTTCCACTGCTGCATTGGAAAATGAGATAGCCATTTGTCTCTGAGAAATGGTTTTATTTCCATTGATAGTGGCTCTGCTTTCTTGTTGGAAAACATGAATTGCAAGTAAGTGGAATTACAGTTGACAGGATTTTGAATGTAGTTGAGTCGTGTCCATGAGGCTCATCTGTCATTTCAGACATGAGGAACGACTATATCCCCGCCGGGGCTCTCAGTCCTCTGTGATATCTACAAGTTAATATAGACCTTTAACCCACTTGTTCGCTTCATTTACTTTGTGTTACTCATTTAAAAAAAGGACTACTGAAGTTGTCCAGACATTATTTACCTTGAGTACGAAGACTAATCGGTGCGCAGTGTGATATTTAACATCTGCATCACACAGCCTTGATGGACTCCTGTGTCTTCATTAGGACTGTATCCTGTAGATGGAGCAGACCCAGTACACATCTGGCGCACTGGGCTGATGAGAAGTGCAGACACGGGTTCCTGTAACTTTTCCAGGCAAAGACAAAGCTTGTTTAATTAGCTTGGCAGGGACTGACCCGTGTCCAGGAGAAGTACTAAACATTTGTCTTAATGTTGCAGCCCCATTCCTGCAGTTCTCTTGACTATGACTGACAAGGCTTTCCTCGGGGCGCTGTGCTGAGGCCAGTCTGGCAGAGCTTAAAGTGGGCATGGCGATGGTGTACAGTAGTTCACTTGTGCAGGCTTTGGGACCTTGGACTCGTACGGGCTGCTCTGCTCCGCGGGTTTTGTAAGTCATCCGATACAGCAGTAAAAAAATAAGATAATAATCAGTTCTTCTAATTACATTCAAAGAAAAAGTTTCCTTATCAGATGACAGTTTATGAAAGCATGCGATGAAGCTAACGTGACACAGGTGTCGTCGCCAAACCCTGAGTCATTTCCGACAGTACCACTGATGCAGCGATACGAATGTGTATTATTATTAACCAGTGTAACGGGAAACCACTGGGATCATGTGATGGTAGACCATAGGGCATTGTGCAATCCGATCTTTATTTAACATCAAGTCCAATAAAGAAGATTATATTTGCTAAACAACAGAAAGTGTCTGATGAAGAACATCTGGAACATCAGGGAACTTCCTACATGGTCTCGTTGGAGGCTATAAACCTTCACTGCTTGCAGTCTCTTCTAAATGGGAATGTACCATTATTTTCAGCCTTTATAATGTTTAGATTTTAATGTAAATTGTTAAATCTGAACATTATATATGTTAAACAACAGAGAGTGTTTAATGAGGAACATCTGGAACATCAGGAAACGACTTACATGGTCTTGTTGGAGGCTAATGATAAACCCACCCTACTTGCAGAGTTGCTTCTAATGGGAATACACTTTTTTATTCATAGTAAACCCTTTCAGGATGGTTAAATCTGAACATTGTATTTGCTAAACAACAGAGAGTGTTTAATGAGGAACATCTGGATCATCAGGAGACTTCTCGCATAGTTAAACACATACCACCTGTAGAGGGGATTTTGTATGGCTCCTATACTATAGTATATTTTCAGCCTATATAATACTTTAACTTCAATGTCCGGACCCCTTTGGAGGCAGTATTGCAGCACAAAAATCCATCTTGAAAAAGAAGCTAATAAAAGCCACCAAGTTCCATGGTGCAGCGACACACCCGCCCTGTGTCTTTATTTTCCAAAAGCCACGAATATCATCACTCACATTTTCCAACAGGAAGCCGCAGTCACAGATAAAAGTCCACTGTACCCCTCGCTCGGAAATAATTTTAGTAACAAATAGCTGCGATTGATCTAAAAATACTTGTTTTTCCACTGATCTGTGTCTCGTTTATGAGCTATTTTAAATGTGACATTTCGCAGTCTTTGATTCCAGTGGAAATCAGCTCGTCAGTGCACGTCAGACAGTGCTGTTCAGTAGCCTGCCTTGAATGAGACTTGCCTTTGTATTTCCAAAGTTGTCATTGGTGCCTTTTTTTAAATGAACTAAACTTGATGCTGCTTAAGTCAAAGACGGTCGTTATTAACGTTGGCAAAAATATAAGTTGACATCAATATATCTGTGAAGGGCTCTTTTACATTACAAAATCAAGGTAATTAGGGCCCGAGCACCGAATGGTGAGAGGCCCTATTGAAATTGTAGGCATTATTCTTCTTCTTATTATTATTATTATTATTCACCGCACAATGAATTGGCTTTTTGAGGGCTTCAACGTGCTCAAAAAGTTTTTAATCACAATATATATTTCTAAATTAAAATGGACAAAAATGGGTTTACACTGGTCCAAAGCGATCCATGGTTGGCACATGCAGCTGTGACCTCTGGCTCCTGTCGGGAGTATCAGTGCTAAATGTGACCAGAGGAGGCAGAGCAGTGTTTCAGTGTCTGTTCAGACGAGAGGAAGCAGCGTGAGACACAGGAGACACTCGCTGCTGCAGACGGAGCTCTTTAATGTCCACACCTGCAGGACACGCAGAGCTGAACAACCGCCTGCTGTTTGTACATGAACTCGTGGATGTGGTTGAGGATCAGAAATCCACTTTAATAGCAGTTCGAGGCGTGCCTAACAATAAAGGTCTGTTACGAAACCACATTTCAATTCACTAGATCCAGATTTTTATTTGGATCTGCACCAAACTATACACACTCATAAATATCATTCCCCATGAAATTCTGAGAAATCAACAATCCTGGATGTGCCCCCTGATCCAGATCTGCACCAGTGGTTTCTGCTGACTGACAAACAAGCTCAGGCACTCAGGCCAAACAGTCACATTAAATTCCAATGAAGCCGCACCAAACTGCACGCTCTCATTCTGATCAGTTCCCCATAAATGTGTCAACATTTTTTTATATCAAGATCCATGCCTTGTTCCCTGGATAATCAACATCGCAATGTTTAAGAAAGTAAAAAAAAAAGAAATCCTGGATCAGCACCAAAATGTAGTGAGTTCCTTCCTGACACACACCACGTTTCCTCATTAAGTTCCGTGGAAATCCGTTAAACTTGTTTTTGCATCATCTTTCAATCGATCAAACTTGACATCACATTGTCATTTGTTCAGTTGAAGCGGGAAAATGTTCAATCTACACAGACGGGGAAAAGTGTTGCATCATTTGGGGTTTTCTCTCTGTGCAGACATGTGTTCTTTACCAGGTCAGTGAAGTAGGACATTCTTTAAAGAAAAGGACATCGGGGGATCATTTTGGTGCAGCCTTTGTTTGGATGTTTAATTGAAGTCATTATCTATGCACAGTGTACTTCAGTGTGCTTGTCGTACCATGTTTGCTATGATTGGGCCGTCGGTACTCCAGAGGTGATGCACAGCAAACAGCTGTAATTTGTAGGGGCTGCTCAGGTCAGCCTAGGCATGAAATTGTAAATCTCGGAGAGGGAGTCAGTGTGTGTTTGTGTGTACAAGGGGGGGGGGGTGCATATTGGCCAGCCCCCGGTTGACCCTTGTTCACCTCGTCTCGCTCCGCCTCGCATGAGTCTTCTCCTAAACATGTGTGCAGCTGTCAGCTGGAGAGTATTGGTGAGTGAGTCTGCTGTATGTATGTGTACGTGTGTGTTTGGACAAAGATCACCTTTTTTTTTTTTTTTGTGTTTTTTTCCCCCCAGAGGACAAAAAGTTATCACCATAGATGATGATTATTTGTCTTAAACATAACATATAACAAACAACTGAGTATAAAATATGCACGAACTCTTTAGAATACTAAATTGTTTTAAAAAAGAATGGGAATTTGTGTTTTAAATTTGTAAGGCAAGGTAGTTTTATTTATTTATGAAGTACATATCACACACAGAGGTAGATACTAGGTGCTCGACAGAGACATTAAAAACAACACAGAGAAATTAATAGAAATATACTTAAAAAAAGAAAGAACAGTTGAAAGGAAATTTCAAGAAAATAAAAGAGATTAAAAAGTTTAAATTAAATTGTATTAGAATTTAACTGGTTTCCAGTATTGCTTAAGTACCGCCGGAGATTAAAGAATTGTGATGAAAGCTTTTTCTTACTAATCTTGGTGATCTTGCTGTGATGTTAAATATTACTTCAGGTGCTTTTATTGCAGCAAAGCCACAGTGAAACTTGTCCTGTCTATTAGTCTGAGGCAAAGTTGATCAGGTCTCTAGTGACAACATCTGGCGGTCACATGAGAGAGCTGTTGGCTCGGCCCACAAAGATGATGACCGGCTCTATCGCTTTTTCTCACGCTTTCTTGCTAAAATACGCAATTATATATCGAGAACCGAACTACAATCAAGTTTGTGTCTGTTGTGATTAATAACCTCGAGTCTTTTTTCTTTCTCTCTCTGTCTCTTTCAGTTGCGGCTCCCAAGTTAAAACCGATGAGGAATCCAATAATAGTGGACGAGGGGAAACGGCTCACAGTAAAGTGTGAGGCCACAGGGAACCCTCTCCCCACCTACAGATGGTTCAAAGATGGCACCGAGCTGAAGAAAAACAAAAAAGTCAAAATACGGAACAGCCCGTGAGTACAAATCACCCGTGTCCTGTAAACATTACTCAGGTTGTGTGAGATGAAAAGAAAGTGAAAAAGCTGCCATTTGAAAAATCCTCATAAATACAGAAATGAAATTAGGATATTAATATGGTTCCATGGATGTGTTATCTGAACTGGATGCAAGATTTTCCTTTGGATAAAAAAAAACAACAGCCCTGACAATATATGACAAAGTAAATGGGATATTTACATTTAGACATTAATAACACAGAGACTTATAATGGACCTTGTTTTAGTTTGTCCTGTCAAAAGTTTTACTGACGTCTCTTAAAAGAGTATTTTGGGTGAAATGCTTTTTGGGAGTTGCACGGTAAACTAGTTGCAGTGCCACAGTTGGCATTAGGGAATATTGGCAGCATTGTGAGTGGTGCCAAAGTATCCAGTCAATTAATGCATCCATGGTCCACTCTCTCTCATTCAGGGCGGCTAATCATAATATAATAGAGGCAACTTATCATCATGCTTTTATCCTGTAACAATCCTTAGAGCACAGTGCAGCCAGTGATGATTCACTGTGTAGATGCCAAACTTGTGGTTCTGCTGTTCTGTTTGTGCAAGATGTTTTTCTCTTTCAAATTTGGCGTCAGACGAAGTTATTACTCGTGCATGGAGGCGGAGAGGCTGTGCCACGCTGCCGCTCGCCCTGTGCCCTGCCTCTCCCTGTCCCCCGTGTTTCCACTTGTTGCGTTTCCATGCTGCTTCCTCCCTGCCCCGATTCCCCTGACTCAGCTGTGCGAGTGTTTTTCTCCCACAGGAAAAACTCCAGAGTCCAGATCAGCAAAGCTCAACTGGAGGATTCTGGGAATTACACATGTGTGGTGGAGAACCCGCTGGGAAAGGAGAACTCCACTGGCACCGTAAACGTCCAAAGCAGTGAGTACCGACTCCTAAGCAACAAGTGAAGTGGCGCAGATGTACTGGCATTGTTGTTGCTGTTGTGACTGTTCTCTTGCCAATTGAGAGATCCAGAGGAGCCATTGCAAACAGGCATGTAACGATGGTAACATGCATGAAGAACAACTGTCCACACATGTGCCTCCGGGCCCATTAATCAGTGGAACCGAGCATCGTGCTCAGGAGCTGAGTGGAGTTGAGATGCTATGTGTGGTGTGACCTCCTGGTCTCTCAGTCACTGCAGTTTGCTGGAAGGGTAAAAACCCTGCTCCTCTGTCACTGGCACATAACAGACGCAGCAGACTACAGAGTCTAATTCTAAAACGTAACTCGACAGAAGACGAAAGTTGCAATAAAGAAGTCGTCGGCGTGTGTGATAGCATCGAACACACTCCCTCAGTAGCAGTGTGTGTGAGTTGTGCAGAGCGCCGCAGCAGATGAAAGAGTTTTGATAGCAGCTGTCTCCATCTGGTGAGGTGGTGAGTTTGTGTTTGTTCCGACCAGTGTGGGTAGTGTGTGTGTGTGTGGAGCTGCTGTTGGTAGCTTGTTGTCTGAGTGGATGGAGCCGCTATAAGAAGAAAAAAAAAGATATAAGAGCCTTGCACAGCTGAAACATTTAAGGAAGGACCTGATGTTATCTGGTGCCGGACGGTCAAAGAACCGTACGGTTGGTTGTCTGGCACACATGAGTCAGGACGAGGGCTCGGTGTGCTCGAGGAGCTGCAGCTTCCTGTCGGCCAGCCGGGTTCACCTGGCTTCTCTCACTGAGGACTGCTGAGCAACGTCTCGAGACGTTGATATGGTGGAGATAAGAGGCTGTGGCGTTGGACAGATTCATAAATTGATATATTCAACATATATACAGTTATATAGAACAAACAAACAAGACAGGCGCTTCAGTTCGTCCATTCTCTAAGTTTCATCAACTACCTCCATGGTCTTTGTCGATATCCCCAGCTCCGACATTATTTGACCACCACCTTTCACTCTAAGCTATAGTTAATTGCACACAAATCAGGGCAAGGCCTCAAGCCGCAGAGGCCGGGGTTCGATCTTACCTGTGGCCCTGTATGAATGTCCCCCCCCCCCCACTCTCTCTTTATCCTTTTTTCCCAACCTTACTCTGTTCTATCCATTTAAGGTGATAAACATCCCATAAAACCTCATCTTGGACCTTTTTTGACCGCGTCACAGTAAGGTGTGCTGAGCTTTCATGGAACAAAAGTAACAATGATGATAAACAGCGTTTGTCTATACATTCACTATACTGCATTGCTTTTAGAGAATCGATGAGTTGTGAAAATAATGATGCACCAAGGGAGGTTCCTCTCATCACACCACGGAGGAGATACTCTCATTCTCATCGCTGACCTTGACAACGGGCGGATTCTATCTTTTTTTTGTAAACATCCTCACACTGGCATGAGAGGTGTAGCTGCCGGGGGGACAGGGAGGGACTGGAGTTTAGCCATCACTCAGTGTCCTTGTATTAACATTCAGGCACAGTAATCACTCCCCCTCCTTGCTTTACATTTGGTCAGGGCCACCTTTTAGAGCCATTGTTTACTGTTAACACACCTAAGCTGCATGGGCTGCATTGTTTGAGTATAGCGGCTGTTTTCAAATAAAGAAAGGGCCCATTGTGCTCAAAAAGGCGGAGACCCGCCATATTCCTCCAGCTTGAAAGTTTGATTTCAACCCAAAAATTGTAAAATGAAGAAGTCATCCATCTTGCAATTTAAATGGGGCTGCACATTTCCTCTATTTTTATTTTCCCGTCATGTAAAAAGCTTCAGCAGGGTTTTATAGCCAGATCGTGTGACTTATACTTTACGCTTGTTATGACACTTGGCTTCATTCCATTTCCGTGATATATTTTCTTTTACTCACAGGCATGTAATATTCGAAATAGGAAGTGACTCAAGATGACAAGTCACACATGCAGGGCTCACATTTCTTAAATATTTATTTGAGTGACAGCTATCACTGACTCATAATCATGTATTATGGCAATTAAATAAAAGAGGTTAAATCGTGCTCTGCGCCCAGCAAAGGTCGGGGGGAATCCCTGGTGGTAGCACCTGTTTGCCTGCGTGTTCAATGAAGGCTTATAAACTGCAGAGGCCCATGAAACTCAATATGATGATCCTTGCAGGCAAACGTGCTGCTAATACAGCAATATCAAAGCAAATCTTATATTACAAAGCAATGAACAAGTGGGCCATGATGCACAGTAGCCATGATGGATAGAAGTTCCCCGTGCAATGATACAGAACACGAGTGTGCTGTGTTTTCATTCACACTCTTCAGGACGAAGAAAACGTGATATCACTGCATCTGCTGCAACATGTGGGCTACGGTTTGAAGCCAAAGAGCATGTGTATACTTTTCTCACTCACAGTTGCCTATTTGTGTGTGTGTGTGTGTGTGTGTGTGTGTGTGTGTGTGTGTGTGTGTGTGTGTGTGTGTGTGTGTGTGTGTGTGTGTGTGTGTGTGTGTGTGTGTGTGTGTGTGTGTGTGTGTGTGTGTGTGTGTGTGTGTGTTTGTATGTGTGTGTGTCTGCAGGAAGCATCCCTGTGTGTTCTTTGTGCGAGTGTCTGTCAGCACTGACATTCGCTCAAATCACTCCTGGATATTCCTACAATGGCATCATTGTATGTCCTATAATGTGCAGTGATCGCTAGATGTCTGTCTCTTGTGTGTGTGTCTGTGTCTGTGTCTGTGTGTGTGTGTGTGTGTGTGTGTGTGTGTGTGTGTGTGAGTGTTTGTTCACCATTCAATAAAAAAGTCCCATTGTGTTACAGCAGCACGCCTAGTTCCGTCATGCTTCAGGGGAGAAGGCAAGACAGGGCGAATCGGGGGAGGTATGTCCATGGGCAGGGGGAGGGCTCCGCTGGAGCTACACACGTCAATAAAGGGAAATGGCAGCAAATTGTGCACATTGCTGTGATCATCATGTGCTGATGAGTGGCTGGAACGGACAGATGCTGGACAGTGAACGACTGAGACAATAATGTGATTCCTGAGGTCGGATTTCAATAAACAAACATGTGTTGCTTTGCCTGATTCCAATGCAGAGGAGCTGTAATTTGGTTAGAACGAGAGCTGCTTCTCCTCCTGAAAGTCTTAAGAGAAACGGCTATTGTGTTCAAGGGCTGCAGTGGAGTACGCTCGCCTGCTGCAGTATGTTGCCGAAGCAGCATGTAGCCGCAGTATTATCTGTGTATGTGTGCCTTCTAGGGAAAGAGAGCGAGGGGAGGGGTGCAGATGTAGATGGACAGAGAGAGCAAAAAAAAAAGAAAGAAGAAGAGAGCGTCCATAAAGGAGGATGGGGGTGAGGGGGGGGGGGTACAAAACGAGGGGGGA
This sequence comes from Pleuronectes platessa, assembly GCF_947347685.1. NCBI lineage: Eukaryota > Metazoa > Chordata > Actinopteri > Pleuronectiformes > Pleuronectidae > Pleuronectes > Pleuronectes platessa. The sequence continues at coordinate 12,482,958 of NC_070640.1, read as the reverse complement.
ATTCATGACAGAAAGCAGACGGGGTAGAGAGCGAGAAGGGAGGGATGAGAGGAAGACTGTGCGGAAGAGAGGGAGAAAAGTACGAAGAGGAGGAAGACAAGAGCCCGCTGTGTTGCGGAGGAGAATTTCACACCCATTTTAGAAATGCAGTTAGTGCTCACCACAGCTTTGTGTGAGGCACCATCCCACTGTATCTGATGTCCACTGTCAGGTGGGAGGTGCACAGCTTTTTCTCCACCTGTGCTGTAACCTCTCTCAGTGTCTGGGCGTGCGAGACGAACTCGACTGTGCTTCATCAATGTGAGGGTGCCCTCATAAGAGATACCGGACCTGGACACAGAAAAACGAGCGATCAGAGATGATCCGGTGAAAAGAGCAGCTCGGCACGGCGGCATCATCCTGAGCCGCTCGGTGAGGTACAGTGGAGCACATGGCTGTGCCTGCCTGCTGCCTGCTCGGGTAAAGGCAGACTTTGTGAAACCATCACTCAGCTCCACCACATGGTGAATACAGGCCACCACAGCCCATCTCAGCAGCTCACACAGCCTCCTGCACTGCACTGATTTGAGTCAGTGTTGCGTTAATGTGTGTGCGTGTGAGAGGTTGATCTCTTAAAATAGGATTTTACATTATTTAATTACATTTTTTATATTTTTCCCGATTTTTGGGGATTTAAATGTTCCTCTTTTGCATCTGATCGTGTTGAAATGGGAACACTGTCATAATGAAGCTGCACCAAACACAACGAGGCATTTCATCAACGAGTTTGAACAAAGGCACTTTGACGTGATCTCCACATTTATCGAATACACAAGGAGTGCCAGACGAGCCTGACAGCCCCGCGGAGGGATTAAATCAGAGCTGCCTCCACATTCCTCAAATAAAAATCCCATGTAATGTAAAGTGTGTCATGTAAAGGTGTATGTGGAATCGCTGCCGCGTGCTATAAAAAGCCAATGAACCCTTATTGCTGATGGTGCATGTCGCTGGTCATTACTCCACCCTTATCAATATTTGTGTAGCAAAACTAATGCGACACCCTTGGAACTCTGAGCCGAGTTGCTTCATCGTTAGTGTTATACGTCGCCTTGGGTGTAAAGAAAACAAGTTCAGGGCTGAACCTAAACCAGACGTTTAACCCGTCATGCATTTTAAAGCACAAACAGCACTTTGTGGCCTCATGCCAGCCGTTGAATGATTGGATGTGTATGGGGATTTTGTTCTTGTCTTTTTGATTGACCAATAGAAGAGAAACACGTGCCGTCAGTCTATGTGGAATTATTCAGCGCGGATAGCTGGACGTTCTGCTGAGTAGGTTGTCATCGACGTCTCGGCCGTAAGACTCATCTTCTCTTTGGCCGCACTTTAGCAACATGACATAGATCAATCATTGGATCAATGTTTAAGTTCTTTTCTGAAGCCACAAGGTTTTTCCTCTATGCTTTTTTACTGTTTTGCCAACTTCTGCATTGTTTCAAAATGTATAACAGTATACAGGATGTGTGTGTCTGCTTGTGTCTCCTGGTGGTCCAAACTATCATGTGTGTGTTTTAGCTGTTTCTGTAACGATTGCTGCCTTTTCCAGAGCGCTGTTTTCAGCCTCATGCACAACACCCCCCCAGAGTAGAGGGCCAGGGACCATTTGTTGTCCATGTGGTCTGACCTCTACCCTGTAATCAGTCTGGCATGGTAAGACCTGCTGGCCTTCAGCGCAGCGGTGTAGTATATCATCAACTGTTTTCTATAAGGCCAGTGTGAAGGAGCAGCGCTAGTCAAAGTTTGCTCGGCTCCACGTGGCTTCAGATTAAGGCCTGCCATTATCCTACAGGCTGCTGTGTTGTGATAAGCGCTTGTGAGGCAGTCATGTGTCTGCGGGCTGCAGGTCACATCCTTGGGGGGTGCTGTGCGCAGCTCCACTGAGAGAGTGTGTGAGCGTCCAGGAATGTGTTGATGGAAATCACAGCTGAACATATGATTGCTCCAACCTCAGCAGTCATGCTGGGGCCCACCAGCAACAAAATGCACGCACGCACACACACACCGGCCCCCCAACCCACATTGGTGCCCAGACATACGTGTGCACATACCTTTTACACGCTTTCACTCCCCATCCTGAAGTCAAACACAGTGGCCCCACACCCCCGCACCCACATCACAAAACCTAAGGCCTAAAACAACATTTTAGCAAACCGTTTGTTGAGATAGAAACTCTACAGGGTCCCGTAGAAACGCTTGTCACTTTTAACTCATATCACAACTCATATCACAGTTTAACCTCTGCTCCCAGTTACCTCATCCCTCACATCCCATACATGCTGAATCTGGCCACAGCAGGACGTGACTGTACCGCCTTGTTTGCAATTCATCAATTCATCGCACATCACAGAAAAGCCATTGTTTCATCAATCGATGTTTACGTGTCAAGAATTAAAGCTAGGGTTGGCAATCCTGGCAAAGCTACTAGCAAGAGCAGGCTCCACTTTGAAAATATGCAGCCAATACATCCCACCCTCTCCCATCAGCCCTCTCATCAAAGCTAAGCCGACAACACACATGAACATGCACTGACTGACAACTGCTAGAAGACGACATTTCCATGACTCACTTGTTAACTGACTGTTGTCTCAGCTTCAGTGGTTTATGTCTCTCAGGTCTGTGAAGAGCCCGCTATAGCACATTAAGAGCACATGCAGGGTGCATGGAGGCAGGCAGTTCGGTTAGTGACTGACGGGTTTGCCAACTAATTATTTCATCGGGTTGGATGGAAATGATTGGTCGTGTTTTTCATAGTCCTGTGAGGGCCACAGACAATGGCTTTTTGTCTCTATTTCTAGGCAACTTTATTTATTGATGGTTATCGGGACAACAAGTAAGATAAAGTCTTTTGGAAACGAGTTGCCAACCCTACTTCTAAAGGTTGATTGATAGACTCAATGAAGTTTAGAAACCCAGACATACAAGTATTGCATATTTCTGCATATTTCATTCAAAATAATGTCATAAAATGATGCTGGCTTTATTTTACTTTTTCAGATTAAACTCCGTTATTCAAGCATTATTAGAATCATTATTTGTTTACTTGCCATTTTAGCCTGGTTAAAATCATGTTCAATGCCCTTTATAGTCAGGTTCACTCTTAATATTTGCTGAAGATAGTTGGGGTCAAGCAGATGACATCACAGTCACCAGTAAAAACAAACTCCCACAGATCTTTTTCTGTTTTCTTCCAGTAAGTCTTTACAGCTGTTCTACGTAAGTGAAACATTACAGTAAGTGCTACTTTGAACCAGATAAACAAAAACTTCCTCCTCTCCTTCTGTGTTTCTCTTCTAAAAGCAAAACTTACTCACCCCTACTACGCAAGCAACAAGATAAACTCATCTCTAATGACGCTACAGGATGTTAGTGGTGGCCGTGGCTGAATGTGGAGCATCTGTAAGCCGGTCAATTGTATTGATCGCTGTGGGTAAGCAACGGCAGCAGCCATGTCTGAGAGGAACAGGCCTTCACATCTGCCAGGCGGCGTGTATTTACAGGCCACTGGAGAACAGCTTGTCAGGTTCTGTGGATCAAGCCGCCGGGCTATTAGTCATGCTCACTTTTTCAAAATTATGCTCAGTCCTGGGGTCTGGACAGACATTCCTCCGAGGTGGCCCTTTGTGATTGCTCTGGAATCTCAGGTCTTGTCAGTGGGCGGGTTTGATGGCAAGATCAGGATCCAGTTTGGGCTCTGTGGAGCAAATAGGATATCGTAATCTAAAAAACACATAGGAGGAAACACACTGTTGTTAGACTGCTGTTTTTGAAATGCTGCTTTATGTGTACCTTCTCAAAAGGGTCCGCTCCGGATTTTAGTCTTTGGAAATCAGGAAACAAACTTTCTTAGAAGTTATCTGAGATAAAAACAGAAGAATCTTAATTTTGCTCCCTCTTAAAAGTGTCGCAATTCGATAACAATGCACAGTGTCCTTACATTGACAACAGAAAACTAACAGTTTAAAATGTATTTATAATTTCCACAGTCCATGTTAGAGTGTTATCACTGTTAATGAGATGTTATTACTTGTCTGACATCACATGGTACCTCAGGACAGCTGGAGTCTATCAGAGTTCAAACCTTGTTTTGAAGTTCACCCACAACAATGTTTAGTTTTTGGCGCGGTCATAAAATCGTCACTTCGCCCACACTAGTGTCTTGTTTTTGTTTATAATCGGGGCCTTTCTGTGTTAGTGGCCAGCATCTGGTGCGACGGGAAGATCCAGAGTAAAAGGAAGAGGTTTATGTCACGGGGCGGACGAACGCCCACGGCATCGTACAGACACGCATCATGCTGTCATGCAGCATCACTGAGGCATCATCAAATGGGCTCAGTGTTTACATGCATCACAGGACAGAGGAGGACTTGAACACTATGCTTTGAATATCATCCAATGGAATCTTAAATCAATGTGCTTTTTCATCATGCGTGTCACAATGTAATAATTGCCTGTGACGACACTTAGTCTCTGTGCGACTGAGCAAAGCTGCTGCAACAATTACGAGGGAAGTTCCCAAAGACTGATCTTAATCTTTGTTTAGTTTTTTATGTATTTATCCCTTTTTCTTGACACAGCAATTTGAGGAAAATTTACCGAGACGTCCTTTTAACCTCAGGTTAATCCGACAGAGGACAAGTAACTCGAGGTGGCTGACGCATAAAACACACATCAGCTCTCTAATATGTCAGTAATTCATTGCATATGGACAAAGGCTATGCGTGGTATGAGTCGCCGGCGTTTGATGTGTATGTGCTAATGTGTTGGAGAAGATGCAGCTGCTGGAACCCATCATTTGTAAGAATCGGAGAAAAAAAGGAAGAAAGAAATAGAACAAATGTCAAACTTGCACTAATCCTATCCATCCGATGTGGTAAGCGGGCCCCTCTCAATCCAATCCCTTTGAGAGGAACAACTAAGTTATTGAAAAATCAAACCGCATCTCACTTGTTAGGGTATCCAGTAATCTGGCTGTGTTATGCGGGACACTTAAGCCCCTCAGTGTGAATGAGTGAGGATATTGCTATGTGTGCGGACGGAAGCAGCTGTTACACTTGAAAAGCTGAGTGATGTGAGCAGGAGGTGACATGAGGTTCTTGCTGTGTGCGGGGCTTTGTTAACTCTTCCCGGGGCTCGAGGACGAAACCTATCTGGGCCTTCATTTAATAGCATAATAAAAGATTTCCATTCAGCCGCCCCTCAGCTGTCCTGGTGGTCTATTTCCCGATGGTGACCCCAACTGTGGGTGACTGTGCTGGACTCGGTTCCAAATAACGAACAAGCAACTGCTGTGTTTGTTGATACGAGGGGAAGCTAGCGGCCAAAAAACATCATTAGGCATGATCTGTCGTAAAAAGCTTGCTTGTACAGAGTCAGTCATAATTTGCAGTTACTTGGAAGTGCGGCGAGCTCAATCAACATGTTGAGAACAGGTCGGTGAGTAAACCATTGTCACCCCACATCAAACAGAATCCCTGTTCCTGTTTCCTTGTGCTCGAGTTTTCTTTGAGCACCAGAGAAACGTATACTTACCATTCCACCGCTTGTAGGTCAGGAGCACAGTACTATAGTTTGCTTGCCACAGCTGTGCCTCATCCTAAACCTCCCATTACTCCATCATGCTTCTTCCTTTTGTCAGTGATTTTGCAACTGCGTTCACCGCATCCCCTTGTCTGTCGGGGTGACCAGGTTCTCGGGGCCTCCGTGAGCAGCGGGCCCGTCTCCCCCCCTTTGGAGTGTGCAGGTGTGGAGCGTGGAGGGAACGGCCCTCGCTTTAATTACCGATACACTCATGGTGAACTCATCCTTTAGTATACAGAGAGCGGGCAGCCTGACAAAACAGCGGTGCTCGCCGTTGCCTGTTTTCAGGACGTACAGCGAGTGTGGGTGGTGTGTGTATATAAGAGTGAAGGAGGGCTGCAGCACACACACATATGTACGCAGAAGATTGTGTGCTTTCTATCTTTTCGGGGGAATAGCTGTGGGAGAACCATGCAGCAGCTGGCTACTACTGTAGCTGTGAACACAAGACCCAAATAAGGACCTGTGGAATACGCCTGTATCTGGTACAAGGTTGCAAAGTCTGCCCTTTCTCAGAAATGACGGCCAGCTGTTGAAGGTGGAGGACAATAAGGACACACGGTTACTTCACTTTTTGTCCTTTTTAAAGCGGTAACATCATCTGTACTATTCATATCATATTCCTAGATTACATTTAAACAATTTAGACCTAAGGTGCAGACTTAAAACAGGGTTTTCTGAAAAGCTGGCAACATATCCTCTGAAGCAGATAGAGACATGGAATAGGAAACGTTTCATAGCTTAAACTTGACATCAAGTCCAGCCTGAAAAATGTCTCTTACCCACCGAGCCTTGAACAGTGGGTTAGAAGTTGTTTTCATCATTGTTTTTGTCAATGAAATCATGTAATCTGCTTCAATGTCACTCCCCTTACTTAGATCCTTAGCCACTGTCTGAAACACCACCCTAAAACAAACGAACTACGTGGCCAATAATGGTTTCCCACAATCCCAATGTCTTCATTAGTCACATGTATCGAAATCGATGACCGCATAAAGGGAGAAGCACTTATGTCTACATAAAAACCACATAAACACAAACGTGGCACCCAGTCTTTAAGCTACATACACACAGTTCTGTCGGCTATTAATGCATTTTTACACAATATTCGTTTGCCCTTAAATGTCGGCATCTTGAACCCAAACCAATGCCACACCTTCCTTCAGCAAGGTTCTCAGCAAGGTGTTGCCAATACAGTCTAAGGGTTTTGTGACCACATTCAAAGCGGCGCTACACGATCAGAATGAAAGAAGTTGCGTTTTGTACTCGAGGGCCAAAAATCCACCCAGCCAGCTGCTGTACACACTGGTAAAATTGATCTGTGGCGTTTCCTCTGGCAGTCGGTGCTCCTGTCGGTGGTGGAGAATCCATGTTAGCCGCTTCAGGCGGTAAATGTGACTTCCTAAGACTTAGTCCAGGGGTTTCCTCCCTTTCCTGGGTGCAGCATACACCCGGCGGGCCTGCGTGGCAGCTAGCAGCTAGGCAGCATTGATTGGCACAGACACACTAAGTTGTAGCCTGGGTGTTTCTAGTTTGACGGCACCTTGGTAAGAAGCTCTGAAAGACGTCAGAGAGCAGAAAATTATCGGTGTTTACATCACTGCCGATCGGGTTGGAGCCATCTCACTTCGTAAACATTGGGATGGCCAAGAGTTTCACAGGGAGGGACTCGCATGCACAAACATGAACGCATACCCAGGCTGGCTACCAAAACACACAACACACACTGAAGGAGGGGAACTTCTCTGCTCAGGATACATTACTCCTCCGTATCTTTACCTGAAAAAGTGGTATGTGTATAAAACCTTTAAGTTACTCTACATAGCCTCTCCGTCGTCTTTCCCACTTCTTTCTTCAATCTTGTTCAAGTTTGAATCCTATAACTTTTCCCAGTGGTGGTGTTGATTAGATTGAAGATTTTATTAAAATCAGATGGATTTTTGTAGATTCTCCCTGGCTTATTGCCCAATTATTTTTGCATAAAATTCCAATTAAAAGCAGAGTCGCCTCAAGAAAGTAAATGAGTTTATACATTGGGTCACTTTATCAAGTGTTTACATTAAATGCCCTTGCAGTGGCAAAAAATGAACAAAAAGAGCAAGCATGCAATTATTCCACATTTCCTAAAGAGTGTTCAAAAGCAGATGTGAAGGACCTGGCACATGGTGCAGGAACACAAGAGTATTTACACCGACTATTCCATCTGTTCCTCGAATGAGTCCCCTTCAAGTCACAGATTTACTCCTCCGACTTTTACAACCAGTGTTTCCGTCTTTCAGGTGAGTTTAGACACAGGCTGGAAGATGACAGAGTGGCTTTATCATGGACGACCAAATGTCTCTGAGGAAAAACAATACAGACCAGACTGGTGCCATGACTCAGGGAACGAAAGCATCTTAAGCATCATGGATGCAGCAGCAGCTGAAAGAACCACGCGCGGGCTGCTCCTGAATAGACAGAGCGGGGAGCTACCCCGTCTGGAACTGGGCCACAGAAAACACCATGTGTCACTTTGTTGCCAACTGCACACACACACACACACTGGTGCCCGCCAGCAGCCGTATCAGCGCCCGTTTCTGCAGCCGCGCCATACCCTGCCCTCCATAAGCGCACTACTTTTGCAGTGCATGAGCAGCTGTTGTGCAATCGCAACACCGGGCTGCTCTTTGATTTCACTTCAGTGCTGAGATGATTGAGGCAGACAAGACCAGGCATATCAGCTATGTGGCTGAAAAATGGTAAGAGGAGACAAGAATATAAAAGAAGACACACTGGTTGTGGCAGTGGCAGCAGGAGTGGGTGGTAGATTAATGCTCCTTGCAGGATCCATTTTGTTCATTTCTAAACATTCCTGTTTCAAACTTAAGTTGTTTGAATTGTGGATAATTTTCCTATTGAAAAAAGAAAAGTGCACTCTCATTCATAATGGGTTCTTTTGTGCGTCCTGCCTACAGTAAATATTTATTTAATTCATCTTTGGGTATTTGTCATGAAATCTCTCTTGCGTATTTAGAACTCAATACAAAATGCTTGAAGCGACAGATACTGGATACTGCTATTGATTGGGTGTGCCTATGTGTGGAAATGGGTGCATGCTTATTTTATGTTGGCTTTGGCATGCTGGGATATGTTCCATCCCAGGCTCGTGACGACAAATCTTCTTTTGCCGTATCTCATCCTTTCTTCCGTTGCTGCTCCATTTGTCAGAACTTGAGCTCCTGTCAAAATAGGTTGAGGCTCTAAATCTGAAAATAAAAACTCTTTAAACTCTTTGTTTAATGAACAAAATGTAAATGGGGGGGTCAGACTTTCATGCATACAAAACCATGCACAGTCTTCCTTACGTGGAAGCAAGTTCCCAGTGTTTATCTTGTGAAAAGCTAAAACTTATTTGAGATTTTCGAACATGCTTGCTTAATCTCAACCGTCGCCTCACATCCTCCATCACCACTTCAGACTCATCTCTCAGCAACTTCCCATTCAACCAAAACCACACATCACCAATTTGGTCTTTTGTTCTTCTCCACCTTATCTGTTTATCTCATTTACCCATTCCATCCAGATTAGACAATGTTGCAGGAGGGGACATAATACGGTCTGAACAAGTGTAGAAAGAATGCATGCAGCAGGAATCGGCCTCTCGTACAGAGATAAAAGATCTGGGTCCCGGCAGTAACAGGAGACATGTCAGACATTCCCTGCCAGGAGTCGAGAGGTGAGGCGGGGGGGGGCACGGTGCAGAGCTTTTTTCTGGTACATAAAACTGGCTTGTGGAAAAGCTTGTCTGGGTGGCAGAGTCATTACAAAGCTTTTTATGTGACCGCTGAAGGGTCTGTACTTAAGACATTTCTCACTCACTCATCTTATTGTCATGGCCTCGCTTTAATTTGTCCTCCTTGTTTGAATTGTGACGATGATCTTCATTATCTGATTAAAAAGAAAAAAAGAAACAGTGAAAGCCTATGATATTTTAGATGGTAATATTGCAGTATGGTGCCACCTGTTGACATATTACTACCCAACTACTATATGTCTTTAATTTACATCATAGAGTTTTATAAATGTATGTATTCACATGGCTCTTAACAGAGGGGAATATTGATTTCCTTCACAGGCCTTCATCCACTTAGGCTTCCCTGCAGAAATCACTGACTGTCAGAGATGGACCTGGCCTGCGCACTGCTCTCGATCACTGACACTCCCGAATAGGCTACATAATTTATACTTTTTATCTTGATAACATTGCTTTTGAGAGCTGAAACACGAAGCCATAACAAAGTCCAGATGGATCCACCACTCGCTGAATAACTGCCCTGGCTCTCTCCCTGCACAGAATCAAGACTCTGTCGTGTTGGGAAATGGCTTTCTGTTCAATCGCAGTGCAGAAGTGAAAAAGATCAGGCCAAGCTGAAGTAAATTATCAACATTTGTCATAAATTAGAGAGACGTCTATAACTCTGCACCCCAGACAGGCCAATTGAAAATGTATTTCACGACACAACTTGGCTTTCAGGTCGGGTTTTGCGAGGGCTATGACTATTTTGTTTGGTTCATATGCACAGGGTATCTCGTGAGGAAAAAGCTGTGCAATGGGGACCCCTCTTTTCATTTTTACGATTTTCCTAGAATCCTTTGGAGAGCGTGGAAAGACAGACATGTTTATGAAGGTTTCCAGATGGTCCTGCTTGCACCCCCAGCTTTTCTCTTCAGTTCTTCGGCCATGAAGGATTAATCAAAGTCAGTGGCAAGGGCTGATGGCTAAACACTGTGGCTCTCTGCGAACCCAGAGGGAACCTCTCTGCAAGTCTCGAACTTAGATTCAGCCCCTGGGCTACAGGACCAAGGAAAGTTGAAACCTGAGGTTAAAGAAAGCGAGCAAACTTTACTAAAGCTTGGCCACATAAGTGCAAATAAACGAACTCTGGTCCTCCCTCCGTTTACCCGCGCTGTGGAGGCGGCCTTGTCGAATACACCTGAACTCTGGTCCCTTGGTGAGGTGGGGGATCGTGCTGCCTGGCTGCAGACAGACAGCACCATATGGCATGGCGGAGAAATGCACCAGAACAAATTGATGGAAGTTGAGTCATTGAGACTCAGGTATTTTATGCATTCTCTGTTTCATGTAATGATTTTAATCGTTGAGAGTTCATTTCGGACATTCATCCTTGCACTGCGATCTAAGGTGAGTGGAAAATGTCCTGATCAGAATAAAGTGTCTCTTTTATCAACCGTTTTTAGCCTCAACATTAGAAAGATAGTGACAACCAATAAACACACCCAAGCACACAAGGAAAGTTATAACATTTCCAAATAAGATAATGTTATTTTTGTGTAATGCTGCTTCAAAATGTTATTTCTATTAATGATCCCTTCAAAAACAATACAGAGTTGGTTGGAATAAGTGGAGCAGGACTTGATTGTTTTTTGTAGCATACATGACAATGCAATGCAATCTCTGAGGGATTTTCTTTCGGAGACACGTGCAGAAATTCACTGTCACTGTAACCCGTGTGACATGCGGCTGCTCTGCAGGGCAATGATGCTCAGGCAAAGCAGTCGCTACACATGTTATTACACCAACTGTCAACACAAATCGCTGTGGTTTGTTCACAGCAGCGTCCCGTCATGATTACCGATGAGTCCACTTCAGATCATCCATTTGGATTCAACATAGTATACACATACAATAACTTGCAATCTAGTATACCGTATATATAAGAGCATAGTAACATATACAACTGAAATCATCACATCAATTAGCCCCCCTTACTGTATATATTTACACAATATGATTTAGTAAATCATCCTCAGACAAGAGCTAGAAGGGATATTATTTAGAACCAATTCAATTACAAAACACAAATGCAATGACATTTAAAAAATATATATATATTATTCAACTGACACCCACCACATACGATCAGACAAAGATTGCACTTAAACATGTACACCCGTTTTTTTCTAAAGGTTACTTAGATGTGTCGGCTGGAGCAGCCGGGGTTAAACCAACCAGCCTAAAATTAGTGAGCGACCCCCCCCCCCCCCCCCCCCTAAAAAAAAATACACAGTATTACTCACGAAGATCACAACCAGTGGTTATGTGTGTAACCCTGTCACTCAAAACAACCTACAACAACATATAACATCAGAAAATAAAAATCAAAAACAAGATGTTGAGAACAAGACGCCAAACTGTCCTCCTCAATAACATATCTATATAATGGACGATTTTTTTTTTAAAGATTCTGCACAAATTCAATCCTATTTATGAAACGATACCAGCTCTCACCAAATGAAAAAATATGCATTTTGGATTTGTTGTATTCAGTTTGTCATTAGATGTCTGAACTCGTTGACAGATTATAGTTATATCCACAAAGTCCCTTTTAAAAGTTTAATTTCAAGCTGTATTACAACCACACCATCACAAATATTTAAATATAACTTTGTGTCCCCATCATTGGCCCCCTCTCTGTTGCTTGTGTGTTTGTATCTCAGATCGTGTCAATACATTTTAGGCCTTGTCATTAGTTTTAATGTTGAGTAAACATGTGGTGCAGCATGAGTAAACACTTTATTGGCTGAACCAGATCACCTCGGAAAGAGAACTGTTCTTGTTTCCTCACTGGGACAAGGTCTTTGAGTTTTCTTAGAAGTGAGAAAATGCGTGTGATATCTGCGGTGGTCCTTTCATCCATTTTATATACTCTGTTCTCTTTATTGGTTTTATTTAGAAAATATCTGAAATAATATAGGATTTGCAGGGGAAGGTATCGGCCCTATTTACTGTAGTCATAGAAATCACCAGCACTCTTTGTGTTGCACTGCGCACAGAATGTTGTGGCTTCTCACTGGATGCATGTCCTGTATGCATCAGAGTGTGTGGTGGTGTTTGTGGAGCGTCACTCTGACATGGGTGTATACAAGGCTGGGAGGGAATCATCCCGGTTAACCCATTGCTGTGATCATCAGGAATACTGGGAAAAAACCATCATGTTGATAATTGGATAGTAATTCAAAATGTAAGGGTTAACAACCTGACTCCACGTAGTTATCTTAGGGGCAGATCAACATTTTTACTGTCGTTAAATTATGCTTAGCAGTGGATGATATTGGTGAAAATATATGTTCAAAGTACTTGTTATGTTCCATGCATTTACATCCGAATTCAAGTGACTGTAGGTATATATATATATATAAACATAATTTCTGGAAGACTGGGTTGCATAATAATGACTAAAAACATCACATTCCCACTGATATGTGCACATCACTCCATTCTGACCTACAGGTTCTACATAACAACAGTTGCAGAGTTCAGTTACAGTATTTATACGATGCACATGGACGTTCAGCTGGACACCCCCGCTGCAGATGAAGAGATTAAAAGCATCAACATATTCCCGTGCATAAAGTCCTGGCTGGACGTTTTACTGCTGCTCAGCAGGTTTTTACATACTTTTGTCAAGGATTACAAGTTTATTATAAACCTGAAGAGGGTCCACATGTGGGATTTATAGAGGCTGAGTGCATCAGTTCAGTTGTAGTTCGTCCAGCTCGCCCTCCAGCTGTTTGAATGAAATTAGCCATACTTCAAACCATTAAACTTGACATAACTTGACAAAAATATCAGCCGTTGGATCTACTTGTGGAAACTGTGCTACCTTCAAGTTGTTCAGTGGCTCGTATGTGGACTACATTTTTTCTTACATAGGCTTCTCCCGTACCCAGATTCTTGCTATAGAAATATATGGTATTTTCAATCAAACTAAATGTATCAAGGTATAAATGCTTTATAGTTGACTAAGCTTGGGACATGGAATGACGCTAACTTTGTACAAGATGTTCTGAAACTCCCTGAGTTACAACAGAGGGGATTACAGAAAGGAGGGAGGACAGCCGAGCGAAGGAGGAGAGGAGAAGAACATTTGGACTCTTAACTGTGCAGCGTCATAGATTGGATGTCAGTTGATGACTGCAGGCCAATAAATGTTCCCCAATGGATTTCTTTTGATAGTTCTGGGACGTGTGCGTTCTTTGAAGCCACTGAAATCAAGATGCAGCAGTTACATGAATGTAGCTGATTCTGGGGGAAAGAAATGCTGTTGTTCTGAAACTTTTGGGTGTAGCCATACCTGTGTATTCCTCTGAGACACCTTACAAGGCCTTACAAATGCAATGTAAAGTACTTTATAGCCAAATAATAAGTACTTTTGACCTTTTTAAGCTTTTAACCAGGAGCATTCCAAGGGACTCTGGGGATCTGAGACAAAAGGGAGGTGGCGGGCCCCCACATCAAACCAAACTACCGCCCATCCACCCCAAGAAACACATGGTACCAGACCACTTCATTTCATCATCAAACATTTCTATTTAAATCAAAATAATTAACAAAGTGCATACTGTGCATTCACATACATAGTAAATCAGTATAGTTTAGGTGCAAACCCCAGCACTACCCTATAGTCGCATTATACACACATTTCATTGAGACGTTCCAGTTTTCAACCAAACCTCTAAAATTACTGAAAATGTAGTGGCTTGGGGCCTAGTTTGGGAGGGGGCTTCTGACCATTCTCACAAAACTGTTGTTGCTGTGGACTAACGTAACCAGCCGTTGTCTTGGGGGGCCCCCCTCACCTTGCGGGCCCCATGCAATGACCTGCTTTGCCTAACCCTGTTGCAACACCCCTGCATTTAACTGATGTTATGTTTAAACCCGGGATCTGACTTCTAAGCCCTCATGGAATACCGCCAATGTTTTCGTATTGTTTGCATGTGGCTTGTCATCTTTTCTGAGATGTTAGCTGAAGAAAATTGACAAATGAATGGATGCAGTATATCTTGTGCTTTGAAAGACTGATACTGTCAGCTCAGAGGGCATTGAACAGTCCCAAGGGAAACTTACTTTTTTTCACTTCATTCAGGGTGAAATAATCTCCACAGTCAAGTCTTTATGCTCCTGCTTTAAGCTTCTTGAATACGGGCAGGTGCTGTTTGTTGTTTCAGCAAATGGACCTTGTCTTGCTGAGGGAGAGTGTGTGGGCTCTCCACCTGCGAGCGTTCAGCTGGATGGCAACACAAAACAACCTGTGGAGAGAGGTGCAGCTGCAGCGTGTTTAGAACCATATCAGCAGCTCCAAGGTCTTTCACAGACTGTGCTTAGTTATCATACAGGAAATGTGCAAACCGACATTGTTATAATCCAAATAAAGATTGAAGTCCTTCTACAGACGTCATTAATTCACCCTTGTTAACAGTTGGTCTCAATTGGTCCATGCATTTGATCAGCACAGTTAAGGAAACCTAACAAGCTAGCAAGAGCAGGCTACACTTTGAGAATATGCAACAGATCACGCCATGCCCCTCCAATCAGGCCCCTCATCGGAGCTACACTCCCAGAACACATGAACGTGAGCTGACTGACAACTGCTATAAAGAAAGAATTCCGTGACGCGCTCTCCAGCCTCTGGCTATCTGGCTCCGCTTCAGTGGTAAATGTCTCTTTGGGTGGAAGAGACGGGGTAAGCTAAGGTAGGCAGGCCGGCCGGTATGTGACGGAGAGGTACGCCATTGAGTTATTTCATTCTGTCCATTTGAAATTGTTGGTCGTGTTTAGTACAGTCCTGCGAGGGACACAGACCCCTATTCTATTTTTCTATTCTATTTTCCAGATTACTTTATTTTTCTGGCTCTCAGGACGTGAAAAGGATTTCCAAAAATTTGAAAAAAAGCGTTTCAGACACAAGTTACCGACCCTACCTTTGATTTGTTTCAAGATTAACCCAAACATCCTAAACAAATAAAGTTAGGAGAGTGCAGTTGGTGGCCAGCAGAACCTTTAAGTGTTCAATTGAAAAATATTTGAATATAAAGTGTAAAGAGATTATATCATAGCACATCTGTTTTTACCCAAACTCTCTTCTCAAAAAGAGAATCTCTCTGACAGAAAAAAACGAGGGAGAGTAAAGTGAGTGCGGCGAAGTGGATATGCTGTGACCAGCAGTAGCCTTATAAACTTTGACAGCAGTACAGGTCCAGGGTTCAAATATCAGCCTTGATCCTTTTCTGTGTGAAGTTTACATGTTCTCCGCCTCCCTGTGTGGGTTTTCTGCGGGTCATCTGTTTTCCAGCCACATGTAAACCAGGTGGACAGGAGATTATGTGTGGGTGTGATTGTCTGTGCGCTCAGCCCGGCCTGCGGAGGACTGATGAGCTGTCCAGGAGGCCACCCCTCCCCTCCACCCACCAGGGCCCTCTGGGATAGGCCCGCTGTCCCGCATAGACACTCATGCGACTGGTTTTGCCGCCGTTTCGCTTCGCGTGTGTCCCGGCTAACGGCTGCACAAGGTTTCTATTTTGAGCATGGGAGGTTTTTACAATGTTTTCAGGCTCCGTCTCCCTGACAGCTCTGTCTGATCTTTTTTACGAGGTGTTTAACATGCCAGCACTCTGAGTGAGAGGTCAGGTGTGACTAGGGTATTTCTGATTAACTGGTGAACCTGGAAATATTTTGGGGAAAGTGTGGAGGTGACGGTGGATCGGTGACATGCTATATCGGAAAGCTTGGGCTGTTTTTTCGATGAACTCTGACAGAAAAAGTAAAACAACACATTTTGAATCAAAGCGAAATATGCAAGATGCTGTTTAACGCCAGCCTGTCAGTTATAAATATTCCTCATATCATTGTGTTTCATCAGAACAAACCAGCTGTAGATTTGGGCTCTGCTCTGTTGTCTTTGGATGGATGTGCGCCTAATAAACTTTAAATATCTGCCAGAGAACCCCCCCCTGAACTGATGCTGTCCGACTAAATGAAGATCTGAGGAATATAATCACATCCAGCTAAAATATCCAGACTTTATGTTTGAGGTCAGAAAGCAATGACAGTAAATTACATCTTATTTTGAGGGCTGCTGATATTTGCTAAATTTGATGTAATGGGCTGTCTACTTGATCTGTGGTGATGCTGCTTATAGCTTCTCTGTCTGAACCTGTAAACGTGACCTGCAGTAATTGAACCGCAGTAAGTAAAGACCAGCAGCAGGACTCAGTCTCGAAGCTGCACCACCGCTGCTGCACAAACAGATGGTCACCTGTTTATTCAAAGTTCAGTATCGGCACAGCCACAGTTCATCGGTCCATTATCTGTACTTGATCTATGTTTTTTCTTTTGAGGGTCACGGGGAGAGCTGGAGCCGGTCCTAACTAGAAAAGCGTTATATAAATAAAGGCCCTTTACCATTTTACCATATGCGAGCCACTTACACAGACATATATACATGTGGGGTTATTAGATAGACAAAGTGCTGCGTTTTTCGAATTTGCACGCCGCTGACTTATCCACGTTCTTCACAGAATCATTCTGGCCAGTGAAGCACACACTGATGTCATCTGTCTGCTTTGTTATGCTAACCAACATGGAAATTGAACCTATGTTGTTTTAGCTGAACCCAAATGTTCTACCCTGAATGAAGCAGAGCTCACTCCTCAGGTCGGATGAGCGAGCAGTCAAGCTGACTTCAACAAGTATTCGTTCACGTGGTGGCGAGCGGCCGACTATGTGTCAGTGGCCCAGCAGTGGAAAAAATCCTAATGCAATGTCTTGTCATTCCGGATGACACGAGCATCAGGCTGCTGGAGCTGATATACTGGAGTTGTAAAGGGGCTCCCAACTGGAAACTTCTGTGTTCCTCCCAACAAACTGTCCCACTCTGCTAAGCTGCTAATAGCGCCTGACAGCAGGTATACATGTCCGCTACGGCTGCAATCACGTGTCAGCAGCATCTCATGTGTGGCGCCTCACTCACCACTTCCCCCCCTTACCTCAAACGTCCCTTCTTTCTTCGTACCCAGGAAACAGACTTCATCCCCAACACGTTATATCTAATCATTCGGGGGGGATTAAGTGCAGATGCATGACATTTTGGGCCATTCCAAGGACCTGAGTCAAGGCATAAACAACTCCTACGCCATGTCAGGGAAATGTTTATCTCTGCTCATAGAAACTTCTTGAGATAGTGTCAACACTGCTTAGAGACACAATTACATTTGTGGATGGAAAACTAAGAGTCCTCGTGGAAATACAAGTGTATAATGTGAGTAAAGCTGAGAGACACAAGGCGATCACGGCGATAGAAATCAAAAGTTTATACGTTTCATGATCATGTCTTGAGATAATACCTCACTCAACTTAATGGGGCGATGAAGAGGGAAATAAATTTGGATTTATGCTGGTAGTAACGTGTTTTTCTTTTTTCTTTGTGTGTCTTTTTTCTCAGTCACCACAACGCAATCTCCAGGCTCAGGCCACACCAGAAGATGCAACGACACAGAGAAGGCTTACTGTGTGAATGGCGGCGACTGTTACTTCATCGATGGTGTAAATCAGCTCTCCTGCAAGTGAGTGGTCACTTCTATTTGTATTTTCTTTCGATTTACAGTGAACTCTGAGATTTCCTTGTCAACCGTCTTTGAAGATTCCTCGTCGAACATTCTCGAAGCCTGTACTCGTATGTGTGTGTGTGTGTGTGTGTTTCTCACATTTTTTTTTCTCCCCATTTGTTTATTTTCCTGATAGCACTTGATTCCCGTTCTTCTTTCTTTCAGCAGCAGCAGCAGCAGCAGCGACACATCACAGGGAAATGCTGCCAGTCTGTCTAACTACCCACTTGTTGTGTATTTTAACACTAATAATGGAGTGAGGCGGGGGTGCGCTCATCCTTTTAACTCATGTTTAGTGTACAGGAGGGCTGCACATTAAAAGCCCTTTCAAAATGTCATGAGTCACCGGTTTAGTAGTGAGCAAATATTTATGCCTGTTAGAGGCCCCCAATGAGGTAAATAGAATCATTGCTTACATTTGAGGTCCTTGGCAGAGGAGATCAAGACCCGTGTGTGAAGTGCGCTGGAGGGACCACGTATCTCTGCTTTTCAGCAAGAGAGCGGCTTGACATTATCACTGAAACAACCTCCATTTTATCTTTGACATTTACATTTTAGTTTGTGTTAGACTCGAGGTCAAGAAACATTATTTGGGGGGACTTTCTGTTGAAGTTAACGTTTAAACACAAACATTTTTTCCTCGTTCCCTTCTCAGTTTTTTCAGAACTTAAGAAAAAAAATAAGGCGCGCAATGATTAGTTTGAAGAATCAATTATTTTAATGGGAGAATAGACTTTATTAATTTTAATTTAAGCACACATTTTTATTTTAGGCCTTTTCTAACTTCTGCGGATACTATTGTATATATATATATATATCGTGCAAAGTAAGTTGTGATGTCATCTTTTTCCCAAATGTTTGTTTGTTAAAATGGACGAGAGGCCCAAACTCAGAGGTTAAATCATCTTACAAGATGGCTGCATTAGTGTGGATAAAGCGTTAAAGGTTTTACTCTCAAGTGTGAATATTAGCTGCCGGCTGGTAATTTTCTTTTGAAGAATACATCGGGAAAAAAACAAGCAACTCTAAAAACTGCCTTTTTACGAACCAAAAGATACTGATTGTGTTTAAATCAGTGTAATACCAATCCGAGAGCCTGTAACTTAACCTGTAAAACTATATCATAATACAAAAAGTACCCAGAATCTCTGGTCATGGTTGTCAAATATTATGTTGCCTGTTCCGTTGGACCATATGTCAACATAGCATAAGGCCTCCGGATGGTTGGATTCAGGGCTCAAGCGTTGGCCGGGGCTTCTGGCGCTCAGTTGGCCCAAGGAAGAATGCTCGACAAGCAATGAGGACATGACTGCAACAGCCGTTCAATGCGCTGTGTACAAATCGGAGGCAGCAATAACTCAATTGCTGCAGCTAATTCACTCACGGCCGGGGCACGGGTCCAGAAAAGTTGGATAATGAAGTGAAGGCCTGCGGGGATTCGTTGCCCCTCAGCCATCTTATTCAATATAGGCCAGGCTTCGGTCGGTACTGCTCTCTGACTAAACAAGTCGTGCACACAGCTAGCCCTACTTTAATGCTCAGCTCCTTCACTTTGAGGGTGTAACCTTTGTTTGTGGGAGGGGTAAGGTTAATAAATGACCCTAAGAAAGTCAATCATTAGAGTAAACCTATGATATGCTCCACATAAATCAGGATCTATCATTCATAAATATATAGATCATATATTTCAATCGTCCTTTTTTCGTCCTAAAGTTTTGTATTATAAAGTGACGAACACAATTAGATGAACAGTAGATTAGAAAACTACTGTTTTCTTCTCTTTAAAGGTAAACATATTTTATGAAATCAAAAATGTAATGGAGGCAGGTTAACAAAATGCACAGACTTTTACCAATCCTGTCTCTCTGTGGGACAGTGTGCAGAATATTTTTCATGTCCATGTTCAGGTCACCTACATGGAACAACTTCATTTTTCTTTTCCCTAAAGTTAAATGTTTATTCTTCGTCAAAGAGAAAACGATGACAATGATTTATTCCCCCTTTTTAAAACCTAAGATAAAAGAGTGATGATAGAGTTTGCAGCTGCACTACGGTGCACGTTTGCACGCTCATCTGATTTTTGAATCATGTAGTGACAGTTTATTTCTTTCATCTCTCAGCAAAGTCTCCCTGGTCTAGGTGGTGCTCTCCCCCAGTTAAACACCATCACTCACGATGAGTAATTTAATGCTGAAAGTTATGGTGCTCCTGGGAGGCGTTATGGGAAACCAGTAAATCACCAGCAGTGACCTTTGTTGGATTGGTGGTCTAGTTGTGACTGTGCGTGGAATGTTGGTGCCCCTGAAAGACCAAGCACTCATCATAATGACTTTATAATGAGGAAGCATAGTTTGGCCCGACTCACCTGATGGTGCAGATACAGTAGTGTGTCTTCACTTATAAAAACATAAAACTACGCGTTAGACAAACCTGCCAGCAGAGACGTCCGGTGCAGCTTTTTCCATGGAAGAGTTCCGTCTGCCGTCAACATGTTCAAATTGTTTTCTTCCAGAACTTGAAATAACATTTCTGATTTTAATCTCTTCCTCACTGTCCAATGGTGTCTGTTATAAAACTGTCTCATTTGCAGGTTGTGATCACAGCGACCAGGCTTCCAGCAGGCACCAGGAACAGACACTGCATTCACCCATTTCCTGCTTTTTCTGCAAACGCTCCCAATCATTGATTTATTGATCAGATACAAAGCAGCGCATGGTTAATCCCCAGCGACTTTCCATTGTTTGTCCATGTTCTCAGGAATGTCCCTCTTCACTCATCCTCCAGACTCAAGTCAAAGAGAGAGTTGGAGTCGCCGTCTGAGCCCCTGAAGCTGATCTCTATATAATACCTCCCTTATATTAACATAATCATGTCTTTATCATTTGAAGCCTGTTCTTGTCAAATTGTCTGTTAATTAATTGTTGATTTTATTGACTAACTTTGATTTAACTCACGCCTCATATCATCATATATATTTAATGTTGAAAATATAACAATTTCTATTATTAGTAGTAGTCAAAGTCGACTTTATTGTCAATTCTGCCACATGTACAGGACATGGAAAGGATTGAAATGCTGTTTCTCAGTAGGAGTAATAGTAATAAGAATTTAATAGTAATGAACAGCTACCACAGTCTTCATCGATGTGGTGTATTAACAGATTAACACTTTGGTGGTACTTTGTAGTGTTTCAAAATGTTTTTATTATTATCAGTTTACTCTTATTATTATTATTAGTAGTAGTAGTAGCAGTAGTAGTAGTAGTAGTAGTAGTAGTAGTAGTAGTAATAGTACTAGTAAAACCACCCATAACAATGCCACAGTCATTAATAACGTGGTATATGCATGAACCCATTAACACTTTGAAGGAAATTTGTTGTGTTTCCACTATTAATGTTGTTGTTTTGATTGATTGATTTGATCTTGTTGTTGTTGCTATTGACAGATTGCACTTCCTACTTTCATAACTTCCTTGTATTTATTTTGCACCACGGCTCCACTGTGACCTGTGCTGATGTATGTGTGTGGAGGGGTGTGAATCCATCGTGTTGACCCTGCACCTCACTTCCTGTGTGTTTCTCCTCATAACACTTGTTCGCTTCTTCCCAGATGTCCGGGTGGATACTTTGGCCCCCGATGCTTACAGACCGAGCCGCTGCGGTTGTCCATGCCCAATCCAAGTATGTTCACTTGCTTTGAGCAGCTGAGCACAGAGACACAGTTGTCACTGGATTACCTCTGTGGACTCCCGCTGCCCCCCCCCCCCCCCCCCCTTCCCCCAGTTCTCTTCCTCTTTCTCCTCTTTCTCTTCTTTCTCCCTCTCCTCAGGTCAACACGCAATGAGCTGTGCACTACCCCATGTTCACGGTGGTGTCCATCCATGGGAACACACTCTGCTTCTGCTGTTCGTAGTTGTGCCGTTGTTCTAATCCTGTGTCTCTCTTCCTCTCTCCCTACCCCCCCCCCCCCCCCCCCTCCTTACGCATACTCTCCTTTTTTCACTCCACCTTTTCCCTCCCTCTCTCTACTCTGTTTCCATTCTCCTCCTACACTCATCCACCACCCATCTCCTCCCTCTCTTTCTGTGGCTTCTGTTTCTTTCCATTAGGTGTCCAAATGACTTTACTGGTGATCGCTGTCAAACCTACGTTATGGCCAGTTTCTACCGTATGTCAATTTCCTCTTCTGTCACTCTGTCAGACTGTCTACGTGTGACGCGTGCATGCCGGGTGTAGAGGGGTCGCATTCATTTTCTGTTATTACCTAATTGTTGTGTACGTGGTGACTCATTTTACAAGCTGGCAGAGTTTAGCAGAGTCTGTTGTGTGTCTGCATGTGATACTGTGTGTGTGTGTCATGGAACTCGCAGTGTATCGCATGTGCACTCCCACGATACGAGCCGATAGTAAAATACATAGCAACAGATAGTGGGCGAGTATCGTCGCCTTGTGGAAGTCGACGCGCACACAGGCAGCTGCATGTAACAACACAGTCTAATGGCAGAACAATCACTAAAAGGCCCCGCCCTCGGCTCACTCATTTATGGTGCTTGTTATGTGCAATCAGCGACCAACACAAAGCACGTATGATTTGTTGGAGCCGGTCCATGGATGGAGAGGCAGAGCCAGAACAATAAGCATTGACTAACAGGCATGAGAAATAATTCAGGGAGAGAGACGTGTTTTCAAAAGGCCACTTGACGCGACCTGATTAGCTGCAGCTCAGAAATGAGTCCCTCTTGTTTTGAATACTCGCGTTCCAGATAAAACATGTGGGACCTTTCATAAATATATGAACTGCGAGCCCATTTGAATAAATATAAATCAATCTGTGTGTGTAGGAGGTCGTATATGGGCCAACACGACAACAGAGGTTTTTAAAGATAATAAGGGGAAGTTTCTTTATCTAGAGTTTAACGAGCTCGACATCTAATCATTTTGAGGAATGGCGAGTAAGGAGCGCAACTTTGTTCGCTTTCAGATCAGTCGAAAAGATCCAGTTTAAGAGTTCCAGCCGGTCTCGAGTAAACACTGAACATTGTTAAGTCCACACACAAGCACGTTCAGCTGATTGCCTCTACACACGCCGCCTGTGACGCAGCAACAAAATGGGGCTCTCACATTAGAAATGTTGGGAGCAGCGTTTACACGCGATGTTAGGAGCGCCGTGTCAAACTGCTCCGCTAGCCCGGGGTGAGAGAAGTCAACCCGGTGCCACCTTCCACTGAAACATCAGCAAACACATCTGTCAAGTGCAGATTCCTGCTCATGTTGGAGGAAGGTTCGAGCAGAGCTCCGGTTTGATGGATCGCACCCTCGAGGTTTTTAACCCTGAAAGTGATGTGGACTCATGCTTCCTACCATAATCAGTGCAGTTTTCATTGGTTCCACGTGATACCTGCCACAGCACCTCACAGGCTTTTGAAAGGACTCAGTGACCCAATGTTAATGCAACATAAACAACTGAGATATGATGAAGACAGAGCTTGGTTCGCTGAAGTAAAGTTATGCAAACTTAAATATACTCTATTATAATAATTATATAGGGTTAAACACAAAGTCTATAATTCACGTCGATGAACAGCAGTAGAAAGAAAGAATCTCACTGCGTATATGTCGGCGTCGTGTTGTTGCAGGCTCATGTGGTTACAATTCAGTTAGAAAATAACTGCATCTGCTTTTTGGACTCGGATCTCATCCTGTTGTCTGACTCGCAGGGCGCACACACACTGTTTGTTGTGTGTTGGCTCGGCGCACAACGTGAAAAACCCCTTTCTTAACTACGAGTCATTCATCTCGCATTAAGTCGTAATGCGCTGTGCCGAAATTACTTGTTTTTTTGGCAGAGGAGCCGATGGTGTGTGGGAGCTCCTTTTCCTACACTCAATCACTTTCTCCGCATTCTGCTTAACTTCGGCGCAGCTGTGCGACTGCATCAAGGACAGCGTGTGTTTCCAGTTCCCCTCCAGCCACATGAGCACCGAGCGAGCTGGGATTGCTTGGTTTACGTGCGAAATCGGTGACTTGATGCTTGATGCTTGGACAACATGCATTCACACCTGTCGCCGTGCACCCCATACAAAGAGGAAACATACATGTTATCTGTCTGTCATGGAAAGAACTTTTTTGGAAAGTTATCCTTTCAAAAAAAGGAAAATAAAGCCTCCCTTCCACGTATGGCTATCAACTTTTCAATATCTGAAAAAATGCAGATGCACAATATAAATTAGGTCTATGCATGATCGATGGGATGGATGTTGATTTTCAAGCGAGCATTATGGCTCCACCATTACATTTTTACCTTTTTCCTGGAAAGCTGCTAATAGCGTATCACATATTTGACATTTTATGCTCTCAATCGAGGAGAATAAATCAATTTTCAAAGCACAGGCACATGTCTGCGCACACATCCTTTCCGTATTTAAAGACGCGCCTCCTGGAGCGGGCGCCTCCCATCCCCTGGAGATTCCAAAGAGAAGGAGGATGGCTTCTGCTCCTTGGCCATAAGGCTTTGGCTTAACAAGAGCATGTTGTCATAAGAACAGCTGGGACCCGCTCCGACCCAAGTAAAGCAAGCGGGCTGCCAGGGTTATGGACTCAGCTGGTTGGTGCAACTTCCCCACGGCCTCATTCCGCTCCGTAATATGAAGTCCAGCTCTAATTCTTCCTTTTCGGAACGATTAGTCAGATACTGTACAGACGCAAATATCTTTTAAACATGCCTGTTCATGTGATGGGTGTGTTCCAGCCAGAGCTGACACTGTGGCAGTTTTACGAAGCAGAAAACTGAAAGCAAAGCTAATCTCGAGAGATGAGACATATTCTTCTCAAACAGTATAACAAGAGTGGCCACGCACCTAATAAGTCTTATAACCATCAGGAGATCCTGCTGGTTATGTAATGGAATGGAACTTTCCGCTAAAACGTCTTTCAAGAGTCCGTCCTAAAATGTAGAACCGAGGGGCCTCCTCCAAAAGCTACTGGACTGTGTTGAGACATACAGTAGATCCACATTTCACACGTCAGGAAATATTGTAGTTTTATTAGAGTTTCTTAGTTCTAATAATCAGTAGCTGTGTGTTTGTGTATGTGTGTAGTGTGGTTTGAAGTCTGTGTTGCATGCTGTAAGTGTGTCCTCGTGACGTCACTGACCACGTTGTTGTCCTGACAATTACTCACAAGCGTTTGTTGTCCCAGTTGCTGTTGCACTCTGTGCCAGAAGGTGCCGCTCTCTTGATCTGTTCTTAAATGTATTTATTTGTTTCTCTCTTCTCTTCCAAACTGTCAACCCTCTGCAATGGCAGAGCATCTTGGGATTGAATTTATGGGTATGGAACAAACCACTTTGAATCTCAGTCCCTGTAGAATAGAGCTACTAAATGGATGTCCTCCGATTTGACATGCTCCCGCTCCGTCTTTGGTGTGAACTCTAAACCATATTGTCCCCCGATTAACCGATCGAGCTCCCGATCAATCATTCCGTAACTCCTCAGAATGACAAACCCTCAGTTACTGCAACTGATCCTCCATCAAATATCATTAACATGGATGTAACCACCTGCACCTCTCATACATGTGTAACTGAAAAATCTAGAACTATTAACTCTAAGAGTTTAACAAAGCATTTTATTTTTTTCCTTTATGGACTGATTGTTTTATTTATTCCTCTTCATTCCATCTGTAACAAGCATGGTACATCATGTTTGTGGCTACCAGATGTCTGTCCTCACTCTTCATCTCTATCTGTCCAATCCCTTCAGCCTCATGCCTCTATAGTGTTTGTCTTCTCTTTTTGATATGCCATCCCTTCTCTTATTTACGTGTGGTCTTATCCATATCTCCTGCATCACCCCCGATGTTAGCGTAGCTGCAATGTAACTCTGAAGTAGAAAATTTTAAATCTGTGTCTACTGCTTTGAATTACCCTTTAATGAGTAGATGCTGTGATGTGAGCATGCAATGCTATATTTAGAACCTACAGTCGTGTTTTTTCGTCTGTCTGCTGCTAATTCCATCCTCCGTCATTGTTAGAAGTTGTCTTTTCCAGGAAAGTGCTCTAGTGGTTGAGATTGAATTAAAAAAAATTAAATGAAAAGAAGAGACGTGTCTCTACAAAGATCATCTCATTATAAAAGTGCTTTTATTTACTGGACCATGAGGACGTTGTGCGGCTGTACTAGCACAAGAGTAATTTCCTCTGTTGTTATCAGTATTTAGTAAGTAATACAAGTAAAATATTAACCAGTTTACTTCTATAAATAAACTGACTTTTCAGATTTTCGTATAGGAATCAAGAACTTGAAGCAAATTTGGCGTCACGATGCAAAATATCTGCATGTGGATAAAAGCAGGAAAGCTCGAATGGAGGGAGTTGTACAAATTCCTTTTTTGTTATTACATTATTTAACAGAGACCAGAATATGTCTCGCTTCCCCCTGGGAAACAAAGACTCTACCTCAGCCTCACATGAGCTCTTCTCTGGAAAAGAAAAAGGCATCAGTCAAGATGTCTACAGTTTCATATTTAATGATATTTCATTTCTAAATTTATCTAATTCATAATCCATTGTAACAATAATCACTGTGTTTACCTGAGTAGATGAACTCATCTGCACCCTTATAGACTGAGAGATATGATTGTACATTTATAGAACTAGTCAATGTGGCTTGTGTCAAATTCTCATGTGCACTGATGCACACCTGCACAGTTTGCAGCTTCTGGTCATAAATTATAAACCTGAACCATTATAGCACCATATGTTATTTGCAATAACATAGAATTTGAGAGAAAAGTGTTGCTTAAGGGATCAGTCGAACTAGTGCTGAGCCCCTGGGCCCACCTACGCTGCGTCACTGCAGCAGGGGGAGCGCACAGGGGAGATGAAGCTTCATACTGCTCAGGATTTAGTCCCAAAATATGTAGATGTACAATGACAAAAATTGGAAACATGCATCTTTAAGAGACTAATTCTGTTTTCCTTCTTCTGTGATTCCTGTGGTGTGTGTGCGTGTGTGTGTGTGTGTGTGTGTGTGTGGGTGCGTCTGTGTGTTTGTGGGTGTGATGTTGACAGAGGCTGAGGAACTCTACCAGAAAAGAGTCCTGACAATCACGGGTATTTGTGTGGCTTTGCTGGTCGTGGGCATCGTGTGTGTGGTTGCCTACTGTAAAACCAAGTAAGTGAGATCTGAACATGTAGCTGCTCCTTCACAAACAGCTAGCTACTCTCTAGAGTGCCTGTAATGTGCAGCGTATATGCGACTAATAGGATATTGTGTTCACTAATTTAAAGCAACACTTTGCAACTTTGTTACCTTAAAACAGTCGTACAAATATGACTGTAAATATGATCTGTCATTTTATTTGACCGATTTTAAGGAAAAACTGTGTATGCAGTTATTACTTTAAGTACTAAAGCACAGGGCTAAATCATTGCTGCAAAAATAGCACCGGCTCATCTGATCCTGTTTGTTCAACAGGAAACAAAGAAAGAAGATGCACAATCATCTGCGACAGAACATGTGTCCAGAGCATCCCAATCGTAACCTAGCGAACGGACCCAATCACCCCGGACCAGGCCCAGAGGAAATCCCCATGGTAGACGTGAGTCACAGAAAAGATTTGTTATGAAAGCGTATGCACACAGATGTACACTGGATGATGAGTTATTGATTCGTTATATAACCCTCTCTTGTCCCTTTCCAATGGAAACAGTACATATCAAAGAATGTCCCTGCAACTGAGCGAGTCATACGGCCTGCCACAGAGGGGTCCTTCCCTGCCAGCCATGCCTCTTCAAGATCTCACAACTCTTCCACACGCGCCCATTCATCAACTCACAGGTAAGCATTCACCAGACATCGCATGTGTGTTGTCCCTCATATATACCTCAGAGAAAACCCAGCACCATCACTCTCTTCGAATAGAGAATCACACATAAAGAGTTTTATCAATTTGGTATCAGTTGGCCCTCTTTTTTCAAAAGGCATATTTAGTTTTGCAAATGGGATATAATAAACCATCACACGTGGATACATTGGGGTGTGTGTGTGTGTTAGTGTTAACACCTTTTTCACTTGTCAGACACGAGGAGCGGACATGGAGCCTGGAACGCTCGGACAGCATCCTGTCTGACTCGCCGGGAATGATGTCATCTTCCGTGGGGACCAGTAAATGCAGCAGTCCCGCGTGCATGGAGGCCCGGGCACGGCGCGCTGCACACTGTGGCTACCCTGACCCCCACCGGCCGGGCCTGCAGTACGGGGAATCCTTCGACTCGCTGGGGGACTCTCCGCACAGTGAAAGGTGGGAAACATGTCATGAACATTTTGAGAAGATTCCTCGAGAGGCCAGTCAGGGCACTCTGAGAGATTCAGTGGAAAGTGACACACAGCAGGCGTGA
Organism: Pleuronectes platessa; assembly: GCF_947347685.1. Taxonomy (NCBI): domain Eukaryota; kingdom Metazoa; phylum Chordata; class Actinopteri; order Pleuronectiformes; family Pleuronectidae; genus Pleuronectes; species Pleuronectes platessa. Next base: position 12,454,500 of record NC_070640.1, on the reverse strand, counting down.
TGATGAAATACGCTAAGGTAGGCGAGCGTGACAAACAGTGCAGATTTCAGTGGGAGCTCTGTGCATCCAGCGACTGCAACGTGATTCCTTTGCCAGTATTTAACTCGAATTGGCAAAAGGAACAATGTGACATTTTGGGAAATACCCTTGTTTGCATTCTTTCCCAGAGTCATATATATCAGAGAATAGGTTGTAAGTGTTAATGCAGGGCTGATTATTCCTACAAGATGTATACAGTTGAACATGCAAACCAGCACTCATGCTTAAAAAAGTTGGTAAAGATGAAAATAATACAGCAAAGAGGTTCCTAAAGCCATCATTTTTTCAACTTTAATATAATCTAAATTACAAGAACTTAACGTTTGAATGTGTGCTGTGCAGTTATGGCAATAATTCTTTATTATCATTATTTAAAGCAAACGACCAGCACCTATACATATTCGTCTCAGACGTTTCCACCCCGCCACCCTTTTCTTTTGGGTGCTAAAGATCTTAAGACATCATCAATACCAGCAAACAGCAAGCATGAACATATGAATAGGGCCATTTTCATGCAGAACCAGATTGAATATGTGACATTCTGTCAGTGTCCTTCCAGGTTACAAAAGTCGCTGTGATCATGACCACAGTTTCTGTATGAGCTGAATCATCAGTGAATCTAAGGCTTTAACGTCTTACGTGCTCTGTTGTAGTAGTATGTAGTATATGTAGTATGTCCAATTCTGCTTTGGTGGTTCATCAGAAGAAAAGCGTTGCCAGGTGCATTGTTAGAAAGGTTTCAGTTGAATGGGCGCAGGGGAAGGTTTGTGGTCACCACATAGGGATGACTGAAGTTCCTTCAAAGTCTCCAAAGGTAACAACCGGAGTACGGTGTGTAGTAGTTCATTTTTTTAAAGTAAAACCGGTTGGAATCATAATAATTTCAGTAGATAAAGATGGATATTAACAAAATTAGTGGATCTCGGATATATCCTTGTGGGACACCCGAGGAAGGTTTTCCAAATGCTGTCAATAGATTTCATTCCATTTATTCCTTTGTCAGGATATCAATAATCTATAAAATATATTTATTTAATTAAGTTAATTTTTAATGTAAAACTAACTACACTTTAATATATTGTGTATTGCTGAAGTTTTATAAAACACAAAAAAAATGTTTGCCTCAAAACTGAAAAATATATATTTTTTAAATATATATATACCCGCCATGTACCATGTCAGCTATTTCTATGCATTTTTTTATGTATGGTAGTTATTTTCCATTAATATTTGAGTGTCAATTTACAGTTTTCTAGCTGCTGGTTGGCACAAAAGGTAAAATGTTCATCCAGTTAACAGAAGATGTTCAATCTGCTTTTTATACACTCCCCTCCCTTCTCCTCTGTTCTTTGCTGTTCTCTACATAACTGTTTCTTCTCCTCTGTATTAACCACAGATACGTGTCAGCCCTGACGACACCAGCCCACCTCTCGCCAGTGGATTTCCATTACTCATTGCCCCCACAGGTGCCTACCTTCCAGATCACATCCCCCAATACCAGCCATGCGTTGTCTCTCCCTCCTGCTGTCCACAACCCCTACCCTCTGGAGGACGACCAGCCGCTGCTGCGCCGCTACCAGGTGCCCCTACACGATGCCCAGTGCCAGGAGCCTTACCGCCAGCAGCGTCGCACTTATCTTAATGACAGCAGGGGGAGCCTGCCCGCCAGCCCCTACCGGCTGGCTGAGGAAGAAGACTATGAGACCACCCAGGAGTATCTCTCCTCTCGAGGGGAGCAACCAAAGAGAAGTGGGTCCGGTGGAGCTGGTAGCCGGCGCTGGAGGAGATCCAGATTGAACGGCCATGTGGCCCCACGTGGATATGAGGCATCCCGGGACTATGGGTCTCGAAGCTGCCTAACGGATAGTGAGTCAGAGGAAGACGGTGAGAGCACGCCCTTCCTCAGTATGCAGAATATGAATGCTGAGCCCTCCACCATCTACAGGCCGGTGGACAGTCGGACTTCTCACTCGTCGGGGCGGCACAGTGCGCATGGGAACATGCATACAAGACTTACACACTCACGCTCCAAACCGGACAATACACCCCATTAAAGAGTGAAAATGAACCAACAAAAATAAATGTAGTATAGACCTGCATCTATAAGAAATATTTTTATTTTATATAACTGACAGATATTCTAAACAAATGAAATATTTATTTTCATTTTAGCAAAAGTTGTCTACTAGTTAACAGCAAAGACTTTTTTATAGGGAAAACTCTATTTATATGTACATTTTGATTTACAGCATAAAAAGATGTGCCAGTTTTTTCACAACGTAAAAAAATAGAGTAATATTGTGGTGCCTTTTGCTGTATGCCGATGCCAGAGGGCCAGTGGAGGTTTTTGTAGCCTTTCTTATATGGACGCCTCGTTTTTTATACACGTTTTATGTTTTTGTTTTTTTTCCTGTTTTACTTTCTTTTCAAGTTGCATTCTTTGAGGAGTCTAGCCCCACTGGAACATAACCCCTTCCATATCACGCAATATAAACCACTTCAACATAAAGTGTATGTTTACATTAATATGATTCACCTGTAGGGTTTATGATTTGGGATTTAATAGAAAATGCCTGATAAATACAATGTAAATCCTTTTTTTGCCCTCTGACTAATGTCTACCAAGAGAAAGAGAGAGAGAGAGAGAGAGAGAGAGGGTGAGAGAGAGACGGTGTGTGCGTGTGCGTGCGTGTGTCCTTGTCAGTGTGCGTGTGCGCATGTCAGTTTGCTTGCATGTATTTGTGATTGTTAGATGAACTTTATTGTTGTGGTAACATCTGATGTGTGGGTGTGCTGGCGTCTCAGCCGAGGTGATAGATGAGAGTCTCACAGGTTCAAAGAATAGTGCTTTATCAGACCAGTGACCCCCGGCGCAGGTGGACAGATAAGACTGCTGTAGGGCTGTATGTTATGCAGGTCATTGCTTGATGTGTTTACAGCTATTCTGCCCCCTTTTCCCAGCCTACCCCAGTCGGGTCCCTATTATCTCTCGGCAGGCTTTCTTCACGTTAGCCTGTTATGAGGACAACAGACACTGAACCGCTTGGCACAGGGTGACCCCCGCCATCAGAGGTGGTGGCAAAACAAAAGCAAAGATTGCATCTGTTTCCACTCAACTCTGACCCCAATCCCATGCCTCATCATCCTTCTGTGTCCATTCTGTTTTTGTGGCTTGTGTTAAAAGGCCACACAGTGTCTCAGGATTTCCACATGACACCCACACCCCCCATAAACATACTCACGCACGCACACACACACACGCACACACACACGAACACACGCACACACCGGCACCACCGTACCCCCACACCTCCACCTCACCCCAACTTCACCCCACTTCCTGTACTTAAGGTCTACCTAAGACTAAGGTTCTCAGATGTTGAGGGCCTAGATGTTAACACACGTCAACCACTTCCCTGAACACTCGCATAGTTAGAGAAAGAAGCAGCTCGGCGGAGAGCAGTGCAGAACAGACCAGACGACATAAAGAGGAATAGCTGTGAAACCGTGGAGGATCATACAATGCAAAAATATGCAATCTTTCTATTTTGCTGTTTGATTACATCATTTTCTAAGAGGTGTCTGTCGTGTGCTGTGTGTGAACAAGCTGTGTGATGCCTATAGTGCAGAATGAAATAACATGATATAAATGCATATTTACCTGAGTTATTTTTTTAAAGCCATTATGCAGCCATCTATCCCGTTGTCAGCCTCTCTGTCCTCCAAATCCTCACGTCCATTGAGTGACTGCGTCCATGACTTTGGTTTGTCACCGGGTTTAGACCGCTCCACTTTACATGCACACGGCCGAGGAACGTCTCCTCCAATAGTACTGCTTTGTCTGGGATCTAGTCATTTTCAAAGTTATTCCCGCCAGTAGTGATGATTTTAAGGCCAAACGATACCAATACAAGCCCTCTGTCCTCCAGTAAGGGAAATATTGAGGTGATAACTCAAAGAACCCATTAGACGTGACTCGGTGAGAGGACCGCTGATGAGGTGTCATCACTCTCTGCTCCTCGTTAGACAACAAATACAAGTTCAAGTATCAAATGAAAATCAACAATCAAAAGGCCGATTATATCTGCCACGTGTGAAATGCAAAGTGGTGGTGTTTTAGAGAGGGGTCTCTTGTACATCTGAAAGAGTGCAAGAATATGGCACTGCTGTGGTTTCAACGTGGATAACCCCCCCAGCCCTCTCGCCTGATTCAGACTACCAGGCGCCTCCTGCCGCTATCTTCTGTTTGATTTTAAGACCCCCACCCCTCACCCACAACCTACACCGCCCCACCTCGACCCCACTTCCCCGCCCTCGCTTGAAAATGTTTGAACACCTCTCCTCTGCATGTCCTTGTGGTCAAGGTTAGATGGGTGCATGGTAGAAAAAAAAAAAAAAAAGCAGCAGACAATTCTCTTTTTTTTTTTTTTTCAGTCGGTGAAAGTGTATTTCATTTAACATTCAGCAATAAAAAATAACCTCCCCCCCCCATGTCATTCCTGAAATATGCTAGAAAAAAAGAAAAAAACTGCGAGATTGTCATAGATTGTAAAATAAAATGAAAAATGAATCCACCTGTTCATATGAGAAAATAAATCTTTATTCATATCACTTTACGATGTAGTTATTTGTGTAGAATGCCTCGCTCTGCATTTTGAGGCGCCTCTCACCTGCCTAGGCCTAAGGTTGGACTTCATCTGGCACGATGCGTACGATGCACACAGCCACTGACAAGCACACACATAAACTCTGATTGTGAAATATGATCAGTTTAATATGGGTTTGTAAATTATAAAGAAGCTGTAGATGGTTGCTCTGCTCTCAGAGGGGACAACTCTCACAGTTGTTGCCAGATGCACATAAAAACCCACGACCTCCGTGAGAGCTGAACAGTGTTGAGTTATACAACTGTGCATAACTATAATTATGCAGAATCATCTCATAACTGCCAGTTCTTGTTCAACACCAACGCCTATTTCTTCAATAAAGGCCTAATGCGTAGTGAAGCTAACACTGAATATTATTATGCAACTTCATTTAATTAAAAAACCTCTACGAGCGAGAATCTTTATGTTGTCAGGAAATACAGGTTTAGATGTCACGTCACATTTTAGTTCAAACGTTTTTACTGATATTCTGTTCAGTTCCTCTAAAGCACTTCCATCAATTCACCACTAGATGGTGACCCAACAGCAAGATCTGTCAGCCACCAAACCAGAGCAGTTCACTTTCTCACAAAGTGTAATTGACTTGTATACAGTTGTATTTCCCCTTTAATAAAAATACACTGTATAGATATAGCATTCATTAGAAGAGTCCTACAGAACTAGATTGGAACATTTACTACTGAACCAACATACCAAATATGCATTGGTAGGACATAACAAAGTACATTTCCTTATTTACTGTACTTAAGTGTCTGTTAATGCATCTGTACTTTACTTCTCTATATGATTTTTACAATCAGCGAATATCTGTACTTTCTACTCCACTACATCTTTACAATGCATACATAATGAGGCCTACAACAGCAGGTACACCACCAAGTAAAAGCACTCAGCAAGTGCTTTTGCTTTCAATAAGTATATGTGCAAAAGCAAGTACTTACTTTTACTGAAGTGAAGTAGTTGGTTATGAATCTCTGAATATTACTTGAGCACTTCTACTCTAGTAAAATATTTTGTAAACTTCCTCCATCGCTGCAAGTATAGACCATTCATGCTCCAGTTCAAAAAACAGTTCATAACATTTTGCATTTACATAAAAGCTATAGGAACATTTTATAAGATTTGCGCTTAGGTTTGATGTGCAGACCATCGGCTGTTTATTGGCTGCTCTGTAGTTGAGTTATTATGTATCAAATGAACAGTTTCATATGTAAAAACTTGTTTAAGTGTATAAGTATTTAGTAATCCTTTCAAAATGAAAGTGAATCTGATTCAGGGGCAAATCCAAACCTATCTTTTATAATTATAATAATAATAATAACTTTATTTGTATAGCACTTAATACAGTTAGTCAGAGGAGTCCCAGTGTTATATAATCTACATGTGAAAAACCGCCCTGCTCGCTAATTTTTGCCCACATGTTTCCAAAGACCCTAACCATATAATATGTCTGGATGGACTTTTTCCATTAGAATTCCTGTAGACATTAGCTAGACTGACTGCTGGAGTCAAGTTAAACGGAAAACGAGTGCGTGCCAGTTTAACTGTCAGAGTTAATGTCTGACAACACTTCCCTAAGGTCTCCTGGGGGAAAACATGTTATAACATCATGAGGTTTACTCATTTATTTATTTATTTCAGAAACAATGGATCAGGTCCAGGTAGTGAAAGGCGAAGCCACCAGCCGTTGAGTTTCTGTTTTCCCATCGGGTGGTGCTGTTTTCTCTGTGTTTACATTCAGATTCTTGAATCCTTGAGCTGCTCAAACAGGTTTCACCTCTGACTTCCTTCAGTTAATTTACAGTGGCAGTGACTCAGCCTGTTTAAATGGAACATTAGTTAGAAATCATGATGCGTGGTTCAACCGACCATGAGAAAAGAAAAGCACAGACGATATCAATGAATAGGTGTCGATTAAATCCACCTTTTTCTATGCATGGACAAAATATGTACATGATACATCGCTGGAAAGGAAAAATCTTCTGCTAAGCTACATCAGATGAAACATGGCTTTTTCGTCTTCACTTGAAAATAAATCTCGAGATTTACTTTATATAAAAACATAAAAAATATATATCTTCCATATATTGTCGAAAAAAAAGACATAGGTAAATTCCACCAGGCATACATTTTTACTTTGTGCTGTCAGTGTTCTTCTCGAGTGTCTCCAATCGGGCTTTTACTCCCCATCTGGAAACACTGGACACACACTGAAGCATTTAGATGCGGATAAAACCTTTTCATATTTTTCCAAAAAACGCCAATCTCTTCTTTTATTTTTATTTATTTTTCAAAAACACCTCTCGCACGATGAAACATTTGGTCAGAAGAACTCAGCTACCTTCTCCTGCCTCCGTCTTCAAGCAAGACTGACGAACAGTCTTGCTTGAAGAACAGTCTGACGAACAACTTATTCTACAACTGGCAGAAGATCAGTGTGTGCTTCTGTTCTTTCCTCACAGTCCTCACATGAGCCTCATGGGGTCAAATCTGAACAGAACTTTGCATCGTGACGTTTAACTGCAGTATACTCATAACAAAATGTTGACCAGATCCAGAGAGCAGAGAAAATCGCAGAATAGTGGTGACGTGCTGCAAATAAATAATAATATCCATACATATCAAGAGAAAAGCCTTTATTTTTTAAAGGTGATAGACTACAAGGATATAAATAATCAAGCAACAGACGGACAGACTCACTGCAGGTGAGGCCAACATTTCACAGTCTTGCTAGTTCACAAAGTTTGTAAATCTGAATGAATTATATTTATTTTGTTCATATTTTGTTCATGGTTCATGGTTCATGGCTTCTGTTAAAAGACCTGAAAGGTTGAATTGTGTAGAATCAAACTGTGTGTAGCTGGTTAATATTTGTACAAGTTACATCGATGTTACCTGGTCGCCGGCGACCAAGTGGAAACTGAGTGGTTCTGTTTTAAAAGGCAGGGTTGTGTTTATCAACCACCAAGAAGCACCAGTTAAAGCAGATCATAGCCTGTAGAATCATTTTATGCATAATAATCATCTTTTTACACAGATATATAAAATATAAAATAGAATTAGATTCAAAACCTCCAATCTACTGTATGACAAATAAACATGATTATTTGCAGCTATTCATTTCACTGTATTGACCTGTTCAAATATAATATAGCAACTCCATTTGTCCAGCAGTCACAGGACACAATACGCTCTTCACAGAAATCAGATAAACAGGCCGGACAGTTAAAACCTAAGGGAGTGAACTACATACGCCCTCAGGCACTCTGCTTTAGGAGATTCGCCTGCTTGTCCTGCAAGGTTATCGTTTCCTTTGGCGACATTTTGGATCTTCTCCCAGACTCACTGTGTGGAAAACACAAAAAGCAAGCTATAAATGTGCATTAAAGTCATCTTGTGAGCTGTTTCAAAATGAATGTTGTGAGAGACATACAAGAATTAACACGTCCTGTCTCCCGCAGCCCGATCTTACCTCTCCTCCACATCTTGCAGTGTGTCAGGAAGGGGTGAGCCAAGTGTCTCGGGAAGAAATATTGCCGCCAGCCCACTGAGGATGGGAGCTCCTCCGTAGATTAAACCTGGTAGCCATGGTATGTAGTCCCTGGTGAGGAGGACCATAGGGGCCACCATGGCTCCTATCCGGGCCATCATGGAGACCCAGCCCATACCGTTCTGACTGAGAGACAGAGAAGAACTGTTAAATACCAAAAAAAGGCACAACTCATTTAATAATACACACATAATTTTCCTCTTAATGGATATTTAGAATTGCAATACAGTCAGATGGTCTCAATTAGATTGGTTTAAGTTAATGCTTAGTGCGGAATATTTCAATGGAACTGATGTCTGTCATAATTAACATTACTGGGGCCACTTAAAGGGAAAAAGGATATCAGAGAATTTGAGAATCAAGTCAAAGTTAAAGTCCTAAAGTCACATGATTTTAGATTATATTACATTGATGAATGTGGAGCATCTTGTAAACTTATCCTGTTTAAGTATAAGGGATATTTTGGCTGATCAGCACCACATTATCATAAGTATCAGGTCTTTCAAAAGATTGAGTTAGAAACTGAGTCTACTCCGAAGAAAAGAACCTCACAGACTTGGAGGAAGTTGCCTCTTTTCTTTACTGAGATTTTGGATCCACAAAGAGTTGAATTCTGACAAAGACTGGTTGTTTTTTACCTTTAAAATGTTTTTCCATGTAATACTATTCTTACTATTTCCCCCAGTCATTTAAAACTTGATTTATGCAATACTACAACTGTCTTCACAATTATGACCTTATTTTTTAAATATTACAACAGTATTCTTAGCTTCTATTGAAGGGTATAATAAACCAAGTAATTTATTCAGCAGCTCTTCTGCTACTAGAAACAATAAGTGTTGAGTATTGTTATACTAATGTCAGTCACAAAATACATATCACAGTTTTATGAGACCATGTGTCTGAACATGTGCATGAACATTAACTAAAACCTAAAATATGTTTCCAATGTTACCATGTTGAAGCCACATCCTCGTACATAATGAAAATGTCACTGAGTTCATAATGATCTGTTATTGTTTAGCCTTCATGCATTCTTAGTAGAAGCTACTGTTTGACACTGTTAATATTTATCTGCTCTGCTGCCAATGTGTCTGTACAAGAAAGGGCACATAAACACCTTCTGCAGTTTCCACTGAACCTTTGTTTCTTTTTTTTTTATGGCTACAAGTGGCTTCTCATTCAACACAAAGGAGTTATGTATAAAAAACCTGCAGCTCTCCTGGAGCAGTGTTCTAATTGACGACCTTTACTCTGAGTAGCTTGGTACTAGACATTTTGTCGCGTTGCACATATTTCCAATTTGTCCAGAAAAATACGAGGTGTCCCATAGTTCCTTTAATTTATCAGGCTGATTTAGTTCCAGAGAAACCCTCATTTATACAATGAGATTTCCTCAATAGATGCGAGAGTAAATTAATTAACTGAATGTAGCTGAGTTACCTCAGTGAACAAAATAATTGAGAATATGTAAACAAGACTTACCGAATTATTGTTGGGAACAGTTCTCCAGAGTAAAGGTAACAGCAGTTGAATGATGCAGCGAGGCAACCTTTGCCCAACACAGCCAGACAGGTGCGAATCGTCTGTTTATCTGCACACAGGTGGAATATGCATTTGATCACTCTGTTGTCTCTGCAGTGTGTAATACTATTGTGGTATATTTTGCACACAATGTATGTGTGACACATTGTTAAACAGCGTACAAAAACACAGAAAATATGTACAGAAGTAGGACAGAAGAACATGCAAAGCTGCAAACCTCAGCGGTCTTCAGCTTACACAACTGTTCCTGATCTTTGTCTCTTCTCCCCCCTACCTCTCTCTCTTCTCTCCCCTCTTTGCCATCCACCTTTCTTCTCTTCCCTTTCTTTTTCTCTGCTCACTCCAATCGGTCGCAGCAGATGGCCGCCCAGTTGAGTCTGGTCCTGCTTGTGGTTTCTTCCAGTTAATGAGGGATTTTTTTTCTCTCTCCACAGTCGCCAAAGTGCTGCTCATTGTGGGAGCTGTTGAGTTTTTCTTTTGATTCTAAGGTCTTGACCTTCTAGGTAAAAGGCCTTGAGATCATTTGTATTATGATTCGACGTTATACAAATACGCTTTTATTAAATTCATTTCTGTTGAAGGTATCAACAGCGGTCAAAGATGGTATTCCTCTGGAAGGAAAATTCCACAGTGTCTGAGCCACTATCAACTTTTGTTTATGAGCCAGAAGACCTAAGTGACCTCCTAATGATATAAAGATTCAGTAGGTCAGAGTTGTATGCAGGTGCCTGCCCATGTAGGGCTGCCTAAAGACAAATACCTTCAAATGAATCCTAACACCGAGATTTCAAAGATTAGGCTGCACAGCTGAATTGAGCAACATGCAAATCTATGTGGTCTGGAGCAAAGATGCAATCCTCAGTCTTATCTACATTTAGCTGGGAGAGTTGTTCTCAACAGTGCAAAACAGACAATTTATCATTCTAATTATCCTTAAAGTACACAGACAGCTGAGTATCATCAGCATGACGGTGTTATGAGATAACATTAAAGGGATAGTTGACCGAAAAAATTTAAATTCACTCATTATCTATACTCACCACTATGCTGACGGAGGGGTCAGGGAAGTGTTTAAGTCCATGTAAAACAACAACAATAACAAAAACAACCAATAAAGCGTAAAAAAAGTTTGATACGTTTTTTGTTGTTGTTTTGCCTGAAGAATTGATCGCCATTTACTTCCATTGTATTGGACTTGGCTGCAAAGCAAATGCAATTATTTTGGGTGAGCTATTCCTTTAAATTTGCCAATGGTACGACTTATCTGAGGCGTATACAGAACAAATGGTAATGGACCCAATGTAGAACTCTGCTGCACACCACAGGAGAGAACAGCAGTTTCACACATGTACAAACCAAGCAGAGAAGCCAGACAGGAATGTATCAAATATGTTTAGTAAAATTAGGATAACAGTAAGCTAACATACCATAAGGGACCAGTAAGTTGAGCAAAATAGTGATCCCAGCGATGACAAGAACAGCACATTGGGATCGACGCCTCCCAATTAAACTCATTGACACGACGACGACAACTTTAGCGGGGATGTCAACAGCACCGAAGATCACTTGGATTAAGTAGATGTCCACCCCAAACTTGTCCAGATCCATAGCAAGACCATAGTAGGCAAAGCTGGTTGATAACCTGGGTGTAGAAAACATGAATTGCATCATTGTAGTTTCAAAGACGATGCTTAGAGGTCTGGTGTTTGTACAATAGGAAGGAAATGTACCAGACAGCACTGAGGCAGAGTGTCCTCTTCCTCATGGCGGGTGTCTTGAAAAGATCCAGGATAGAGTAGGAGCCCTTAGTACTGGACATCTCTTTCTTCATGGATTCATGCAGTATCTATTAATGAAGAGAGAGTTCTCGTAATCGAAATGTATTTCAAATACAGTTATAAACAGATAGGTGGTGCAATAACGCAAACACACCGTGCTCTCTTACTTTAATGTCTAATTTTTCTGCCTCTTCGTGGCGTCCGTTAAATCTGGCCACACTCTTGAGGTTCTTGAGGGCGTGCTCGGTCCTGTTACTCAGGGCTAACCATCTTGAAGATTCATGAAACCACCTGTTTGAGATATTTGGTTAGTAATCCAATGTTTAGGGCAATGCACATGTTCTCTTTGCACATAACTCACCATGCAATGAGGAAGAAGACATAGAAGGGCAAAGATACAGCCAGGGTTAACCACCTCCAGTCCCGAATGAAGTAGGCTAATAAAACCAGGATCAACTGGCCTATCGTGTAACAGTAGCCGGTAGCTGTCCCCACCGCAGTCCGGATGCGAGTGGGGATCCACTCCACAACTTGAAAAGAAATAATCACAGAAGAAAACACGTTTTACAGAATTTAAAATGATTAGAACTTCTATGTACTGGGATAAGTGTCAGGCCTGTCATCTTCATCCACATGCAATTATTCAGTGTGACTGTTTATATTTAGCCTTCATTCTATCCAGAAATAAATAACTTACTGAGTGAGAAGGTGTTGAGTCCCAGGCCAGACAGAGCCAAGCCACAACCAAAGCGGAACACGCAGAAGAGGGAGAAGGAGCTGGAGAAAGCGGCACATGTTCCTGACACCGCCATCAGCAGGTTGGAGATGAGCAGGAGGATACGGCGACCATATCTGGAAGCCCAAGAAGAAGAGTTTTGTCAGTTAGGCCATACTAAAGTATATTATTATTAACTGTGACACATATGAATGAATTGCAATTTTATACAAAAACATAGGAAGAAGAGCTAAGTTTTCATATAACATTGGATAAAAGATTTAGCAGTAAAGTTACATCCATAAAAGAACGCTACCTGTCTGAAAGGCCTCCAAACAGAAGAGCTCCCACAAGCACACCTCCCATATAAATGGTTTGTCCCATTTGTTTAAATGAGTGCATATCACACACCAAATGCCACTGAAGAAACAACAGCACAAGTTACAACACATGACAGGAAATCATATTCACATTTGCACTGTGAATGAGAGTAATATGACTGAAAAAAGAAACCTCAGATATGATTGTGGAGCTCCTGACAGTACTGTTATAGAACCATCCATCTGTGCATTCCTGCAGGGCAGCATCAAAACCTTCTGTAGCATCTGCAAGATCCCCCGAGCCGGAGGTCCCATTCTTGCCCAGGAGGTGCCACTGTGGAGCAGCGTAACGCTGGCACCTCTGCGGCCTCCCTTGCCCGTCCAACGGTACTGTGATCAGCAGCGATTCCTCCAGGCTCAGCTGGGCCTGGGAGAGGTTTGCGTGGGCGTTGCAGTAGTGAGACGGCACCGTGGCCACAAAGTTCTGCAGCAGGTTGTGGCTGGCCATCATCAGGACAGGGATACACAGGAGGGTCACATGCAGGACCTGGAAGCGTCCGGTGCTGCCCACCTGCTCTAGGAGCTCACTAAATGGCATAGTTCTCTGCAAAAGGTCTGTCAAAGTTAACGGGTGCTGCTAGAGCCTGCTGTTGGCTGGTTACTTAAAAATAGCTGGATGTGTAGAAAATAATATGTTGTTCTAGCACCTGTGGAAATATTAAGGAAAGGTTGATAGAAGCAGCTGACAATAGTTGTGCATTTAAATGTGTTAATAATAAAAACTCACCTCCTCTCATCCGGCTACACAGAATTTCCAGTAGAGCAATCGGTAAGCCGGCTCACAAAGTGCAACACTTTCATCGAGGACAATAAGGACACTATACCGTCAGCTCATATCAAATCCTTGCCACATGTCCCATAGAGATGTCCTCTAAAAATAAAAAATAAAAAAAGTAATTCAAACAGAAGTAAAAGTCGTCTTGTAACAGCACTGGGTTCAAGTGTGTAATAGCCTCTCAAATTCCAGCAGCTTTCCTGAACTTTGGATTATTGGAAGTGCAATGTAACCTCTGGAGGTATTAGCAGCTCATTCACTGAACACTCCAGCCGAGTACTGAGTCCTCGCTGTGTGTGAACAATGTTGTGTTGAAGTGTTTCACTGCGAGTGAGCTCCAGCATCAGGGGTGGGCATGGTGTGTGCTCGGCTCTCTCCCCTCTTTGCCCCAAGACACACTCCCCACACTTTATTGGTTACTTAATCTAAGGTGCAGGGTGATAGTGTGTGTGTGTGTGTGTGTGTGTGTGTGTGTGTGTGTGTGTGTGTTTGTGTGTGTGTGTGTGTCAATGTTCCCATCGGTGTATCAATCAAATAAAGCTGGTTTAACTATTGTTTCCTTATCTATATCTTTATTAGGTCCTAATTGATTCATTCGTTGATTCATATTGATCAGATGGAGGGATTGAGTGGATTAAACAACATTTATCCAAGTAGAAAAAGAAAAGTCGACAAATGTTTGCCATGAGGAGCTGATAAACAATACGTATCCAGCTATTCAAATGCATTTCAACACGTTGACCTTTCCTCGTACTCACCTTTGTGTTATAAAACACAATTTGGAGTCAATAAGTGACTTTGTGTGACTATTCAAACAAGAAAAGTTATAGTTTTTCTGTCAGTCACGTAACTCAGACTAAGCATCATGATACAGAACCAAAACAGTAAAATTACTACAAAACTGCATGCAAAAACTTCTAATTCCATTTAATCATTTTAATGTTACACTCGAACTGTCTTTGTTGAGTTCATGTGGCTAAAATATGACAGTTTGTATGGTTTGTGTCCTGGTGACTAGTTTTGAGGAATGTGTCGGCTTGTGTAATGATCAGCATGAGATGTCAGGCTGAATGAAGCTGCAGGTGCACCAAAGCAAAATAATAAACTCTCCGTTTTCTCAGCTGTGAGTCTCCGATCAGGGAACAGATCCGTCCAGGTTCTTGCTCTTTCAGAATACTTTCAGGTCGGAGCCCTGAAGAACCAGCAGGACCTGACAGAATAGATTCAAATATTTTAAAGTAAATTTGGTAACAGATGGTCTGGGAGCTTTGGGCTTTTTTGGAAATACTGACAACAGATAAACAGTCAAATGAAAGTTGAGTGTTGCAACAGATCAGAGACTGTGAGTTCAACAGCTAAATAAAATGAAGAGAGAGAAACCAGTTTTCATTATGTATATGACTTGGTCTGATGCCATCTGTCCTTGTCTATGTCTTTATCACCTTAGATGTGTCCTCCTCCCTCAAATACAGTGCCTTGCATAAGTATTCACCCCCTTTGGACTTTTCTACATTTTGTCATGGTATAACCACAGATTAAAATTTATTTCATCGTGAGTTTATGTAATGGACCCACACAAAATAGTGCATCATTTGGAAGTGGGGGGAAATATTACATGGATTTCACAATTATTTACAAATAAAAATCTGAAAAGTGTTGAGTGCATATGTATTCACCCCCTTTACTGTGAAACCCCTAACAAAGATCTGGTGCGACCAATTGCATTCACAAGTCACATTTGCAAGTCACATAATTAGTAAATAGGGTCCACCTGTCTGCAATTTAATCTCAGTATAAATACACCTGTTCTGTGACGGACTCAGAGTTTGTTGGAGATCATTACTGAACAAACAGCATCATGAAGACCAAGGAGCTCACCAAACAGGTCAGGGATAAAGTTGTGGAGAAATATGAAGTAGGGTTAGGTTATAAAAAAATATCCAGAGCTTTGAACATCTCTCTGAGCACCATAAAATCCATCATAAGAAAATGGAAAGAATATGGCACAACCGCAAACCTACCAAGAGGAGGCCGTCCACCCAAACTGAAGAGTCGGACAAGGAGAAAATTAATCAGAGAAGCAACCAGGAGGCCCATGGTTACTCTGGAGGAGTTGCAGAGATCCACAGCTGAGGTGGGAGAATCTGTCCACAGGACAACTATTAGTCGTCTACTCCACAAATCTGGCCTTTATGGAAGAGTGGCAAGAAGAAAGCCATTGTTGAAAGGGATCCATAAAAAAATCCCGTTTGGAGTTTGCCAGAAGCCATGTGGGAGACACAGCAAACATGTGGAAGAAGGTGCTCTGGTCAGATGAGACCAAAATTTGAACTTTTTGGCCTCAATGCAAAACGCTATGTGTGGCGAAAACCCAACACTGCCCATCACCCTGAGCACACCATCCCAACAGTGAAACATGGTGGTGGTAGCATCATGCTGTGGGGATGCTTCTCTTCAGCAGGTACAGGGAAACTGGTCAGAATAGAGGGAAAGATGGATGGAGCCAAATACAGGGAAATCCTTGAAGAAAATCTGATGCAGTCTGCAAAAGACTTGAGACTGGGGCGGAGGTTCATCTTCCAGCAGGACAATGACCCTAAACATACAGCCAGAGCTACAAAGGAATGGTTTGGATTAAAGAATGTTAATGTCTTAAAATGGCCCAGTCAAAGCCCAGACCTCAATCCAATAGAGAATCTATGGCAAGACTTGAAGATTGCGGTTCACAGACGGTCTCCATCCAATCTGACTGAGCTTCATCTTTTTTGCCAAGAAGAATGGACAAACCTTTCCATCTCTAGATGTGCAAAGCTGGTAGAGACATACCCCAAAAGACTTGCAGCTGTACTTGCAGCGAAAGGGGGTTCTACCAAGTATTTACACAGGGGGGTGAATACTTATGTACCCAACAGATGTCAACGTTTTTGTTCTCATTATTGTTTGTGTCACAATAAAATTTATTTTGCACCTCCAAAGTACTATGCATGTTTTGTTGATCAAACGGGAAAAAGTTTATTTAAGTCTATTTGAATTCCAGTTAGTAACAGTACATAATGGGAAAAAGTCCAAGGGGGGTGAATACTTATGCAAGGCACTGTGTGTAAAGCGTCCTTGTCTCCATATACAAATTTAAGTAATTATTGTTATTATTATTTACATCTTACCTTACCTTAACTTTAGGACCTGGATAACATGAGGGCATTCTATGTTTGAAATAATCATAATCCTAATTATAATAATAATCACAGGCACAATCATAATAATCATAAAACCAACTTTTCATTGAAATAAGTCAAACTAAACAAAAATATGAAAAGTCACTGGATAAATAAATCATAATTCAATTCTATAAGATTATAATATATAAAATATATATACAAGGGTTAAATGTGATAATGTATTAACCGCTGGAATTTGTTTGTGTCATTCATTTAATGTTATATAATGTCTTTTTTTATTTGGTTTGAGTACACAGCAGAAATTTGATTACCTACTTCCTTTATCTCACTCACTTACTTTAACAAAAAAGAAGACTTCAGGAGGATTACCTGCTGAATGGGCTCAAAAAGCTAAAACTGAGGAGTGACCTTTTTTAAAGTGTGTAAGTCCTCTCTGCTTGAATCTTTCACCTCTGACCACATCCAACAGCGAGGGTCATATTCACACCAGCACTACACAAAAAAAGCATTTAAACATCACACAAGCTTTTATCCACTAATAGTAGAGATAGTCCAGGAGACGTCTGAGACGTAGAGATCTGTGTCGGTATGTGTAAATCCTCTGAGAGGGAAAGTTTGATCTAAAGCTGGAATTAGACTTCAACATGGCTACGTGTTAGTAAACGCTTTCATGGTTTCTTGGCTCTCTCCTTTAAACTACTTATCAGCCCCCCCCCACACCCCATTGTCTTGGACTGGCTGCAGCATCCTTACAACCCCAGATGACTTAAGTCATATATACAGTGCCTTGCATAAGTATTCACCCCCCTTGGACTTTTTCCCATTATGTACTGTTACTAACTGGAATTCAAATAGACTTAAATAAACTTACATAGTACTTTGGAGGTGCAAAATAAATGTTATTGTGACACAAACAATAATGAGAACAAAAAAGTTGACATCTGTTGGGTGCATAAGTATTCACCCCCCTGTGTCAATACTTGGTAGAACCCCCTTTCGCTGCAATTACAGCTGCAAGTCTTTTGGGGTATGTCTCTACCAGCTTTGCACATCTAGAGATGGAAAGGTTTGTCCATTCTTCTTGGCAAAAAAGATGAAGCTCAGTCAGATTGGATGGAGACCGTCTGTGAACCGCAATCTTCAAGTCTTGCCATAGATTCTCTATTGGATTGAGGTCTGGGCTTTGACTGGGCCATTTCAAGACATTAACATTCTTTAATCCAAACCATTCCTTTGTAGCTCTGGCTGTATGTTTAGGGTCATTGTCCTGCTGGAAGATGAACCTCCACCCCAGTCTCAAGTCTTTTGCAGACTGCATCAGATTTTCTTCAAGGATTTCCCTGTATTTGGCTCCATCCATCTTTCCCTCTATTCTGACCAGTTTCCCTGTACCTGCTGAAGAGAAGCATCCCCACAGCATGATGCTACCACCACCATGTTTCACTGTTGGGATGGTGTGCTCAGGGTGATGGGCAGTGTTGGGTTTTCGCCACACATAGCGTTTTGCATTGAGGCCAAAAAGTTCAATTTTGGTCTCATCTGACCAGAGCACCTTCTTCCACATGTTTGCTGTGTCTCCCACATGGCTTCTGGCAAACTCCAAACGGGATTTTTTATGGATCCCTTTCAACAATGGCTTTCTTCTTGCCACTCTTCCATAAAGGCCAGATTTGTGGAGTAGACGACTAATAGTTGTCCTGTGGACAGATTCTCCCACCTCAGCTGTGGATCTCTGCAACTCCTCCAGAGTAACCATGGGCCTCCTGGTTGCTTCTCTGATTAATTTTCTCCTTGTCCGACTCTTCAGTTTGGGTGGACGGCCTCCTCTTGGTAGGTTTGCGGTTGTGCCATATTCTTTCCATTTTCTTATGATGGATTTTATGGTGCTCAGAGAGATGTTCAAAGCTCTGGATATTTGTTTATAACCTAACCCTGCTTCATATTTCTCCACAACTTTATCCCTGACCTGTTTGGTGAGCTCCTTGGTCTTCATGATGCTGTTTGTTCAGTAATGATCTCCAACAAACTCTGAGTCCGTCACAGAACAGGTGTATTTATACTGAGATTAAATTGCAGACAGGTGGACCCTATTTACTAATTATGTGACTTGCAAATGTGACTTGTGAATGCAATTGGTCGCACCAGATCTTTGTTAGGGGTTTCACAGTAAAGGGGGTGAATACATATGCACTCAACACTTTTCAGATTTTTATTTGTAAATAATTGTGAAATCCATGTAATATTTCCCCCCACTTCCAAATGATGCACTATTTTGTGTTGGTCCATTACATAAACTCACGATGAAATAAATTTTAATCTGTATAATGGTTGTGTATGCAACTCCTCTGCCTACAGCCCGTCTGCCCTGCTGTGAGCCTCTGCGACCTGCAGTTACCCATAACACCCTGCTTTGTGAACATGACATTTACCCTGCACTCGGAGAAGAAGAATTCCAAGTATCGATATTTTTAAAAGTGACATCATTTTAGTGAAGGATCTCACGCTGTTGGATGACCGTTTGAGATTAAACTTTAAACTTTTTCAACTCAGCGACAGACCCTGAAGAATGGGAGATATCTTACATTTTATTACAGCACTAAACCGCCAGGCAAACACCGCTATCACGTTGACAACAGTGACACATTACATATGAACTCACACTTTTTCGTCTCTTTCTCTGTCAATCATTGCAAACAAACCTAAGTTAACACATGACACTTTGACCTTTTGTTGAGAACTAAGTCAGAGGAAGTATTGAAAGGTCCTCAGAGATCAGGTGGAATACTAGCAAGAATATTTTTTGCAGTCAATTACTCTAATATGCGATTTGATGGAGCCTTAAGGCAGAGCACTCATTGCATATTTATTCTTGACATGTAACATTATTACTCCTCGTTTTCTCACGTTCCCTGGCCAGCGTCGTTTACTGCTGCAGCTCCCTGCACAAGCTCCGCCTCCTCCTCGTGTGGCTTTTCATATATTTGTTGATTCAACAATTTATTATCATGTGTGTTCATCAGTGGCTTCACTCACTCTCTGCAGAATCCTCGTTGCTGCTCTGATTATTGAAAGCGCCTTCAAAGAGCGAAATCTTTTCCTGTCAAACCGAACGCAAAGTCTGTTCGAGGCAGGGGCAGAATTATGATTTCAAAGTTGGTCAGAGATCCCTTCACTGAGGTGGAACGCAAAACATGAGCATGTTTTTCAAAATGCATGAAACAATGAGTCCAGGAAAAGTTCTCCTCCTTACTCATTACATAATGTACTTACTGGCTGCGTTGGCTTTCTGTGCTGACTACACAGTACACATGTAGCACATGGTTAACACATGCCATAAAGGCTGTATATATGTTTTATGTCGTTGGCACGTTTTACAGATGTAGACATTGAAACTACAGTAAAAGATGTAAGTTATGTAACCACATAATAGGCTACGATTACGTTTATGAGTAAAGGAGACATAGGTCGAAAAAATCGAATTAAAATAAATGTAGTCTATTATTGATGACATGATGAATGACTAAAATCAGAGGGTGCATCTCCAACAAATTTCACACACTCATAAATATTAGTTCCCGAAGTGAGTTTATCAAAATTCATTAATCCTATCGTGGGAAAATGTTGACAATGCTGGAAAGCCATCTTTCAATGTTTAAAAAAGTATAAACTGATTCCTGGATTGGCCTCCTGATACGGATTCTCCACCAAAACGTAAAGGGTTTCTTCCTGAGCCATACCACGTCCTTCCACCAAGTTTTGTGGAAATCTTTTCCGTTGTTTTTGTTTAATCTGTCTTACAATTAAACAAATAAACAGACAGGGCCCAAAACAACATCACCTCCTTGGCAGAGGTTATCCATGCAGACAGTGGAGGGCTGGCAGAGGAAGAGGCAGAGCCACAGCAGTGATGTTATCAGTGAGGACCCCACACGTGAAAACTGCAGCAGTTTATCACAGCTATCACAATCGGGTGTTGGAGGGCTGAGCCGGGGCGGCAGACAGCCTTCACATTGTTTTGT
Organism: Pleuronectes platessa; assembly: GCF_947347685.1. Classification (NCBI taxonomy): domain Eukaryota; kingdom Metazoa; phylum Chordata; class Actinopteri; order Pleuronectiformes; family Pleuronectidae; genus Pleuronectes; species Pleuronectes platessa. The sequence goes on along the minus strand of NC_070640.1, from coordinate 12,433,853 downwards.
TTAGCAACAATCACCCACCTGAGCCATTAGAGAGAGATCAGCAGTACTGTTTACTGTCGCTAGCTGAATACGAGCAGCAGGTAAAAGATGAAATAATGAGTGAATCACTGTGTTTGACTGAGTGTTCTCGCTTGAGAGGGTTAAATAATAGGGCTAAGGATTCAACCATGATTCCAAGGTTCAATGTAATTAGGTTCCTACCTGTAGGATCGATTTCTTGGGCTTTTGGCAAACCTGACTAGGGATTTATGTTATTGTATAATCCTAAACCTAAGCAAAGAGCGGGTGAAACGTAAAATAATCATAAAGTAAAAATGGGAAAATAAGAAAATACAGGGGAAATTCCTATCCCCAACCTATTCCCTCACTAAACCTACTAATATCTTTTTTTTATTAACCTAACAATCAGATGTTTTGCCTAAATGTAACCAAACAATGAAAGTAATGGAGAAACCAGAAAAAAAGAAATAAGAACACAATGACAATAATTCAGCAAATCAGTTTTCAATGTCAAACAGTTAGCTAGTATAGATTAGTTTACAATATTTTTACATGATATTAATATGACTATTAAAATGTGTCAGCGTCTTCTAGAAAATTGCAGAGGAGAAGTCTCACCTCAACTATCCAGGAGTTGGATGTCACTATTTAATGGACGCTAAAGATTCCTTATTCTTGTTAATTTCAACCTGCTTGTGTCCCACTTCTCTTTACTTGTATTCTTTAATGTTTAATTGTTAACTAAATTGAAGAGTGAAGTGACGTCACAGGGGCTCTGCAGTCCAGGGCTTATAACACACATGAGTCATAAGGTCCTTTAGCCTTTTCTCATTCTGGCATCAACAGCGCCCCCAACAGGCAACTGAAAACAGTGATTAATATCTAATTAACTGCACTACACATGGGGAAGTCTCTGGACAGATTTCAGACACATGTTTTAAAATTCAAATAATCATTAACAATGAATTATAATACATCAAAGAATTTGATCAACCATGATTATCCCCTATGAGTTTCCTGGGCTACAGTGCAGGCCACAATGAGGCATTACTGAAAGATGTCTTGATAACGTGATTAAACATCTGTGCCAGTGAAACATTCTGTGGGCAATTTGCTGCATTTTTCAGGCGGCGGAGTGATAGATGTTGATGCGTCTGGCAGCAGGATTCAACAGCCAAACCAGACTAATAGGCTGTAACAGGATGTCAGCGTTTACAGACTAATGCTGTGAGGATTATAGCGTGCAGCCTGGTCACTGCTGTCCTCTGTGTGGAGTTAACCGAATCACAGTCGCTGCCTCTCAGGTTTTATTAACTTTCAGAGGAACTGGCTGAGGTGTCAGAAACATCATTCTAATTTTGGAGTCTCTGGCCTGTTTTTTTAATTTCACAATTTTGCAAAAAGCACTTTGAATTGGACGCTTCCCTGTGTGTACAGTGACAGGAACATGGTCCACAGCAGAATTTGGTCCAACAGAAAGTTCTCTATTTTCAGTCTTACACTCTGGCAAGGTTGATGCATCGGATGTGATAATGAATTAACTTGACAGGTTCCATACTTACACTGAAATAACACTGAATCCATTAGAAAATAGAGTCAGCGTTGATAAACTGATGACAGCAGCAATGGAATCCTCCATTGGATATCAGTTATGGTGTCATGGAGTGAAAGAAGCTCATTGTCTGTCACATGCCCATGGAGGCAGTTAAATGTAGTGATCGTGTTAGAATATATATCTGAACATCATGTAAGAACATATATCTGAAAATTATGTTACAACATATATCTGAACATCTCTTTAGAACATACATCTGAACATCATGTTAGAACATACTGTATATCTTATCATCATGTTAGAAGATATATCTGATGGTCGTGCTAGAATATATATGATCATATTGAATGTTGAATAAAGATCCTAAAGATCATATAATTGTTTCTGCGATATAATTATTATAACCATAGATACTGTAGGCATTTGTCTTGATATTGTTTGTAACACGATATTATTAAATTCATACTCACTAACCCTAACCCTATTATTGAATCCTATGACAAACTACTTTTTTAGTAAATATAATTGTTTTATATAAGTATATAGTATATCATAAAGAAATAAAAAATGTCCATGTGAATTTGTGTAATTAGGTTTCTAATTTACATCCCCCATGCTATTGGTTCCTACCTGCCCAGTGTTTACAGGGGGACAATTAGAAGGTGACACCAGTGCTGAGCATGTGCTGCTGAGAGAATGAAAAGTTTGGTGTTGAACTTGAATGAAACAGTGATAAGTGGTGAGATGCTCTCCAGCACGAAATCAGTTTTACTTCAGTTTAAACACATTGTGACGAGGACAGAGTCATACTTTATCAACAATCAGCACAGAACCAGGTAATTTCACAGGTTCTTATTCTCGCCACTATGTTGGTTAATGAATCACTTCAGTTCAGATCATTTAATCAAAGTGTTGGGTTGTTTCCTTTGTGTATAAGTTCATATATATCGAGTAAAACAAGCAACAAAATAACTGTGTTATATTGTATAGAATTATATTTTCAACAAAATACATAATGTGCATATGTGCTTAATACTTATAAATAATAATCAGAATATTTGTGGTTTTCCTTGAATTGAATGACAAAAGTAGAAAAAAAGACCGTTGTAGGACACGTTTTATTCAGAATGGGTTTATGTGAGAATTTTGTAGTTTACTTTTTTTTTTTATAAAAACATTACCACCAGTAAATTCACAACCCACCACAAAGCTCTTCTATCAAGTTAACGACAGCTGATTATTGATTTCTGCAGCCCTCTAAATAATTCGAGGGGAATGCTTTTACTACATCAGTCCGTCCAGTTGATACTGTAAATATGCAGCTATGAAGAATATCAACTTTCTGCCTGCTCGATGCTAATACATGTGGATGCAGGGTTTGTCTTAGTACAAGGGGCGAGAGTTGGGGCGTCGGCTGTCACGTGAACCGTTTCAGGGCTTCTCGTCAGGGGCGGGCATTTTCTCCAGCGTGGGCTCCACCCCCCAGATCTCCCGAGCGTACTGGGCAATGGTGCGGTCGCTGGAGAACTTGCCAGATCCGGCGATGTTGTGGATCACCTTCTTGGTCCATTCCTTGGGGTTCTGAAGTGAGGAGGGACGAGAAATGAATCAGATCAGTAATTAATGAGATAATTAGCTCTGTCTCTCCTTCTAGTGGCGGTAATATGACCATGGAAATTAAACTTTTAAAGAATATACCTTGTAAAGAGCATTGACTCTCTCCTGGCATTTGATGTAATCTTCATAGTCAGCGAAACACTTGTATCTGTGGAAGAAAATGTGATTAAAAATGGATTTACCGAACAACAGCATACAAGCTACGGTATACAACATGTATATTGTAAATGTATGTACGTGTGTGTAGTACTGAATTCTGTTGCGTAAGCAGAAGACAACAGACGACTTGTTTTGTCTTTCAATTTCCTTTTTTCACACCAGCATGCAAGTTTATACACATTCTTATTTGTATGTGTGCATGCATGCGTGCGCCTCGGGCTGCTAATGCTAGATGTGCCTTTACCTGTCATTGTGCATCAGCATGTCGACGATTTCTTTAAACAGGTCAGGCTGCTTTGGGCTAAAGAAGCCTCCGGCGATCTGGTCAATAGACTGTTTCAGCTCCGGCAGGCGGTTGTAGTACTCTTCAGCGTGGTATCTAAGCAGGACCCAAAAGTAAATGATAAACACATTCAGAAAAAACACAAGCCCGAGCCTGTTGCTGTGGTAACCAGCCCATTCATGACAGAGGAGAGTCGTCAGTGCCTGCCCGACACAGAGGCACAGGCAGCTCCCCAAGGCCACACCTTCTCAGTGTAGAAACCCTCAGCTGGTGTTTTTCCAACACCCAAGTGCAGAAGAACTGACGAGGGATATCACAAGGTGATGTGGGTTCATTGGCTCCAGATCAAACCCTCAGTGAAGTTCATACCTCCAAGGCTCAACAGTGGCCTTATGAAACCTCACTCATTCACTAGATCATCTTGTATTATTATTTTGGCATCTGTACCAAACACTCATAAATATGTCTCCTAAGCTAGATTTAATTAACATCCAGAATCAATTAATTATTATCTGAGAAATCAACAAAAGAAAGCAAAAAAAGAAAATCCTGGACCCGCCCAAAATTGTATGGGTTATTTCCTGACCAAGTTTCACGGAAATCACGGAATCTGTGTTATATTTTTTGCATATTCTTGCTTAGAATCATAATGTCCTTGGTGGAGGTAATCATGTTCATGCTAGACAAAGTATAAAAAACAATAGATTGGGGTTCATTCCTCACCCTTTCTTATCCAGTGCATCAACATCGTCCACTCTCATGCCAAAGATGAAGATGTTGTCGTCGCCGGCCTCCTCGGCCATCTCCACGTTGGCTCCGTCCATGGTACCGATGGTCAGGGCGCCGTTCAGCATGAACTTCATGTTGCCGGTGCCAGAGGCCTCAGTGCCGGCTGTGGAGATCTGCTCTGACAGGTCGGCTGCGGGGACGGCTGGAAAAGGAAAGGCGTACAGAGGGTTGATGACTTTGATATGGATTTTTGAGTTTGAGTTTTTATGCCGTTTATCCTAAAACTCCTGACTGCAGAGGAGGAAGTGAAGAGGAGGATGAGCATTAGAAAAGATAGAAATAGAGAAAGGAGGCATCAGAATGGGAGACAGCTTTGGTAACTACCTCTCTCTGCGAGTGTGACTCTGTAGTTCTCCAAGAAGATGACTTTAAGGCGATCTCCAACCACTGGATCGTTGTTGACCACCTCCCCGATGGCTGTGATCAGACGGATAATCATCTTTGCAGTGTGGTACCCGGGAGCAGCCTGCAAGAAACAGACAGCGAGAGGAATAATGTTAGATGAATATGATTGGTGGATTTGTCATTGAAGCTCATGCCTTTTTTGTTTATCTACAAACCTTGCCTCCAATCATGACAGTTCTTGGAGTCCACTGCTTGTTGGGCTCCTTCTTGATGCCTGGCAAAGAGATCAGGAGATTAAACTACTGAGGTGTGGTTGTGTGTGTTTGTGTGTGTTTGTGTGTGGTTGTGTGTGTGTGTGTGTGTGTGTGTGTTTTGTGTGAAAAAGCTCTGAAATCCATTTAAATCACGGAATGAAGGATTTCAAACATATGCTCACGGTTGTAATAGCAGATGATGTGCAGACAGTTGAGCAGTTGTCTCTTGTACTCGTGGATTCTCTTGACTTGAATGTCGAACATGGAGTTGGGGTTGATCTTCACCTTGTAGTGCTCCTCCAGGTGCACAGCGAACTTCAACTTGTTTTCCTGCATCGTCAGAAACGGAACTTTGTTAGATAAAATCGACAATATCCCAGTGAAAATATACATCATCATTAAGCCTTGAAAACCACAGAGGTGTAAAAGAAAACACACTCCTGGATGTTCATACATACTGCCAACACTGGTGCAGAGGATGCAGTAAAACAGTTGTGTCATAGTATGTGATGATGCATCATAGAACAAGGGCCACAGGTCTTTTAAAGTGGAGTCTGTTCTTTTTCTTCTAGAACAGTAGCCAGATTTACTACATTCAGTTATAACTAGAATGGCACCCAGCATAGCACATACCTCTCTATAAGAGTTGCCTATAATTCAATCAAGCTCATCACACTAATAGATGTCTGTCCCCTTAACGTTCCTGATTTCTTTCATCAAGAGACATAAATTATTCTCTGAGAAATCTGTAAACATTTTGAAAAAAAAACTAATTGCACATGATAAAGAAAGTCTTGATCTGCCTCAAAATGTAATGGGGGAGAAAACATAATTTCTCAGAGGCAATAAAGTAATGTTTATTTAATTTTATATATGCGACACGTTTGCGCCTCAAAAATGATGGTGTAAATTTCAAACTCACACAATTACTCTGCAGTAGATATAGAATAACACCTTTGCTATTTCACCTGTTTCACTTTGGCAACGTCACGGATGAAAGCCTCGTCGTTGACGTACTGGCGGAGACCCTGCAGCTGGTCCAGGTCACGAATGAAGTCCTCGCCAATTCTCTGATCAGCAAAAATTCAGACGGGGTGAATATAACACACGTCAGTTTCCGTCCTGAACTATTCAAATTATTATATTAAATTAGTGTTATGAACCACAGCTGACCTCTGCGATGACCTCAGCCAGACCGGGGTTGCACATCACCAGCCAGCGGCGAGGAGTGATGCCATTGGTCTTGTTTTGGAACTTATTTGGCTCCATTTCAAAGAAGTCCTTGAAACTGCAGGCGGAGAGAAGAATCACATACGTCAGATAATGCAGCTGCACATCAAACCGCCGAGGCTGGGGACTTGTGAAATAGATGGGCGCTACGTGCACTGTATGGTTTGCCGTTAATTATGAATCACCATGATGAATCAGGCAAATGAGTGTTTATTTTAAGGACATACATTGTGGCTTTGAGGATGTCGGAGTGGATCTGGGCCACGCCGTTGACAGCATGGGAACCCACGATGCACAAATGGGCCATGTTGATCCTCTTCTGCCCCCCCTCCTCAATGAGAGACATGCGGCTCAGACGACCACTATCACCCGGGTACTTGGCTGCAACTCTCTGCCAAATCAAAAAAAGAACATGAGACCGACCAAAATGAATTAGCAGCTTGTATTATACGTTTTTAATTTAAATTTAATTTGGCCGGCTGAATAGCTTTTTTTTTATCTTCACACACTAAAGCAGGTCATCACAGCTTTTCTTTAATGATAATAAGTTGGCAGGGACAGGCGGATTTCCATTAGTATCTACGTTTATAAATGAGAATCCGTGTATTGTCCCAGTCTCTTTAAACCCCCCCCCTTCACTTCATGTTGGATGCGTTTCATTTCCCATTCAGCTTGGAGGTGGGAGTGTTTTTGTGTTTGTTATTTGACATTCACTGTACACTGCAGCATTAACAGTGGGTGCTCACACCATTCTCTACTGTTGTAGTTTACCACAGGGAAAGTCAGACCAAAGATCAACATTTCAAAACTGCTTTTCTAGCCTCATGTTTTTAATTTCATATTCATTTGAAAGGTTACTCCCATTTTGAATTTAGCCTCACTGAAATTAATTGATTGCTCCAAGTTTTGACATTATGTCTTCACCATGTACCCTGTGTTCAGAAGTACAGAGAAATAAGACTATTTTATTCAATGGCATTATTATTTTGTTATTCCACAGAGAACAGGCACAGTGTGCTGGTGCTTCCTCTGCTACACACGGAGAGGAGGTGCCACGAGGACGCATCATTCAATGTAACATGGATTTTGTGAAGTGCTGCACTGAACAGTATTGACCTCCAGGTGGCGGCGGTTGATCTCATAGACGATTTCCAGGTGACGGGGAAGCAGATTTGCGAACAGGTCGACTGGCCAACGCTCCAGGGCCTCGGGGAGGACGGTGTGATTGGTGTAGGCGCAGGTACGCACACAGATATCCCAGGCCTGGACACCACCAGGGAATACACAAGTATAAAGTACATAGGTTACTGTGTGAGATCATATTTTAAAATAATTGTTATAAAAATTAACAAGTTTGAGAAAAATGCATTTGTTGTTCTGGTGCTTTTGTTGTTTATGAACATGACATGATAATAATGATGTCCCAATTGACTGATGCATATGAAAGAGAAGTGTCATGTTCATGGTTGCAAATGCTAAAAGTTGTGTTGAAATTAAACTTGAATTTCTGTGTTTGTGTCAGGGTTTGCTCTTCCTCACCTCATCCCAAGGCACCTTCTCTTCATCAACCAGGACTCTCATCAGCTCAGGAATAGCCATGGCAGGGTGAGTGTCGTTCAGCTGGATGGCAACCTGAACACGCAGAGCGTCATTAGATACACAGAAATGGCCCAAACACACACACACACACACACACACACACCAACCAACAAGTTCCGTGTAGATACTGTTCATCTCAAACACTCCGATGAGATACAATAAAAACCCACCAACAATTTGTTACACACACTGACAGGAGCAATTTAACGAAGGAACTGCGAGAACATCAGGGGGGGAAATCTTTCCACTTTTGACAGGAACCATTTTGTCGAGTTTTTGCACCTCACCTTGTCAGGCAGTTTGTTGAAGTCTGTGCGAACAACCTCCCTGGAGCCAAACTTGGAGACCTTGAAGCGGCGGATGATGTCTTGCAGGGTGGCAGACACCACAAAGTATTCCTGCTTCAGACGGAGCTCCTTCCCTTCAAAGAACTGAGCATAAAGAGACATATTTGTCTGATTCTCTTCTGCAGGCAAACAGAAGGTTTTCTTATTCATTAAACATCAAGCTCTGCATATAAGTGACTCGTGAACATGTCAGAAAAAGGTTGCAGTGGCTCTGTAGCCAAAATCTGATGGAATCATCATGCAATTATAATGATTTCAGCATTACATCAAACATCCATTTATGTTGCTCAATAATATTGTTGGCTTTAATGTGCAATTCTTTTTATAAATATGAGATATTTATAGAGGCTGAATTTGTTGGAACCAGAGCATTCCCAATTTAAGAGTCTGTATTATATATATTCATTTAAAAAACTTAGATTTATTCTCCTTCTCCTTGAGTGTTGGAGTTCACATTATAAGGCACAAAAAATAAAGATATTAATTTGATAATAACTGGGTTAGGGGTAAAAGCCGAGAAACACATTCCTACTCTCAGGTTTTTTTATGGGGGAAATGAAAGTAAAGTAATATATTCAGCTAATTGTTGTGGTGCTTCCATATTGTTTACAGACACACACAGCTTGACAGCGGCAGCAGCTCAGCCTACAACGACTTGAACAGAGCAGGAGTGTCAGCCCCGCTATGGATTCTGCTCTCACTTACACCGACATAAATTAGCAGACCTGACATGAGTTATATCGAGAGTTAGATGGTTATCTCCTAAATCCTCCTGCTCGAGCCTCCAAGGATCCGGCAAGCGGGGGTCAGGTCTTATTGCAGAGATAAAGGACAGTGTCGGAGGAAGCTGAAAGAGCACACGGTGGCTCTGGAGGAAGTCAGAAGACTCAAGAAGGGGTCCAAATTATGGAAATCCGCTACCACAGTGGAGTGAAGATAAACCCTATACATGTATAGTCAGACAGGACCTATACAGGCCCCAGCTCCTGTGTCGCTATACCTCTCAGCTCTAATCCAGACTAATGTGTACATGGTCATATACTGAGGGGATTAAAAGGTAATTTAGTCATAATTTCTCACATTGTCGTTGGGATACAGCACACGGGAGATGTTCTCCGCCAAGTTTCTGTCCAGCACAGCCTGAATGTAGCCACCAACATTGACTGTAAGAGAAATAAACGTTTGTTCATTCTCATTTGACAGCTGTTGCATGCTGGGAAAACCTTGACCGGACACGTACAGCTTTTAAGGTTGAACTCGCAGGGCGCCTTCGCAGACCACAGCCTCATGGTGTTGACAACGTTGTTCCTGTAGCCAGGGATGGGGGTGTCGTAGGGCAGAGCCAGCACCACCTGCCAATCACAGCAGGAAACACACATTCAGACGACTGTAGCCTCACAAAACACATTTCACGTGTCTGTGTCTCCTACAAGTCGCGTTCTTACCTGTGTGTCAACCCATTTGATGCCGTCAGGGTGATGCTCAGTCCTGCCATAGTAATGCACAGGACGCATGTACTCGGGACGTGCCTTCTCCCAGGGGTTGCCATAGCGCAGCCAATCATCAGCCTCTTCAACCTGGATAATGACATACATTTATTGCAGGGGAGAAAGAAACGCTCATTAAGGCCACAGCTTTCTGACGAAGTTACCTCGGGTCATGGTAACAATAAAGGAAACTCATCTCGCAGGTGATTTAAGTGGAGAAGAAACACGAGCGGCTGTTATTGCCCGAGACAACCAGAGGCCTGGAAGCTGAACATGTCTAACCTGCCAGCCGTTGACGATTTTCTGATTGAAGATACCGAATTCATAGCGAATACCATAACCATAGCCAGCAAGACCCAGGGACGCCATGGAGTCCAGGAAACAGGCTGAAATCCAGAGATGGCACGTGGGGAAACAAAAACCGATCAACCTTTGACATGGTGTTACACAAAAATATTTTGTTTTTTAAATTTATTTAACGTATATGAAGGGGGGGGGGGGATTTACTCACCAGCAAGACGACCCAGTCCACCGTTACCCAGACCTGCATCTTCCTCCATGTCCTCCAACTCCTCCATGTCCAGACCCAGCTACACAGGAGGGCATAATCACAACATGGACGAATGAAGCAGTGATTCCGAGAGGCTGCTGCGGTAGCTTGTAAAGATTGTACATGTATAAAGAGCAATGGATGTTTATCCGACCTGGTAGGTGGCCTCATCACAGGCGTTCTCCAGCGCCAGGTTCACCATGGTGTTTTGGAGCGTGCGGCCCATGTAAAACTCGAGGGAGATGTAGTACACGCGCTACAGTTTGGTGAGAAAGGGAGAAATAATCAATATCAAACCGAATGAAGAGCCAGACGCTGAAATATGAACACAATCCGATATATTTTTGTCAGTTGTAGAAAAGCTCTCCACAGCAGTGAAACCGAAAACCTGAGACGTCCGATGCCAAATGTCACAGTTGCATCCGCCTCAGTCCGTCAAGGAAACCTTTGAATTTCATAGTTTTGCTTCACTGAGGACAGAGAATGAGCCACCTGAGCCCGTGTTTAGCCTTTGCCATTTGGTGCCTTTTTATTTGGCCTCCTCTGACACAGAGGTTCAGACACATGCTGAGGATTGGCAGAAGAGAAGGGGGGGGGGGTTCTTTAGGTATTGCATAACACATACACATTTGGGCCCCGGACACAAATAGCTCCTGTAGAGGTCGCTGTAAAGGTCAGCCTGAGCCTGATCCCTCATTTAAAGGGGGTTCAAGTCTGGGACGATGGGAGAAGCAGTTCGGAGAGATGAGTAAAATATTAATGAATTCAACTGTTGGCAGCATCACTGAGTGGTTAACAGGATCCCCTGGAGTATAAATGTTCCCTATGTTCCAAATGTTATCGGACTTTAATCCTTGCTTCAGCTGATTATGCAGATTCTTTTTTATTCAACCATGCATATCAGCAACGTGGGAAGAATTCATCTACAAGTAACAGTAACGTTGCTCTGATCAGTGTGGGATCTCTTCGAACACAAAAACCTACACTGAGCTGAAACGTTCTTGTCCATGTGTCCGTTAAGACCTTTGAGGAACTCATCTTTGACCTTTCAGCGCCACAAGGCAGGGGCTCAACTGGTCTCACAGTTAGAGGTCACCCCATGGAAGAATAAACAAGTTAAATGGGAGGATTAAATGTCTCGCTACGAGGGCACTGATAGTTTGGTACAAGCCGAGGTTCGCAAGGAAACTTTCTCCTGACACTGCTCGCGAAAAGAAAAATGATCGTCCTTTATCCTGCAGGGTTATTAATGATCTTGCACTTTTACAAGGGAACATTTTTTTTGTAAATTCAATTGACGCCGAGTTTCCCTCTGCTTCCAAAACCCTATATTAAAATTACACGGTTTCCTGTGACATCGTTCGAGCATTAATGTGGTGGCGTCTGCAAATTTGCAGCTTCTTTTCTTGGGACGCCAGCTTCCCATTGTTCCACTAAGGTTTCTCTCTGGAGCTGTTTATACCCCTGCAGTTGCCCAGATGAACTTGGCTGCCCTCAGAGGCATGCGCTCATATGACACAAGTAAAGGCTGTGTACTTTATGGTCAGAGATGATGGGACAGAGAGGGTCATGGGTTGGTTTCATGTTTCAACACACTGTAAGAGCTGCAGCATACCAGCAGAGCTCTGAGAAGCCCGGGTGAAGTTTAAATGTCATGACTTGATGTCAGGCTGTTGAAAGTACAGTTGAATGGAGGAGTAATCTAAGTGAAAATGATGCACATAAATGTATGTAAAGTACATGTAATTATGTTGAGTAAAAGTACCATTACAATTAATGTTGTTGTAATCTTTTACAAGTAACGGTTCTGTAGATAAATGTATTTGCCGCATTTGTCATTACTTTGAGTAAAAGTACCATTACAATGAATGTAGAAGTAAACTATAAGTAAAAGTTATGCACATGTATGTGCAGTATATGTAAATATCATGAGTAAAAGTACAACTTGTATGAATGTAGAAATCTATTACAAATAAAAGTTCTGTGCAGTATATGTGCTTAACTATCATGAGTAACAAACTGTTATATCATGTGTTACATAAGATCATAGATGCTCATGTATCCATGTGTAAGAAACATAACTGTTGTATCTGTGTGAGGTGGATTAACTGTAAAGTACTTTAAATACAGTTAGTTTGATCCAGTGCTACCATTTCTGCAATGAAAAATTCAATTTGATACAGGATAATGATTTCTTTTTTCTCTTATTTAAATGAAATGTTTAAGGAGTAAATTAGTCATTCCAATTAAAACAATGGGCTCTTCATCAGACTGCAAATCACTGCTTGATCTTTAACATTGCATCACAATCTATAATGTTACCGTGTTTTTTAAGTGTATCTGTCCAATACACATATACACACAGTACAGGCCAAGTCCCTCAAAACTTTAGTTTATGTTCAGTATCTTATTCAAGGTTGCAGTACAGAATGATAATGAAAACATTGAGGACGGTCTAAAAGGCTTTTCTACATATGCTGAGGGTGTGCTGCAGTTCTTAAATCAAATATTAATGTCAGTATTCACCCCCATATACTTGGGTTTACACTATAAGCTCCATAGCTTCCTTTATCGCAAATATAAGATGTGATTCAGTCATATCTTTTACAGCTGTTAAAATAACTCACTTATTTCATGAATCTACATATTCATGTGAGTTCAGATCTCGTCCCTCGGGCTGCTGCTCTGACTTGAACTTACTTTGGGATCTTTCTCATAGTAGTGCTGCTGGGTTCTAATCCACTTGCCAACCAAGTGCTCCCGCACAGTGTGGGCCAGGGCAAAGTAGTAATCCCTCCTGGTTGCTACGTTCCTGTCCTTGACCAGCGTGAAGTGCAGGTGCCGGTTGAAGTTCTGCTTCAGCTCTGAAACGTTCTCAACGCCGGCGAGGCCCCGCACAGAAATCTGTTTCCTCCTGTCATGGTCAGACAAGGGTTTGGACATGGTGCTACGAGTGGCAGCGGCTCAGGGCTCTACGACTATGGGAGAATGTAAACAGTGAGACGGCACACCACCAGGCCCAGACACACAGCAAGAGAGGCACCAACAGCACTGCAGCAGGTTCAGCAATTTAAAGGCACCCTCATGAATATTCAGTGGAGGGGGGAGTGGACTGTAGATAGTGGGTGAAGGGTTGGGCATTTGTTGTGGGTAGAGGTTGCAGTAACTAAAAGACTGAGCTTGCATCTATGATATGAGACTGGCACCAAGTCGACCACATTCACAGCCAAGAAAACATTATGAATAGTACGAGCTCATTGAGTTCAATCTACTTTTCAGTTAGTTTTTTGTTTCGATTTAAACGGAACAAAACCAACCTGAAGAAAAGAGCAAGTTGTGACTCGAGGTTCTTGAAGACAGAATACAATTGAATAAAACAATGCAGCAATACAATGAGCAATGGAGTATATAGATAAATCGAATATGATGATTCATAATAAAAAAAATTATTTTATTTAAAAAAAAGAAGGGTTAAAATAACTACAATTCAATAAATAGATAAATCAAAATGATTAAGTAAGATAAAATAAAGAGAATTATATATACAGGAACATTCTTTGTATTCACAGTCTCTATTATACTGATGGATAAAGGATGACTGTGACTTTAATCTGACAGCATACAATGATTAAATTATTCATTATTATCATCAAAATGTGAATAAAATGAAGATAAAGTCCCAAACTTTCCTATGTCTAGAAACAGTTTTCAGTGTAATTACTCCTGAGCCCTGTATAAAGTATCGTCTGAATGATACTGCAGAAGAAAGACACAGTGATAATAATATCTGGCAGCTACTGTGGCTAACTTGTTTCCCCCCCACAGTTGGCAAGAGAGGCTGAGCCAGCAGATATAGCAGTATATTAAAATGAAGAAAAAAAAAAGCAAAGCACTGCAAAGTTTGGTAATTATCATACTGTAGGGTGTGACTACATCTGCTCATTACAGGACAGATTGTGTTTAATGAATCCACATTGTGGACAGTTGATCGTCTCTGAAACCCGATCAGCATGTTTGCCATGTTCGACGTGTTCATAGTACTGTCATGCACCGTGTACAGTAGGTAGCTGCACTCTGAGTAACCAGTCATCCAGAGATCACATCTGTTCCAGAGCCTGGAGCGGTAACACACCGAAAATCAGCTGCAGCAGAGCAACTCTAACACACTCTATTTTCAGTTATCACTCTAGTGTGCCAAACTATCATGAAGTCTTGACCTTCTATTAATAGTAACTCTGACCCAGTCCCAAAGGCCATGATATTTGAAAGGCATATCTTGTTAATGTCAGCAAGAGCCGGCAGACAACACTGGTGTATTAGTATGAGTCGGGCTGCAGCATAAGGAGGAAGGCGGTGCTGGGTTGTTTGTAGTGGGATGCAGCCCTGCCTGGTTATTATCCTCTTGGGATTCTGCCTTTTGTACTGGAATTGGTTGAAAGCTGGTTGAAACTGCACTTTAAATCAATGTTAACAGGAAAAGTATTACAATTAGCGCGTCTTTCTAACCATTTGCAGCTTCCCTTGATGATAGGATGCAAAAAGAGGAAAGAAAAGATACGACTGTCAAACAGCACAATATCTGGACAAAGACTGAAAGAAATTCAAAGAGCCGATGTTGAAGCGGTCTGCAATTGCTGCAATAAGAATTTTGCGAATTAACACAGTATCATACACTTATGCTGCTGTCTGCACCATTTCCTGTTATGTTCATTTTAATGGTTCTGCGTGCCAAATGACCCCCAGACCGGAGGAACCATCACACAACAGCTGACAGAGATTGAAGCTGGCGTGCCCCTGATTTGTCCATTATGATGAGCAAATTATGTTCTTACATGTCTACTGGCCCTTCTGTCAAATGGTACATCAAGCATTTCAAGGCTGCAGCGAGTGAGTGAACTGTCTGCGGGAATCCTGAGGATTTACAAAAATCCTGACATGAAGGAAAACTGATGAAATTGTTACAACACTCAAGCTGCCAGACGAGCACAACGTTTTTCTCTGGTCTCCACCTAACGCTGGGATTTATGACCTCTCGTTCATACACTCAGGAAGTCGCATAAAAGTGTAATTAATTTCTATTTTTAATTTGATCCCCCCGAGGCAACGTTAAGTCAATCAACGCTGATGTTAATGAATGACCTCACTGACCAACAGTAACCGCAGTTAGTAAAGTGCTTGTGGTGTATGGCAGAAGTTTGGCTAGAAAGAGAAATGCTGTCTGGTTCTATTGGAAATATACAGTTTAAGGCCTTTTTTTCTTCTTTTCTTTAACATGTGTTTATTCATTGTGACTTCTTATTCAATCAGACAATTACAATTTCACTCAGCAGAGCGTAAACCTCCATCAACGGTCCCAATCAATCCAATCAAGCTGCATCAAATTGCTTGCTATCGTATATAATGGTTCCCTAAATGTACCTGATTTGTATTCCCTGGGAAATATCAAAAATGGCCCTATGTTAAAGAAAGTGAATAAAAAAATCTTGGAACTGTCCTCTGATTTGAAACTAAACCTAAATTGAATGGGTTCTCTTGCCTCATGTCCCATCTTTTCACCAAGCCATTTTAAACAACAATGACACTCAGGAGAGCACATTCCTGCACCAAGGCCCAACAGTTCGCTTTAATTCAATGAAGCCACACCGAATTCCACACACTCGAAGATATCAATCCCCTGATGGTACCTGATTTTATTATTATTAAGATCCCTGATTTAAGAAATGTTTAATCCAGTCAAGAGTGATCTTCTGTTTTTCAACAATCTTTTTGTTTTTGTTCATTTATGGAACTGAATATTTAAAATGGTGTTTTCTGAACATATTGATTAAGTTTAAAGTTTGTTTTTTTCTGCTCAGTCGGAGCTGTGGCAGAGAACAACGAAAGCTCTCGATAGATTTATGTTTTTCCAATATTGCACTCTTCAAAAACCTGAAGTTGACATTATAACAACACCCCCCACCACCACCACCACCACCACCACCATCCCCACCCCTTCACCCAGTCCTAAATGTATCTGAAAGCTGTCACTAGGAATAATGTCTAACATCTGCAGGTGCAATGCTGTGTCTCCATGTCTCCAACACTATGTTGCTCTGCATCCTTTTCTCAAGCAGCGGATTTTCTCCTCTAGGTTTCTCGGTGTTCCTGTGGTTTGTGTTATCTGGTGCATTCAGCTCTTTTCAGGTGAAGGAAAGAATTCATTTTCATTTCCACAATGTCAGCGTTCGGGAGTCATGGGATTAGAGCCAGAGGAAGCAAAGCATGAAAGAATAGAAATGAGACTTGTCAGAATCTTGTAGGGAAAGAGAAAGAAGTCGAATTGGGTGAATTCACTCGCGGTGCCATTGGTTCAATACACTGACATCAGATACAGTAATAACCTAATATGTAGCGCGGGCGTGTGATTCAGGGCACACACACCTCAACACACTGAGTGAGGCCAGTTCCACTCTACATTATTTTATATTTCACCCGATGTGCCAATTAAAATGCTCCTGTACATTTTTAATGGCTTTATACCAAACGTATTCCGCACAGGAGCTTAGCAGCCTCATCATTACAGCTCAAAAGCTCAAGTTGATCTGGCAGCAACTCTTCTATTCATCCTCTTTCACACATCAACTCCCAGACGTTCCAATACTCACACACAGTCTGTTGGTGAGAAAGCATTTTTCCCACAATGAGCCTCTTTGTTTATACCTCACCCAAGGTCCTAGACTCAAGGTATTACACCTGGCGTGCATTTGTTTCTGAAGCCAACAATTGTAATTAAGAGTTAGTGTTGTCTGATTGTTTATGTAATGGATTTTAATGGAGTTACATTGTTGAAAATGTGTTCAGCTAAACTGTAAAATTCGGAACTTGCTCAATTAATCTTCAAACAGCGTAAACATCATTTATCTCCACTGTTGCTGCAGTGTGTGTGTGTGTGTGTGTGTGTGTGTGTGTGTGTGTGTGTGTGTGTGTGTGTGTGTGTGTGTGTGTGTGTGTGTGTGTGTGTGTGTGTGTGTGTGTGTGTGTGTGTGTGCGTACAGATACCTTTTTGAGGACCATTTTAAGCCTAAACCTTATTGAGTGAGCACATTTTGGGAAAGTGAGGACCGGCAGAAATGTCAAAAATAGATCAAATATATCGTTTATAATCCACTCCAATGGGTTGTTTGAGGTTTCAGAATTTTTAGGTTTACAATTCGGTTAACGTTAGGATGAGGACTAAGGTTATGCAATTGGTTGTGATGGTAAAGATTAGGATAAGAGGCCTAGTCAGGTCCAGTAGACCTCATGGGGACCGAAGCTTGGTCCTAATGAGGCAAAACATATTTTCTGAGGTCCTGGTTAAGTTCAGGGGTAAAATGTCAACTGTGTTTAAGTTCGGGTTCAAGGTGAGATTAGGAAAAAAATAAAATTGATCTCTGATGGTGTAAAAAGGCTTTTAATTGCATCCACACCGACATTATTTTGTTGTGTAGAGTTAAAACCGCATTGTAGAATACCAACGATCTGATGAGCTCTGCAGGGAGCTTTGGTTAACAGGGCTGTTGTGAAGTTGCAGTGTATGACTCAAATGATTATGTTGTTTTTGTGTGTGTGCGCGCATGCGTGATTGTTTGTGTGTGTGTGTGTGTGTGTGCGTGCGTGTGTGTGTTTGTGTGTGTGAACCTGCCAACATGTGGCCAACACAGGAGGAATACTGGCACCTGGTGGTAAATCTGGTGATGTAATAGTCTGGGGACGAACAAACGCCACTAACACCTATTAGTAGTGAGAATTTAACAATTAACACAAGGAGATACATTAACTAATCAAAGGGCCACAGCACCAACATTATGAGATTCAGTTTACTCATCACAAGGAGCCACCCTGCGGAAACAGATGTCTAATGTCTTTTCTGGTTAGGAGGATCCTCAGGGTCTTGATGGAGTCTAATGAATGACTCAATTTGAATTGCATTATGAGAAGTGTAGGATCCAGCAGTTTTTTTTAGGTTAATCTTTACCTTGTGGACGCTCTAATGTTATTTAGGAACAACCCTAAATCACTGGAGATGATCATTTGTTTTGGCTGACTATTGAACTATTGATCTTCTCCCTTCATTTGTCTTAGGCTGATGTCAAAGAGTGTCAGGCAGAGCACATGTTTCGATTCTCATCCATCATGAAGACCAATTAAGGAGGAGACTAAC
Source organism: Pleuronectes platessa (assembly GCF_947347685.1). Lineage (NCBI taxonomy): Eukaryota > Metazoa > Chordata > Actinopteri > Pleuronectiformes > Pleuronectidae > Pleuronectes > Pleuronectes platessa. The sequence goes on along the minus strand of NC_070640.1, from coordinate 12,415,456 downwards.
TGGTCCCAAAATCATTCAGTAGCATTACAATGACCCCAAACATGCAACCAGAGTCATGAATAACAATCTCCTGCCGCAAGAGGAACAAGTCGCGCTGCAGCAGATGTTCTGGTCCCGACAGATCCCAGATCATGAAGTGAGGCTGGGTTTACGATCCACACAAGACACAGTGTTAATCCACAGAGGAACCGAGGCAAGTGCAGAAATCTACCTCCCAAATAAATATATTCATGGCCTACAGATCTCTTTATCCAATGAAACATCAGAACTAACCTTTAAATGCATTGACTCAAAACTAAAAAAAACTTTTATTTATAGTTACTAAATCTTTGTACAATGCGTGACACTGTAAATTTGGATTCATTCAAATCAAATCTGAAAAAAAGCAATCATCAACGCAGGAAATTGATCATTCATCAATACATTGCCCATATTTAACCCTTATACATTAGGATAACCTGCCGTTTGCTGCTAATGCCACGAAGCACATTCAGTAACATGCATGCTCTACTTAAATCCCGAGGGCTTTCTCCTAATACGGATGCTGCTCAATATTTTATTGCAGTTGCGGATTCGTATCTCTGTGCACAACAGATGAGACCCTTTATTTCCTCATCCCGGCCGCAGAGCTTTACTCTGCCTTAGACCAGCACCAAAATCAATAATTGCCTCAGACAGGTCACTAACGCACACATGCAGCTCTGTGGTGTGTTGTGTGGAGGTCAGAAGTACCCCAGATGTTCATAATAAACATATGGGTCAGAGTATGATTGTGCCCCAAAGGTAGGGACCTAAAACAGACAGATGGCTGAATTAACATAATTATCTTTTAGTGCATGAAAGCTCTGTAAAACACCCTGTTCTATTCTACTTGTATTTCCTTTCTATTTGCAATAATTCTCCTTAGCAGGGTTTAAAAAAACAACAACATCATATTTGCTGCTGCACGACTTGTGACACAACGAGACTGAGAGTCCACAGCCACATCAGCAGCTCTTTGTGTCTGCACGTTATCAAAGTGAGCTGAACGCTGATGTCTGCAGGCTAACATCCTTACAGTGACTATGCTAACAAGCTGATATTTAGATGTTCAATATCTTTGCTTGAAAATAATGAATGGCATCCATACTATAGTTGATATTTTAAATTGCGTCAGGTCACTCAACAGGTCTGACCGGGACCATAGGAGCCGGGCGGCAGAATGACATTGCCGTCCAGGAACCACACCGCTAGCGTGTCTAAAACTGAGGGGACAGATGGCCAGACCGCCTCACTTTTAAAAGAAGAGACGTCCTTGCAAAGACATTTCACTGCTCCCTTCTGTCCATTGTTTTGAATTTGCTTAGCAAATTGACAAAAAATACAGCAGAGGCTTTAAGTGTATGCAAAGTCACATGTTCCTCTGACCTACACACGCAAGAGCACGAGATGTCAACTTTCTGCTCAACTTGTTTTAGACACGTTCAGAATGTGATGATTAAAATGCGGTCGACTCAAAGACAGTTTGACCAATCACGTTTGAGTTGGCTTTGATTTCTGAAGGTAAACAGTATGTGTGGACAGCAAAAGAGACAGAACACATTCATATAAATACATCAGCTTTTTAATTCGATCTGCGTTCATATGCAGAAAGCTGTTAATATAAATTAACCAAAATATCTTCTGGACCTAAAGCACCTACAAAAAGTGTCCCTGCTTGTTTATTGTGTGGAAATAGGTTGACTTTTGTAATAAACAAAATTGGTCAGCCTGTAGACAGTGTTTGTCAAATGGAAACCAAAGTCTTGGCCCGGATATCTGCCGTCTACACAGGAAACCTAAAAATATTTGTCCCCAGTGGCTAATTTGTCATAAGACGATTGCCAATGGGCTCGGAGATCACCTCAAACACAGCATGTTTACCTCTGATCTTTTTCTGCAAAATAACGTAAACGATTCCCATATTTTTCTTTTGTGATGGGGATGTTTCGGCACATGTGTTTAAAGCATCACATTTCTACTTTGCTGGCTTTGTTCCCAAACAAACTTCTCACCACCACTGTCCAGACTCCTGGGGAATCATTTCATATTCACATCTGACGCACTAAATTCATTGGACCACTTCCACAGTATCTCCACAGAACCCCTGCTGGGATGTGCAAACCAGTCTATTCCTTTCTTTTTTCCCACATTACATTTAATCTCATTCTAATTTGCTCATTCTCCTTTGTTTCGTCACAAAGTCTCTCCCGGTTGTAATAATCACACAGAGCCAGTAGTCCCAGCCGAAGCATTGCACAGATATTAAATTGTAAAAAGGCTGAAGAGGAGGCTGAATTGGAGATAAGAGGATGACACGACAGGAAATTCACAAGCACTTGACCTGTGTTGTAAAGAAGCAGCAGAAAACCATCGATGGACATTTAACCTTAAAATGTGTGTGAACTTTGTTCTTCAGAGAAGAGTTTGAAGCAGCTCTGATAAGGACATGGTTCGGATTACAGTGCACCACTATCTGTCTGCGAGGGGGGTGTATTATGATGTCTGACATTTCTTACTTCAGAAACTAGGCTTTTGGTTTATTTGTTTTTTACTTACCATTAAAAAAAATATTTCAAAAGACAGATGTGAATGTAATAATGCACTGCATACACATTAACTGTTTACTGCTATGCCCATAAAAGCTGCCGCTCATTAATTTTGCTCGTATTCATACGTGCTGCAAAATAAAGTTGAAATATTTCTACTTAGTAAATGTAAGGTTGTATTTTCTACTATAATGGAACATAAATACATTCATAAAGTGTTCCATTATAACCACCGGTACATTGTTGCTTTTTACCAGTCAGGATTTTTGAAATGTAGCTGCACAAGTTTTCATCCCCATTTACTCACTCAGGCTGAATTGTTTCGCAGGCAAAAACATTTCAGAACATTCATTATTCATACGTCATCCCCAGATTTCCAGATTACTTTGATTCTATCTGTCTCACAGCGAGGAAGGCTCAGGCCTGCACCGAGGCTTTTAGACATTCACGGGTGAGTCAACTGTCACTGATAAGTGAAATAATCTACACAGACGTCACAGGATATCCTACACGCCAGCATATTTTTATAGCACAAGACAGTGAATGTTAAACCTGAGCTTTAAAAAAGATAATGTGTTTGACGTGTTTCTGGAGGAGCTGGAGCCAAAATACATCCGTGTGTTTTACCACATATACCAGGCAGGTGGAGGTGAGCTGGCAACCGCTGGTTTAGTCGTGATATAGTTACTGAACTACAAACATCTAGCAGAATCATTCATTAAATGTTCAATGCTCTACTTGGACTGATGTTCAAACATATTTATTCACGTTGTGTTTACAACTTGATCCCCTCCTATTCTATCTATCTGGCAAATATCTTTTTAAAATCAGTAACCCTCCTTTATGTATTTAAAAAATGCCTTATTTCTTATTGTTCCCATCATGTAATACCTTGCAACGTGCTTTAATGAAGGAAATGTATTATATACAGTAAATAACCTTTGCTTGTTTCATGTCTAAATCATAATTTAAGCATATACATTTCAATCATGGCAGATGGAATACACTTCCACCTCCACTTTTTGTATAATTTCAACGGAAAGTCTGCAGCACTGAAATCTCTCTCCCTGCCATTACTGTGAGCACGCCTGGGAAGGTGGGTGGCCGCAGCACTTAAGCTCTATAGCTCCAGCTCTATAGTGGCCATTACAAAAGAATTTCACAATTCCAGGATAAGTGACACAAAACCAAATACAAATTGACTTACACAACCTGTGAATAAATGGAAGCTGTGTCAGATGTAGCATTTCTAGAATTACTAAAGTTTTTGTGCAACTTTTATTAACTTATCATCTCGAATATGACAAAATGCTAAATATGTATACATTGTGAGTAGGCTATCGAAACTATATGTGTTACGTGATGTAACAAAATATCTCAACACAATATGGCCAAAAATCTATAAATAATCAAGATTAATAAATGTTATATTTGTCGATATCAATAATTATCACCGAAAATGTAATTATTATTTATTTTAAATTAAGGATGGTTTCTTGCTCCTCAGATTTTTGGTTTCAAATCCACCAGAAAATGACAAACACAAGATAAACAGCAAAACATTTGACCAATCTGATCAATAATGTGTAACACTTCCTCATTGTACTTGCACAATTCATAAACGATATATTATTTAAATGTATCCTTCGTCATATGGCTCTTGATGAGAATCATATTACGATTATTATTAAGCATTAAGGTTTTTGTCTGCGTTTGTTTGTTAGCAGGATTATGTAAAAATTCCTTAACCGATTTCCTTTAAATGTGGTGTGTGGGTGGGCCATGACTCATAGAAGAACCTATCCTTGGTGCGGATCTGGGGTCGTATCCAGGTTTTTCTTTCAGTTTTGCTATGATAGGTTTTGATAATTTTGTTGATTTTTCAGAGAATAATTGTTGATGTGGTGAATTTAAATGTCTTGTCATGAAAGGACTGTCAGCCTTGGTGGGAGCACACGCTTACTGGGTCCCATCAAAGTTGATTTTTTTTTATTGCCTACCCTCAAATGTGACACATCTTATGGAACAAATTTGAATTTGAATTTGAACCGGTTTACATTCACTTCCAATTTCACAGTGTAGTGAATATATTTTGAGAGAAACATGAGTCACGAAGAAATAAAGGATTTGTCTTCAGAAACGTGGGAGCAGCATCCCAGCAGCTGGTGAACCTTACACCTGGTGCCTTGCTGGAGGGCACTTCAGCAGCATGGGAGGCAGTGTGGGGCTGAACGATGAAGAACGCCAATGAGACATATGGAAATCAAATCTGCCTTTGTGTTATCGATATTCGACCTTTGTTATGCTGCTGAAAATTATATTACTATCATTTTTACCCTCCACCGAGGCAGTTGTGTTTTTGTCTGCATGTGCTTGTTTGTGAGTTACCAGGATTTGGCAAAAACTACTTATCTGATTTCCCTGAAATTTTCGTGAAGGGCATGAACCAAGAAAGAACCAATGAAAATGTTCTGTCCATCTATATTTTTGTTCACTACCTTAAGCTTGTGAGATATTCAACATTTTCTCAGAGAATAACTTACGGGCCTTAGTGAAAGTATGCACTTTGCTGGGTACCATTCTGGTTGATGTTGCTTTATTGCCCATAGAAGCATAATTTGGATTCTAACCTGTTTACATTCAGTTACAATTACATGAGTCATTTAGGAATGAGGGTTTTGTCTTGAAAAACGTGACCAGCCTTTTTGAACGGAATCCCATTTAGCAGCTGCTGAGCCCTAAACCTAGTGCCTTGCTGGAGGGCACTTCAGCAGCGTAGGAGAGGAGGCAGGATGGGGCTGATGATGGAAGGTACATGGGGGCAGTGTGAAACTGTCAGTGTGTACGAGGATACTTCCTATGTGGAGATGCTCTATGATGAGTGCTAATGTGACACATGGAAATCAACTCTGCTTATGTGTTATTGATATTGAGCCTTTGTTATAGTGCTGAAAATTATATTGCAATTATATTATTTTTACCTCCGTCTGAGAGGTTGTTTCCTTCTGCAATTGTTTGCCTCTCAGTCAACAGGATGGATGTGATCCAGATGGGGGGGTAATCAAGGACATTGGCGATTATGTACCCTGCTGGAATTAGAAACAAATATTTCGTCTTCAAAAACGTGGCCAGGCTCTTTTGAACGGCGTCCCAGTTAGCAGCTGCTGAGCCCTACACCTGGTGCCTTGCTGCGGGGCGCTTCGGCAGCATGGAGAGGAGGCAGGGTGGGGCTGACGATGGAGGTGCATGGGGGGGGGGCAGGCTGACACCGTCCGTGTGTAAGGATGCTCTGTTGACGAGCACCGTGATGTGACACATGCCGCGCCGCGTCTAGCACGAGGTCTGCTGGTTTGACGCGCGATCAATCCTCCATGGCAACGCCGCTGTGGGTTCGATGGGGAGCGGGATTGGTCAACAGCGGCTGACCGCGCCCTCCACCCGTGGAAGCTACCTACCAAACTATTACCGTCAAGTGTCGGGGGGACGACGGCTCTGCTGCCGCTGCTGCTGTCGGTGCGGCGGAGGAGAGAGAGAGAGAGAGAGAGAGAGCGAGAGAGAGTGAGAGAGAGAGAGAGAGAGCATCTTTGTCCGTGCGGAGCAGCAGCAGCTTCCCTGCGCGCCGCCGCCTCCATCGACACGTCTGAGCGATAAGAAGACTATTCTTTGTGAAGGCAAAGGTCGCACTGATCCTCCGCCGCATTCATCTCTGGCTGCCGCTGGATTTGTTTCTCCCTCCTCCTCCTCCTCTTCTTCTCCTTCTTCTCCTTCCATCCCTCACTCCCCGTGTCTCCCTCTCTTTTCTCTGCCTGACTGGAATAACCGAAGCCCGTCACCGCGGCGCCTCCGTCCATGTGTCGGATCGCTGGATGCTGCACAGGTAAACGCACACCTCCTACACACAGACGACCTTATGCATGGGAGTAATTAGCTTTACAGCATCCTGCGGTAGAATAGCTGACAATGAGAGCCAGTGTGTGTGTGTGTTTGTGTTTGCGTGTGTGTGTGGAGCTCTTCTACATGTGTGCTTTTCAATGTCAGTGTTTGTTTTTCCAATGTTCGGCTCCTGCTCCCCAAACGATTGCCACTTTCTCCTGAGGTTTTCCTTGTGGGGAGCTCACTTCACTCCGAGACGCGGTCGGACCTCACCTTTCTTTGTTACTACAGTCAGTGGAGGTGGATGGATGGATGGATGGATGGATGTGATGGAGGAGAGGCTTCCCAAAACCCAACACGGCTAATTGCGTGCCGGAAGACATGGCCCGTGGTTGGGCTACATCACCTACAGTGGTGGCGTTGGCTTTGAATATTAAAGGAGCTGCAGCCTGGACACAAATATGGAAACCAGCCACAATCCAGTTGATTGAGGACTTCCAGATGCCTCGTGATAGCGGGTTATTATACATTTACAGTGTATAAAAGTAGAAGTTGAGGTGGGCTTTTTTTTTCCCAGTCATGCAGCATCCAGGGCCCTTGTCTCCCAGAGAGTCTCGAGGTAGCGTATTTATTATTGAGAGGGATTTCTTGTTCGGTGCCAGAGGATTGGCCAGTTTAAAGATAGGAAAGAGGGGAGACAGACAGAGAGAGAGAGAGGGAGAGAGAGAGAGAGAGAGAGAGAGAGAGAGAGAGAGAGAGAGAGAGAGAGAGAGAGAGAGGGAAAGGAGGGAGGGGGAGAACCGGAGTTGAGTCAAGAAGCTGCCCCATCATCTGCAACACAGGCTGCAAACCCCAGACAGCTTTGTATTTATTATCCGTAAAAATCAGGAGGGAAGTTATGGGCTGGAAAAATAAAAAATGTTCCCCAACTCGAGGGAAGAGATAATGTTTCGTAAAAAAGCCGCACACGCCTCCACTCAGCAGATTGTATGGCACCGGTTCAGGGGGGGGCACTGAGGACGTGGTGTCACAGCCAAGCTTGGCCTCAAATATATAGAGCGTTCAGTCAATGTACAGAACAGCAGGTGGATGAATGGGAATGAACGGCGAACAGAGGGAGGCAGATTGCCTATTCTTTGTCTATTTTAATGTGGGCTGTCTAAATTGGGGGTATTGTGGAATTTATATGTTATAATTTCCGTCAAAATTTGTGTTGGCTTTATATTTATTTGTTGGACTGACTTTAATTTGAAGTGGCAAATAGCAAAGGGGCCTGGACCCACTGCCTGATACCAATCCCATTCATTGATCACAAAGCTGAAGAGGGATTTTGCCCGAGATTCAGAGTGCGTCTCCCTGCCCTAGCCCCCTGCGCCTCCTGCACGCCATATTTGTTTTGCAAATTTCTCTCTCAACAGTAACACGATACGATTTGTCGCCGAGCTTCCTGTACAGTGGGATCTGTATTCACCGTACAGGTGTACGAGCACTGTCAGCTCGGATCACCTGAATAGGGGGGTGACCGCCTTTGCTCGGCTGCTTCGCGCCATGTTCCAGCGCCTCATGCGGACAGCACACAAGTGTCGCGTCTCAGATCTGTTGCATGTTCCCTCATTAACACTTGCTGTTTGGCTGCACTCTTAAATCCCTGCTGATTCGGATGACAGACTCATTTAAATGCTATTGGGTTCTGTAGTGAGCCACTTGGCTTCCTAAATGAGGGGCCGTGTTGACGACATGGAAGTCCTGGCTTGCAGGGCCTCCTGACACACACAATGTACTTGTGCACTGCTGAGTGTGGCGACTTTTTGTGCATATAGTGTTGGTATGGTGATATTTTTAGACAGCAGTGCAACAGCAGGGTGTGTCACAGTCTTGGCTTTTTGTTTCCTTTTTGTTATACCGCGTTTTCTTTTCCCTCAGTCATGCTTCATTTATGTTTGCAGCTCAGTCCAATTCTGTGTTTATTTTTGTTTTTCCATCGGCTCTGTTTTGACACGGATGTGCTGCGGCCAAGATTTTGCTCAGCGCTCAGTATATTCGGTGCCTTCAGTGCCATCTTCACCACACTCGTGTTGCTACGATCTGACTCATACGACATCTGTCTCTATCGCTCCTTCCATTGAGATTAAGTGTTTGGGTCATGTTAGCAGCACAAAAAAAGAAAATGGTGTCACTGCTGCCACGGCAGCATCTAACCCGATACTAGCATACTAGTGGTGTAATATTATGGCCCCTAATGGAATTAAGCTGTGCGGTACATCTTGTTACTTCACATTCAGCTTAATATTTGAACTTCTTTAAGTAATTATCTCTTAAAGCTGCACTTAAGTGACTTTCCCATCAGCGTGGCAGCTGCTCAGAATGAGAAGGAGCTAATATTTGGAATTAAGATATCGGCCGCAAAGCACCAGCCAATATGCAAAGAGAGATGGACGATGAGATGACATGAAGGAGGAGACTGCTTGAAATAACGACAGGGTGGAGTTGACATGGTGTGTGTCACAGCTCAATAGCTTCAACATGCATTCTGTGGAAGGGGAAGGTTACAGATATTGTGTGGCATTGCGAATCGTGTCGCTTCCTCTCTATCATACCACATCAAGGTCATATCCACAGACTGAAAGTGGTGGCCCTGGCCTTTTCCACTCCTGGCTCTGGCAGAGGAATGGGGCCCGCGGACCACTGCTGCTTCTAATCAGGGCTGACGCGTGACTCAGTTGCATGCCAGCTGCACAGCCAAACAGGGATTATGTCCCTGGATGGTGAAGACAAAAAAAAAAGGTCATTGTTGAGATATTTGTCTCGTTACACCTTTGGCGAGTTTGGGGTTATTTATTTATTTGTGATTTTGTTCTAACGAAGTTTGCTCAAGTGACAGAGACAACAAATAAGTGGAATCCTGCACACAATACGAGGCATGTAGCTGCGAGCCGCCGAGTCAGAGTTGTCACAAAAGCAGCGCTCTGCTGGTTACAGTTTTACAATGTAGGTCATTGTACCACTTGTTTTTAGGAGTCGCTGGAAGATTGTAAAAACAGTGAGAAAGTCCAGAAAAGAAATCCGTCACATTTTTACATACACATACTGCGGAAGGTGATTTGGGAGGCTTGATTGATATTGTTATACATCTGTGGGATAATTGTCAGCGAACTGCCAGTTATTTTCTCCACAGGTGGCAGAGTAGGTAGAATGGAGCGGAAGGTGGTCTATAATTTTCTGGAAGCAGAATGCTGCTCAGGATTCAGCAAAGGTTGGTACATTGGAGCCTGTCAGAGCTGCTGAGGCGGTGACAGCTGTGATTCATTTAATATGTGCGTGACAAAAAAAAGGAAAAACACACCACATCAAATTTGAGCTTAAGACAATGCAGCCATTTTGACAAATGAAAATGGTTTCTTTTGTATCTCGTTCATGGACGTAATGCGCCTAGCTGCTATTAAGGAAACAGTACGGCTGACCCAGTAGTATACCTCGATGTAAAATAATCCTGTATGTTATTTCAGTGCGAAGTAGAATGAGGGAAAGTATGAAGAAATATCAAATCCTAGATATTCACCTCAGCCAAAGGAGGTTATGTTTGTGTCTGCGTTTGTTTGTTTGTCAGCAAGGTTATCACAAAATCTACTCGACTGATATCCAGGACATTTAGTGGAGGGGTGGGGCATGGCCCAATGAAGAACCTGTTCAGTTCTGGTTCAGATCCAGATCATAGATAGATCTCTTTCTTTTACGTTGTGATATAGGGTGTTTTTAAACATTATCGTTGATTTCTCAGAGAATAATTCATGGATTCACGATGAGAAACAGATCAGACATTTTTTGGGGGGGGGGGGGGCAATATTTATGAGTGTGTGCAATTCTAGCAGATATAAATGTAGATTCATAGGAAGGTAGGCTTTTATTTCTGTAACTGTACGGTTACATATTTGAATTGAAACCTGAAACTACAGCCAATGTGTCGCTGAAACCATGTAATTGAGTCCTCAGCTAAAAGGCTTGTTTGAACATAAGAAGACTGTTTGGCCGCTTGACTGAGTGTTATTCCAGTTTCAGTTATGAAGTCAGGACCCGGCTCAAGGAGCAGAAACTGTCAGTTTTAGTATTGATTAAAGCACATTTGAGTACAGCAGATACAAGTGTAGAGACATATAGCTTTTAAAACTGTTGACACCTCAGTTTCCAATCAGCCTCTGGTCTTGATAAAGGCTTTGTCTTCACTATTGCAGATATTTTTTTGGAAAATATATTTTATGCTTTGTTCTTGAAAGAAAAGACATGGCCTTAGTTTTACAAAACATTTCAATCGAGACAAGAACACAAAACATACTACAAATGCTCAAACAAGCAGGCCAGTCCAGTGGGTGGTGATGACGTCTACATCACTGTCAATATCAGTGAAGAATGGCCGTAATAATGGGCTCGGCAGATGCCCATGAATGCCGGTAATGTTGTGCAGTTATGCAAAATTCGCTTGAAACTTGTAATCAGTCCTAGCTGTGCAAAGAAAATGTAGAGAAACCAGTTAATAGCCACAATTGTTGTTATTTCTGGTGCATGCTCGTCATACAAAGCAACTGTGGGCGTATATGAAGTAAGCTCTGGCATTAACACACGGATACACAAAAACCGCACAACACAAATCTCAGTTTTACTTCCTGAAAGTGTCGTCTGTGAGGCTTTTGAGGATTAGAAATATTAAAAGGGACCAATAATGAACTAATATAAATGTTCAATACCAGCGTTTATTAACTTTGCACAGTTCTGTTAATTTGATCTGAAATAGCACAGAAAATAATTAGCTGTTAGAGAGGGTTTAGATGAAAGCCCCTGAAGGTGATATTTATAATAAGCATTCCCAATTACACATCAGATATGTGACCCAGGAGCTAAAGAAAGACGGCTTTTGTCTTTCTCTTTCATTCAGGTGTCTTCGGCGTATTCAGAAATGTTGCATTACATTGCAAATGTACGCATTTGAACTCCTCTGTCTTTGTTACTGTGTGACAGCACGGGAGAAGTTGACGAAGTTCGAAACTGCACCGTTAACCAAAATGTGCCCAGGCAGCATAATCAGTGCCCTTAGAGGTACAAAACACAATATCACCCTGTCAGGATATATACATAATGCAGTTACAGTGCTCGGAGGACAGCCACGAAGCCCCCAACACACAGATGATATAGAAGCTCTATAGGTGGTAAAACATGCTCTAGGTTTTTTTATCTGCACTTCCCTGCTAAACTGGTAGAGCGTGGTGATTGGATGTGCTGTAGAAAGTGTGTGGCATTTTTGTTTGTCGTACAGTAACATCATGAAATGCTTTCTGTGCGGTCCTCCTCATCCCAAAAGCTAAATTACAGTTAAGTGGCCCTAATTGGAAAACTTAATTGTCTGTGAAAGAACCAGTCTTTTTTTAAATATCATCACATTACTGTATATTGATATAATGTATCAAGATGTGAAGGAGGTGTTAAATCAAGAGCACTGTGATATTCTGGGTTTGTCAAGTTTCTTTTTTTTTGCTGTCCCTAAATGCAAATAATTAATTAGTTGAAAATGTCAGCGGAAAACTAAATCGGCAGCCAACAAACAGTCTGATCAGATCTGCCTTGTTCACGATAGTTCTACATTCAGCTTCATTTACAGGGACCTCACCTTAATAGAAACAAGTGCAGCAGGTAAAGTAGTTCCCTGAGACACCGGTGACATGGGGATGATCAAACACGTAGCGATATCTGAGCTTGATAATACGCTTCATGTGCATCATCTCAGCACCGGTGGACTTTGAAATGTTGCATACGACAAAAAATAGAGAATTAAATAAGGTGGTTTGGTGTGCTGTCACCTCACAGCAGGAAGGTTGCCGGTTCGCATCCTGGTTCGGTCGGGGTCTTCTGTGGGGAGGTTGCATGTTCTCCCCGTGTCTTGTTGTGTTTTTCTTTGGGTGGTTTGGCTCCCCCCCACAGTCTAAAGACTTGCAGATTGTGTTAATCAGAGACTCTGAAATGTGCGATTGTTGTGAATGTGAGTGTGAGTGGTTGTTTGTCTCTGTATCTTGGCCCTGACATTTTCTGGCAACCTGTCCAGTGTGTATCCCGCCGCTCGCCCAATGTCAGCTGGGATTTCCTCCAGCTCCCCCTGCCACCCTTAGACGATAAGCGGTATGGATGGAAAAAAGATAGAGTTTGATTGAACTTCCATCAGATCTGATGCCGGAACCTCCGGTGGGGCTGATAGTACAGAGGTCTTGTACTATCTTCGGTTCCAGATCGCTCGATGAATCTTTCTTTGTCATAACTTTCAACGACACAGGTATTCACCTTTTTCGAAGTAATATCCTCTCGCATGGGAGGCTCGTCTCTGAGGGGTTGGCTTGCGTGGGGGGGGAAATACGAACAGAAAACCTGGCCAGCCATTGTAAATTGCATTATAAGAGTTGGGGTTAAAGGGGCAGAGTCTCTTTCTTCCCTCCTTCCTTATCATGTCACAGTACGGGCCCGGCTGGCAGATTTACGTGGATGCAATTGATCAGTGAGTGGCACATCGGGCCGGACGTAAATCAGGAGATTTTTAGCAGCTGCCCGGCTGTCCATCCATCACGCTGATCTCTGCTGTGCCTGAACCGGACCTGTCACACTTAGACGGCCGACCGACTGCAGCAGGGGGGGGATGGTGTGGTAAACACTGGGACAGTCATTTGTTTCAATTCACTCGGTGTCTGCAGGCGTTTCTCATGGGGGAACAGATTCACGTTAATTTGTTATAGTATGCATCGGAAATCTCATCCAATGCTACATTGCAAAAAATCAATCTTATCCTTGCCCCGAGGCGGCTTCATCTGTAAAGGCGTTTGTCTCGCGTGTGCTACCTGTGTGAGGAGGCTCTGTGCTGTATCAATGTCAGCATTCATTGGGTCTTAGTGGAGCTCTCTGATCCTGTCCAAGAAGCTGTTACCCAAGATTAACCCAGGCTTTTCTGTTGCATAGCTGTTGAAGAGCAGACGTGTGTGTCTGTGAGAGTCTGTGTGTGTGTTTGTGTGTGTGTGTGTGTTTGTCTGTGCGTGTTTGTGTGTGTAAAGAAACCGAGAGCCGGATGCTTGTTTGCTCCCACTCTCCTTTTGTCTGGTGGCATCCTCCTCTGGATGAGATGTGACAGCACTGGATGATCTAATCATGGATGTCATAGCATAGCTGCTTATTAACAGAGATTTCAAGGGCAAACATTTCCATCACTAGTAGCGGGCTATACCGTATAAATGGTTGCGCAAGTGCGGAGTTGAATGACGGCTCCTGGAAAAGTCACTGAAGCACAACAGGGACCAGTTTCCTTGGATTTTTTTGGTGCATATATTTGTCTTCATGAGGAGCTAATTTATAGAACACACATCGAAGACGAAACTTCCTCTGAGTCGTGGAGAAGGGGCTTGTCTTATGTAGTAAAACTCACATGGGCCGCTTTCATGATGCTGATGTTCGGCTTATTTGCATATTCCAAAGCAATTTGAAAGATGTGCGCACTTCTCATTTTTCAACAGTAACAGAGGGACGCCATTGATCTTTGATATCTGCACTGTAAATGTTAACTCCCTGACAGTCATTGCATTTGGATCAGTGTATGTTTTGACAGTTAAAAAAAAACCTGACATCTTAGCAGTTCGGCTCGTTGTGTGCGTGTGTGTGTGTGTGTGTGCGGTTGTGTGCCTATGTGTAGTTGCTTGAGTTCTTCTTTTAGAAGTTCCAGGGATCTCCCCACAGTGAGCTCTCACTCTCGCACACTGTCGTCAACTGACTTAATAAGTGCTGTCAATATTTAAATTTCATTTTTTGAGATTTACTATTTATTTTGGATAGTTTCTTTTGCCATTAAATGCTAACCCTGCCTCATTGGTAAACGAGAGTGAGCCTATTAAAGATTTTTTAAAACCAGCTAGCTGAGCGAGAATGTAATTTACTTTTTTAATCATTCGAGATAGAAATTCACTTCGCCGTTCTTCTTCTTTCCAACATGCTGGTACAATGACTTCATAGAAATGAGTTCATCGATTAATAGATTAGTTTATACAGAATTAATTGGCAACTGCTTTTATCAAATAATGATATATAGTAATTATTTATTCATACTTCATAATTTATTCATCATGCATTTTTTTTATAATGTTGGTTGAAAAAAAAGTCTATTTGCCTTTAGGATATTGTGATAGGGATTTTTCAACCATCTTTACTTCATGGACCAAACAACTAATGGATTAATTGAAATAATAATGGACAGATTAATCAATAGTGAAATAGTGAGGCATCAGTTGCAATGATGTAATTAGCTTAAGTGAATACAATAAGAGAAGAAGGGAATGCTCGCTATTGACCAGCAGACCTTTGCCTTCATTATATAAGTATCACAAAGTAGAACGACCACGCAGATCAACATCATTTAGCTCTGCATGAAAAACGTTTATCCGTGTTATTTGTTTGAATGACGCAGAAGTGAGAGGGTGCCAACACAGAGGGGACTGGAAGAAAAATCCAGCAGTGTTAATTCTGGCAACCGATACTATGACGAAAATTAGTCACTGACCTAATTGTCCACTATAAAGGCAAGAGCAAGACTAAGTAAAAAGTAACCTTTAAAGATGAGACTTATGACAAAATGCATCACATGTTTTGTCAACAAATTAAAGCTAAATAATGATGGGAAAGACTGACATGCCACTTAACAGAAATGTCTCGCATTGTTAAGAGTAAAACTAACAGAAATCATATTACGAAAATTTGGTTTAAACTAATGCATGTCTCTGAGGATCGGCTGGACTCTAAATGCAGAACACACAAACAGAGAAAGACAGAGTTTGAAGATGTTTGTTATAAAATCTCAGAGTGTCCGAATCCAACAGAGGCAATAGAGCAGGCAGACATCCAAACAAAAAAAGAACAGCGTGAGACAGGTTGAGGTTGGCACTTCATGGAGAGAGGCATGTGATCCCAGACACAGGTCAAACTGGTGTTAGCAGGTCAAGACTGGTGCAGACTATATAGAGAGAAGCAGCTGTAAGGTTTCTACCCCTGAGAGCGAATGATGAAGTGGCACTGTCATGTGGGATCTACCTGCTTCAGGTGTGCAGGTGAACTGGGACCAGGAAGCCACACCCATCCAGCTACACGCACACACACGGACAGACGTCAGATGTGGATAAACAACTCATGGGAAAGAAAAGGTTAAGACGGGAGGAAAACAGGGAGGGAGGATTAATAGAGTGTCACTTTCACCAAGGCCCAGCAATCACCTTATATTCAAACAAGCCGAATAGCTACACATTTGTGGTAGTAACAGGTTTCTATCCATATTTGTTTACGTACAGGAGCTGAAAAAAATTACCCTCCTATGAAACGGCATTTAAATCAGCAAGGTACCGATTTTTATCAGCACCAAGTTGCACATAGTTCGATATTTTGCCGAACAGTGTTAAACAAAATATAAAGAGGATTCCACCCCTTTTTTCTGGATCAGCCCCCAAACTTTAAGGAGTTAGTTTTGCGTAATCTTTCTTACGAACAATCACACAAAATAACAAAGACAGGGGTGAAAACATAATTTCCTTGGCAAACGTAACCTAATGAAAGTCAGTCTAATTTAACACATAACGCCATTCAGCAGTAAAGGTCAAACCTAATTCGACTTCTGCTGCAAGGCCGTGTCAGGCCCTGCACTGACCAAATGTCTGCATTTAAATGCTACAGTTTTACTGTTTACACGACCAGTACCAAAAGGAACACAGCCCACCAACTAGTTTGTTTTAAAGCTGAACTTGGTCTTAGACAGGAAGCATTTCCATGCAACAAAAGCACAGAGAGATATTACACTGCAATTTCAGAATATCAAATGCATTCATGAGGCTAAAACATTTCTTCCACTCATTCCTTCTTTGCCGATAGAAATTGATGGTGTCTGACTAAATGGCATCATCCTCTGCTCGTCCACACACATCACTCGAGTCATTATGTGTTGAACCATGGGTGGAGTGGGTGGCAGGCGGAGAATGTCTTTTCAGTCGGTGTTTTGAGAAAAATAAAGCCAAGACATTTAGTTCTGTTCAGTGGCGATCATGTTCCGTATGCAATCCTTTCCCCCCTCGAGCACTGACGTGTGAGTGAATAAATCTAACAGCAGACATGCCACGGCTACACTCTGTCTGCTGGTGTTTGGTGGACTTTGTGTCTGAGCCGAGCCGCTGATAGCCACAGCCCATCCTTTCTTACGCCTACAGAACATTTACATTTACCTAATGAGGGTACTGTGCATATTGCCATGTTTATGCTTGTAGCTAGTATTATATAGCTTGTATCTAATTACCTGGCTTGCTGGTTTGTGAAAATGTCAGCTGTTACTGCTGCCCCCCCCCCCCCCCCGCCACTGAGAAAATAGATACCCCTGTTCTTTTCACGTGCTCTCACTGTTTATGGCCTGTATACTGTTTCAGCAAGTAGACAGAGACTCAAAGTGGGTTGTTCAGCCCATATTTATCAGACTTAAATGTACAGGTGCAGTGAGGACAGTCTCTTTGAGATCCTGAATGTGTGAGAGCTTTCTGAGGAAGACAAAATGGCAGTTTGTGGAGACGAACAACAGACACGCACAGACACGCTCGCTTACACGGATACACACACACGCACACACACACACACACACACACACACACAAACACACACACGCGTGTCATAACAAATCATGATAAGATAATAAGATAAGATACATTTATTTGTCCCAAACACGTGCACAGACTGCTATGTAGGAAATGTAACCTCTGCTTTTAACCCATCTGGTGCAGGACACACAGAGCAGTGAGCGACCATGTACGGCACCCGGGAGCAGAGGTTGGGGGAGTAAGGTGCCTTGCTCAGGGGCACTAGACAGTGTGGGGAGAATCCTCTTGGATTTTTTGGAAATCAGGTTAATCTTTTTGTTGTTTCTCCGTGGAGTCGAACCAGAGACCTTTTCTGCCCATAGTCCAAGTTTCTGCCACTAGTCCACCGCCTCCCCCTTCAATACCATTAGTGTGTTTATGTGCAATTGTTGAAAAGGTACTTTTACAAACCATATTTTCAAACAACTGGTTTCATGTCTCTGAGGAAAAAAAATCACACTGTGAAGAGAGCGCAGGTACAAACATCTCATTTCCAGCCCTACAGATTCTGAAAAGGGTCGTACATCGTTCTGTAAATTATGCAACTTATAAATCATCAGAATAACAGCTGATGGAGAGATATGAGCTAACGGTCAAGAAGAGGGTCAAGTGGATGATGAGGGAGAGGATAATGATGGCCGTGTTGATGAAGACTACGTGTATACCTGGCGGCGGGGGTCAGGATTCTGCTGATGCAGATGTTGATGAGGTTGGTGATTATATCTCTTAAGCTCTCAGCTGAAGCAAAAAGCTTTCCAAGGGACATTTGCGAGGGAAAAATGCAGAGAAATAGCAAATGTTGACAGTCGCCTATACTGTGCCAGTATTTTACATTGATTTGGTGCATTTATCAAAATCATATTTGTCAGTTACTTTGACTTGTTTTTCTACAAAGCCCTTTTTATTTTACAGCACAGTCCCAGGTCCCGATGCAGCATTATCAAAGGAAATGAACCATTATTGACCCAGTTATGGAAAGTATCAAAGGAAGGTATGTTTTCTGAAACAGATAGGAAATAGATATACATAAGTTTACGAACATATTAACAATTGAATTAGGGTTTGATACATGTTGTTTACATGGGTTCAAAATGATGGTGATCACAGTATGAGAACGCTGGCAGAACTAATAATCAAACCAGTTGTCCTAATAACACAAATCAGAGATCGACTGACAATTACTTGTTTATGTTTACCAATATCTACTCATGTGAAAAACATAAAAGATGTAGATGTATTGTCTTATTGACAAATAAGTATATCTGACATTTTCTAGACCCTTCTATCGATGTTGGCATTTGCCCCAGAATATACATATTGGTCCGTGCTCTTTATATCATTGCATCAACAGACATCACAACACTCGTATTACTAACAGCATCAAATACCTGCAACACATGAGCTTTTTTAGAGAAAAGCTACTGCAAACACAAACAGCATTACAGAATATAAACATGCTATCGGGTATCCTGTTGCAACTTATCAATTCCTCTTTACCAGCAACATTCATCAACTTTTACCCATGATAGCATCAGTTTATCAGTTCACCCACAGGAATGTCAAGACGAGGAAAAAAGGCCATTCTAAGTCTTAGTATTCAGATGAGAACATATAGTATAACTGCTGAGAAATTCATGCTCACAGGAAGGGAAAAGAAAAACAAGTCAGATATCTTGTAATGGCGACTAGATGAGCACTTCGATCCGGTTCCCCTTCGGTTGTGCATCTGCTTGCACCACAATTGGATCAGTCCACCGAACCAATCATGGACTTATTACATTTGTGGGAAATTTGCTGAAAACTACAGAAGCCTGGCTCTGTCCAAGGTATACGAAAATCCACCTACATGCACCAATAAAGCTCACTGATCGACACATTGTGTTGACATATAATAATGACAGACCGCCATTTTACAGGGGGTTATGTGCTATTTTTTGGTCACAAGTTGCCAGGCAACAACTGGAGAACTTAAGCTCTGTTTCAATTTCCCTGTTTCCAGTCTTTACCGGATCTGAACTCATCAAGCAACTGGCCGCAGCATCCTATTTAATGTAGAGATATGAGAGTGGGGTCAGTCTTCTGATCTAAATCTCAGCAGGGAATAAATATCTTACTAAGTGTCTTAAGACAAGCATCGATACAAGAGCTTTCCTCCTCTAAAATATCCACTAAAATAAAAAGCAGATCAGGATTAAGCAAAGGATCTCATCAACCAACTTTAACAGTTTTTAGGTTAAATATCAAGCACTGAATTCTCCATATGTGAACATTATTAGACCGGGTTGCTTCTGTGATTACTGGAACTGAAAATGAAGAGAAATGAATGCTCTCATCATGTTGCGAGCTCCCGCCTGGCGAGCATCTTTTCTTTTTTCTGTGATCATTAAACGCTCTAACAGCACATGTGTTGCCTGTCCTCACACAACACATCTGCTGTGTCCTCACACAAAACCCTCGGCAATGTTCCCTAAACACCTCACTTTAAAAAGAATGGAGAATAAAGGAGAAGTCGACACGTTGACTCCTGCACAACATAGTTTCTTCCCAGCAGCGGTCTCACCGGCAAATTGAATTCATTGTTGTTGGGCTGAAAGAAAAATCATCATTCAATAGGTACCAGTCTGAGGGGAGAAGGCTGTTTTGATGGTAAGTAAATGATAGATGGGTGCATTTATTTTCTGCCAAAACTCATACTGACACCACTGAAGAGTAACACACGAGATTTTGACTCCATCTCCGCTGATGGAGCAGCAAATCAGCTCAGTCCTCTCCCCCTTCCCCTCACAGAAAACACATGGGACAGAAATACAACAACAAAATCCAGACAAATATAAACACCATATGTCACCTATGAGTAATTAAAGTTTCAGCTCTTGCTTTCGCCACTATAGATGAGTGCATCACCATCATGAAAAATTGAGTTATTCCAATGAAGTCACCACCAGGAAAAGACAGAGGGCCGAGGAAGAAGTGGAAGGAACGAAATGTAAGATTCATAAAGCTGGGAGAGGAAGAGAGAGTGTTGTTTGCAACATGACACACATTTGAAGTGGAGGCCCTGTGGAAAATAAGAATCTCACTACCTGGCACCGAGCGTCTGGATCCACCAGTGCAGATGCCCATAGGAAGCATGAAACAACATCGGTATGTTCCAATTATGACTTCCACCAAATAATCATGTCTTCCTACACGGCGGGGGGAGAGGGGGGTATAGTGTTTACAGAGTGCAACATAGTGCACTACAGAAGCTCAGAGACAAGAGCCAAGGTGACATGTGTGAAAAGAAAAGGCTTCACCTTGGCATTTCATCCCTGAGCTGCTGGGAGGAAAAATATCACCGGGGCTCCTCACTGGGTGACACCAAATAAAAATCTGGCACTTTTAGACAAAATGAAAGGAAAATTAACTCCACGTGAGCATGTAGCCGTCAAATCCACTTGTAAATATGTCAATTAGCTTTCTTGGAAATAGATAGTTTGGAAGAATGATACCAGTCCATGCAGGGCTGTACAGTGTGATATATACGTGTGATATATACATCACTCATGCAAGAAAGAAAACCGCAATGTACAATATACCACAGTAGCACCCTAGTGATATAGTTTTGTGTGTGTGCATGTGGTTGAATCACAGCCACCTGGGATTGTGGACCATGATGTAAAGGTTTGTGTTCTTGTGTATGAGATGAATTGATGATGCATCGCTATTTCTGCTACTTTACGTGCGAGTAAAAACTATGTGCCCGTCTGAGTCCATACATCAAAGACCATATCTGACAACTCCTTCCAAACAATGTATTTCTCTCTCAGGAGCAGCTCGCTCAGACAGAAGTGTTACAGCTTGGTAAAGGGAGAAAAGGGACGAAGTGTCCAAAAAAGCATTTTTGGTCAGTGTCAAAAATGATCTCACACTGGGAAACGAATATCACAAAACCATTCACGTACGCTGGGTGTGTGCTGGTGTAAACAGGGGCCGGTAGGTGGTTGCTGAGTTGCAGAAAATGCTATGAACGAGGAATTGCGATGGAGAACAGTAAGACCGAGGGGGAATTGATTTTGAAAGTAAGTGTCAGCAGCGCAAACATCGATTATGTCTATAGTTTTTAGTATTTGTGAAAAGTACATAAGAGCTAATTGCTATGTGGTTTTGGGATGTGCTAATTACTAATTTGTTCATGCTCACCTATTTATCAACTCAACATGTAGATTATCACTGAATTCAATGGAAGTTGGTGAAGCGAATTCATATTTAACAATTTAAAAAAGGAAATACAGCAATTGTTACATCTAATGACCTTGGAATTATGGTGAACATCCTGCTGCAGTGTTGCACCCCCCTAAAATGAAGTGCAATTGAAATGCACACTCCACAGACAGTGAGAAATACCAGGTGGAACTTCAGAAGCTGCATTGTGACATTAAATAACTTATAATATCATATTTTAAAACGCAGATGTAAGTGGCCGCTGATAGCAGCTTCAACCTGAACATCTGCATAGGTTGTTTGTTCCCACCCTCTGATACCACACATGGGAGCATCTCCTGAAATAGCAGCCCTATGGCAGCATCCGCACTGGACCTTGGTCGTCACGGTAGCAACATTAAATACGTGGTGTTTACTAGCAGTGGCCAACACGACCTTCACTGTCACCATTACAATAATAACATGCAGTTAAGCTTGGAGATTGGTCATGGATTAGGTTCCGTATAACGACGACTATTTTGTTTTTAAATGGGAAACAATGTTCCTCTATGAATCTTAAAACACGTAGAAGTATTTCTGCACTTCCTGTTTTCTTGACCCACTCATGATTTTTTTTGTCCTTGAATTTTAAAACAGGCGGCAAACAAGTTAGACGTAATGCGAGCTGAGGTTGTCAGGGACATTAAATGTCACGACGCTCGCACACGAAAACGATCTAACTCTACTGCATTCACAGATTAAGTAACTGGTGCTCACTCACTTTAAAGAGGAAAGGGATTTGTAAAACAGATGAAAGTCAAATCAAGTTTCAAGGCGAGAGCTTAGTGGTGGTGGCGTTGAAGTTATGCATCTGTTGTTTAGTTGTCTCGGACGAGGAGGTTTTTCTTACCCTTCTGCCTGTTTGTTGGTTTTTATTTTAGTTTGTGTGATTTTACGCACAATTACACACAAAAACTACGGTATGGATTTCCACGAAATTTGGTGGAAGGCTGTGTTATTGGTCAGCTGAGAACCTATTACATTCTGGTGCAAATCCAGATTGGAAGATCGCAAGATAGGGGTTTTTTTTTAAATGTTCACCGTTTTAGCAGGAAAGAATTCCTGAATATTGATTAAAAAAGTAAAGCATTGTTAGGGAACTGATATTTATGATTCTGTAAAATTTGGTGCAGCGTGATTAGGGACTGGTGCGCCCAGGGAGAGGTAGGTTATTCTTGTTTGTTCTGAGACTTACATTATTTTTCAAGTTCTGGGGACTGTATCAAGGCCTTCAAAAATTTGTTAATATCAGAATGTTTTTTTGTTTTTTTTCCAGGGGTTTATTTGGTGCAGTAATCCAAAAGCCAATGTGAATATTCTATCAGCTTTTTGTCGAGGCGCCCAACTTGACGCTGACTCTGGGTATATGTCACCCCTGCTGCACTCTGTCAGCTGCAGCAACTCGTTTTCGAAAGGAAAGTCTCAATTCCCTGCTCAATATTTAGACCTACTTACAATGCAAATCTGTAGATTTTTTAGCATCAGACAAGGACAATAGTTCAACAAAATGATCTGCAGAGTAACCCGCAATGGTTAAAAGTTTCTGTTTTGGATAAATCCTAAGAGTGAGACCATTACGATGTCTTCAGCCATAAAACGCAGCTGCCATAAGAGGAGATTTGACACAGCTCGCAACAACAGACAGATCAGTCAAATGAATTAGATTCATATTGTGTGGATGAGATTAGATACTAGATTAAATGAACACAAAACAAATCACAGCTTCTTGCACATGTGTAGAGAAAACAATTCATTAGACGCAATAACATGTTTAAATTGGCCTTATTTGTTGGAAGGCCGTTCACAGAATTGCATTTTATACATATAATTTGCATATTGTGACACACATTGAAGACAGAAAACATTATTTACACGAGAACAGGGATTTAAGCCATTTCCCCCTGACCCAAATTTCTTCAAATAACTCCAGCTGTAATTCAGGTACCTTTTTTATAAGGCGAACAAAAACGTGGATGTCTCTAATTCCAGCATTAAGGAAGCTCCTCTTCCAGACTGCAGCGGATTCACAGAGAGGAGTCAGCTGCATGGCGAACACAAGACGGAATTTATTCCAACTCAAAACCCGGCGACAACAGCTCACTGAGGCAGCTTTAGTCGGCGCCCGGCAAACAGTGCAAGACGCTTCAGCTGGGCCAGACCGAGGGAGCAGCTTGTTAGAGTGATCCCACACAGCTGAGCAGCCTTCTGTGTCTGCTTTGTCCTGGGTGCTGCAGGGTGGAGGACGGGTGCTGTCCTTGGATCTGTGCTGTAGGTCCCCAGGCGCTTATCAGCGTGTGAGTGACAACCCCCTGCTGCCTTTTGCTGGCTTATCTTTGCATGCATACTCTATTAATATGATCTCGATGCAGCGGAATCCACGATTAAACTTTATTTCAACGGACCACAATCTCCTTGAGCTTAAACTCTTTATGTTAAATGGATTAATTGTGGCTCCCAAAAATGTCTATAGTATTACTTTTATATTGTAAGTGCTCTCCGATCACTTTGATAGCCATTTAGGTTGTGCGTCTTATTCCTGTTTCCTCATTAGATTAACCGTAGATAACATTTCTATAATAGTTGCTATAATCATCAGTTAATCGCATCATTATTTTCTTGATGGACCGTATAAAGTGTCAAATTAATTGACGTTGAATAATTGACTTATCGCTCAGGCAGCTATATTCCATCTTATCCATGTCATTAATAAACAAAGGCTCACAGATTCATATGCAGACTCCTGCTGGCTGAATATGGTGTGGTGGGAGGAACAATAAGGTGGAGAAGACGAGGAGGTATATTGGGCACATCCCCGGAGGCGCGTACACTGTGACCTGCAGTGAGGTACTTAAAGATTCAGATCACACTCATGGCATCAAACCGCTTCACCCTGATTTTATCTCTCTTTGGTAGTTAGGTCGGATTTTTATTGCCTACTGTAAATTGTATATTCATAAGATAAACGAGTACAGTCAAGCATAATGTGAAAAAAAATAAAATAAATACTTGATTGATTGTTAATACCATTTCAGCAAAGTCTAAACTGTGAAGATCTTTAATAAAACCAGAAAACTGACATTTTTGCCTTTGGGAGCAGAAATGCTGACGTGCCGTGGACTTAGGATTCGGTGGCGCATTGAAAATCTCCTGGTCACTCTCTTTGTCTGTTATGCGTCAGTACTTCTTGCTGTGCTGACCCGGACTGTCTCTTGTTGTCCCAGTGGAGGAGAACAGCCTTAACAAAAAAAAAAAAGAAGCAATTTTAGAGTTACTCCACCGCATTCATAAAAACAAACATTAGATCTGTTTTTTGAAATATTTATTACTTCCTACAATCTATTTGTACTTAATGTCTATCCATTAGAGATGATGGCTTGCCTAAGATTTCCCCCTGATTAAATATGAAGACGTAAATACATTCTGAACTGTAATTGAGGAGGCAGGATGACATTAGTAACCTGTCTCTTCCCAGTTATCGGTGAACACTGAATTATACATGTACCTTTACTCTATCCTCTATAAGAAGCTTGCATGTTGAAATGAGTCTTTGTGTTTTTAGAAAAATCAATTCCCAGCTCCCCTTTTATTACTGAAACAAAGCAAATAGACAGATGTATGATTCATTACAAAACAGCAAACAAAGAATACAAATTGTTAGACCATTAAGGAAAGCCTGTGCTATAAATGATCGAGCAACAAAACGTGTAATTAGCCACCATTAGCAGCAGCCATTATGTCTGGCATCTTTTATCTCTAATCCACTGTTTCCAAAAAAGAAAATGAACCATTGTACATAGGTCAACCCCCTCTTTTCTCCATATCAGGACCAATTAGCGTGTGCTGTTATTGCACTCATTCTTTCTGTCGGGTTATAACCATCATGGCTCTTTTCTTGTATGACATGAAATGCTTTGGTGATTCTGAAAACAAACATCACAGACACATGTATGTCTGTGATGTTTCATTCAGAAGATACGTCTTGTCAGTATCCTAAAGTAAATCATTCAGAGGACTTTGAACTTCAGACGGAATAATATGACATTAAGTATTCCTCCAATCACTGAATTATGAAGCATCATTTTTGCCCCGTGTGCCAAAATTGCAGACATTCAGCCGGGGATAAAGTGATGGAGGGTTTTTGCGGGTTCACCGATTGGTCAAGTGTGTCATGTTCATATTTGACCGACTAAGCTTAAAAGTAATTCCACAGCATCATCATTTCCTCCAATATATTTTATACATAGAATAAAAAAGATCCTGTGTGATGTAAATCGGGCTCTTTTATTGCCAACAAACGTCTGCAGCTCTGTGCAGCTTTTATCTGCTTCGAGCTCCTTGAGTTTAATGGCTGAGTCTGTTTTCATCAACAACCCTTTAGGAAGGATCATAAAATCATATTATTTATTCCAAAACTTTGACGTAAACCTAGTTTATCGGTAGAAGATCGATTGCGATTTAGATTTAGGGGCGTTGCCGATCTGAGGTTGATCCGGACAAATTATCCTGCAGTGTGAGAAGTTCACAGACATCATCTTGACGTCACCGACTGAATCAGAGCTTAAATATGTTTGATATTTATGATTTGAAATCGGGGAGCAAGCTGACGGGGAAATGTCATCAACCGAAAGTAGCGTACTTGAGCTGAACCCAGACCTGGCCCTACAGCATAAAGGAGATATTTTGTTTCCAATACCAGGTGTACAGTAAAAAGGAAAGAGGACAAACGTGTGAAATTGTGGCAACAGTATGAGCAAAGCTTATTTAATATGTCCTGTTGGTTATATAAGCACAACTAACTGACGACGCCGACGGTCCTCCTCTATGTTTGTTTTTACTCTGAAGTCACATTCCATCGCCCAGGTTTCTGTGAGCTCTCTAGAATCGCCACTCAGAAATCGTTTGTTTAAAGTGTTTGGTCATGCATCTCGACTTCATCGTGTTGTGTGTGCCAGCGTGTGCTTGTGTGTGTGTGCGTGTGTGTGTGTGTTCTCAGGATTCAAAAGATACAAATTTGGTTGCAACTGTCATTATATCGGAGGTCTCCCCCTGTCTTTGTGTGTTTCTTGCTCTTTGGGTCTCACCCGGGTCTAATTCTCTCTTCCATCTCCTTGTGCATTTTCTTTGTGTGTTCTCTGCCCCTTGTGTCACTTCATCTCCATCTCTCAGTCAAGTGTTCAGATAGTCATAGTTTCATGTTCCTGGTATTTTGCTTTTTCGACCTTGCTTTCGTCTCGCCCTGCTTTGGTGAATGTTTCCTCTCCAAACTCCCTGGTGAAAAACCTTGCTTTTTGGGAACCTTCTCCTCTCTTTTTGAGTCGTGCTGTTGACTCCGGTTTCCCCGTGGATCTCTAGTTCTGATAAAAGTCAACTAATTTAGCTCGGAGTCGGAATGATAATACATAAACGTAGGAGGAAGATTAGATCATTCACAGCGAGGAGCGAGCTGCTCTGCCTCAATTGAAAAGCTTATTATGAAATCTCCGCAGACTTGAGTTAACAGCTGCCGGAGCGCTAGAAGAAACTTGAGAGTTAAACTCAAGAATCGAGTCTCACCCCATCAAAGAATACAGGTTATTTCTGTAGCATTCTAGTTTTCCTGGAATCGCACTGGCACAGTCAAAGAGAATATTATGCGTGCACACAAATGCTCTGCCAAAATGCTGTAGATAAGTCATTAGATATGTCTACCTTACATTGGCAAGTCATTTCCCTAAATATGCCCTATTTTGCTTCGGGCATCACTCAGACTATGAAGCCAAAGGTTGAGAGGAGGGGGGGGGGGGGGTAAAAGATTACAGAGGTGTGGTGAGAAGCCGTTACTTCTAGGACAACTTTTCCTCAATGCACGAACCCATGACAGACCCATACCTCTAGTAGATTGGCCGTGCATATTGAGTCTGGCTTTCCTCAAATTTGCTCCTATAGGTCTATTGGAATTGCCTTCATATCCGTGGAGGCTCCGTTTAGAGAATCACGGGGCGTTCAACCTCTGCTGGTCCTCTAATTGGAAAACTGATGAGTGAAAAGAATAGAGCGTAACAGCCGGGGAGCAATAAATGCGCCGTACATCGGGGGACAAATGGCGCATTCTTCTGCACTGTAACCCCCAGAACCTGCTCAGGTAAAAAAAAAATACATAAAGTAACTGCAACAATAGCATATGAAGACATTGGAGCCGTGCTTCTGTATAACCTGATTCTGACAAAAAGGGACTGCCTCACACAAAGCATAGCAAAGTGCAGACAATAGTCGAATTTGCATAATTGTGGCAGTTAAGTGTTTGCCGTTTCTTTCACAGCCCACCTCCTGTTGGACTCTTTCACCTGTTAACTCACTGATTATTCACAGAACTGCGTTTAAATCGCCACCGTGTTCATCGAAACATTAGTATCAACCAACGATCCCTGATGTCGGTGTCAGCCGTGGAATCATGGATTCCCTGTATCATCATTAACTCTAGAACCTCTAGTGCATCTACCAGCTTTTTCTCTCTGGGGAAGTTGTTTGACTTTCAGCAGCAGTAACTTCTTGCTTATTGCTAATAAAGCTGCTTTCAGACATGCACTGAACTCCAGATAATCTCCTGATATCCTCTGCAGGGGCTGTATGTGAGAAAACAAACGTCCAAGTCAGTCGCTCTGGAGTTTCTCTGGAGTTTTTCCCTGCAGGTCCCTGGTAAAAAAGTCCATGTGAGAATACACTTGGATGTTATCCAGAGATTTCACTTGAAGCGATTGGATGTATTGATAAAGTATTGAGGACACATATCTACAGATGAAGAAGAGGTGTCATACACCTAGAAAACAGAGAAGAAAATGTCCACTTTGAAAGACAGCGATATTTGAGAGCCTGTGTCAATGTACAGCTCCTCCTGTCGTGGGTTTGCTGGTGCAACAAATCTATCCAAAATTGTCCAATCAAGAGAATGCCAGGTGTAGGGTTGAAAAATGTAATTGTCCCCCCCCTCATTTTGGGTTTGTTAGCTTTACTTTTTTGAGACACTCTCCAGCTATGATATACAGTAAGTAATAATAGTATGAATGTTGATTTATGGGACTTACTGTAAAATGTACAACTTGCAAATTACCCTTTTCCAAAATATTTCAATGTACATACATATAAAAAACCAAGTCTCTTGTAATGTCAATATCATTTATAGATCAATATATTGATCAGCTTCCGCCTGTTTTAACTGTGTGCCTCTGAAGCCTCTTTACTGTCAGGAGACATTTTATTATCCTCTGCATTGCATCGTTTGTACTGACAGGATTTATAAAATGTTCCTTCGATCATATGTGAATGAAACTATATGCAAATTCACTATAACTCATACCATTTTTTGAAAATAAACGATCTATCACGGTTTTATGACTATAGATTACCAAGGATACACATATTGTTGGCTGCTACTGTAACAACAGGGTATGAATAATGGTCAAATGGAAACGGCATTGCCAGACTAGCACCACCAAACCCCAATGACAAATGGACCTTTGCCTGTTTCATCTGCCCTGTGTGTGTTTGCATAATAGACCCTGAGACATTCCTAGTGTTTGTGAAACTAATGTGAGCAAAGGGAGATTGGGAGTCACTGTAGGAAACATAAGGGATGTCAGAGTTACAGACGGATATACAGGCAATACATCTCCATTGGAGCTATTGTCAGCATAGCCCATGGTCATATGCAATTTTTATGTTCTTTATTATAACTAAACCTTATTTATGTGGCATTTAAACACATTGCTCTATGTGAATATTGCAGGTTTCAGGATATCAAATTGGCTGATTATGTGCTGTAGTTAATTAACTGAAATTTAGCATGTGTTTGTTCAAAAATGTATGTTTTTATAAAATATTTTGCAGTTTGAATTGGTTCCTGGATATCACTACTTATGTATTATGGTGTTGTTATGTGTTGTTCAGCGACGTCTCCATGCTGTTCAATGTTCTTAATTTAATGTAAATTGCAGATTTCTGAAAATAGTCAAGAGGCATGTTTATGTATCATTTTATTTATATACAAAAAATACAGACGTGTTGGTTTTCTGTCTTTTGAAAAAGCAGCTGAACTCGACAGTATATGCACAACCCCAACAGGCTCTGAGAAGCATTTCACACAGCACGCCTGGCCCCGGCAAATTGCAATTCATCCTGTGAGGAGGGTGTCAGATTTTATGACCTTCCAGGATACAGCTATAAGGGTTTTCTCCCAGCCTGGAGCTTTTTGATACTTTGGGGAGAAACTGTGATGAGAACTGTGAATTTGATGTGATGCACTCTTTCTTGCGATGTCTACCTTCGGCGAATAAACCCGACTCTGGCAGTCCCTCATCAGCAAGAGAACCAATAGAGGCTCCAGAGACTCAAAACACATTTTATATCTCTCTCACTGTGGCGGAGAGGAAATTGGGTTACACTTGCATGAAACGCCTTTGCTTCTGGCCGGGGACCATCTGTGAATGAGAAAGAACTACTCTGTTTAACATAACATAAAGATTACTTCCCGCTTTCAGACAAATTAGCTGTCTGTGGTTCGTGTGAAAACCTCGATCTTTAACCTAACGTTCTTTACAGTTGTCCCTACTTATCGCAGACGTATTGACTGAATGGATCAACACCTTGAATGTTAACTGCCACAGCGTCTGTATTTTTTCGCTTCCTGAGGAGACTGGGTGACATTGGTACATTTCGTGAATGTTAAGAGAAGAGAGCTCAACATTCACTGTACACCTCTCCACATCAAACAATTTGTGAGTTGGGTCAGATGTATGATGTTTGGTATGCAGCATGTACATCCTTGAAATCTACAGCGTTGTACCACTCAGTTATGTAAAGTGGATGTAATAGATTGTAGCTTCTGATTTTGGTTTTGATCACTTAATTGGATCACACAACGGTATTACTCTTTTATGTGGTTTTAATGGGTTTTGGACGGCGGCGGGTTCTTTGGCACAGAGGCACAATAAGCTACATCAGGCTGTGACTATGCACACAATACTTGTCTGTAGGATAGATTCATTATTGGCTCTGTTCTCTGTGGGGAAATGATTGCTAATAATGAAAAGATAAATAAACTCCCGTCTCATCCTTTAAATACAAATTTTGGCTCTTAGAATATTTGCAGATTCCCAAGACGTGGTTCCACGGGATGATTGGACTCACGTCGTTGCTTTCAGCCTGTTAGAAATGAGTCCGAGAAGATTTCCAGTTCCAGCCAAAGACTGGTCTACATTGTTTGTGTGCTCATGCCTGGGAGGCACATAACCTCCTTTGTTATTGCAGGTTATTGAATTTTTTGTTTGTTTGTTTGTTTGTTTGTTGGTTTTTAAGACGGACCTCTTCCTCTCCTCTCCACTCCCTCCCATTCTCTGGCCTGCATATGCTGTTTAGCTGTAACGTCTTAGCTTGAGCCCGGGAAGTGCAGAGGGCTTAAGGGGCTCAACATCACTGAAGTTAGTGAGGCCATGCATTGCAGCAAAACATCTGTGGGGGTGCTTATGAAACAGACTTCTCCCACCAGCTTCTTGGAAATCAGAGCAGGTCTTAGTAAGCTCGGTGCGAATGGGTTTTGCTTCTCTGCCCAAACGTTAAGACACAAAGTGAGATGATGGGATTGAGACACAGCCTCGACCAAAGCATCACTGTGATGGTCTGATATCTGAGTGTCTAGGCGGCTGCTTAACGATATCCAGCAGTCAACACCAAGCCGTTTGAAATCTCCTTCAAAAATGTGATTCCAGTGATGAATGAATAAGAGCAATAAAACTCTGTTATTCTCATCTCCGGAGCTGCTTTCAGACCTGCACTGAAGTCTGGACATTTCCGCCGAATTTTCCAGAAGGGCTGTATGTGAAAACGCAAATATCCAAGTCAATTGCTCCAGATATTGTTCAGGACTCTTCCCCGCTAGCCCCTCCAGGAATATATCAGAGTGAGCCCATGTGAGATTACAGCAGGAAATGTTAAAACCTATACAAATATATACACATATAAGTCCCAGACCAAGTTGTCAACTTAAAAGACAACGAGATTTGACAGCTTTTGATGATTAGATTTAATATTAAAATTAAAAGTTCTTGAATCGAAACATAAACTTGTGATTTCCATTATAGCAGGATTTATACATGATGTTCTGCCTCCTGCATGCTCTACTCAGGCGCCATCTCACGCCTAAGTGTTCCAGACTTTTCCTGTTGTTGGGAACGTATCTGACATGTTCAATCTCCTGCTGCTTTCTTTTTATGTGAAAGACAAACTCCACACTGAGTTCCCTCCACTTTTTTGAGCGTTCATGCCTGTAAACGGCTCATGTTTACCCCTCTGCCATTTTAAAGATGTTGGGTGTTTGATTTGTTTTTCAAAATGACTGTTGATCATTTACATGTATTTGTACAGTAGATTGTTATTAATCTTTTTACGGCTATTCATTACATGTTCTTCTTTTGTGTCGTAGGATGTTGAGAGGCTGAGGAGTACTGGCGGCTGCACCGAGGCTGCGTGCCGAGCTAGCCCGTGGAGAACTGACAGGAACAGTACTGGATGGAGGCCAAGACATTGGATGGCGAATGCGAGGAAGCACACAGTACTCAGGCTCACTTGTGTTATTTGTTCTCTTTCTTAGCTGATCCAAAGTAGATGCAAAGTGTTGTGCGATGTGCCTCCTTTGTTCACCCTGTCACGCACGGAGAGATGGCAAAAAGAATCAGGATAGTCATTCGAGGCTAAAGAAACTTTTTTTTCTGCATGTGGGATTTGCACTCGTATTTCAGAAAATTTGAAGGTGATAACAAAAGAAGTGTGGACTCTAGAAAACAGTTTCCTCCACACAGCTGTGTTGGATCAGAGACAATAAGGAAGCCAGTAGTTTTTGATAGTATTCATCATGGGCTGGTGTCAAGGCAAGGCTTCCTGGCTACTCTTGTTAGCTGGGCTGGTGCTGACAGGAATAGCTTTGGAGTATGAAGGGGTTCCTGGTCAGTGGACACGCTACGGCCAGTGGGACGCCAAGACAACAGGCGAGCTCAGCTTTATTCTGAAAAGCAACGCCAGCAAAGCCCTGGTGCTCTATCTGGATGACGGAGGGAACTGCGACTTCCTGGAGCTCCTCATCGCAGACGGGAGGCTCCAGGTGCGCTTCACCATCCACTGTGCCGAACCAGCCTCCCTGCACACCGAGACACGAATCAACGACCAGCGGTGGCACCGAGTCCTCCTCTCTCGCAATTTCAGAGAGACCAGGCTGGTGGTGGACAACGAGGAGAAAGTGTCCGAGGTGAAGTCCAAGAGGAAAGAGATGGTTGTGGCCAGCGACCTCTACGTGGGCGGGATTCCACCGGACGTCCGTCTCTCCGCCCTGACGTCAAGCACGGTTAAATATGAGCCGCCGTTCCAGGGCCTCATTGTCAATTTGAAACTGGGGGAGGCGCTTCCACTGCTGCTGGACGGTCAGGCTGTTCTCGGTGATTTGGAGTACATATGTGCCGCACACTCTCCCTGCAGCAATGGCCTGTGCTCCGTCAGCCAAGGAGAGGTCCTCTGTGACTGCATCAATAGCAGCAGCAGGGGAAGGTACTGCCATGAAGGTGAGAAAAAGGCCATCCTTCTATTTCAGACAAAATGTATTTTTAATGACAAAATTCTGTTTTGTGTGTTTGTTTAACATTTAATAGTTGAATATGCAGCTCTGAAATATTGTTTTGCTGATCTGTGGCTTTGTGCTAAAGTCAACAGATTGAAGATAACACATAAAGCTCTTTACGTACATTTTTAAATACAAAATAGCGTTTATGCAGCTTTTCATGGTGGTTTATTCACCTATTATTGCCAATTTTTTTAATTTGTTGAATTCAAATTGAACACCATTGTCTACTGAGCATTATATGACAGTTCAGAGCACAATCTCACCTTGTCCCCGATCCCTGCTCTCCCATCTCCTTAGCTCCTTAGCTCCATAACTCGCACAATCTCAAAGTCCAGTCACTGACCAAGTTTCTGTGGGTCCTTCCATTCAGGACTAAGACATACAGTGCATTTTCCCTTTTTATAGCCATACACAGATCAGCTGTTCCTCCGATGTGAGACTCTGTAACCAAGGGTAAAAGGAAAAACGATTGTTTACCCACCTTTATTTACCACTACAGCACTGGTTAACACTTAAGGGAATTATAAATTATACACCAAATGAGGGAAAGAGTTATGGAGTCAGTGAGTTGACTCATTTGTATGAGATGCTTGGGTGGGGGAGTCCAGCTCTCTAATTATCCTCAAATGTCACAGAGGATAACATCTTCACAATGTGACAGCTATTAGTATGTTTTGTCGACAAAACAGAAAGGCTAATTGATGCGGTTAGTTTATAAGACATAAACCTCCTGTCATCATCACCTACAAATGCTCCATCTTCCTATTTGATTGGTTCGTGGCAACAAAATTAGTCTTTCTTTTTTAATGGAGACTGTTATATCCTTATGGTATTACTCCCAGAAAAATCAACGTCTTTGTCATTCAAACATTATATCATCAGAAGTGAAGACGACAAAAAAGGGCTGAGAGCCGCTCCGGCCTCTTTTTTCTTATTCTTTCTCAGCTTCCTGCAATTTGTCCAAAAAATGTTTTCACACTGCGCACACCTGAACCATGGTTTGTTTCATCCAAGACCAACTGTTTTGGTCAGACAAAACTGAAAACTCCGAAGGTCAAAACTAACCAAAGTATCGGTGTGAAAGTGTCATCTAAGTCAACTCAAGTTTCTTACTTCAGAAACCAGACCAATCAATGGGTTCATGTTAATTTGCTGATGGTTCTACAAAATGGGATTGGTTTGGTATGATGACTGACATAGTAAAAGCCAAGATGGATGCCACTTAACAAACTGGATGATTTGTTTTTTTCTAAAAGAAAAACAAACAACTGCTGTACTCTTTGTTGTTTGCCACATTTCCTTACTCTGGCTGTTTGTTGTTCTGTTCTATAACCATTGATACGTTGGAGAACGAAACTGAACTGAGGTGACGCCAGGCTACAAGATTCCCTCTCAGTAAATTTGAGTCATTAATACACATTTGACTTTGAAGCGCTGCAGCCATCTTTCTCAAGGTCAGGGGTCATGGGTGGAGACGCTTCTGGTTATAAAGCCAGAGGTTCCCTCATTTAAACAGTGGAGTCACAACCTTGAAGCCATATGTTCTTTTCTTTTTTGCATTCATTATAAGTACTTTCTGCTGAACATCACTATATTAGCTAATAATATAGTCTTGAATGACAACCTGCCTTTTTATATGCATGCTTTATTTAAGTGATTTCATAATACTGGAGTGAATAATGGATATAGATTTTACCTGAAGTTCTTTTGCAATTATTCCATAACTACTACCTGTCTACCTGTGATTGTAAGTCAAAGATATACTATTTATAGGTTTTATTGCCAGTATTTATGTCAGTAATATAAATTTGAATATACTGATAGAATAAATTACCAGGCTGACAGCCTCTGGTATAACATCTGTCACCATGCAAGGGAAACAGAAGAAAACATGACATATCCATCATTTGCATCAGTTGTACTGGACTGCGGACGTCGTTCTGTGAGCATTAAACATGTCTGTCTTCTCTTTATTCTCCAGCAGCTGTCCAGAAAGAAGTGGAAGGTAAGACAGTGTATTATGTAAGGAGGATAATGATGAGTATAATTTGTGTGCTGTGATGCTCTTATTTGCAGAGGCTATAACCACAGCCTCCCCGTGTGTGTGTGTGTGTGTGTGTGTGTGTGTGTGTGTGTGTGTGTGTGTGTGTGTGTGTGTGAGAGAGAGAGATTGTGCCTGGTTATTATCAGGTTGTTATTGTCAGTTTGGACTGCAGTTCTGACATCCGACAAATTAAATTAAAGGGAGACTCTGTATCATTGGTCACAAGGTCACTAAG
The DNA here is from genome assembly GCF_947347685.1 of Pleuronectes platessa. Taxonomy (NCBI): domain Eukaryota; kingdom Metazoa; phylum Chordata; class Actinopteri; order Pleuronectiformes; family Pleuronectidae; genus Pleuronectes; species Pleuronectes platessa. The sequence goes on along the minus strand of NC_070640.1, from coordinate 12,380,178 downwards.
GAAGTGCTTAATGTGCCTAATGCTCATTGTATGTATAATCAGTGGGCTCAAGGTGACTGGACAGGCCTGCAGTGCAGGGTGTCTCAGAGTATGGGAAGCGTTCATATACAGAGAAACTGACTGTACAGAAATACTTTGTTCTATTATTTATAACTACTGTATTTTCCCTCTCACTCTCCAGATCTTTTTTTTTAAATGTAAACTACTGTTTGCTGTACAGATTAAGTCTTATATTCTCTAAGATCAGTATGTGGACATGATGGCAGGAATCCTCTGGTAACAACTGAGTACTGAGGCCTTCACAGTTATCAAATTATAATGATATTTGCTTAATATTTATATTTGTAATAATAAATAATTTTTCATAGGTGCATATACAATTAGGAGGAAAAGAGACGTTATTGTCAGCATTTCAACTGACCAGACTCACACAGGATTGGTTTCTAATGAGGTGCACACAACGGACGTGAGATGAAGATTGAAAGTGAGGCGGGAGATTTGTTTAGTTGGCATCAGGGTGATACATCCATCTCCTCTGTAAGGACGGCTGGCTCCTGTGAAAGGGCAGCCAACAGGCTCAGGAGACGAGCACAAGGTGCACTGAACCACCGCACATTATAAATCACTGTTACCGGCTCAAAATGCACAGACCTGTGCACACCTGCTCCCCAAAATCCTCTGACACACAAATAGACTCAACTAAAGATCGCAAAATGTTATTGTCTGTTAAATGTTAATGGTACTGCAAGTACAGTAGATTTAATGACAGCACAAACATATATATTCTAAGACTCAGTGACTGTGATTTGCATCAGTTAATAGGTCTCATTTTTGCACTTTTTCACAAACAAGCGGTAATCAGTGTTAAATATGAGCAGAGATGGTATGAATCTGCTCACAGCCAAAAGGCAGGCATTATTAAATGACATGCCGCAAAGAGAGCACATCAGAATGTTTATTGGATTAATGCTTGACATGGAGACAATTCCCAGTGCAGAATGCATGAAAACAACAATGACAACAGCAAAATCACACTCACCAGATGTCTTATTTTCTGTCCTTCAAACCACTCAATGCGCTATTCAGCTGCAAGTCTATCTTTCCCTTGCATTGACGGAAAAAGACAAATGTATGCAATAGCAAAAATCGCCTTCTCCCTTCAGAGATGGCTACGATGGTAACCCATATGCTATATTTGGTCTTGGCTGTGGGTTTTAAGCGGTGCGGGAATTATCTGCATTTGTCTGAGGAACTGCTCTAAGGCCGTGAAACCCCGGGCCGCAGCAGGTGAGTCTCCAGAGTTGTTCCTCTACAGTACGCAGCACGTGTGCTCCCATCGATCCGAGTGGACAAAGACCAAGTGGGGCACACTCTAGTGCCACAAGAGTGCAGCACCCTTTGAAGAAAAAAAAAAAGAGAAAAAAACAGGTCTGTAAAGAAGAGATAAGGGCAGCCACCTCACATGGCAGATACCAAACTGAGAAATCTCTCAAACGTACCAGACAACCTCACACCACACGCACATGCCAAGTGCACAGACATGTCCATTGTTTCATTTGTAAGAGCTTTATCACTCTAAGAATACAGGGATGACTCATAAAGCATGGTAATCTTTGAAAGAAGGGAGGCTGGGTCCTGGTGGGCTCCCGTCTTTCAGCAGCAGTGACCTTGGTCTAATCCCTCATTACAGCACGCTATATAATACTGTACTTAGGAAAACAACTACGGCAAATCGTAATCCTCATGCAGCCTTTCTTTCTTCTTAGATTTCTGCTAATTAATGTCCCAATAATGACTGAGAGGTCTTTCAACATCTGCTTTTCAGATATTTCACTATATTTATTCATTAAAGCAATTAAAAATAGCAGCGCTTTACTTGTTAGAAGTCAAGGTTCATGCTGTAATAAGCAGTTAGGGAAAAAATAAATAAAGATTTATATAGCTTTTTAGCAGCCAATCTGGCATTAATCATCTACGCTATTTCTTTAATTAAAGATTTCTAACCCTTTGTTATCATAGTATGCACTTTCTGGGATTTAAGATATTGTTGATAGTTGTAGGTTGAAAGGTTAAAACAAAAGAGGTTTTAACAAAAACACCAAACCATAAAATCTGTGAAACAGAAGTCTAGGAGGTCACTAAAATACCACATGGAAATAAATACATGCCTGTCAATATATGCTCTTAAAATTAGTTGGCGCACCCTTATAAGTAATGTTTTTACTTTTCTAAAGCAATATTTATTATGGCCAATATTCTAAACCACGGAAAACCTACCCAACATGGCAGACCTCTGTGGGATACTATCATCACTCATTGTATCTGTCATCTTTTCAAGGGCTAACTTGTTTTCCTGGTAAACCAACACTGAATCACACCGGTCAAAAAACTTTGTGTAGGTTCAAACCTCCGTCCTTCAGTGTTCAAACCAGCGCTCACATAATCAGCTGGGGCGGGGCCGGAGGTTTGACTACACAAAGCATCATTCAGCTTCAGAGGTTTTTTGGTATCTTACAATTAATATGGATTTACTCAAGGTCAGCATATGCATACAAGAAAAAAAATGTATTAACAGCAAAAATGTTACCCATAAATGGATGCTGTTCACAATGTTTCAATGTGTGAAGTCAACAACGTCAGATCCAGAAACAAAATTAGCCAATTTACAGATTGAAACAGACGACCAGAGTGGGCTTTTGACAGTTTAAAAATATAACATAAATATTGTTGTGAAGTGAGACCAAGTCAATTGGATCCTTGTATGTATACATTTTTATAAAATAATTATCCATCACGTCATTATAAATTATTCTTCACCCGGGTATTCAACTTGGTCCGCTATAGGTGGCTCGTATTTAAAAATAGACAACCAGAAGATTACTGGAAGCAGAGGTAGTTTATTTTCAAGCTGGCTTTCCTCTCTAATGGGATTCTACAGGCATCTCTGCATTTCCACACAGTGGGCTTTGGATGTAAGGCTCAACCGGATGAGCATATTCAATTGGTGGCTGCTCAAGTACAGCGGTGGCAATGGCACAACTCCTCATCCACGTTTCTATCTAACTAAAGCCAAAGTCAAAGATTGCTTTGTTGGCTGAAGCTCTTTTCAAGTGTTTCCCACCCTGACCCATTTTCGATCACCAGCATCAGTGCCCATTAGTCAGAGGTGCTTGAGTCAGGGATGCAGGTCAGTTTTCCTCACCCCAGTGTTTGACGAAAATCAAAAGTGTTTGGAGTCATTTTTGCAATAAATTCTCCAGGTCAAAGCTCCTTTTTTCCAGCTACACAGAAATCACTGGAGTGAAGGATTCGACTGGGGCATTCTCAACTTGACAAAGCAATGGCTTCTGGCTTTGTGGCTGGTTCTGGTCATTAGTTGGACAATGGGCTGCCTACCCAACTACCCTTTTGTAGTAAAGACAGATGGAAAGAGCTGTTACCTGATATCTCTCCTGATCTCTTTGTCAGAGAAGGCTCAAAATCGTGCGCTGTCCTCTTTGCATGTCTTTTGCAATTCGCTTTTAAAAGCATAAGAAGGAGGAAACGGACGCTAGAAGAAGATGATGCACCAGCTCATGTCCAGTCAGATCTTAGTACATCTAGGGAGAATGACATCACCAGAGGGCTGGTGAGGGGAAGAGGAGGTTGCATAATTTACATGAAGTTGGCTTGTCATGTGGAAGGCACAGCCACAGTGGGGGTGCACACTGCGGCTCTTTGGTATGTCGACAGGATCGTGGGCGAATCTCGTCTAAGTAGAGGCTCAGTCACTGACTTTGCAATGGGACACTGTAACAGAAGCCTACGTGTTGGCAGACAAAAGACCTTCCCAGGGGTAATCATGTCCAATCCACATCAGGAGCTGCAGCCTTGTTCAGAAGTGTGAAGGAGATTTGCGCAGCAGTGACTTGCCCCTCCATAAAGTTTTGGCTAATGAATGAACTGGGACCTGCTGTATGAGAATCTCCGAGTGCTAATGCACTGATGAGAGGTGTTTGTGTTGGCTGGCTGCGTGAGGCTCATGTGCTCAGCAGGGACGCTGCATTGTGTCATCCCCATCTCCCCTTTGGCAACAGGAGCAGGTGAGGAGTGCCGGTTGAGATGTTTGTCTGTGTTTCTCTTACTGCTTGACATCCACTGAACTCTGGAGATTCTCCTCAAATTACCAGGAAGTGGCTGTAATTGACCTGGCAAATCAGCAGAGGCCCTGGAGTATTTTCCTGCCAGCCCCCTAATAAAAACTCAAGAGAATGTCCGAGTGAGCTCATGTGAGGATAAAGCAGGATTATGTCCAGAGACGTCCCCCGATCGAGTGGGAACGTTGAAAAAAAAAAGAATACAAATATCTCGGAATGAAAAAGAGGTGCCAAACACGTAGAAGACGCCAACATAGATGACAACCCTCGAAAGGCAACGAGAATCGAGAACTTTCGGTGGTAGGGGTTGATGCTGATGTCAGACTCCTCCCCTCACCTCAACTGAATGTTCTGGACATTTTTGGTGAAAGTCCGGACCCCATTCTCCTGACATTTTCCGGTGTTCTTGTCTGAGAGCAGTACATAGGGGTGAGAAACTTAGGCTGGAGGTCCACAAGCTGGCTCAACTTTCATATGCTGTAACCTTTAAGAGCTCGGCAGCATAATGTGGTCGATGGGTTTCAGCGCATGTTCAGTTTATTTCCTTAGATTGGTGCTAGTTGTACTCCAACTGCATAAAGTGTCATGTTACATCTAATTTGGATTTACTGTCCTAGAGTTTTAAAAGGTTACACAATTAAGACCTGTAAGTGTTGGCCAGTGCAGTCTGACCTTTGCATCGAGCTAAACCCTGCACTGTGACACAGTATGGAGGTGGCATGTGGTGTTTTTTTCCTTGGCTGAATCTGTTTATGATGTTTTATTGTCAGTGCAGCTTCATGGTCACAGCTTTCTTCTGCTTTTTCTCCAGAATGTCAGGTGGGGCAGGTCATTGCTGGCTGATCTGTTGCATGACGTTCATTATGTCCTTCTGTGACAGGGCCACACTCCCTGCGTTCCTCTCCCAAAATCTATCGAGGTCTATTAGATGGTAAATCCTCGGTGAGATAGTTGGAGTCGGTGGATGAAGAGCAGTGTCACTTGTGCCCTTTCATAAACGCTGCTGTCTAGTAGCTTAAATAGGCTCATTGTGTGGAGAAGTGGAGATGACGGGCCGAAGCCTGTGGAGCCCCATTAGAGATCAGAGGTCACCACAACTTTTTAAAACATCGGGTGTAAAAGCAGGTTTTATGTAAACCTTGGTACATCTCAAACGCTGTCTGCATCAAGTAAACATACAGTATGTGTTCCATTTAGAAAAAAGCATCTGTGTGAGCAACTACCTTTTAAGGGTTGCACCGATCAAGATGTTTTTTTCTTTCCTTGCCTTCCCTCTCCTCCCTTGAGATGTTTGTCTGTTTTTGGTTTAATTTCCCCTTTTCTATTTTTTAGTTTGAACTTTGACATCCGTACCTTCCCCAGGATGTCTGTCACAAACTGCAGTCCAACATTGTGACAATGCTTTTGTTCTCCCAAACCTCTTTATGAACTTCCTGTTTTCGTATCCTTTTTTCTGTTCTTTCCCTCAAGGTCTGGCGCACCTGATGTTAAACCGCCAAGGTATGGGGTCTATTGGTTTGCTTTTCCTTCCCAGCCACCTGATCACAACATTCCCCCCTTCCCCTGAAATCATTTGAGTTAAATGTGCTGCACTAATAATTCCTCTCCTCTTTTCTCATATACTTGCCTCTTCGTTTTTTGCTTCCTGTCATGTTATGCTCACTACTCACTCAATTTTTGTCCGTCAAACCCTTGTCCTGACCACTGACTGAACTACTGGAACATCACCTTTGACCTCTGCAGTTTTTCGCCAAGGTAATTCATCTACGCTCAAAGCATCTCTTCGGTTTGGTTTCATGATGTTTTCAGAGGAAGTGAACAGGTGTCAACAATAAAGTACAAACGGATTAAACTGCAAATACAGGACCACACACAAAGAAATGTAATTGCCTCTTCCTTTTAAAATGATCAGACATATAAAGAATAACACATCAAGGTAATTGGTTCATTCTTGGGGCTGTTGTGCACATTTTAATACAGTTATACCAGATAGGGCTTTTTTCTCAAATGTGTGATCGTTGGGTTGTGTATAATCATTGATCAATGGGTTGAAAATAGCATTGGCTTTAAATCATTGTCACATTGCGTAAGTGTTTATGTATTGAAGTTGCGTATAATTACAGATTCAAGAAAAGAGATGTCAAATCACGTAGCTGGCAGGATCGTACATCACTAAAGCGATGATTAACTGGAGTGTTGAATGATATCTGAATTATAGTCAAGCACTCTAATTTAAAATCTCAGAAGAGAAAAACACTCTCCTCCAGTTCAATGTAGGTAAAAGACTTTGAGAGAAAGTCGACGCTCTTACTGCTTCGTGTCGGGAGCTCTGACCTACATTAAGTCTACTTACTTGTGCTTTGGGTTTCTACCACATGTTGTGAGATTGAGATAAAAGCCTCCATCCTGTCTCCATGGTAATAATTTTTTTTTCTAAACATAGAGAGTGGCTTTGATGACCCACTGACAGTATAATACTCTGCTCAAGTCTCCATTTTCCTCATCACTGAAATGTTCCTTTTCTCTGTTATCTCGACCGAGAATTTCCTTGGCATGAATTTTTGACAAAACAAACCTCTTACAAAGGTTTTCCACATATTTGTTTTGTTATCATAACAGCGCCTGTTTTCTTTTTACAGGTCCACATAAAGGATAATCATTCATTAGCAGATTCTGTTTTGTTTTCAATAACACATCATTATATAGGCTGCTTTGTGGCTGTAAATAACAATAGCTCTTGATATTGTGTTTGAATAATGTTTTTCCCACTCCCTTGAAACACAAATATGCGCAGATAAAAAAAAGGGTGGCAGTAGCCTGGGTGTTCTCGTGTACATTTTCCGGTGGAGGACTGATTAACACTAATGTTAAGGTCATTTACAGTATGAAAAGGCGTAAGCGAATACTTAACATTTTGATAACACCAGTTTTGCAGCGACTATAAATGGTGCAGCTTGAGGCCGTCCTTGACTGTGAAATTAAAGATTAAAGTCTGGGTTCTTTACTGGCTTTGGGACAAACTCGTTTGTGCTCAGAAGAAGTAATCAGTCTATTTAAGGCCAAAAGATAATGTTTGAGTTAAGCTCATACTTAAATGTGTACTGACAGAACAATGCACTTGAATGTACTTGATTTTACCACTGCCTCAAATATTTAGTAAATTGTACAGCAACTGTGTATGAAGAGCAGACCACTATGTGGTTTGTTGTGAAATGAGGCCTGAATGTAATTGCTCCATTTCATGCATCAATAATTATAAGTTAGTAAATGAGTGTAGAAACACCTCACCAAACAATACTCACTTTCTATAATACTTTAGTGACTTGATTGCATATGACTCATTAAAGTTATATTCTCCCGTATAATAAACCCTTGCCTGAGGGTGTATTCAAGACTGTGTTTAGTTTTGGTTTGTGTTTATTTGGCCACAACTAATTTCATCTCAATTATACAACACAGGTGTCCCTCTCTAAAAGGAGTTCTGTACTTTCTCAATGAATTAAACGCTTCTAGCAAACTGCAGTGAATCCAGGAGTGGCTGCCCACTTTGCTTGTGCATACTGAGACATACAGATATGCTGTCAGTGTTAAGGTTATTCAGAAACAGGTGCCTATTGAGCAGCTAAAGTGTTTGCACGTTCGCACCTCGGCCTCCAGACCAGAAGGGCACACTGCTGCCCCACTGTTCCACATGCCCACACTGGCTGACTTAGGTTTGGGTGCAACCAGCCGATAATTGATTCCCTGTCCCCTGAGCAGGGGACAAAGTCAACAACTGCCATCTGTGCCCCGGGCTTTTGTACCAGTTTTAAATTAATCAGCCGTAAAACTTAATATTAATGAGCAATCCACATGTTGGCCTTTATTCATGTGGTATGGCCACTGCAGCAAAGTATATAACCGTAACAGAGGCAAGGACAGGTGGGCTAATATGAATTTGTTGCGGATAATGTCTTCCCACCTAATGGCAAGACATTTTCTTTACGGTTTGATGGGCCTTATACTGTGACAGCTAGGAGTTAATGTATAGCTCTGGGCTGCACATTCACAGATACTACATTTTGGACATGGGCAAAGGGGCAATAGCGACTGCTGTTAACTGTCTCAAAGTATAACTTGTACAATGTTAAGGTGGCACACAAGACGCTTTATCTCCACCTTTATTTTGTTGCTGTGCACTTCATTGAATTGGCTGTGAACAGGGCCTTGAGGACTGACTAGCATTGTACCCTGAATTTAGAGAGGATACAGATAAGATGGGTGATGCAGAGAGAAGACAATCTGAGGAGAAGCAGCAGAGTCATGTAGATGTTAGCGCTGCCATCTTATTCTGCTGAGCCTTCCCTTTCCGTTCATATGGCGATCCATCTGCATGGAGAGATGGTGCAGTGCAATGATCATATAGCTGCAGCCAAGGTAGAAGGTTGATGGCTCTGTCCCCCGCTGATAGCTGTCTGCTGCAGCATGCAAACAGTGCAAAACTGCTCCATGCAGCATCTCTCAGCTGGGGCACAGACTCCAGTCAGTAACTCTAATGCCATTTCCTTGCAGTTGGTGCCAAAGTAGGTACGAGAGCAAACACAGCCAATATTGCCTCACTCACAAGCTGGTAAATATTGTTGCTGCAGACAACTACAGTCAGCAAGGTAAGCAGGAAAGCAGATATATGGCCCGCTACCAATCTAATAGCCTCCCACACACTTCTGATCCCTCAAAGACCTTCAAGGGGACTTCAGGGTCATATGCTAGTGGCATCTTACTTATATATAGCTGGGAATGATAGGATGTACCATGGTTATACTGTTAATGCTCTTGTTAAATGGATAATCTCATATCCTTTCTTCAATATTAGGTTAAATGTTAACAATGCCTTTGGGGTCATTATCTTGAAGCACTTACGTTTCAATAATAATTGTCTGGTGTCCCATTATCGCTTTTTTCAATCAGTGTTTGTTACTATCAGTGTCCTCCACTAAAGGTTAAGTTTAACATGTGGAACTTCACATTTAAACTGAACAACAACAGCATAACAAGCTGCTGTCTGCTCAAAAGTTGAGTAACTACACTGTTCAAACAATAGAGACTAATGGCACCACTGATCCTTCTGGCTTAAATTGGCCCTGGAGTTCAGAAGCCAACATTTACTGTTCACACAAACACGGGCTTAAGAGACAGCCTATCCCTCCTGCTTGAAACGGCTTGCTCAGTGGCTCGCAGGCTGCATCATATTAACATGGAGAGAACTGGTCTATGCTGACCTAAAACAGCCCACTCATGTTTTAAAGAATTGTTTATGCAATGGTCAGCATAATTTCTGTGGTTCAATGTAAAAATGTAAATACCAAAAGTTAGCGCAATGGAATAGCAGATTATACTGTGGATTGAAATATTGTGAAAACTAAGAGTGAATGTCAGAATGTTGTTAATGCTGTAAGGTACTGCTGCACGGTACTGTATGTGTGGGCAAGGTAAACTACATTTTTTATTGCTCATATGGGGGGAAATATACGTGCTGTCAGAATTGTACTGAACATTTAACACACTCACTGTGAATTGTTTTACGAAGCCTGACACATTTGTATTGATATTTTTTTAAGATGGCCCCCCTCTGAAATTCTTTTATTTGTGTAAAATGGACCCAGTCATTTTCTTTGAATAGCTGGACATTGTAGTTTTTATCAAACTACGCTAGAATAGGAGTCAACAGTTCATCTGTTTAGGGCCGTTGGGTAAACTAACGAGTATTTACAGCACTAGAGCCGTGTATGTGGGATCAACTAAAGTATAATATCGTTCATCGTAGTGAAGCAACATGTCACCCAGTGTAGCACTATGACTCACCACAGTTTCTATGGCGGTCTCTGAAACAGGATAAAGCTACCGTTTGTGTTGGCTGCACAGAAAATGCTTGTTAGGATCAATTGTTGCTGGATGTATTGGCTCTGTTGACAATTAGAAAAAATTGAGAATATCACCAGTTTTATACTACAATATGTAAACAATACACAGATCTCCCACTGACAGCACATTCATCTATTATAATGTAGAGGGATTCTGTTGCGTTTATGAGAACAGCTCTACAAGGGTGCGTTCGAATTTGAATTGATATTAATCAACTCGTTTTAGCCTCATTTCCCCAACTAAAGCCCCCGCTGTGGTAGTGGATCTATAGGTAAGATAAGTCTAATGACAATGCATCAGCAATCTAAGATGTTTTTCCTCCCGACACAGGACAGGAGGAGTCAGTTGCTACGTTCAAAGGCAATGAGTTCTTCAGCTACAACCTGTCCCAGACTCCCATTCAGAGCAGCTTGGACGAGATCACGCTGTCCTTCCGAACCCTCCAGAGGAACGGCCTGCTGCTTCACACGGGGAAATCCGCTGACTATGTCAACCTGTCCCTGAGGAACGGAGCTCTGTGGCTGGTCATCAATCTGGGCTCCGGTGCTTTTGAGGCCCTGGTGGAGCCTGCCAGTGGGAAGTTTAATGACAACGTCTGGCATGACGTTCGAGTGACACGCAACCTCCGCCAGGTGTGTATACCATGTATATCTTCCATGCTTTTGGAAAGAGATACAGTTTGCAGGTTTTGTTGATCCTGTCAAAAAGTCAGCATCTGATAGAAATGGTTTAAAAATCATATATGTCTGATATACCTTATCTTGAACATTTTGATCAGATCCAGGTAATACCAGTTTGATGGAAACAGTGATAAAGTCCTGAGGCGACCACCACTGTACTGTATTGGTTTCTGTTCGAATGTTTAATATTTCTGCTGTGCTGGATTGCCACTCTCCCGTTTTTCCACATTCTGATAGATATTACAAGCTCACGTTAGGTCATGGCCCTCGTTCTCGTGAAATAGATTGCTTTGTTGGAAGTCTGTCCTTTATAATCACCGACTCGCTTTTTTCTGCACTAGCAAGATTGCTATAAAGGTCATTTTAACTTATTGAAAGAAAAACTCGTTTTAGAGCAGTATCCATCATTTTCATTTATCCTGCATGCCTGATGAAGTCTCTGGAGCCTGTTCATTCGCTATCTTTACAGATCAATAATATCTCCCACAGATTTTCAGACTTTTACTAAATTAACTTCACCAACATGCCCCAAACAAATTTGTGTGGCTGTAGGCTGCTATTCAGCACTGCAGGAGCAGGTCATTCAAGGACAAAGTGAAGCTTGTATACTGAATTCAGCCACTGCATGTGTCATACCTTGTAGTTCTCTTTTTTTTTTTACATTTTATAAGCGAAAGGAAATATAACAAATTATACACTGATATTTCCAATGTCTTTCTAATTAACATTTTCCACTTACGTGAATACATGCTCATGCAGCGTGAAGTAGTCATACCCCAGTCACTAGGAATTATTTTAGTCTAAATCTTCAATCTTCACGTAGCTGAGTACATGTTCATTTGTTATTTATCTTAATTACTTGTAAGTTTCGCTTCTCCATTCAGTATGCAGCTTTTACATTTGACTTACTGCTTATTCCAGACAGACATTGTTCTTCTGTACTCCAGCTAAGTACAGCTTGGCCATAAGGTTTCATATTCATTAAAGTTAAAGGGCACAGGGCACAGCGCTGGACTTCCAAACTACTTCACTTCGAGGATGTGTCTGTTGCGTTAAATGTTCCCTTTTGGAAGTGTTCAGTCGTTAAACAGTAAGAAGTCTTGCTACGATACCTTGAAGCTTCACTAATTAATGCTGTTTTATTTTAACACTGAATTAATAACATAGTTTCAGTGAAAACCTACAGACATAACCCATTAATGCAGGTCTATGGAGTGTTTTTAATTTGCAAATTTGTATCATCCGTCTTGTTTCGAGTAAGAGTGGCTGACAAGCAGCAAAGCAGTTTTGATAAAGAGGCTTCTTGAGCTGCACAGCAAGACAAACTGTGGACACACAGAATTAACAACTGCCTGGTAAAAAAACATAAAGATATTATCCTCGGGAGTTGGTAGAGACCAAAAAAGAGAGTAAATATCAGAATTACATGCATTACACCGAAACTCTGAATGCTAATTTAGCAGTCTTCAAATGTGTCAACAGCTTTGTTCATACACCTTATACTCGTTTATTTTATTTTTTTACCAAGTACAATGGCTCTCACATACCTCAAAGCCCAACAGTCAAGCTGCACTAAATTCCACAGTTATGCTCCAGTATGTTCACCAGTTACTCACAGACAGTTTCTCATTGGACGGGTCGTGTGCGATGTATTTTTACCATCATTTTTGCCCCTAAAATCCGCTCCAGAAAAAAAAGTGCAGCCACTGTAAGTTGCAGTGTTCTCAACATATTTCGAACACAGCTAATAATATTGTAATGTATACGTTTAACATATTCATCAGATGGACCTGATGACACCGGTAATAAAATGCCGGAGCTGTGCTTAATTAATATTTACGCTGTGTGTCAGCATATTGTTAACTTTTTGTGCATCAGTCTGACAATGCACTTGGCACATATTGGGAAGCGGGTGCAGACCGCTGAGGGACACAAATGGCATCAGTTCAAACAGAACTCCATTGAGCAAAGATGTAATTTAATACTCTCACCTCAAAAATTTGCCTCTGGTCACTTACTGTAACGAGTGTATCTAAGCCACGGCGACAACATGTTTCTCTGCACAGAGCGATGAATTTAAATGATTAATTGCTTTGCGAAAGCAGGACTCATTTCGTATCTAACTCTCTAATCATCCCCACCGATATATTCTGAACTTGTCGTATTAACCTGCATATAATCTTCCATCTTCCTCCACATCTATTTCCTCACCCTGGCTTCCAGAGGAGCGGAAATCCAATGCTTAACCCTTAATATGCTTTCAGCCATGCATTTGATCCCTGTGTAAATTGCTTTCCCCCTCAGATAAGTTACGTCCCTGACACGTTGATAGGAGGAACTGTAACTCTCAAGAGAGTGCTGGTGGAAACATTTTATTAGATCCGGTGGAGCTTTTCAGGCTAGAATTCCACCTATTTCCATCTCCCCTTCCATCCATCTCTTCTTCTGCTGTCATGGTCAAACTGATTGGGGCTTTTTCTCTCTCCTCTTCTGACCTTTATTAATGATGCATGCATATATTTACAGGACTGTGGAGTAGGCTACACACTATTTGCTAACATACACCCACTATATCTTTTGTTCCCTTTAATTACATCGCTCTTGTCTCAGTGGAACTATTGGCTCCACTTACATATCAGTGTTTTGCTCTCAGACATGCACTGAAGTCTGGACATTCTCCTGACACAACCCAGAGGGACTGTATGTGAGAGGGCCAATGTCATTTGAGTCATTTGCTCCGGATATTTTACGGAACTTCTGCCAGGCCCTCGTAAAAATGTCGGAAGAATGTCTGAGTGAGCCCATCAGAGAATACAGCAGGAAAATGTGTTGAAAATTCATAGCAAGCGAGTAAGCGTGTTACACACATTTCCAACACGTAACGCGCAAAACTGAAAAAATACAAACAGGCTATTTCAGGATTACAAAAAAGGTGTCAAACATGTAGAGGACGCAGACAAAGTGACAAGAGATTTGAGAGTTTTTGGTGATTAGAACTAGGGCTGAACGATTAATTGCATTTGCGATAAAATCGCGATATGATAAAACGCGATTTTCTAATCGCAACGTGCGCGATTAAAACGTGCGAAAGAGAGTAGGGCTCTGGGATGCTCTCCTCACCCGCAGCAAGAATGCCGCGGGACCACAAAACTCCTCCGATCCAGAAGATAGCGAAGCAAGCCTGCATCACCTACAGGGTCCCAAAGTCTTCGGCCGACGTGTCGGACTCACAGAGCGAGCTCATCTCGCCGGTGACCACGGTGCGGCTGGCGGACCTGAAAATCGCTCCCCAGAAAAGCAAGCCGAGCTCCGGGGCGGCGCGGCTCCAGAGCCCCCCGGTCACCTACATGTACATCTGCGAGACGGAGGTGTTCAGCATGGGGGTGTTCCTGCTGAGGCCCGGCGCCTCTATACTGCTGCACGACCACCCGGACATGAACGGGAATCTACGGAGCTGCTGATCCGCAAGCTGCCCTGCCATCGCATCCAGCTGGCCTGCCGCATCCGCGGACACAGAGCTTAAACTGCTGCTGCTCCACTTACTATAACAACGCCGCATTCCTACACTTATAAAATGCAATTCAATGTGGAAGTAATCCAAGAATTCAGAATATGTTACTCAGATTAGTTAATGTAACGGAATACGTTACAGATTACATTTTAGGCATGTATTCTATATTCTGTAACGGAATACATTTTGAAAGTATCCTTCCCAACACTGGCAATGTTACTGACTTGGGAGCAGTAACACACCTATAATTAAAAAAATGTTTTTCTCAAGATGGTAAATTTTGCACACAGGTTTTAAAAAGTGCATGGCTTGTGTTTATACTTACAATGACTTTGATTAAATTACTTAAATGCACACCGATTTGTTGTTCTTGTTTCTGTAATGAGAAGTTAAATAAAAATGTGGGAAAGAATATTGTACAGTAAATGTATCTAATATTGTGTTGGTCATATTTAAATCATTCATTACGGGGGGTTTTTTGGGGGGGGAAAGAGGATAAAATAAAAAAAATCGCATATTAAATCGCAATCGCAATATTTTGGGGAAAAATCGCCCTAATTAGAACCGATGCCGGTGTTGATGGGCTCCACTGGTTACCTGTTGGGATTGATTTTAAGGTTTTACTGATCACCATTAAGACTCACCTTGGCTGACAGTCTTAGACCCTAAGGTGGGGCCCTGTTGGTCGTACTAAAGTGGAGGCTCAGTGCTTTTGCCATCAGGGCCCCTCTGCTTTTGAAAGACCTGCCTGAGGAGACAAGGCTTGCATATTCAGTGACTTTTTTTTTATTCACTTTCTAAAAACCCATTTAATAGACTTGCCCTCATTCGTATTCATATTCATTGTGTTAATAATAACATTACTGCAATGGGTACAAATTATTTTCTTTGATAACATAAAATGAAAAACCCTAAATCATACCCCGTTAAAGATTAAACTGTTCAACACTAAATAATGTGTAGTGAAGGTGCAGCGGCTGTTTTACCAGACAACAAAAGGACCCTCTCCTTACGTATAAATTGCTCTCTGATATTTAGTTTTCTTTGATACTGCCCTGATTTCGACTTTGAATTGTGTTAATGACATTTCTCCACTCACGCCCTGCCGTTTTAAAAATTATGGTGAATGGCTTGAGACCAATTAACTGAATATTTGAACAAGCATGTGCATGTGTCTTGTAAGAGCTGTTATTTCTCATTTTAAAATAAAATACAATTCATCACAGGCCATCCAATTTAAAAAATAATTTTACAGTAGATTATTCTGAATATCTCCCCCCCCCACACACAAATAATCATAATTTTTCACTCATTATTCCAAAGTGGGAGCTGTTATGTTTTTGCAGCAATACTCGATAACTGTAGGCTCATTGTCATGGCAACAGGCGTATCATTTTTTACCTATATAGCCCTGCTCATTCCCATTGTCTCTGTGTACTAATGTCTTCCTTTCCTTTGTGCCTTTGTGCTAATGAGACTCGTGCTACTAAATCGTCTTTTGTTGCTGCAAATATAAGTAATGTAGATTGCCATCTTCATATCTCTAATCTTAAATAAATTGAGAAACTCGTAGCATTGATATTGCTCTGGAGCCATTTGAAGTCATTTTCATGATACACTGCCTCGCCTGTAACCCTGCTTGTAAATCAGAAACCTGGTTCTGCAGAGAATATTGAACTAAAGCATGAAATAATTAGGGCAGTTATTTCTGTTTGACTTCAGGTCTCTTCATGTCTCGCTTTTTGTTTTCCTCGCACTCCCCACATGGATCCTCTAGGTGACGATCTTGGTGGACGGCATTCTCACCACCACGGGCTACACCCAGGAGGACTACACCATGCTGGGCTCCGATGATCTCTTCTACATAGGGGGCAGCCAAAACACAGCTGACCTGCCAGGCTCCCCAGTCAGCAACAACTTCATGGGCTGTCTGAAAGACGTGAGTACAGATTTGACCTCGGTCTCGCTGGAAATACTATCCTGCCCTCCCCTAACCCTTTCCTCTTTGCAGAGCATGCTCTGCGCATTGAAATCCCCCCCCCCCTCACATTCGTATTGATTCCCCGGTTGTAGGTTGTTTGAAGGAGAAACATTTAGCTGAGAGGCTGAGCGTATGCATTTATGGATTCCTGTGGGAATCCCTTTGAGAGCGTAGCACCTAATATATGTTAGAAACAGATATATCCTCTCAGGTTCATCCCTGAAACAGTCTGAACTGAATTTCCATCTCCACTTTCACATTTTAGAAGCTTTTCAGCACCGGCCTGTTCCTGTCACATTGATTATCTTGAGCAAGCAAGTTAAGATCATGTACTTTGCAATAAAATTAGTGTAGGCAAAGCAATGAATTATGGGTTAATGCCCAATTCCAGCCCGGTCTCACAAATTTTTAATGAAGTGAGCAATCTCATAAAAAGCAAATGATGTGCTGTGTGCATGAAAAAGTAAGACATTCTTTCCCCTTCCTGAAGAGGGATTTGGAGGAGACATCAATAAAAAAAAGCTGTAGTTTGATGTTTCAATGAGGTGGAACTTAAGTGCACGGACATCACAGTGTATATCATTTTTTTAGGGCCAATACCCGACTTAAACAAATAACTTTTCTTACCTCAGAGACACTTGCGACCAAAAGAGTTAAAGCCATTCATTCCGTAAACACTTATAAACCGGTATTAAGCTCTGCACTTGAAGCCCATTGGCCGGCTGCATGGGATTCAGCCGTGAGCATAAAGTGCCAAGGACAGAACGGACGCATCCCTTAGAAATGGGATACACAAAATGCTCAATGCACAGAGTAGAAATAACCTGAGTAAGCTAGTAACAGCATCGGCTTGTAGAGCGAAGCATAACGAACAGCGGCTTCAATGTGTGTGAGAGTCGGAGCTTGACGCATTACGAAGACACGGTCATGTTGCCCTGTTAAAAGTAGATTGATGACACGTTTGAATATCGTTGAATGGAACAGAATGTGTTTAGAGTGGTGAATCTTATTCACAACAAGTTATGTGTGTTTCAAAGTTCAGACCCATGATGACGCATTAATAGAAAGTTTTAATGTCCACTTCAGCCCAGATTGAAATGTCTAGGCCATTATCACATGGATCGTCATGACATTTGGACAAATGTTTGTGGTGCCCTAGGGATGAATAATGCAGACTTTATCCCTTAATAATTCCTCTAGCGCCACCATGAGGTTGACATTTGTGGTTTTAAATAACATGGCTCAAAAACTGTTTATTATTTAATAATATTTTAAGGACTTTTTCACCTGGAATTTTCCTCCATCATCTTCAGGTTAAAACTTCTCTTTGGCCTATAACCAAAGCGCTGGAAAAATTATGTGTAGATCACATCTACCAGTGAGGTTAGGTTTTAGTCTGCATTTGTTTGTCTGTTATCATTCATTTAGCAAGATTATGCAAACAGTACTGGACAGATTACCAGGACACCTGGTGGAAAGATGTGGTAGGGGTCCGAAAAATGCATAAAACTTTGGTTTGTATCCCGATGACAGGACGCTTCCAGAATTTTTTTTCACTTACTTTAACATTGTGATATTAAGCGTTTTTCAACCTTTTCACTTATGTCTCAGATGATAATTCATTCGATGAAGACTGATATTTCAAAAAAAAAATTCAGATCCTAATACGAATCTGGATCTAGTGAATTTAAATGTTGTTTTATAAGGGGACTGTTGGGCCTTGGTGGAGGAATGTGCTCTACAGATTGTGACTCTAGTTAACATGCTCTAACAGACTTAAAGTTGAGTGGTGAGGTGCTATAAACATGAGCTAGTTAGCATTATGTAAATGTGTAGCACATAGTGAGCATGGAAGTTTGCAGCGATATAATTGTGTCCATTAAACTCTCCAGTAAATACATCGAGGTAATTAGTATTGTGTGCTACACTTTCAGCAGAATTTGTTAATTAAGCAAATTAACATATGAAAGCACTCAAGCATTTGCTCGATGATTCTTACATGGAGAGGCTGCATAATTACTCTGCAGCGTGAATACACTGAAATGAAAATGAGTTGTTATTTACGGACAGGTTATTGTTAGTCTCCGCGCTGCAACCTCCGCTCTGTGGGCGGCGGTGCTGCTGGTGGTGGTGTTCAGACTTACTACTACTGTGTCACACAGATTTCGCTGTGGGCACGCGGAGTATGACAGGATATCGAGTGACGATGAAGGGATGACAAACCGGAGGACTCCCGCCACAGAGGGTGAGCGGCGGCAGGGGCAGAGATGATCAAATGTGATCCGCCCGCCAGCTAAAATCCAGGAGCCCGGTTCAAAGGCGGGTTAGTCCCAGCCCGATCCGTGAGTGTGCTGGTTAACCAGGGGAACAAAACTCTAAAGACATACATATTCATTTAAAATGAGTGAGAAGCTCCTAACATATTTATTGTATAAGCAGTGGATATATTTAGCGGGATAACTGACGTATCTTATTGCACGCAGAGAGCTTGGGCCATGACTAATCTCTTTAGACGTCACATGATAATAGATGTGAGTGCTGCTGGGTGGAGGCCATCAGGTTCATCAGGTACATAAAAAATAATGGCCACTTTCAGACGAATGTCAAGACTACGAATACGAGCGGGGAGAGATGAATTGGTCTCTGAAGTCGTCCTGGTCTGCAGTGTGTGTGCCCACAGGATATCCCACACACAACATCATTAGGTTCCTCTGCTTTAAGGCTTCAGAGATGGTTCTCAATTTGGCTAAGAAGAATGTGTGAGCAGCAGAGAAGGTCATGCGTTCTCCGGCTGCTGTTTTCTTCACTTCTTGAGCACGCGCGACTCTTTGGGACTTTGTCAGTCGACATTGGACGTGTGTTATCCTCGTGGTCCTGAGCCAACTGAAGTGGTGAAATAGGATTCCACTTCCTGTATTGTCCTTTTGGATTATAGAATATGCTAGTGGAGGTCACAGCTTGCAGTTCTGTAGCCATCGATGCATTTTTTGTTAGACGCAATGTTCCTGTAGTTTCTAAACAATGCCTGTGATGCTTTGAGTGGCCGTCTTCCCGGTTGAAAAACGGCGTGTTACACCCTTTTCTCGATGGTCGGTTTCACCATCTGATTTCACTGCTTAATTAGTCACACTGAGCCAGTGTGAAGTGTGATATTGGCTCAAATTGCCTCTCGGCTCCGCTGTTAGTCCTCCGTGCAGTGTGGTGCGTCACCTCGGGCAGTGGCTGGTCGCAGAGTGATGTGGCAGATAACAGTGGGCTCGGGGTGACTTACCACTGATAGAAAATGAGACAAGGATTGCTGTCTCCTGCTGTGCATATTGATGAGCCCGGAATATAGGAAGTGGGAAATAACACGACGTCGGCACAGAAAAGCCGGGCCGGGCGTTGTATTGAAGTATGCTTTGAGTATCAACAGGGTATTATATATCATGTATTTGGTTTAAGTATGTATATTTAAATGGGGGTTGGGGCTTTCTGCGCTTCCTGTGATTGATCTCGAATATCAAATCAATAGCCACAACAGACACTGTGGCAGTGGGAGGTCTGTTGTTCAGCCGCTGCAGTTAAATCAGATTTTTCCTTCACTGTTGAGCTGCTTCTGCATCACGAGCTCCAAAAGAAAAACACACAAGAGGGAAAACGTGTGCCCTCTTACATTAACCTCTTTAAATAACGACCATAAATAATTGTGTGACGCTTGTCGATTCCACCTCTCTCCCTTCCACATCACTCAAACAGAAGTGAGTCAGCTAAAGGCCTGCAATGTTTGCGTCTTAATCTAAATGCATTTTCTGAATTTATTAAACTTTTCAGCTCTTTTCTTTCTCGTGACAGTTTTGAAGTATTGTGTGATAAAGCAGAAATGTCCAGAAGAAACAACCAACCCAGATGCTGAGAAGAAGAATGTCTGGACTTTGAGTAGCAGTATAATACAAAGTGTTCAGTTTTACAAGCTTCCTCTTTATAATTAAAGATGCCGGTTTATATAACACATCTCTGGGAATTAAAGCCTCAGGACATTTGTGTCACAGCTCTGAGTGAGAGGAGGATTCGACGTGTTTGCAGATGCTCGTCCCTGTGGACGTTACTGTGTCCTATCGATCCTGGTTTGCATTAATGAGCCATAGTCAACCTTTGCACTGAATCAATTGCTCTTTCCAACTGTCTTCTCACTGTGACATCTCTCTCATTTATCAGGTGGTCTACAAGAACAATGAGTTTAGGCTGGAACTGTCACGGCTGGCGGAGCAGCAGGACTCCAGGATCAGCATCCATGGGGACCTGATATTCAGCTGCGAGAACGTGGAGGCCCTGGAGCCGGTCACCTTCGACACGCCGTCGGCCTACTTGACATTGCCCAGGTGGAACACGAAGAAGACGGGCGCCATATCTTTCGACTTCCGCACGACAGAGCCCAGCGGCCTGCTGCTGTTCAGTCACGGCAGCCTGCAGGGAACGCAGCCCGACAAGAAGCCCAGGGCCGACTTCTTCGCCATAGAGCTGCTGGATGGATTGCTCTACCTGGTCATGGACATGGGCTCTGGCAGCATCAAGATGAAAGCCAGTAACGTGAGGCTCAGTGGTGGCGAGTGGTGCCACGTGGAGTTCCACAGGAAAGGGCGCAACGGTGAGATAATCCAGGCTGTTTGTGGAGGCAGAAGGAGCCTCCTGTCTGCTTCTGTTACCGTGTCTCCAGTTTGAGCTGTGGTGCAGAAAAGCTTCCAGTCTGTGAAATTGCCATATGCTATCACGGATACAGTCACATCAGCACATCCTTGCAAAAATGTGGTTGCATATTAGGATTTAATTAGAACAATATTTTAGTTGCTATAATATATGTATGACATTTTGAAATCTGTGTTAACCTATTTCACAAGTGGCCAATTACGCGGTCACACACCTCAACTTAGGAAATGTCTGCCTTATTAGTGCAATCCAAATGTCTGCCTTATTAGTTGGAGGCAAAAAATGATTACACACATTGTCTTCGCCTGCTTCCTTCACAATTCTATAAATACGTTTCCCTCCTTCTCAGGCGGATGTGACAATGCACATTTGTCATTTAATTCTTCAACTTTCCAGAGAGAGCTTTAGTTGCAGTGTCAGTTCCCAGAGACTGGCAGTGCAGTTTCTTTGTCTTTTTCAAGAAGCGGAGGCCGGTGCCCACTTCCTCATTCTCACAGTGTGCTCTCACTTTTCACTTAGCACAACCCACACACACCTGTCTACATTTTCAGCTACAAAAATGTTGTATCAGTCCAGGTTGACTCACTGCTGATGCCCGCCCTACAGGCTTTATCTCCGTGAACAGCCAGAGCATCCCCTTCGCCACTAATGAAGGCAGCGAGATCCTCGACCTAGATGGGGACATGTATCTCGGAGGATTACCCGAGGACCGCCAAGCTCTCATGCTGCCCCCTGAGGTGTGGACCGCCTCCCTCGGCCTCGGCTACGTTGGCTGCGTGAGGGACCTCTTCATTGACGGACAGAGCCGCAACCTGTGGAGGCTGGCGGAGGTTCAGAGCGCCACAGGTGTCAGCAGCTTCTGCACCAGAGAGACTCACACGCGGTGTGCCAAAGACACGTGTCCCAACGGCGGTCACTGCAGAGAAGGCTGGAACCGCCACATTTGTGACTGCAATGGCACTGGGTACCTCGGTCTGAGCTGTGATAAGGGTGAGATTTCATGAGAAGGATGGTGGTGGTGGTGGTGGTGGAGGGGGATGATAGGTGATGGTGAATTGCTGCTGCAAACCTTTTAACACACCTTGGCCAGTGTTTTATTTATCAACCCAGCAGCATAGTGGCTTTAAAGTGCCTGCACAGATGAAAAGATGTGGATGCAAAGACATTTCATTATCAAACCTTAATGCTGAAACCTGCCAACAATGATTATTTTATTTGCAACTGCAGCACGATCATCCACATGCTGTATGATGTCATGTCGATTCAAATGAGAACCATGATATCAGGACAAAACAACCTCTTCTTTCCTGTGCTAAGCAGTCGAGGAGACATTATACAGACAATAGAAAATTCAGCAGTGTTTGATTCAAAATAAATTACAGTATTTTCCTACAGTGCAGCGATTCATTAATGAAGTGTCAGTATCATGAGGTTATGAGTGTGATGTGTGTTTCTTCAGAAATGCTGTGCCGCTCTGGCAGAGTGATTCAGGCCGGAATCACTCTGCATTTACCATGCAGATGGTTTTCTCACAGTGAGGCCAAATTATGCAGATCTATTGGCAGCTAATAGCATGAGGGATATATGGAAATCCCTCTTGTATTGCGCTATGATGGGTATAAATCCTTCAGAAATTTGATTGCTGCTGCAATCTTGCTGCTGTCTTTGCATGCTCCAGGCTGTTTCTGCCATCTGGTGCGGCTGATGAAAACTGCAATCTGAAATTATATCACGGTGTACCTGAGATAAGCTCTAAGAGAAATTAGGTTTCACACCATAAATGCCACTTTGTGGTTTTCATTTGCTGTTGTGATTCCCTCTGGTGTTCACTGTGTGCTAATGCCTCGTGTTTTCTGAAACCTGCAGAGGCCACCACGGTGAGCTATGACGGCAGCATGTATCTGAAGGTGGTGCTGCCAAGGACGCTGCACACGGAGGCCGAGGACGTGTCCCTGCGCTTCATGTCCCAGAGGGCCTTTGGGTTGCTGATGGCCACCACGTCTCACCAGTCAGCGGACACCCTGCGTTTGGAGCTGGACGGAGGCAGAGTCAAACTCACTGTGAACCTGGGTAATGCTGCTGCTGCTGCACAGGCCAGCAGATAATTCTACTTGACCTTTCAGGACGTGTGACCCAGCAAGAGTTCTCATCCTATTCGTTTCTGACTCAGACTCTCTCATACCCATACACACATATACAATAACTACAGTTGCTTAAAAAAATTAAAGCAAAGCAAATATCTTTAATAAAAGACCCCAGGTTTTTTCCAATGTATCCCATTTAAATCTATAGAGCTGGAAATTAGTCAATTAGGTTGTTATTGTATAACAAAGATTTAATTTTCATTTTCAACATTATTTCTATCAGCTACTCGTTGGTTAGTTAATTATAAGAAATAAAGTAATTACAATTTTTAAAACTAAAATTAAAATCTGCCTATTTCCCTGGATAGCATATTCTGCTCCCAACAGATATTTTTTTTAAAGTAAATACAGCTTCGGTATTGATTAATTTAATAATTTCCATACAACATTAAATACAGCAAACGGTAGATGAAATTTTTTTATCAATTAGAACTTGAACTTCCATTTAAATTAATATTTTTTTCAACTTATATTTGGATTTCACAAGTGCTTCATTTATGGATGGGATTGAGAGATATAATTAGTCCTTTTGGGACACGCACTTTTTCCCTGGCAGCAGTTTATCATGATGCTTGCAGAGTATCAACAATTAAAATGATTGATTAAAAAATGAAAAATGTTGATATCTTCTGGATTCAATCCCGAAATTAAATATTACTCTTAAATGACAAATTCAAGGACACTGCGTGATTGTCCTTGTAGTGAAACAAGTTATGTTTATATGCAGTGTTAATTAATACCCAAATTTCCCCCCCGGGGATCAATAAAGGATTTCCTTATTTTAATCACCACAACACACTGAGGTCTGACGTGCATCATGCATAAGAAAAACAGATACAAAATAATCATATTGATATTTTACATTTAGGTTAGTTTATAGATAATATTATAACGTCTAGTAGAATTATTTTTATGTAGGATAGTTTTGTCTTTATTGGAAATCTGACCATATAGAGACAGATAGAAACTGACAGGGACTGAGAGGGAGGAGGAGGAGATGTAGCAAAGATTCACAACCGGAATACAAATAAGGACATCCGTTGTTATATGTTATGCACTTTGAGCATTCATCTACTGTGGTGTGTCAAAATGTGGATGAGAACCTTTTCTCTTTTTAGGTTGGTAATCGTTTCATCCACTAACATGGAGGAGGCGGGGTTAATGACCTATAGTATAGCCAGCCACCAGGTGGTGATCAGGACATTGTGGCTTCCCTTTTCAGGACCAGTCATGTCGTCCATCTTCATTTACAGTCTGTGCTTTCTTTAATGAAAATAAAAACATGTAGGTACCATACAAAACTCAACTTATCAAGAAAACATTAATCTTTACAAACAATTTATATGGAGGTGTATTCAAACTCAAGTACCCTTTTAAGCAACTGTAGGTGTGTATATATATTCTGCCTTTTCTCTATGTGCCCCCTCTCTCTCTCTCTCAGTTCATCCACTGGTCAGGTCCCACCTGACCATCTCAGCTCTTTCAGCCCTTCAATGGCTTGTCTGCAGTTCAAGGAGAAGGCAGTCAGGGACCAGATCCGCCATTATGCTGAGACATAACCACTTAGGCTGCTCGTGCCGTGGATGTGGCCATTGTAGTTCCCTCACCTCGCATTCACGGCCCTGTCCACTTTAAAGTTGCTTCCCTGAACATAGGACACACACGCACAAGCACACGCACACGCACACGCACATACACACACACACACACACACACGCACACACACACACACACACACACACACGTGAATTAGAAAGTCACTCTGGTCTCTGGCTGTCTGTATCCACTGCTCTGTGATGGTTGACAGTTCGAGAGCACTCCTCAGCCACACGACTTACACCAATATATTCATGTACAGCTGAATAAATTGATTGCATTATTCAGATACATGGAACTGATGGGTAGAAGAATCCATTTTAAGGCTATAATAATTAAATACTGCAGATGGGTTTGGAAAATATTAGCTGTTGCAGACACGAGAAAACGCTAGCGGCTGTTGTCATGTGTTTCATGGTGTAAGGCTCATTGTGGCTGCAGGTTGTGCAAATCGCCTCTTTCCTCTGTATTTAACGTGGGAAATGTGTTAACATCAGGCCTGCAGAACAAGCAGGAGACTTCAGTTAACAGCGGTTTGAGTTCAAGAGGGAATAACAAGGTTCGGCCATTTGAGTAGAGGTTCTCCAGTAAAGTAGATCAGACGTATAAAGTCACACATTCTGGACTTTCTCCCTAGATCTGAGTGAAATTGATCACCCGCATGAATCTATGCATCTCTAATGATGTTATGGAGGCAATCCGACGTGTTGGGTGAGTGAGAGCTCAGCTGCCACTACGACCCTGTGAATACGCTGCTATTCAGAGAGATTTTACATCGCTTTCATTGATAGACAGTTGTATTTAGATCAAGTTCATATATATAGTGAAATAAAGGAGTTTTATGTTGAGACATCTCAAATATCAGCCATTTGGAGATGACGTATTAAAATATGGCACCGATAATGTTTAAATGTTGTGCTATGGATTGCCAGAGGTACTTGGGGCTACAACTGTGCGATTTCATAGAGGATATTAAATAAATTGTAAATTCTGCCGAAATAAAATCTTTCATTTATGAGAGATACACTCTATTCATTTCGAGAATTTCATACTTGAGTCAACAAGACGTCAACACAATATTGAAAGAAAACACACTCAGAAAATGATCTGTCTCGAAGCTGAGATGATTATATCTGTTGAGAAACCGTTTATTGCAGATTGTGCATAATTCCTGTAATTGCCGTGTTGTTCAGTCGCCACTCACACCTGCTCTTTGCAGTAACATCAATGTGCTGCTTCTTATTCTATTTCAGATGTTTAAATTTTCATCATTACCTCGCGCAGAGCCGGCAGAGGTTTTCTTTTTTTCGTTGCCGTTATCTGTGCCAGACAATTTTCCTCACGGCAGTGCACGCTTGCCGAATTACTCCAAAGCACATATCAGAAAGACTATCAGAAACAGTCAAATCCATTTGCTCCTGTTGAAACGTATGCAGCCGTGTCAAGAGTCGATACCGACGCTAAGATACGTTTACTGGTGCACCTCTACTTTTATGGCCAACATAACTCTTATTGATCCAAACTCAATCCGCTCTATTGTCCTTCCAGCAGTGCCAGCAGTACCACATGCTGAGGTTTTTTCTTTCACTCGACGTCCCCCCGGTTTCTCTAATGTTATGTTCGCTGTGGGGAGGAAAGTGGCGGTTTAGACTCTCGAGGCTGTCCCCGGATGGTGGGCTCTGAAAAGCACTGAAGTGTCTGCAGAATGTACCTTGAAGGATGTGAAATATTCTCCTCTTTTTGTGCTGTTTCTTTCTTTTTTCCTTTAATCTCACCATCTCACTCTCTCTCTCACCAGATTGTATCAGGATAGACTGTAATCTCAGTAAGTGTCTCCTCTGATTATTTACTCTAACGTGATTTCGAGAACATGCTCTGTGGTGTAACCATGTGCCTCTTGCTCTATTCCCTTATGAAACAGAACATAATTAATTTACTCTGCCCCACAATTCTCCTTGTTTACTGTTGCTGCTCCGCTGCTCATCTCAAAGATAAGAACAAGAATAATCCTTTACTGTTGTACGCCACAATATAATTGCATACTTCCGCACTGCGCTCATCGAAAGCACATTTCAGCAACAATCTAAATTCCACATTGTCTCATAATTGCAATGTAATAATGTTCTAATCAAATCTGACATGCTGTAGTGCTGCCAATAACACCATCATTTATTTGCCTTTGACGAACATCTGATAATTTGGTTCAATCCAGTTCAAGTGCAATCAACAGTAATTTGTAGGCAGAGAAGCAGTGCTTGGTCTCAGTTTGGAGGGAAAAATGGATTTCATTAGTGGTTAATCACAGTGCGGTGGCAGCGCGGAGATCCATTTAAAGGTTAGCCTGATATCTGATCGATAGGTAAGTACGAGACAAGTGTGTTGAAAAGTGTGAGAGCAAATAGTTTGTTGCAGATGATTTTTTCTAGGGTATGTTCTCTTCAAGAAGAGCCAAACATCAGATGTTTTAAATGAGGAATCTTTGAAGTCAGTCGCTGTTATCCTTCCTTCTTATGCACTAAAGGGTTTAATCGAAGAACCAGAGGATTTTTTTGAATCGGGGCCATAACGGTACCACAATTTACAAAGAGAAGACAATTATATTTCTGACATCCATGTACAACTCCTGTTATGAGATGCCCATTTACTGTAAATCATTCCCTGTCATAGGAAATAACAATTCTGAGCAAATTCATATATTTATTGTTAGTATTGTAACTGCTCTTTTTTATTAACAAAAAGAAAGACAGGACAGGAGCCTAGCAGACCCCTTGCTCCACCTCTGCATCCGCCCCTGTGTAAAAAGCCCCCTATACCAGCTCAGATAATGCAGAGGAAACGCAGATCGACTAAACTGTGTAAATGTATGAAATGTATAAAATCCTTCAACATGAAAAATGGCTTAGTTCAAGAACAGTCCGGGAAACCTGACCATAAAGTGAAAAGCATCCATCAAATGCATTTTCATGAATTTAAATGAGCAAACATAATTCGATTGATTAAAAGGCAGATGAACGCCAGCGGCAAATCTTCCTCCGTATTAGCGGGATGGATTTTTACTGGTTTCCTACGCTCTGGTGAAATGGAGAGGTACTTTGGGGTCGCGGCGTGATGATGTGGGAATTTATGATGCAGATTGTTGCTCTCACCTGATAGCGAGCGACAGGCAATTTGAGTTTAGGTTTCGGGGTGAGAAACAGATAAAAAGCTGCTGCCAGTGGAGAGGTGAGCGGCTCTCTGATACAGATCATCCAATACAGAGGAGGCTTATGAAAAGTTATCGCTATAATCGAGTGCTGGCTGAAAGCTTGTTTCCACTCCTCATGAATGAATATTTCCTGGCTTCTCTAAAATAAAACATTTAACTGCTCATTTTTCCAGCCGCTTGAATATTGGAGCCGTTAGATCGTATTTATGATCGCTGCAGCGACTGTTTCTCTCACACATATTTTAACTTTACACGTGTGGAAAAATCTATAACCAACAGTCTACACTGTAAATTTGTCTCATCTCAATCTATTGATCCGAAGGTTTAGAGGCTGCAAAGCAAAAAGGGACACTTTAGCTGTTACTAGAGATTTACGACACATGTATGAGCCCAAGCAAGCGTCCATTAAATTGAATGGATGACACTGTTTTTCTCTGATCAAGGTGAGTAGTGTGTGTGGGGTCATGTGTGTGTATGGAATGTTTTGAAAGAAGAGAGTGTTGTCTCCGTAAATTCAATGTCCAACCTGCGATTTATAGCATTGTTTTATTAATTAGAAAATAAAATATGCCGATTAATAAGTGAATTAATAGCAAAGATAAAAAATATATTGGAAGAAAGGCTTCGTATCCTTTATCTCCTCAAATATCTGACAACTCATTGCCTCCTCTGCCACCAGATGGCATTGTACCATCATGCACAGTCTGCAGAAAATGCAAACTGTATCTCCACTTTCCTGTGTCAAAATGAATCACCTTCCTGATCAATTACACTATACGTGGTGCGTCAGTGGCCTCTGAAGAGCTTAATACTGCAGATGTGATGATGGATGGCTTGTTAATGGATTTTATAACGGTTAACAGCAAATGGAGCCAAATTTAAAATTGCAGGATTATCGGCCTAAACGATTCAGACAGTCACTATTTAGTGAGCGCTGTCATTGGGGAGACTTACACTTTGCACCATAGACTCATTATGAGTATCAGGATTAGTTTACAACTCGAGTGTAGGATCAAGTCTTCAGGTTTCACCGAGGACGTTTCCTGTACAGGTACAGTAGCAGATCTCATGAAGGTAAGAGGTAGAGCGTCTGCAGCAGCTGCTTGGAAGTCGTCCACCGCTGGATCCGCCGTGGGAGGGTAATAGCTGCAAGAACAAATGTTGCTGCGGTGCTCATGAGTAATTCTCTGGAATCTGGGGAATAATGGTACACGGCACACTTTCTGGAAATGAGGCGTACGCTGTGCAAAATTACCCCAATTACCATATCATGCTTAGATTACCACGCACATTCTGCATTCAATGGCTCGGCTCACCCGTACTGCTGACCTGTTTGAGCACCGGGCCCCTTGAAATTCTCCTTGTTTGAAAAAAATTATTTGTTTCAATAATAATGTGAGATCAAACTGGACAAAATAGATCCTTTAAAGGCAAAGCTCGCTCTCCAGAGAACTTGAAAAGTGCACATACTTTGAATGGAGCCCACATTTCAAAAGGTTTACAGTCAGGTGTCTGTGTGAATACATATTATAATCCACCATTTTACTGCCCACTACTCTACACTGCGCCAATGTGAACACAGCAGGAAGTCAGCTTTACTATGTGTACTTCTAAGGGGCCAAACTATAATGTTTCTCAAAGACACTTTACATAGGATTAAAAAAATAACCGAGAAAGAAAAATAAAAACTATTATGTATAAATATGAAATACACATCACAATCAAATAATTATGTATGTTTTATTTTAATTCAAGGATTAGTCCTGAACCCCGATGATATTATTTGGCCTCAGTACAGAGGCATTAGTGGGGCTATTCATATTTCCACCCATGCAAATAAGGCACACTAGACCAGATCGGATATACAATGCAGATGAAACCCTGATTGGATAAAACTGCATAAATGTATTGTTAGGAAGTGACTAGTTTCTGTTCATAAAAACAGAACAGGGGCACTTCAGGGGATTATTAATTCCGCTTGGGCCAGTGCCCCCCTTACCCCACCATTAGATCTGCCCCTGTTTTTTTTGCCAGACCCCCTCAGGAGACACAAAAGGCCGATTTTTTACATGGGCCTCAGTTCTCCATGAGATTTGTTAACAGATTTTCATGTGAGGAATGTAATATATATACATACCACAAACAAGAAATCCCCCACTTTCCTTAGAAGAATCCTCACTCTGTTTTCATCTAGGTGTTTGGGTTTAGACGCTGACATTAAGTAGCTCCCCCGGAAACACAGATAACAAGCAGTGATCCCACATTCTCCTCTTTCATTGGAGTAAATCCTGTCCGTACCTGTGTTTTGGTGATGTTTACAAGCTAAACATTTCTGTCTTACTGTCGGACATGATTCCAGCGACTGCTTAGTTTTTTTCATTACCCAAGTAAAACCCATCAAATGTGGAGGGGATTGGCTGTCATTGATCTGTCTGGTGTGCGTAGTCGATATTCAGCAGGTGGATGGTGGTGTCATGCGGTGCTCTGTAAAGACGCTTGAAATGCAGCCCAGTACAAAGCCCCCCTCCCCAGTTGCCGCTTTATTTCCCCAAGGAAGGAACAGTGAAGTGTTTGGAAACCCGTTGATGTTTTCCATTTATTGCCCTCTGTGCGTCCCCTGTAACTCTCCTGCACCCTGAGCTCAATTAGACAGACAAACCCCTAAAGGCGAAGTCAGCTTAGGCATGGCCAATTAGTTTCCCAAGCGATGTCAGAACTCCTTTGAACTGCCGTGTCGGCCTGTTGCATAGCCACTGATTCGGGATGACGGTGCAGCAGTGGCAAGCCTCTGCACTGTGACCTATTTTGAAACCGGCAGAAAAATGCAGAGGATGGTGCAGAAAAGCTGTATGTAGGGGCCAAGCCTCAAGATAAGACTTAATATAATCCCCCCAGCAGACATCAATAAAATGCCACTGCAAAGAGAAGCATGCATCATACGATTTTACAACAAAAATCATTTTGAAATAAGAGCTACCCGTCTAATTTACGTGTCGCACTTCTCCTTTAAGTGTGTATTGAACGAATGCAAATTAATAGCTGCATACAAATCCTGATGGCTGTGTGTGTGTGTGTTTGATTCTGAAAGCAGGTGAATGTAGGCTGTGCACCCTGGGGAGAGACTGCGGCTCATGTTGAGAGCTTCGTGTGGAAAAAGTGCTCTGAGCCGATTTAGCTACGATTCTCACTTGATGCTGTTTACGCCTCAGGCAAGGGACCGGAGGTGCTCCTGGTTGGCGACAAGCTGAACGACAACGAGTGGCACGCGGTCAAGGTGGCGCGGCGTGGGAAGAGTCTGCAGCTCTCTGTGGACAATGTCACTGTGGAAGGTACCTGGGGAATGAAGGGGCTGTGGTAGCAGGAGTTAAGATGTTGAAAGGTATTTGTGATTTAACCTTCACGTGTTGCTCCGCAGGCCACATGACCGGCGCCCACACTCGCCTGGAGTTCAACAACATCGAGACGGGGATCATGTCGGAGCGGCGTTTCATCTCGGTGGTGCCCTCCAACTTCATCGGCCATCTGCAGGCCCTCTCCTTCAATGGGATGCTGTACCTGGACCAGTGCAAGAACGGAGACATCTCCTTCTGCGAGCTGAATGCTCGATTCGGCATGAGGCACATTGTGGCCAATCCTGTAACTTTTGTGACCCAGGCCAGCTACCTGGCCTTCTCTACGTTGCAGGCCTACGCTTCCATGCATCTTTTCTTCCAGTTCAGGACCACCAGCCCTGACGGCCTCATCCTCTACAACACTGGAGATGGCAGTGACTTCATCATGGTGGAGATGGTGAAAGGGTAAGGGCTGGTTATAATGTGCATGCAGTGCAACCAGGCTGGGGCTGAGGAAAGATACAAGGGACTTTTTGCTGCAAAAACAATTATACCTCGTTTTGTACTCGTATAATCTTATTTCAGTGCAATACTCGAGCCACTTGAAAATGAGCTTATCCTCTTTTTTGGGCTTAAAATTACATAATCATGATTTATATCTTGAATTCGTCAGCCCGCAGCACTGAAGAGAAACGCAAAAAAAACATTTGTTCATCTTGAATTAATTTGTTAAAAGGAGAGAAGCACGGAGTGGAAGCCTGAGTGCACAGTAGACACTGTTACAACTGAACCAGTGTCGCTCTCACACTCAGACCGACTCGAGCACATTTGCCAACTTGACGCAGTCACAAATAAATGTGAGCATCCCACAGTCAAACCTCGTTGTCCTCTCAGTAACTAGTCAGCGGCGGGCCTCATTCAGCTCGGGAGCTCTGCTTCACGAGAAGCTCTCACACAGCACAGACTAATAAATGATGATTCTTCAAACGCTTGTGTCATAGTGTTGAGGCTGTGCAATGCTTCGATCTGTGAAGTGTACCAGGTTTTCCAAGGACGTTGCCTCTGAATCCAGAGGCAATCTAAATCAGTCCCCTAAACATGCCTGTTTCTTTTCATCAAGATCCATAAATGAATCTCTGAGAAATCAACCAAAATGTGGAAAAACGGTATCTCATAATGTTAAAGAAAGTAAAAAAATAACTTGGACCTGACCCATAATGCATCCTTCCTCAAAGTTTTGTGGTAATGTGTCCTTTCGTTTTTGCGTAATCCTGCTAAAAATGTAACAAACAAAGCCAGTGAAAATGTAGCCATCTTGTCGGAGGTAATAATCATGCATATCACGACAGAAGTTTTCTTTTTCTATCCTCATGACATTATGTCATCAATCATCCTTAATGCCGTGTTGTAAATGTCATGTTAACTATGGAGAAATGACACTAGGTGAGAAATACTGAATGTTTACATCTGTATTGTCCTGTTCTCCAGGTACATCCATTACGTTTTTGACTTGGGAAATGGGCCGTCACTAATGAAGGGAAACTCAGACAAGCCTCTCAACGACAACCAGTGGCACAATGTGGTGATTTCCCGCGACAACAACAATATGCACATCCTGAAGATTGATGCCCGCACTGTCACACAACACACCAACGGAGCACGCAACCTGGATTTAAAAGGTAACTCATCTGAACCTCTGAACAAACCAATTCATTAGCGGATATAATGATCAATTGACATTGTTGTGGAGTTTTGATTTTATATTAGTGTTCTAATATCGCTCTAAAAGGAATACACACACAGACTGACGTTTAACTTTGTAAAGGTTTAAACTCCTTATATTTAATATGCACCAACATTAAGTGGGATATGGGCTCTGGAATTTATAATGTTCAGTTTTGCTGACTCTGTCAGAAATGCATAAATTCAATTAACTGTTTATTATTGAGGTCACTGGACCATATATTAAATTAATGAGTGTTTCTAAATTATTTGTCCTTACATACATGAGGAGGACAGAATATAAGGAACACCTCTGAATGTAATCCCGGCCATTACAACACCCTCACTATAAGTATGACCTTGATATTTTAACCATATCATTATATTAACTCTGGATCCCAGTTGATTTATCGGTTGGCTGATAAGAGATCAGCTGATATGAGCCTTTAACAGACATATCTGTATCAGCGTTTGCAGATAATACTTTTATTTTACAGATTAAAAAAGGCATAGGCCTAACACTTGTGCATTTATGTTTACATATTACGTAAAGAAATGTTTTATTTGTTAATTTTAAGATTTAAGTATTTGGTTTTATATTTGTGTTTTCTTTTTATTTATAATAAAAATGTATGGTTAAATTGTTAAATATCAAGTCTCAATTACATTTCCTTTTCATAAGGGTTTGATAAGGACATCTTAGGAATCATTGCCAAAAAATGTATGTATATATGTATTGTATATATATTGGAACTTCTTGACTACCTACTAATAGTATTAGCACCTTCCTCCCAAAAACACATGTGGGTTAGACTATATTTACCCATCCATGACTTTAAGGCAGCACAGTTAAAATAATCTGTATAAATGTATTCAGGTCTACCTAATAAACTAGTTTCTGAGTATTAATGCTAGAATTAGCATATTACCATGACACATAATTATTTTATCCCTTTACTATGTGAACCGGCCTGTGTTTTAGAACAATCACCAACATGTGATTTTTCCTGTGTCACAGGGGAGCTGTACGTCGGTGGTCTTGGGAAGAGCATGTACAGCAGCCTGCCCAGGTTGATAGCGTCACGGGAAGGATACAAGGGCTGCCTGGCATCTGTGGACTTGAACGGAAGACTCCCCGACCTGCTGGCAGACGCCCTCTACAAGGTGGGGGAGGTGGAGCGCGGCTGCGGAGGTGAGGAAGTGTGAAACACCCGTTTATCATCCCTTTAATCTGATTTCGTAATATACCCAGCATCCAGGGCATAGATGGAACCAGATTCACTGAAAACTAATAACCTCACATGAAATGAAACTACTTTGCTGAAAACTCCACCATGATTGGCCAGTAAACACATTTTGTGGTTTCTTTTTTTCTCATTACACAGGCTTACATGCAACAATATCACTCTGCAGTCAAGAAATCCAGCTGCTTTTGTTGTCTCGTAATCAAACAACAAAAGACATCAGTGAAGCACTGAGTTCTGCCAAATCCTAATAATCTCAAATAATCTCTGCCGGTCGCCGCTCATTCAACAGTAAACAGAAACAACAGTTACATGAGAGCACCCAAAGGTCCGACTCACGGAGTCTCCAAAATGAAAAGGCTTCTTCTACATTGGAATAGGAATGGGCAAAGTCAATTTTATACCAGTATCAGTGAGGACATTTGATAAGTGGAAAATAACTGTGGCCCGATGGTGCTTTCAGGCTCTCCACCACGAGTGGAGTTTTCCCAATGCTCCTCCTGAGAGTGTGACTGTGCACCAATAATTATCTGACAATCTGGTTCTCTGTCTTTACCTCCTGATCTGCTGTGCTTTGCTACCTAGTAGATGTCGTATGTTAATCCTGTTGCCCACACTCTGCAGGTCCCAGCACCACCTGCACAGAGGACTCCTGCCACCAGCAGGGAGTGTGTCTGCAGCTGTGGGAGGGCTTCTCCTGCGACTGCACCATGACCACCTACGGGGGGCCGTTCTGCAGTGACCGTAAGTGCAGCTTTATTACCTCTGAGCGGTTGGACCTATGGGGACTCTTTACTCTTTAATAGGAAACATATCAACACAATGGAAGCGTTGATAATGATCAGATCGCACTATTAAATAAATGGTCGACAATTAAATATATTAAGGCTGTAGTATTGAGAGATTAATATCGAGGTTACATCAAACTATCTAAGTTTCTCCAACTTTGGTTTCCAAAGCTTTTGCATAGGAAATCTTTACTTATGGCCAGGATACATTATCATCTGTGATTATTACTGTTATGAAGAACTGACCATATGTAATGTCTCAAAAGCAAAAGGAACATTTAGCAGAACTGACTGCTGCGTTTCGTTTTTCTTCATTACTCCTGTAACATATGTGGCCTGAATGCAGTTAAGCAACATTCAAGATTAATTTGCTCTCACAAAACTGACGTAAGTCAGACAGCAGGAGAACATGATCGCTCTTTTTTTATACTAAAATGCAAGAGAACCCCAAATAATAGTACTATTGTATGATAATAATTAAGTCAACATCAATTACTGACCACCTTTTTGCTGTATTTGATTGATTTGTATTCCAATAACAATAACTTGTAAGTTTTAAGTGACACTCTAACTTTTCACACACACACACACACACACAAACACACACACACACACACACACACACAAAGACACACACAGACTGACACACACAGACTGACATTAACTGTTCACCTCATGCATTAGACCACAGGGTGATGTACTGTCTTTCTAGCTCGAGGAACTGAGTGGATACTTTCACATCAATTGCCCCACGACCCATAGACATCACCACATTTCAAAAAGAAAATCTCAAATCTGATTGCTCTGCTTTCTTCCACTATAAAGTGTCCTCTATGTCCAGCATAATGGAGCCTGACTTTTACCAGAAGCTTTTCATACTTATAATAGCAAGAGATTAACATTAAGCTCATTGGTCCAGTGGTCATGGCGAGTTAAGCTTCATTTGCTGCAGAGTCATTTAGAATAACTGCAACAATTGTGCCTTTGTGGTAATCATTATTGAAATGTGCTGCTTTCGCAGTAGTGTTTTTAGAGGGGAAAGGACATTACACTGTGTAAACTCTGCAGGGGGGTTATTTGAGGATAATTTGTGGATAACTGCCAGAAAGTTGCGTTCCCCCAGAAGGAGACATCTTGTAATTCCTGCACACTGAAGACATTTTCCTCACTGATCGGTGTCATTATTTTAGCTGGACAGTTTTAAGTAGTGGTCTAATTATAACCTTCACCCCTGTCCTTTTTATTGGTTGGTTGGTTTTAAAGCAACGTTGCACAAAAACTACTGGACAGATTTCCACATTAGAGAGAACCCATTAAATGTTGGTGATGAACGAGGAATTACTTACTTACTTTCTTTAAGAGTATGAGATGAGGCCTTTTTCACCGTTTTCATCATCTTTATGGGAAAAAATTCAGGCACATGAGCATCAACCAACAAATATTATTGTGTCTTATTTGGGGATTTCTTGTTTCTTACCTGGTTTGTTAGTGTTTTTTTGTAAGTAAGATTACACAAAAACGACTCAACGGTTTACCAGGAGGCTTGGTGGAAGTTCTGTACTTTAGACTGAAATCCACAAGCTGCTCTCCTCCTCCATCTTCCTTCTAGCGTCATGTACTCACATGGCCAAATCAGCTCACTGCTATCGATCTAACCCGCAGTTCAATAGTTCGTCCTCTGCACTGCCCTGTCCAAGGACCCAGATAGAACATATACCACAGGACGCTGCTCGAGCTGATTTTTGCTGTCTGCATGACCAAGAAGTCAACCAAGGTCTAACACAGTTATTAATACATTCTGTTTAAGTAAAAAATAAATGCTCTGTGTTGTCTGATGACCGCAGGACTTCTGTGTATTGATTTTCCTCCTCACTTCGGTATCTCTTAAAATTGACTTTCTACACTTTTTATAACTAAGTGCTGTAGACAGTGCAGCTTTTTTTAAACTCTTCATGTCTATTTCCAGGCAGATAGCGGTTTGGCAAAGCAATGTGTGGGACGAGGAGCATGTTGATCCTTATTAAACCTGATAAAGATTCCGGTGAGATGCTGGTATGCACTTGTTCAATCATGCATTCCAAAGGCCTCGCCATTAAAATCAGTTTCCAGCAGCCCTTGAAAACCATCCTGGAGTCTTTCACACATCTTCTGAGTGAGAGTTTCAAACAACCGCCTAAGGCTAAACCTCTACAAGACTATTTCTAACAGGGGATTTTGACATGAAAGCATTTACAGTAAAACTTGGTTGTCACAGAGAGAGGCTGTTTAAAGAACATTGAACACAGACAGGATTCATGTGTAGTATCTGTATTTTGAGTCAAATCAAAATGTGCTTTAAGAACCACAGGAGCTGCACACATGTTGCGTAAAAGAGTGCGATCGCTTTGAGAATGGCTCGGGTTCCAGAAGTAAAATTCCCAGTAATTTTTTCCATTGACGTTCCAGAAAATCCGTATTAAAAGAGTTTTAATCCTGGAAAAAAGGCCGACCAGCTCTGAGATGAGTTGTGGCCATAAAACAATTTATTCAGAACAAAACAAAAAACATTCTAAACAGAAAAAAAGGCAAAGGTACAAGACTCTGTGCAAAATATTTTGAGACTGAAGGAACTGAACATCCCAGAAACCAACAACGACTTCCAGCGTGCTACCTCTTGCATTTAACCTTGTTGTTAACATAGTGTTGCAATACATTTTAGTTTGTGAAGTAACCCTGAACTATCTGATCCTAGTCCAATGCAGCCGACAGGATCTTTGTGGTTTTGGTGAACGTTTCCATGGTAACAGTGAGATCCACCAATCAGAGATGTCACTATTAACCCTGAGGATTGTGGGTAGAGCAGTGATTCTCCTTCTCGTGACATTGCAAATAAAACACGTTGAAATCATATACAGACTTGTGGCTTCTACGGGAGCATATAAACTTGTTTCACAATCCTGTGGCTGAGGGAAGTTTGCCTTGGATGGTTTCTATATTATGTCTGATAATCAAAATCTCTATTCAGATAGGTTTAACGTCTGGAATCACAATGAGGGTTTAACCCAAAATATATCCCTGCATTTACAAGCCTATTGTTACGCAATTGACAGCAAAAACAACAGTTTTCAAAGAAAATACAAGTCATTGCAACATTTTCCATTTTAATCTAGTAGTGTTCAGAGAGGACTCTTAATCATGTGGGTGGTAAATGGCACGGCTGGCCGATATCAAAGGTCAAACCAATACATCAGTCTGACTGGAAAGGAAATAACAAGCCCCATGCCTCACATTGAGACATCATCAGAGTCATTAAAATAAATGGGAAAAGTGACAATAAAAAATAAAACACAGACAAATTTATAGACAGGACAAAGGGTTCGCGGCCGTCAGTGTTTGCTGGTAAAGTGTGTCGGGCTCATGCACAATCTGCTGCCTCGCTTATCTCGCCTCACAAATAATCCAGCCCGTGTCCGTCTGCCGCTCCAGAAAACTCCCAGAAACCAGCATGAAAAAGAAATGCAATCGCCGAGTGTTCCTGGTGCTTGAGCATCATTCAATATTATAACCTCATAAAAGTGTATAGGAGCTTGTTTAACAACGAATATTCCTTTGTTGGCCTGTGCTCCACTACATTTATATTCATATACAGAAAGCAATTTAGCCAGTGTGCCTCAGACATCTGTGCTCATTTACCTCGAGGTCACCGTTTCATCACCAAAGTCACCAATGATGTTCTGTGCTCAATTTTCAGCTCTGCTTTCTGTAAACATATGGAGAGTGTAATTATTGGTTAACCTCTGCCGTTTATAGATGATGGTTTTGGCAAATTCATTTGCTGGCTCTGTGTGTGTGTGCGTGTGTTTGTGTGTGTGTGTGTGTGTGTGTGTGTGTGTGTGTGTGTGTGTGTGTGTGTGCATGTGTGCATGTGTGATATGTGTGGATTTAGGTAACAGCTAGGCAGGATTTGGTTCTGGTCAAGATTAGTGGTCAGATATGAAATGTGTTTAGGTAAGGGTTAGGTATGAATTGTTCCCAGTTAAGGTTATGAGAAATGGTTTTAGGTTGGACTGTCTACAATGAATGGAAGTAAATGCAATGTCCTAATAAGTATAAATGTAAACTTTTGCACCTCTCTATGAAGCCTTGCAACCGAAGCTTTGCTACTTTTCTGTATGAACTAACTTTTTTATTTTATTCTGTTGATTTCACGTTTTAAAAGACATTAGAAAATGTTAACCATGCCATTGTTTGGTATTTTATTTTTCAACATAACTTTGTCTATATGACCAGGCATTTAATTGTTTACTTTGATAAAGTATAGACCAACCAAAAACTTGTGTTTTTAATTATAAAGTAACAACAAAGGATTTTAAATTTAAATACCGGTTGTTAATGAAGTACAGTAATGAAAATGAAATTGTAAGACTGATCATATGATTTGATCATTCCAGCGTAATCGGTGCCTCCTGAGATTAAGATTTAGGGTTAGTGTATATATGTATATATATATATATATATATATATATGTGTGTGTTTGTGTGTAAAACACATGGCATTCCACCTGACATGGCTTTACGTAACTACACTAGCATCATCTATCTGCCGAGTGGAACCAACATCCGCCATTCATTTATAAGTCAATATTTCCTTTGAATTCCCAGGGAAGCGAGGCAGACTGGAGCTGATAGCTTGCAGGCACGCAGGCAAGGTACAGTAACATGGCACTAGACAGCAGCTGTCTTCCTTTCCTGTTTCAAATGCCAGTTAGCAAGCATTGTATTCAGACTCCATTTCATTTGTCAAAACAAATTGATTTCCGTTTCCTCAGGAGAGCTGGCTGAGGTTTAGCGTTATCCAGCAGAACCTATATTTATCCTCCTCTAAACATATATATATATATGAGTACATGTATAATTTTAAGATCAAAGAAACTGTCATTTAGATATCTCTTCTCCAACTTTTGGGAAATGTTTGGGTTTAGATCTTTGTGTAAAACACTTGTGTGCAGGAAGTGGCCTGTACTCTGTTGTAATGTCGTACAAACTGTGACAAAAGTTGTATAAAAAGTGCTCGATCAAATCCCAATTTTTCTTTGACCTTCACGTCAGGTGGAGTCATCCTCGATTATGAGTGTGTCCCAAAAGGCCACAAGGATAATCCAGGATAGAGGTTCAGACTTAATCTTGTGCCCCGGGACCGAGGCTCAAGAAAACATATTGCTGTTCATAACATGGTGACCTACCCGAAATAGACTGGTGAGCCACTTCTAGGTCTGAACTATATAAAGTCAATGGTATGGATTGTGTTTGGAGAAGCTTGGATCAGACAGACATGACGGGCACTTTACACAGGGATTACGTGAAGTACAGGGTAACTAATTATTTATAACCGATATATAGACTTGTAATAAAAAGATTTCCAGCAGAGTGAATGTAGTTTTATTGATTATATTTCAATGATTATATTTGTTTAAAAAACTGCCACTCCTCCGGCAAACACGAAAGGATTTCTGGATTCCCTTATTAGCGACAGAATCATCAAGGATATGTTTGAGAAATTTTGGAGTTGGAGAAAAAAGGGGTACATTGCCTGTATATGAATGAACACTTATAGACATCTTTATATTTTCTTACTGACTGTAAATAAACCATTTAATACATATATACACATTATACTAATGAGACTTGATATTAAATGTTACCAAAGTACAATATGAAAACATAAATGATCTCAAGATTAACATTTCTCTGTAACATTATGTCCACTTTATGACTCATTTTATTAAGACTGACATATCCAACAGATTGCATTTTAATATATATACACTCACTCTATGAATTGTTAGCATACAAGAGGCCATTTCATGGAGGTACGTAGGAGTGGAGGAGTGGAGGAGGAGGCCGGCACCTCCCACAGGGACATTCATTCCACATTGCCAACCACTAAAACATCAAGTTCAGTGCAGCTCGCACAGTGTAACATTGATTGAGCCTTTGTAAAAATGAGACGGCCGTCTGTAGAAATAATCATGCAAATTATTAGGGCCGAGCACATTGGTCACATTACATCTTGAACAAGTCAGGCCAACAGTATTTCACCGTTCTCATAGCCATGTAGGCGTTGAAATT
This sequence comes from Pleuronectes platessa, assembly GCF_947347685.1. Taxonomy (NCBI): domain Eukaryota; kingdom Metazoa; phylum Chordata; class Actinopteri; order Pleuronectiformes; family Pleuronectidae; genus Pleuronectes; species Pleuronectes platessa. Next base: position 12,339,145 of record NC_070640.1, on the reverse strand, counting down.
GAAAGGGAGTCTGACCTTCCATTGTTTCCCCACAATAACCTTTAGGTGGTCGAGTCCACGTCCCGACTGAGCTCTGCCTCCCGCTTGCTTCAACATCACATAACAAAAATCCCACCCACCCTTTTACACAACATCCTACATGATCCGCTGCGTTTAGAATTGAGAAAACATCCGTCGACCATGTAGTGAAGTTCAGGTGGAGAGATGTTATCATTATGAAAAGGTCTCAACCTCCTCAGGGCAAACGTCTGGCCTGCTGCTTGTGCAGAGCTCTGCCGCCGGTGGCCCCGTTCACCTTGTTACCTGCCGCTCTGAGGTAACGGCGCTGTGTGTCTGCAGCAGCATCCGCGAGACCTCGGAGAGCAATTAACAGATCTCTGTGTCCACTGGCTGCAGAGACGCATTAGTCTCTGCTGCTTTTCAACTTTCAAACAAGACATTTCTAGGATCACAGGCAATCGTCCTCCTCAGGAAGCAACCGCCAACTGATTCTCTTGATAAGTGGAAATTGCACTCAAGCGCGGAGGCTTTATTCACTGTGCATCCTTTCCGACCGGTTTGCCGTGACTCTTGTCAGCTCGTGCTGATTCACCCTGTTTGTGGGACGAATGTGTGAGAACCGCTGCTACCGCCACAGATTGAATGGATTTTGTTGGAAACGCTGCAGAGAAAGTGAAATAAGAATCCCATTACTTTCAATCTGCACCAAAATGTAATGAGTTCTTTGCTGTCCCATAATGCATCCTTCCACCAAGTTTTGTAACAATCCGTCCAGGAGTTTTTACAGATTCCTGCTGACTAACAGACAGTGGAAACATAACCTCCTCTGCAAAGGCAATAACTTGAAAACATTCACATAAACGTGCGTGATTCATTTTTCTATATAGAAATCCTCCTTGCTCAAGTACTTTTTCCCAGACATCCCAAGATGTTTAGATTTTTCCTGCAGTCGACATAGCCCTCAGTTCAGCCTCCCGACTTCAGCTGTGTTCAACATTAAGACAGTGTCTCCCCACAAATGATCGTCTCCGCCACATCCCTGCTCGCTGTGACTCATATGGAACCTGAGCTCCAGACTGCCGGCACAGCTCCTCACAGCTGCAATACAGAGGTAGAAAAGCTCGAGCAATCTGTCAGACACTGCCAGAGCTTAGAAGAAGTTATAAGAGTTAACCTGGGACTTACAGGAAGCTAAAACATCAGGCAAAAACCAGCCCTGCACTGAAACACACCACAGGTCGTTGTCTCACCACTCACAGCATATTTACAGCTTTTTAGCCTTTCAGGCATGAGTGGGGGACGTTTGACATTTACATAGATGTGAAACGAAGTCGAGCACCTGAGGGAATAATGTCCCGTTTGGCTTATTTGTGTTTCTCTGTCGTCGCAGTTTCTCACATTAAAAAAAAAAACGTCTTTGTTGTCTTATGTGTTGTATTTTCAGGGGGGTTTTCTCCAAAGGGCATTATTTTGTCATCAGAGTTAGGATGCAGATAACAAAGAAAATGTCCAAATACCAAATATTACACAACGTGGAATGATTAGTGTGACACATTCATATTGTTTACTAAGCTGTTAAGGAATTAATGTGTTTACAAAAACACAAAACGATTGACTTGGATCTTTAGGGGCTGATGCAATACAGATATATCGATATTTAAAATGTGTTAAAGCTGAATTAATTGAAATACTCTGTTTATCAACTATTCTTATATTTACCAGGGTGAAGATGTGCTAACGGAAGAAAGAGAGTTGAGGCAGAAAAAGAAAACAAATCAGGCCGCATGCTTTTGAGAATTACATCCCTACAAATATCAGAGGATGGCACTAAAAGAAATGAAAGATTGCTAAATTATACAATCGTCACTTTATTAGGTAAAAGACAGAGGAAACTCAAAAGTTCAGTTCATTTAACACACAGATAAGCAACCAGGGAAAAGCGTCTGGAAGAAAGAGCAATGGCTGAACTTTTCTGTTAATCTAATTTGTTCCTTTCATCCTTCCGATTTCATGAAATTAGTTTTCGTTTGCATGTGAGCAAAATGGACAGTTTAGTTATGGTTATCACAAAGTGTACAGCCTATTATTACTCAGTTTATTATGAGAGGGATATCTAAACTTTTTTTAAATGAAAATAAGTCAACATTTATACTTTTTTTTTTGATTGCCTTATTAACACCTCCTGCTGTTCTGTCAAGTCAAATTTGACTACTAGTAGTGTTTTAGGTTCGGTATAGTTTCTCACTTCTGCCGGGGAAGTTCTGTTTCGGCTCCTGTCCGTTTTTAACTTTGTTGGATGGATGGGACTTAGACCAAGAACTACTTTCTTTAACATTGCGAAAATAGGGACTTTTTTCACCAGTTTCCCAGGCAGTAATGTGTAAATCTTGATGACAAAAAAACAGACAATTTACTGCAGATCCAAATAAAGATCCAGATCGGGTGGATTTATATAAAGTTTCCTAAGGGGACATTTGGGTCTCGGTGGAGGAATGCACTCTTCTGATTGCCTTTCTCGTTTGACATGAAAAAGTTCAACGTCTCCTAAGATATTTCCAAGGGGCAGAAATTTGCCTCCAGCTTCCTCGGTTCCATTTGTGTGTCTGCAGAAGACCAAAGTAATTGTATTAACGGTGGTGTGATTCAAAACACCCCCACTAACAGACTCAATGGAATGTCAAAGTCATCCATTTTCGCTGTCTACTGCTTTAACATAACACCATGTAACAGCGGAAGACCGCAGGGTAGAGGAAATACACAGTTTGCTCGCTCAAACCTGCGTGAGGCTACACTAGAAAGATGCAATTACAGCCTTTCACAACATGTATTACTAATACAGCACTCACAAAGTTACTCACAGTGAAAACCATGGTCTAATCATCTCCTCTCTGCCCGCTGATGTGTGCTGTTTGGACCGCAATGTTCTCCACTGCGGCTGAAGCGAAGGGTTTTTAAACTGAATGGATTTCTGTTAGACTGGAAATTGCTTGGGAGTGCTCACTTTTTCATGCGCCCAAATATATTTGTGTTTCTTTTAATACAGTACGCAGGAGCATGTTGTGCTCGTTATTTAAACATACATCCCTCCGCGTAATGTGCAGCAAGATGAACGGAGCAGCAAAGCCCTGATTTCCAGGATCTGTTGTTTTTTTTACTCTCTTTGCAGCTTAACCTGTGTTACAGTTTTGTAACGTTCTGCTGATTGGATGAAAGCAGGTGACGGCAGAACATAGGGGTGTTGATTCACTCTGGGATCAACCGAGTTTGTAACCCATTCACACATAACAGTGATTGGTTTGAGTCAGTTGTATGTATCAAAAAATATCTCATGGTGGAGCTTCTAGTTCTATTGCTCCACAGATTCAAAATCACATTTGTAAAAATACGTTTCAGTATTTTTGATTTGGGTTTGTTTACCTGTTAAGCCGGTTAAAAAGATGTGCTTTCTATATTGCACAACACTTTCAAACAGAACACACTGAAGTTAATAACGCTGTCACCAGGGATTTATGTCTTTGCACAGAATAGTAATGTGTTTTTCCCCCTATTTTACAGTCTTCTTATTCTTGTTGCATTGCATGGAAATGATCATATTATATATCAGAGGCACTATATCAGTATTCTCAACTCTTCTTTTACCTCCGTACATTTCTATCTAATAATAACTTATTCTCTGCCTTCTCCTAACCATCATGTCGTGCAGTGGTTAGAAAAATAGGTATCAGGACCCCCCGGGGGATCGTGAGACACAGAAGGAGGCTCACAAGATGATTCCCAGTAATTCAATCAAATCAGACACAATTCTCATGATCATAGTGAGCCACAAAGCTTAAACATACTAGTTAAATTTAAGATAATTAATCAATTAATACATTTTCTTAATCTCTGTGTAACCACTGAGGTGAATACGATAGATTAATGACAGCATCAAGTACAGCAGGTGGATTTACAGCACCAAAGGAAACATTTCAATAAATGAATGTAGATGAATTATAAGGGAGCACCGCTGTTTTTAATAGATACCAATGTTCAGACTATTGACCTTATTTGGAATAAGGGCATAGCCCCGATTATGACAGACATCATTACGTCCACTAAGCTGTAATGTCCGATGTTATTCTGCCAGTTTAAAAACCCTAATCTGAAATAGTTTAATGTAGGATGCTACCATTAAATATTTTAAGTGTCTTTTTTCTAATTCTGAAATAGCTCCTATGAACATTTTTCCATCTTGTTTACGCCCATGTTGGTAACTGCCGTATTTCTATGTTGCAAAAGGCTGTTAATACTCTTATAGTATTTATTAAAGCGATTAAGAGATGTTCATGTTTACATAATGTGACTGAGGTCAGAAAACTCCACATGTCCTAATAGGAGGACATGTTGCTGTTAACATGTCAGTGTCTTATTCAGACTATTGTCTTACTCTAGTTAATATCGGAGTATTTGTGTCCATGTAAATGTAGTCAGTATCCTTTGGGATAATGGGGGGTCAAGTTGTTTTGGGGGGGTCGTGGGCTGAAAGCTTGGGAACCGCTGATGTAGTGAATGTGCTTTTTAAGCAACGTGAGTCAGCCGGCTCTATGGCTCTGTCTGTCTGGTCCACCACTTTGTTTGAGTCTGAAATAATCTACTAGATGGATTGCCATGGAAATATGGTGCAGACCACTCATTTCTATTTGTCCTGTTCTTGTTGCTGCAGGCTCGCTGTTGTTTTCAGGGTAACGATTGAAGCAGTATTTCTCACTGAAAACAGTCCAATCGTACCCAGTAGGCTACTTCCACGCGCTCGTTAGCCCCCAGTATTGACATCGTCAGTAATCAGTAATTTGTTCTTTACAAATAAACCTGCTCATTATTTAAAGCCACCAGACTTCCTCCCTGACCTCTCGTAACCGCTGGGCGAGGGGTCACGTATCGGGGATAATTTAATGCGAGTTGATAGCTCATTAGGATGCAAACAGACGCGGGTTGTGCTCAGCTATGTTTAACAGATTGGAAAATACAAGCCACGCTGCCAGCTTCACTCAGATATGCGACAGGTTATTTCATGATTAGTCATGGTCTCTTATGACTCACCCGGCAAAGACTGACTGCTGGAGAGGGAGTTCAATCTGCTGCCAATGTCACACTGACTAACAGAGTTAGGAGAAATATCCAAACCGCCATAACACACACTTCACTCACTCGTCCACCAAGGATTTCAAAACACGGTAAAAGTGTATGAGACTGCAAGACACAGGAGGCAATCTAACATCGCCCTGCAGACGCTGGAGCCGAGAGTCACTGTTCACTGTGTGAGACATACTCTCATACCTTTTATGAGTTATGATGGCTTTTATAGCATGTCCGTATGTGCCAAATATGATTTGTGAACTTAATGGGAGTTTTGCTGAGCTTACAGTAAATAATAATTACATTGACCCCAGAGCCATTCCATTATATATACCACCTCAGAGTTTCAACTGTCAGCAGGCTGGAGACCGGACATGCATCGACCTAATCTAACAACCTAACAACCGACCATCTCTCAGCTTCTGTGCAGCTGATTTGTTCTAAGATCTCTCTACAGTTAGACTTTGCAGTTTATCATCACTGCTCGTGTGCTATTTAATTAGCCATGTCACGACTCACATGTGAAGCCCATTCATAATCATTATTCTTTATTATAATGGGAACCCAGATCCTCATATACCGGTAAACACTGGATGATTTAACTTTGGTAGTTATTGAAATAACAGTAATGCCAGTGCACAGCTAAATCAGATATGTTAGATTGTGCAGGAAAATCATTCCTCTCCTTGGTCTCATATGGAGTTCATTCAATAACATTAAAATACTTCACAGAGGAGAATTCACTGCTGCTGAGCTGACGTGTTATTGCCACGAAGCCAACGCGCACTGACTGAGAGCATCCGTGAGAGACTTCCTCCATTTGTGGCTGCAATCTGTTACCATCACACGTCGCATGTAAACAGCTGCATCGTTGAAACTCAATCCAACACATTGTGGCGCTCGTCTCGCTTGTGTCAACAGCCTGGACATCTTGTTTATAATGTTTATAATAATATGAGCTTATTTTATGATAGAGCTGCTTCCTCTCTCCTTCCAAATGGTTTAAACAGACCTAAAACTATATCAGTATTATGCTTGTTAAATAATATATGTAATTATTATTCAGTGTAATGTCTAAAAACAACCAGAACCATGTTACATTTTGTTGACTTGTGTTCCTAAATCATCCAATACCCAAGGACAAGTTTCATTTTGGTTTAATTGGGTCATGTTTACTTTATTCATCTCTGCCCAAACATCTCAAGCTGCCAGTTAGCCAGTCTACTTTTGCGTCCTTCCACTGTTTGTGTTGGTCACTGCTTAGCATGAATTACACTTTAATATATTACTTCATCCATGAACAGGATTTGTGCCTGAGTCTTTTCAGGTAGATTTAAATTGGCAGTGGCATTGAAGACAAACCCCGGTGAACCCATGCTGCTTAACGACATCATCAAAATAGCTGTTTTGTTATTTCTTTGATTTAGAGACACCTAGTGGCTGAAGTTTCATATTGTACATAGGCTTCATAATTATCAATAACAATCATATTATACTGTAAAACTCCCTTCTTCTCTTTTAAGTGTAACTGTGTTTTAAACATACTGTATATGAAAATAGACGACATGACTGCTCCCCCAAAAGTGAAACCGAAACACCTTTGATCGCCACCTTGTGGCTGGCTGGAGTATGGGAAATACATGTTTCCCATAGATGGGATCTGTCATTTTAGGGAGTTCTTATCACACTGATGTTTGTCCTAGTGTTTTCTGGTAAGTTTGTTTTTAATTAGTCATTAGATGCATAAAGATGCGTTGAAAGGTCTTGATTGACAGCTTACACTCACTCACAATTGATTGAGCACATATTGGCTGGACCTCGCTACTGCAGCTCAATCCACAGAGTGCTACTCCACAGGCTGTGGCTTCAAATACACATGATGGCAACGTCCGTATCCAGGATATTTCTCCTTTATTTCTTGATAGTGGGAGGAAGCGTAAACATGTCCTCCATCTCTATGGTTTAAAACAACAATAAATGCAAAGGTACCTTGAGTGCAACATCTGTTCAGCAGCTCACAGTTAACTGAATTAATTTTCTAATTCAAGCCAAAAAAATAATTAAGATGAAAATATGCTAACAACAGCAAGTTCATAGCAGGGCCCGGTAATTTAGGCTACTGGCTCAGAGATACCCGAGACAATATGTGATTGTGATTGGAAAAAGTTTTTTATTATTTAATAGCTGAGATCATGTGATGTAGAACTTGAGTAGTGGTTTAAGACATAGTTATATCAAGTCTTGGTTAACCTATATGGTGTGTTATACTATTTTTATCCACTGGTGTTTGCAGTAGCTATCCATCCATCTATAAACAGTATATATATATATATATATATATATATGGTCATAACAGATCATAACAGATGCTTAAGGGCATGGCTGGGTGAAAATGTCAATAATACACTAACACTTCATATAGAAACTGAGAACAAAGATCTCAAGCTACTTCAGTTTTGTCCTCGAAGAAAAATAATGTAAAAGAAAAGGAATACAGGCATAGCTATATTGCCCCAGCTTCATCCCACTATGTGTGTCAGAGGTAGACTGAGGGGAAGGCCTCTATTGCAGCATCATAAGTGAACAATAAAACTGAAATATTCCCTTAAAAGAGCTACCAGATGGCTGTAAATCAACCTGAACCAGCCTCGGTGTGATGACCGATTTAAACACCCATAGGCAGTTTGCAGACAGAGATAAGAGGCGGCCAGGAGGCTGCAGGGCTGTGACCGCAGAGGCTCTCTTTGCATCAGAGAGGAGCGTTTTCTTTTATAATAACGGGCAATTTGTTAAAGAGGATATTTGGAAACAATAATCATTTGAAGGCTATTTATTAAAACAATGCATTTTCAAAATGGATTGTTCACTAACCGAGGAAGTAACAGCAATCATAATATGCCTGCAGGTGAAGTAAGCAGGAGCACATATAATTACGGCAATAAGCGGTGTAAGAGTGGGGTCAGCGGCTCACCAAGCGGCTCGGTGCTTCTGCACACGGTGAGTGCTGTGGGTGTGTGGAGATACAAGATGAAGTATGAATTGTCTCACTTTGGCAGTTAGTGCCTCTGTTCATTGTGCAATTTTTCCAGGACGAAATTCCCTAAAGTGTCTCCCGGGCACTGTCCAGTTTGGGGCCTGACACTATGCAAGGCTCGATTTCCAAAATGGTGAATCCCCACCCAGCTCTGACTGTCCCTCTGTGCCCCGCTCTGTATGGGAACACGGTGGGTTTCACTTCACACCCAGACCACGCAGCAGCTGAGCCTCAGATGAATGGTAGTCTATGCTGGCTGCTGGTGGAGAGGGGGGCTTCCAAGTCCCTACTGCAGGGGCTGCGAGAGTGAAGAAAGGTTACATTCAGTTTACATCATAAAGGCTAGACACACGCACACACGCACACGCACACATATACACACACACACACACTCACACAAAGAGGCCTTCACATTCAGAGCCTGCCTCTCTCTGCCTTCGTTTCTGTCTTTGTCATCCTCGCTAACACTCACCAGCACACACACACTAACTTATACATCATTCACTCACTCTTCCTCTCGCAGAGTCGGAGCTCTCAGTCTGTTCGGTGGGAGATACAATTATAAAAAACCTAATGAAGAATTGAAGAAGACAGAGCTGCATGCAATGATGTGATGTCATTGTGGGCGTCTTCACTGTGGCAAGCCTGCGTCTACACGACATCACCTCATTCTGAAAATGTGCAGAGTACTGCGTCCGGACATTTTCTGGAGGTTGCCGTTTGCCTTTATGAGAAGAGTCGATAAAGAAGCAGGACATGATGTCAACATTCTGCTGCGGAAATCATGTATTTGTTTACATTACATTAACGGGGGGGGGGGGGGGGGGGGGCTGTTGGGAGAAGCTCTGGAATATGTCCGGAGCAAATAACATTGTGTTCTCACATACACTCCCTCCAGTGTGTCTGGACTTTAGTGCACAACATCAGCAACAACTTGTAGTAAATGCATATGAGTGCATTCATCAACATTATAACCATCATTATTGTTTAGATCTGATTAAATATGTTATGTGCAGGACTTTTCCTGTGAATTAATTTCACGAGCACAGCCCTGATCAAAAATCAAGATGTGGTTCTGCAGCTATAAAACGAAGCTGTCACTCAGCTCTGCTTTTAAGGCAACATGACAGGATTTACGGGCCTTTGAAGACAGACCATATGTGCTCAGTTTACAGATGCAATGAAACTGCAGAACTATTTAATGTGATATCAGGAAGAAAGTCACCAAACTGCATCACTTACGAGGATCATAATAAATGTAACAGAAACACATCCAACACGTACATAACAGGAAAAGTGAATATTCAGCCAGTTCCAGCTCACATTTAATGGGTGATTGTCTCAAAGTTTTCTCTATGTATTCAGGGAAAAGCACCCGGGGTAATTTATGTAAATGAAAATATAATTTAAATTGCTCATTAAATTATGATACATGGTGATATTTAGTATCATAAAGTGTTTACGTTTCCAAAGAGATGTCACCTTGGATTATCTGTACATACTGACGCAAACAGTACAAGCTCCAAACAGGCTCACATGCAGTGGCTGAAGGGACTGTGGCAAACTGTGCAGACTATACATCACTTGTGATATGATTCAACATAAGATGGATTTTATATAGTTGAGGTCACGACTGCCGTCTCCCCCACTCAGCCTGAGCAACTGGCTGCTGTCTTCAGCTGCTGGAGCTTCCTCTGTGGCCTGATAAAGAGCCATGTACTAATCCTTCACTTTCCCCAGCCCACTTGTGTAACCTATTAAAACTCACCATCCATATAAGATTGCCATTGGGCAGATTAGTTTATTGAAACGGGTCATAACAAGGCAAGTCCTACAGCCTTGGCGTTCTGCGCAGCGTTAATGGTAAAAGTCGTTGTAACTAACCCATGTTATTAGAGGAATTATAGATAAATGGATGGTTTGACTTGAATGTCAACTTCTGTTCTGTGAAAACCCACCTCAAGGAACGAGGAGTCATGTGATCCACATTCAGCCTCAATTGACCTCGGCTGAAACGTGATTTTTACGGAAGGCGTATTCTTGAATTTTCTCGAGGTGCGAGGTCATTATTGTTCTTTTATCTATTTTATTATTGTAATCGTAATGTATGTTATTTCTTCTCCATTCTTACCAAGGTTTTCTCCTAGTGTGTTCCTTCATTATGATGTTGTTATTAAAAGTTTTCACCTGGATTTGTTAGTTTGCAGGATTTTGGGGTTGTCCAGGTTGTCCTTGTCACAGCTGCTGATAGAGATTCCTTCATGTTGGTGGACTTGAAAATGTGAAGCAGATAGTTGATCAAAAATATCTTTACAAAGTCTTGTCCATCTTAAATGTACAATGACAATTATTGACGTCATGTTCAGCAAGTTAATTGACATTATACACCACATTTTAATGTGAGTGAACTCAGGGTGTGTTGCATTGCAGTGCTTGTGCAAATAACGACAAACCCAAAGATTTAATGAGGCAATTTGGCCTATGATTACCCCCTATTTGTTGTGATTTATCATCAGCATTCTAGCCATTTTAAAGACAAAATTGTTGTGTGATGGTCTTGTCAGTTGGTTCATTATTCTCTGGTGTGTAGTCGAGAATGAAGTGTCCAATGGTGCGACTTCATCTAGGAACTTGTAACCCACTAAATTTGTCTGCACATACATTAGATGGAGTTAATTTTCTAATACTGTGCGTGAGCTGGCTCATATTTGGCTGCAGGTCACAGAATCCTGCCTTTGATATAAACTGTGTGTCTTGCAAATGTAGTAGTGATCTCTCTGTTCCCATCTCTCTCTCTCTCTCTCTCAGACGCAAACAAACCCTCAATTCCCTGCCTCTTTTTTCATTTCTCTCTATCTCCCCCTTCTCTTTGTCACCTCGTCTCTATTCCTGGCTCCCTCTCTGGTCATTGTACAACAAAGCGGCAGCCTCTGCTCGCTCAGCAAAAGAAAACCTTTATATTTTCTTCTTTGCTCCCAATTCATTTTGATAGATTGTTCTCTCACTTTCCACTATGCTCAGTGAATAACAAAAAGATCTGCTCAGCTCTGGTCCTATGGTGGCGCTATGAAGCGTCCCTTATACAATTTATCCTATGATTCGACTGTAATGCCGATAAATGTTATATTCATCACACGTGTCTTTATTTGATTTGATTCCATACAGTACTGTTTTCAATGCACGACGGGCACCATTGTTGAATCATGACAATCATTGACAGCGGTGACGCTATGTTTCGACGCCTGAAGGAGTTCCATGCATCTTTCACACACCTATCAATACAACAGTATGCTGATCTGTGCCCATTGCAACGAGAGTCATTTCCCAGCAGGACGTCTCACATCTTTACAACAGTCGGAGACGTGTTTGTCGTTTTACTGTCATGTGGGCTTTCACGGTATGAATTCAACACAGTGTTCAGACGCTCTGAAAAAGCAAATTGTTATCTTGAAAAACATTCTGTCGAGGGATGATACATTCTCTATTGAAAAGAAGCACAACTGTGACTATTTCCAGTGGCTGTGATGGAACAAAGTCCTTTTGTTTTCTTTGATACGTTACTTAGGTTTGTTAGCCATACATCTGAATGTTACTTCTGTAGATCTTTGGTCCGCTACATATAAAGCAAATATCTGCTCCACTACATTTTTATGATGCATTCCGTAACATTGGTGTTTTTGTACAAATACAAATCACAAGAGGGGAACTGGTTCACTGATCCAATCTGAGTGTGCGGGTAACATTAGACTCCGCCTCCTGCAGCAGCAGCACTGACCCCATTCAGACCTGTTATCGCCAACCATCCTGAGTGAACAAATAGTCAGAACTGAGGTTAGGTCTAAACGCACCTAAATGCATCCTGAATGTGTCATGAGAGCTGATCACTCAGACCACGCTCACTGGTGGTCCAGGACGCTTGTGGACACATTTGTTCTGTTGTGTGAAGGGAAACTCGTCCTGTGGCCACAAATGAAGGACGTCTGTTCAGCTGACGTCTCAGAACCGCTACAGTTTAAACTGATTTATGCTCCTTGGTGGACTTGTATTGATTTGCTTGTGGCCGCCAACACAATATCAACACCACATAATGTTTGATACTTTTCCTAGATTGGTCAAAATCATTCATTCATTCATTCATTCACACCTCCCTCTCCATCTCTCTTGTGCGCCCTGACACACCGACACACACTCACAAACATTTTCATCGGGCACATCATGTGGTCCTCGTATGTCCTATAGGTCCTCCTTCAATAGAAATGACAGTGGTGTTTATTTGCATATATAGGGCGAGAATGTGAGATCCAATCACAAAGGGTCAAAGGAGACACATGCATGACACATTGTAATGTCAGGTGTGAACAGATCTACTTAGCGTTGACCTCTCGTGATCGGATCTCTCAGGACACATGTTACTAACACGTTCAGATCCGCATCAGTGGTTTCTGCTACGGTCTGGTGGCTGTTTGGTGAGGTGTGGTGAGATGGTTGCTAGCCAATCTCGACTATTGAATTTAAAGTATCACCACTTTGTTTCAGGTGGCTAAGGTGCTGTTGGAGAGATTTATAGTTCACTTTCAATCTCTGCCATCAGTATCAGAATTTGTCTTAGCGAACCCTTTAGTAAAATCTATTACTAAAAAGATGATTGTTGGACCAACCTCTAAAAAAAATCACTTTAATTGGTAACACACAACAAGTTTTATTAACACAATTTCTAACTTAAATTCGAAAGAACTAAAAACATTTTTAGTTAACTGTTATGGTAATTTTTGTTTTCTTTAAAATTTAAAAGTCAGAAACAAATGTTCCCTCTCAATGTTGGACACTCTATCATTTTATTTTACTGCAGTTAAACAAGGACTCTTGCTTTTCTGCAACAGAAATGCACTTTATTTTTTATCAAAAACTATCACTGCTTCATAACTCTGCTCCAGTGTTGACTAAGACCAGTAAGAGATCAAGCATCACACCCAGTCAGTGCTCTTAATGTCTATCTGATTTACAATTGATTTTAAAATCCTTTTACTGGTGTATAAAGGTCTTATCAGTCTTGATCCTACCTGTTTATTAGACACTAATTTCACCTGAACCCAGAACAAAAAAACACAGTTAGGCTTCTTTTAATTACTCGGGTCATTGCCATGGAGTTCATTTATTTTTCCCTTTTGCATTTTATTCTGTTTTCCACTCAGTATGTACTCTTATTCTATTTATATTTTTGGGCTCTTTTCATTCTAATACCATCATTTTTACTTAATTTTTTCCACATCTCACTTTTTAATTATTTTTCTTTTCTTTGTGGGGTTTTTTCTCTCCACACCTTGTGTTTCTCAATAATAATGAATCAGTTCCTCAGTTGCTTCTTGTGTTTATTTATGTTTATAACATATTGTTATTACATATTGGGTAATCTCCAGATAATGCTGCACTCATCTCATCTTCTTTTTACTAAATGCAGCCATATAGGAAAAACTGTTCACATCATGAGAATTTCTGACATCAACGATATCTCCCCCTGAAATAAAAACACAATGAACATGTCAACAAATTGAGCTGTTAACACCATGGCTCCAAATGTACTACTGCTCATACGTCCAACTAAAATCCAACATTAACGCTCATACAGTTGAATTTATAGGCGCTTTACACGGTTCCCTCTTATCTTGGTATAGAACGGCTAGAAATACATCTGAGGTACGGGAGACTATCTTGCATTGGGATCTCACTGCAAACAATACCATGAATAATAAATAACAAGGTGTTAAATAAAAGGCAGCTTTTCTGCTCTTAGATAAAAACGCTGCTGAATTTTGAACAAGATTTTTTCACTGTGACTCATAGACTTTATGTTATCAGAAACGAGAAACACAAAATGAATGGTTCTAAACTCTGTTTATTACAGAGAAGAGCGGAGTACATTTTGTCCTTGGTTGTTTTACAGTGATTTAAACAAACCATTACAGTTTTGTCACTGCCAGCAGCTGATTTATCAAGATGTGACGGCAGCGCGGCTTTTCTCAACTATGGCTGACCTACTGAGTGTTGAGATATCTAGACTTGGAATATCACACATTTTCATTACTTCAGAGAAATATCAATGCCTGAGATATCATTGTGTAGTAACCATAGGAAACTTGATACTAGAAGGACATGAAAAAAGGCAAGAACTTGATGCACAGTTTCCGACCAGAGGATTTGAAAATGAAGCCAAGCCTCTGCAGAGTGGATCGCGTACAAGAGTCCCAACAGGAAGTCCTCTGTGCAAAATAAACCGCTTCCAACTGGAACAACTCTTAATCTGTTCAAGACACATTAAACTACAAGGCCTAAATGTGCAATAAAATGAATAAAAAATATATAATCTTATCATGAATATAAAGAGGCTGGCCTGCAAATGTTCATAATTGAGGCCGTACATCACTCTCCACATCTTATAGATCTCCTAAAGGGGTTTCAATGTTGGACACAACTCAGGCCTCCATTAAAGATTTGCAGCCATGGCAACTGCGAAATCAGCCATGCATTTCTGCTAGTGCTTTCATTAAAGTTAATATTGTGACCAACATGCCAATCAGCAAACCTACATCAGGCAAATAACGGAGGCCGGACCACATCTATGGCAAAGTGTCCTGCTAATGTGTTTTTAGAGTCAAAATGAATATTAGTGCTGAGAGTGGGGTGGAACAACGACTCGGCCAAGCAAATTCATATTTATTTTTCTTCAGTGGCGACGGCTGATAGCTTTCTTTTGCACTTGATTTTTTTATTTGTGAAGGCCAAAGCTAAAATGTGGACGAGGGACAACGTTTGAAACAGCTCCTCTTGCTCACTTGCATCAGTTCATAGCAAAACATTTAGGAATGTATCTGCCTGATCGAAGTGAATAGACTGCTGCCTTTTCTCCTCCTTGTTGGGGATACTTGCATTAATAATGCATTGCAAGGAATCCTGCAGCTCTCCTCCTTTCAATGGAGACATGCTGAAGCAAACAGGCAAACAGAATCTATTTTTTGCCCAGGCGCAATGTGCAGCCAACAATGTACAACCCACTGTCACATGCAGTGTCATCTCAGAGGAGACTGCACAGAGCCTTCCAAGACGCTAAAGTGGGTTAAGACAATGAGGAAGATCGCGTTTGATTCAGACGTGAATCAAGAGGAGAAAATTCTGTGAGAGTAACTCTGTGAGAGCCCCCCGTTATTCCACTGCGCTCTGGGCCTGTTGTGTAGTCACCCGACGCCCTTTAGTATTTGTGTCTCGCTTTTTGTTTACAATTGCACAACTGAAACCTCCAAGTGTTTGCAATTGTTATCAGAGAATCATTCGGGCCTTTTTCTACGCAACTGCAGATATTTTCCACTTCATCTACATGACCTAATTTTTCAAAATATCTCCAAACCAGACAAGAACACACAAACAAACACTCAAACAAACAAGCTGGGCCAGGAGGTAGCGATGAGGTCTACGCCAACTATCCATCAAAATATTAATGTTGGATAGAAGCCACCAGTAATGTGCTTCAGTCAGGCTAGATTTGGCTGCACATTTTGAATCAGACCTAGCACTGCTAACCCAACGTAGAGAAACCGGTATGGCCGCTGTTGATGTTGTTGTTTCTGGCGCAACCTCGTTTCACAAAGCAAGTTTTGGCAAGTTTTGGAAAATCTGCACTTTGGATGGTGTCTCCATTTTAGTGGCCTCAGAAATGCTCTCTGCTTGTTCACATGAGGCCATTACGTAGAGAAAAAGGTTTGTTTTGCAGAATGTCTGCGTTCATGTTGACAGGGTGTAATTAATAATCTTAAAAAATTGGGTGGTTCTGTTCTGTTTTGTTCCACCTGGCAATACAAATGAGTTCTCTGATATTTTCCTCTGTCAAGAATTCACCCAACAACCCTCTCCTCCCACTTTGATATTTTCCATTCTCTCTCCTTTCCTTGCACCATCTAAGGCCAGGCTTATTTTAGGTGTTGGTGCTTTGAGCCTAATGAAATCAACCAAACATCAGAACTGCAGGCCATGCCTTTCAGAGGATGCTCATATTATGAGTAATTAATCTGAAAGTGCTATGATTAATCCTGCTACTTTGCCCCCTGGGGCGAGACTGGATGTCTGTGAAAAGTCTTCTCTCACAAATCCTCCTGAGAACAAACAGTTCACATTTAGGTTTCTTAGGTCTTTAAAACGCTGTGCACGTCTTCTCACATCATGTCATTTGCAAGTTTGCAAAAATCTCTCGTGTTTTTTCCTACAAAGGAATCTAAACATCACCAGTTTGTACTTCGAAGGCTATACGTTGTTCCATATAGGCAACAATAATGTGATTATGTAAATTCAGAGAGATCTGCCAAACTGATCTATAAGTGGGGGGAAGAAAGGTTTCAAATAGCCTGCAGGAAGATATGAAAATGCAAATCAAAGGTTTATTGAACTGAAGCTGCAGGAAGAGCTGATATAGGAGAGTCGTTCCTTTTCAAAATCCAAGAGAAATCTATTTGATTTAATTTAAGAATAAAGCCCGTCATCAAATACATCATCATACATCAAACGTGCATTTGATGTATGCTCTATGAGGTGTGTGTTGATAGGACGAGCTGCGTGGGATGCCCAACTTATGAAGTAACCAAGGACAACACAAGGTTACCGTGGCCCAGCCTCCCCCTTGTTGTCCAGATAGGGCGGCTTTCATCATGTCGAGCAACCCTCAAGCACGTCAGCTGATGAATGCAACTCTTTCATTCTCGACAGCTCTCACCGTGATATCGAGATATCCTCTGCCTCCAAAGATGTGCTCATACCAGAGATTCTGACTGAACAAGTCACTGGTCGTAAATCATCCCCTTCTTATTCCTCATATACAGAGTCTATGAGTGTATTAGCTAAAAAGGCTGAAACTTTAAAGCTAAAAATGAAACACACTTTTCCATTGTTAGTGTTTAAGTTTATTTATTAAAAGACCAAAGACAGGCTGATCTGACTCTAAAAATGAACGTGAGTGTGAGTGGTTGTTTTCTCTCTTTCCCCCCCTGTGATTGGCTGGCGACCTGTCCAGGGTGTGCCCCGCTTCTCGCCTAATGTCAGCAGTGAGCGGCTCCTTCTCGCCTCGCGGTCCACAAGGGATAAGCAATATAGATGATGGATGGATGGAAATTGAAAGGAGAGAATGCAATTAATGCCATTATCTAACATTCATTATTAAAACCAACATGTGAATGTCCCGGATTTAGCCATGCAGGCTAATTTTCAACTGCAGTCCCCGACAGGTTGGTGGTAAAAAAAAATAATAATAAAAAATACATACATTAAACACATGTACACATGTCTGCTGAGCCCCCTTTTGACTCCACATTTAAATTCATGACTGGATTTTATTACATAGTCATAAATATCAGTCCCTTAATTATGCCAGATTCTTTTTTTCATCAAGATCCATGATTTATTATGTGAAAAATCCACAAAAATGTCAAAAAGTACCCTGTGTCGAAATCCTGCATCTGGAAGTTTCGTTGTAATTCATTTGGCTGCTTTTGTGTCACCCTCCTTACAAACAAAGAAACAAACCAACCATCAAACAAACAAAAGGATTTGTTGTGAAAACGAAATCAGAAGTACACACACAGACAATCAGCATAGATGATTAACAAATCAATAACATAACTGTTTGACACATGAACACTGAAGTACAGGCGTGCAGCACATCGAAGGCACAGAAGTACAAGTCATTGCTAAAACTAAATAAAGACGCGTATCCGGAACAAAACACATAAACACAACCACGAGCAGAGGATTATTGTGTGTAATTGTGTCAGCTCTGTGAATGTGTCTGCATGTGATCTGCAGCTGCACAGTTTAATTAAGCTGGCGTCCAGCACATACAGAATAGACGAGGTTCTAGGAGGGAAATCTCCCTCTGACTCCGATTCTTCAATTTATTGCTGATCATAATTCCAGCAGACGAATGTCTACGTGTGGTCGGGGCACTTGCCATTCCGGAGTGTTTTGCACTCAACCCTCCTCTGTTCTCTTTTGTTCAATCAGCTGTGCTGCCCCCCATACACACCCCATCCTCCTCCACTGCTTGAGTAATGGCCTGCGTCGACTTCTTGTCACTATGAGAGGTGGTGCTGCATGGGTCGCCCCTGTCCTCCTGTTTCCACGCGTGTCCTTTCAACCGACTCGGCAATCCCAGCTGATATCTCTATCGACCGTGATTTAGCTGATACAGATGCAGTCCCTCTTCCTCTTCCTCTCCCTCCGCCGCTCCCCTGCAATCTCTCTCCTCTCTCGTTTCTTTCGCTCCACCTCCTCCGCACCTCCACTTTGTCTCCCCACTTCCGATAACGTGCTCATCCTCTCAAGTGTCAATACATTCAGATTCATCTTCACGTTCCCACCCCACCCCAATAGGCGGCAAACTGTCAGGATACCTCCGAACTCGTATCACTCACAGCAGAGGAATAAGTTCTGCATGGTTAGGCAGCATGAGAGCAGAGAGCTGCTGAGCTCCCTGACAGGGGGGTGACTTGTATACTGATATAAGGTGAACACGTCAGGCGCACGGATTAGAGGAAAGTGATTTGGAGTGTTAAAACAGCAAAGGTATCGCAGAGACAGGCTTGGAAAAGAGAAGCTTTAGATTGAATTTTGATGCAAGCTCTCGATATCCTCAAAATGGATTTCCTACCACGGCCTGCGTGGCTTTCCTCATCCTGGGTTAGTGAGCTGTATGATATCAATTTGACAGGAGTTTGTGTTTCTGCCATTCATGCCTATTGTAGCTTGCCATGTTATAGGAGCACGTCCATACCAATAACCCCTTGTGTGGATTCTGTAACAGCTCTGACAGCTCACCTAAATCAGGCTCCTCCTCTGCAGTATGATTCCTGCGTGTTACTTCCAGGACCCTGCAAGCCCGTGTGCTGTGAATCCGTAACATGTATTTATTCACACAGCCCATTTTCTTGCCTCGCCGTTTCCCCTGCGTGCCTGCTCCGTGGCTGCCTGTTTTCTCTTTTTTCGCCGTCTCTTCCTGTCTCCCCCCCTTCCTCCCTCCCTGCTGCGATCACTCAAACTCCCCCCCCCATCTACCCCCACACTCATTTGCTCAGACTCTCTCTCTCAGACGCACACACGCGGGCGCGCGCACACAAACACACGCTGGAGGCGCATGCTGTGCATCGCTGGATCAGAGCCTCTGACTACAGTATGCCTTTATAGAAGACCTCCTTTATCTGGCCTTCATTAGACCACACCTCCAAGCCAAGGTTATTTTTTTTTGTTTTGGGATACACCACTCTTCTGGAATTTCATCCATCCGGGATTTCATAACGGAGCGGTAGTCCTTTTCTGATTAGCATAATTTTTTTTTTTGGTGCAGCAGTCCAAGGCAACATCTCGGTCTCTGGCAGAGCTGAGGAGAATCACCTGCCCTCCTCCAGGGGCAACTGTCACGTCCACCGCGCTCGGTCTGAGGCGGCACAGCAGATCTGGAGGAGAGGAGACAGGAGAGGAGAGGATAAAGGGATGGAAAAAAAGGAGCAGCAGTGAGGGGGATGCAGCAGCAGTCTTTTTACTGCATGAGACTGAGCAGGTGGAGCGGCGAGGGGAGGATCATTTGAAATAGAAAGACTCGTGTCACGGCTGCATTGTGGTGGGATCTCTGCCTTCACCAGAGGTTACCGTTCGCCGGATTTGCTGCGCCTGTGAGAGAGTGACTGAGGCGCTGCTGAGAAATTATTTATTTATTTTCTGGATTTTCTCCTTTACTGCGCTGCTGCAGATACCCGCTCCCTCTCTCTCTCCCTCTCTCTCTCTTTTTCTCTCTCTGTTTCTCTCTCCTCTCCCCCCACCTCCCTATCTCTGTTCTCTTCCATTACCCTGGCTAAAGGGGAACAAAAGAGCAGCTTCCTGCATCACCCTTCATCGCTGAAAATCTTCCCTCGTGCGTATTTTTTATCTCCTTGTCGTTTTTGCTTAATGAAATGATCCGGTTTCCCACAGCAGCGTGTGATGATGTCTTCTGCTGTTGCGGTGGAGCGGCACTCTTCTTCTTAGTGGGCAGGCTCAGCAGTCCTCAAGCTCTACCTGTGGGCGATGGAGACTCTTATCAGAATTCTTGTCACATGAAGCCCAGTCCTGCCACTTTTCAGGCCTGAATACCATGGTCCAGCAACATGCCGGTTTGAAATCAGCTGTGGATTCGTCTCCGCTCTTCGTCTGGATGTGTATCTCTCCTGCGTTTTTGGAAAACAGTTTCTGAAGAATGTGATCTGGAATGGTCTTCAGTCAGTTCTTAACACTGGCTTCTCTGAGCAGTAGTCATGGCAAAACGTTAGACTAGATAAGCTGGTGGCTCTTTAGCTTCGTCTAGAAAATACATTTTTGCAGATTTTTTTCTCACCAATTTTAATGGATATTTCTGCAGCATCGTCGACCAAACCAGAGGGATTATGAAAGAAATGGGCCCAGATTATCTCTGAGATGCCCCGTGGTCTGCACGTTGAGCTATCAGAGGCCAAAGCTTGGCCAAGTTGTCTGTCCTGGGCCAACGAGGATCTAATACACATGGGTCGACTCTTTGCAGCCGCCCCTGTGCTCGGACAGCGGAGGAGCTGTTCACACTTTAGCATAGGCATGGGCCTGAGTTATTGTTCCAGGCTAGTACTCTGGTTTGCATTGCTCACTCTACTGCCCATCCAGACTGGAACAGCACGTGTGTCTTCTAGTCTCAGCACCACTCACCATGTCCACCATTTCCACAATAAGCACGGCACCGTTCCTATTGCCATCAACCGGATGCCTTTTCTTACCAGAGGAGGACATGGTAAGACGTTTCCCTCTAACCTCCTCAACTTCTGTTTGCTTCCTCACTACTGCATCATTGGAAATGTCAGGGGGGATGAATAGGCTTTACTTGTTTTTGTCTGTCGTTTTTGGCAATTTAGAGATAGACAGGTTTTATGTTGGTGGCCCCATTGGAGGTCTAGTGTGGCTTGATAGATTCTTCACCAACTGTGAATGTGCTGCAGCCTCAGTGCATCATTAATCCCTTTATCACTCCATCAGTATCAGTAGCGGTTGGCCCTTTCCTCATGTTTCGTTTGAAGATGCTACATCCTCAGAAGACCTGCGTTTTTTTGAAGCTGCAAACACACATTAATGGTGTGATGAATCATTGTTGCAAATCTCTTTATCTCTCCGTGCAAGGGTCTTGTTTGTTAGAGCAGCGTGATGCACTCATTGTCAGGGAACTGATTTCTTTCAAAGGTGATTTGTACTATATTTAGTGGGACATAACAGCAGGCGCTAACCATGTTAAGAGTTAGAGACAGACGCTTCTCTTCACTGGTGCGGAGAATATATTTTCTCGATTAAATGTTCAGCTTTCTAAGATGGATATTCCTTGTGTTCAGGGATATAGGGTATTAACAGTCGAGAGTCATCACTTGACGTTAAATTGGCTACGCTACCTAAATTAGCTCCTTCCTAGCACAGACACCAGATCCCATACATACCGCATTTTGACATTTCTGACCCAAGACTCCCTTTTCTGCCCTATAAAAAGGGGCTCCAATGGATTTGTAGTGTCTTCTCCAGCGCCGCAGTTTTGTCAGTTGCAAAGGGTCTAAAATGTGATGAATTACTGCTGCGCTATTAAAGCCATATCATTCTGGACCAGGCATTTTTACAGGCACAGCAAAGCCTGTGATCAAACAGGCCCCGTTAAAAAGAAAACACTTCAAAGAAGCCACTGATAAATTTCCAATAACCTCCATTGTGGATGTTGTACTGTAGGTTGTTCTGGAGTGTGTGCTTCCGAGCAGCTGATCTAATTTACTGCAACATGCGGACAGTACTTATGATTTACAAGTCATGTCTATAATGCAGAGTGAAGAGTGCATACAGATTAACATTGATTGGCATAATGTTCACTATGGTACTCTGTTATGTAACCGTCATCACAGAAGCATGAAAGCATTTGAAAAATTTAATTCCTAAACTGTCACAAATGCAACAATTGCATCAGCTGAACTATGATCATTTTTGGGGGTCTTACATTAATCTAATCAGATAAGTGTGTGTTTGTGTCAAGGCTAGTCAAAGACTTCTAGAGGTCCCTGAGCTATGGCTATTTATAGGCCACCTACCCTGCTGCAATGCCTCACACTCCTCATCCTAAACACAGGTTATATTACATGTATTGTCTCAGTGCACTGGTTACAGTATGTGACAGGCTCTTACACACAGCATTACTGTGTTTAAATAAATCACGATGATGACAATATGACTATGAGGAGTCATCCAGGGCATAAAAAAGTACAAAGTGAAATAATGGGATTGGATGGCGTTCAATTAGTACTTGATCAGAGGTGAGTTTTTAGTACTGCAACAATATAAAAATTCAAACTATAAGTTACTATAATTTTGCCTCAATGACATTCTGTGATTCTAACTTCTCCAGTGTTTATATTAAATCAATGCCATCTCATTAGACAACTTGAAACCATCATCATGGTCTATTAAGTTTTTGCTACGTCTTTTCTGTGATCTTTCTAAATTATCAGTAATTGATTAGACTATTTGCCATTTTACGATAAAGTGTAATACAAATTTAAGATTTCAGTACCTTTATTACCATATTACCACCATGAGAACTCTGCCTTGAAGGACAAGTCACTGCTTGGCTGGGTAGCCATTGATAAGAATTTAATATACTTTGAATGATATTCAACATAATGATATTTGACACTTAATGACTTAATCACTTTATAAAACATCTGATTAAATCGTATAAACTCCATATTCACAACAAGCCATCTCATGAAAAAGCATCTTCCTCCCTCATTTGTTTGGCAGTTTGATGGAAACATAGCTACAGTAAAAACATACATCAAGATAATTAATTCAGAAGGCCACACTGATGCATTGGTGTAATTTCATTTTTCTACCCTTTCTGTGTAGTCCTCAGATGAAGTCTTCAAAAAACACAACCAGCAAACTCAGTTTTGTATTGTGTTTTTCGTTAATATGGATTTATGAAAGTACAGGCCCTGTATCTAAATAATAAATTATTTCTCCAGGAAACAGAAACGCTGCCTGAGTGCACCAGATATTAAAATCACATAATTGTTAACAAATTGATTTTCCAACTTGTGATATTAAACAACTAACATCCACACATTTCATATTCCGACTCTGCAGTGATTTTTCCACCCATCCTGAAGTAGTTGCATCCATGCATCTTAAATGCAGTGCTCTTTCAGACCCTTGCCTTGTTCAACCCCTCTGACCACTGAAGTAGTGAGCTTGTTCGCTAATGCTATGATCATCAGTGCCAAAAACCTTGTGTGCTCTCAAGTGGAATGATAGAAAAATTGCACTGTAGCTGACCCCTCGTGATGCTCCCGAAAAAATCTGGGGGGGAAAAACTGCCGTGCTCCGTCCTCCGGGGCCCCCATGTTGGTGTTGGAACTGTCTGACTGTAGCGATACAAACAGCAGCTAATGCTTCCAGAGAGATGTCTCAAGTGGGGGGAATTGTTTAGCGAGCTTCTTTCAGTGATGATATCGTCGAGCAACATGCAGTATTTAAAGACAGAATTAAACAGAATGAATGGTATCATACGAGTGACAGAAAGGGAAAGCAAAGGAACCGGGGCATCAGAAGGTCTATCAGAGAAAGTTCAATTTCCTCCAGGTCACATATTACATTACCCTCAAGGATGATAGTGAGGCAGGCCTACATTCACTTGCACCGCATGTACTATCATAAACACAAAAACTACCAATCTCTCCCACTGCATGTACTGTAGGATTTGCCCAAATGCCGCTGGAGAGTTTTAATGCTATAGGTATGATTATATCATTATTATTATTATCATCATCATCTTCATCATATCTGTTTGTTTTGTTGAGGGTGAAACGAGTGGATGAGGCGGAGGACGACATGTAAGAACAGAAACAAGGGTCCAAGGTTAACACTGCTCTGCTCCAGATCTGCAGCAAAGCAGAATAAACACGAGAATGGAAACTGAACTGAGGAGCAGAAAGCCTTCGCTGTAATGGCTAAACCAAGTCATAGAAGAGATGCAAGGGCTAAATTCCCTGCAAAATAATCTTATCACATATATTTATGTGTGTAATAATTGAATTGCTCTGTACTCTAAATGCAATTGAAGAGGTGTAAATTATTTTTCTAAAATATGTAGTGGCACAAATCAGATGTTGGAATGTTAAAAAAACAGGATATGATGTGATGACTGCATCTGTGAATTGTGTTTAAATCAACCAGCAAATATAGGGAAATAGAAATAGAGCATCACCAGTCACCCAACACAGCCAGCAGTGGTGTGAATTTTTTATTTTTTTTGTGTGTGTGATTTTTCTCCAACCCATTAAGAAGCATAGCCTTGAGTGTGGTTGCAGATGTGAATGGGGAATGAGAGATCAGCATAGTCTTGTAAACCTGCACATACGCAAAATGCTAACAAGCATGAATACTGTTAACAAATGCAGTAACAATAAGAATGAAGGACAGACTCAAGGTTTTCACATAAAGAATACTTACACCCAAGCAGTGCAGGCAGTAACAGTATTCTATTCAAAGAATAACCGACGTGTTAGAGTCACGTGTTTGCATTTCACCAGAACAAGAGATTGTGTTAAAACCTAATGCCTACACTACCCATAATGCAACCGCAATGTGGAAGCAACTTGAATCAAGCGTTGGAATTGTGACTGCAACTGCCAATTGAAACTTCAACAGTATCAGCTCATTACTGCAGGTATACACTAAAAGCAGAAAAAAACGCCATTCATTTACAATCAGAATTTGGTTTGATTTTGTTACAATTACAGATCTAATGGGGCAATATAGGAAATCCCTGTTTAATTTGTGAAAACTAAAGGCCACAATAACATTGTCATGGAAATCTGTGGGTGTATTCATTACAAATGATTGTGCAATTATGAGAAGTGTCTTTTTCATTAGACTGATACAGGTATACTTGTACATTTCTGGGCCAAGCAGAAGTTAGCATCCGCCTGATTAGATTGATAAACAGCCAATGGGGTATTTCCATTGGCTTTTAATTTACTGCAGAAAATCAGCTCTGACAAAGGTTTACGAAGTTTACATGTTTGGGTTAGGTGGTGTTTTTTTTTAGGGCCTATTAAAATCACCAGAGCTAAAAAGCTAACCTTAGTCTATAAATGAACTAAACCATGGTTGCAAGACTTGAGCGTCACCAACACTACGCTTCCAACTTCCGACTCTTCTGCAAGAGCCTTTCTGCTAAGATAGTCGGTCTGCAAGCGTGTGAGTACAAACACCGGGCTGTACAGACAGACCAGGGAGTCGATTGGTTTTCGTGTTCAGCCTGATGATCTTTAATGTTCCTGACAACCACAGTGGTTTTATTGAGCCACTTGCTCTCAACCGCCTCTTTAAAAACACGTAAAAGCCTAAAAACTCTGTATTAACTGACACACTGTATGTCGTAGAATAAAACATGAACAAATCTTGAACTTCTGTCGACCGCAGACCTGATTTCTGGCCTCTAACCAAACCCCCCCTCTACTCTAAAAACCCATCACCTTCAAGATGAGGGAACCAGAAGTGTGAATATGCTAACTTACTTCCAGGTTGTAGGACTGGAAGCCTGCAGCGCTCTGATGGAGATGAAGCATTAATGCAATATTTCAGAGACGCAACTGATTCGAAACAGCTTCTCCATGACCCAACTCATCTGGAAATTGAATGAGAGAAAAACCTTAACATTATTACGGAGGAAAATGGTGGTTCAAGGCGCTGGGAGCTGAAGACATTCAATTTTAAAACCGACAGTCTAGATACATGCTGCTGATAGGTGCAGAAAGAGCAATTCAACGATTATATAGCTGACGTCTATGTGTGCCAGCTGCAGTCATTTTTTTTTTCATTCGCTTTTCAATATGGCTCTGAATTCATCTAGTGTAATTGATTTGATTCCAGGCTCTGTGTTCACCGTGCTAAGTGTGCGATGCCACTTTCTAACTCAAACGCCATGTTTTAACCCGAAGACCATATGTCCTCTCTGTCAGGATTTACTATTCAATTTCATAATTTCACTGAGCCGTATTTGATAGACTGTGGGAGACTTGTGCCTCAGTCAACATAAGTCAGAAGGCAAATTCAGAACTTAATATCTCTCCATAACTCTCCATTCCTGCAGAGCTGCAAAGATTACGTCCTCTATCTATCACCTTAGTTTTCCTAAAGGGACCCTAATACAAACATGAACTCTACACAGCAGATCAGACTTTACTGTGCTGCACTCAAACACATTTGTCCTTTTACTGGAAGCTTGTACGGCATCCAGAAAAGTGCAGTGAATATCCTCATCCATACACAGCCTAACTGTGGCAATCATACACCCTGCCAGTGGGATTCATAATCGCCACAAATGGTCGAAATGGCGAGCGGGAGTAATTCACCTTTACACCGCTTATTTATAAGGTAGCAGCCGATACCAGTTGCCATTCGTTTGATTCACAATTATTGTTCAGCCTCTTAGAAGTCATGATTAGTAATATAATGAGAGGTAATAGTTGCCGCATGCAGCTCAGGGCTGCAGGAATTTCCCACTTTCCTCCCTAGTGCAAGCTCAGGAAATGTGTTATTCCACACAACTTTTCACATCTGAGCGGTTGTGTGCGATGCAAATTTTCACCAGCTTCTTGGTGTATTTGCAAGTCCTATGAGCAGCTGGCTGAGAGCACAAATGAAGGACAGGAAGTTTGAGTGGGTTGCGTGCATCTTGGTGCAAACAAACAATCCATGCTGTTGATACTATTTATTGTGCAGGGATATATTAAGACTCGACAACCAATCAATCAATCCGAGCGCGTCACTGACACAATTATAGCGCCTTTGAAAAGCAGATGAATGTGTAAATATCACTTAACAACAAAAAGGCCTCACAACTAAACGTTTTCAGGGCATATGCGACCACACCCCCAATATAATATTCATAAATAATAGGAGTATTTCAATGCCCGTGTACAGTGTAATTAATTATCAAGGCTCCTTACTAATAATGATGTGATGCTCAGCACACCCTTTGCAGTTGAGATCTCCAAGGGAGGCCTATTATTCATGCACAGATGCATCGAACAGCCATGAGAGAAGAGCCGAGCGCTCCCCAGAGAGAGAGAGAGACAGCAGAGAAGGAGCAGAGCTGCTCCACGAGAACAGGGATGTTTATAGAAATAATCGTAACAAGACCGATTTACTGCCCGCCTTAAATTGATGCAGATCCACCATCACACAGAGAAGACAGGAAACGGAATAAGACAGAACAGGAAGGCAGAAAGGTGTAATGACATGCTTTAATGCTGACGTATGACTAATGCAGGACTTACTGCTGTCTCCAGACAAGTGCCTTGGTATTCCATATTTCATGATGTACATCACAGCGGTGCACGTTACACCTGCAGCCAGTGTTCTGTCTTCTGGGGGCATGAGGGTTCGCATGACGTGCAGCACGTCGTCAGTGGGCGGAAGCGAAGCTCTGCGAGAATGTCGTGTGTTCACCAATTTCTTGTGTCCGCACGACTGGTACCGACTGTGTGTATCAGATGGGAAACAAAAATGGACTCCATTTGAAAAGACGACAGCAAACAAAGAAGCTATTCTTCGTTTGTGTGGATGCTGCCATTTTGATGTGATTCATAGTGCACATCAGGGGATATGTATCGCGGATGCCCTTATTCAATACGTTATATATAACAACAGGGAAATCATTTTTCTAAAAGTTATATGTTTGACTTGTAATCTACCCAAATCTGCTAAAAGATAAAAATGTCACAATGTTATTAAAATCAAATGTATTCTATATGTTGTTATATTGCCATTGCACATTGTTTTAGTTCTCACATGAAGATCTCTGTATTCATACAGCTTAACATGATCACTCACAAACCAGTGGAATCAACCACATCAGTTTTCATCCATCTTTCCATTAGCTAATGTTTTAAACAACATTTCACGTTTACGTGACTTAAGAATACGTATCACTCCGTTTTACACATGAATGTCTCATTCTGTTTTACATTGTTGAATGTAAAGTGTGCAATGATCTACCATGACACCTGAAAGTGGGTGAATAAGGTTCATCAGGTTTCAGTCTCTTGAGTACATTTTAAATTGGTGTTCAAGGATATATTGCACAGTGAAACTTAGATAAATAAGACCCGCTGTGAAAGTGGTTCTCAGACTATATTGATTAACCACAGCATGGTTTACGTGCTTGTTTGTTTGGCTTTACAAGAACAAACAAGCTATAGGCTATATAGGCCATAAATAATGAAGCGTTTTAGGGTATAATGAAAAGCCGGGAGCAGCCCTTCAGCAAAGACCACCAGAGTGTGAAGTGTGAAGTTAGATCGCTGCAGTTTGAGGTGTTTATGAACTGTAATGTGGAAATTCATATAATATATACATACACGATCAGTGGTATTTATGCAGGTCTGGTATAACTATATTACAGTTTATTGGCTTGTGTCTTCATTATGTTGTATATTTCCACTATAGTACAGACTATTGTTACAGAGGCAAATACAGACATTTTTTAAGCGTAACACCAACCACCCAGTAAATTGTGTCAAAAGCAAACACTAAAAATAATTCTTGTTGGTTAACCTACAAATAAAATAAATTGAGTTCAATTGCTGCCTTAAACATTTAGTTAGCCCAACTTGAAGATTAGATTTGTTTCAAATCCGAAAATATAGGTTTCGTTTCAATTTATTGTTTGAAATCTTACATCATCCATTCAAAGAAACTGGTTTTTCTTCATCAAACATTTCACACAATTTTCTCCACTTTCGAGTTAAGATGTCAGCTGCCATTTCAAGTTTACTCCCATTTTTACCGAAGCAAATTGCACTGAAGTTTTCAAATGAAGCGTTTTGACAGTCATTACAGACTCGTTTCTTCTCACATCGCCTCATGAGAGAGAGAGAGTAATGAGTCTGTTGTTCATTTGATTCGACAAACATACAACTGAAACTGCTGAGGCTAATTTGTAAGACAGTCATTACAAAGTCAAAAGCCAACACTGGCTTTTAACAATAACTGTGTTCATATGGACTGAATTCAAAACAAATATTGTTTGTATTATCATGAAAAGAAACAGCCACGATCAACCTTCACAGGAAGCTTACATGATGTGTGTTTTCTTCAAACTTCAAGAGGGAAAAGTCACTGATGAGTTTGCTTTGAAGTCAATTAATATGCCTGTTTTTTTTCATTCAAAGCTTCATTTATTGAGAATAATGAACTCATTCATCGAACTCATCATTTCAAGTCCAACTCTTAGGAACAACTTGTGCTTATAAGTCCTGCCGTGGTCTGAAATCAAAACAGTACATTTTAAGTTAAATGAATGTGAAATTATGAAAATAATGTCTTCCCAGTTTCAACCATGTGTCCTTGTGCTAATTATCTCTTGATATATGCCAAATATGTTAATAAAAAAAATATCATCATATCTTATATCAATATCTTTCTTTTTTCTACCTGTTAAACAGTCAAAACTCTTTTATGGCTCATCCTGCACTTACTAATTTTGCAACCAGTGCTTTCTCATGCAGAATTTAAAGTGCCCTGACATCCGTTTCACTGGGTCTGTAAGTTAACAGGAAAAGATTAGTTTCTCCCTCCAAATTCCTGTTTGATGAGGTCCACACTATAAGATCGTCAAATAGAGCAAAAAGTGATTTAATTTAGCAGAAACGAGGGCAAATAAGAGGCCAAACACAGATAACGCTCGCTGAAAGGAGGAATCCAATAAACCCATTCACTGAGGCTCCTTGAGGTAACTAATGTCACAGAGTCACATTTGAATGCAAATCCCAGACATTAAGATTACTGCAGGAAGGGAAAAAAATTGCTTTGAAACAAACCTGCCCTTTTAATTAAATTCAAAGTCGGGGCAAGGTGGTTTCAACTCCAAGCAGTGAGTGCTCAGCGATAAGAACGCACCCGGGCAGCAGCGAGCTCCTGTCAATATCGTGGGAGCAACCATTATGCCAAGCGCAGCAGTACTCAAGTCTTGGTGCGTGGTTGAAATTGAGGCTACAATTTTGTTTCAAGTGCTCCTCTCCTTCACTTAAGAGATCTGAGCGCTGAAAAGGGCCAGTTGTAGAAACAACAATCGGGTTTCAGGCGTTAAAAGGAACCCAGAACAGCATGTTGTTGCTGAACAATCACAGATAGCTGTCAACTTTCCCTCCCTACTTGCAGTCAACACCTGCAATCCTAAATCTTCGAAAAGAACAGCGTCCCTCTGAGAAAGCCTAGATTGAAACTATTCATTTGCTTGCATTATACAAAATTGAATTACTTTTCAGATTCAACTGTCGTCAGAAATTACAATTATTTTTTTTGTAAGTCAATTTAATTGACTGTCTGAGCTGTCTTAGACACTCGGAATAAATCGCATCATATCACGAAGAGGAGTTTGATTTACCCGCTAATCAGCAAATAGATTTAAGCCCAAATCTTCATGGATTTTCTCAGGTATCTCGGTAATTCCAGCAAGACTTGTAAATTATAAATCAACGCCAATGTGCCTCATTCGTCTGAAGCAGACATGAGTCTCTCTGAGCGCAGATGAATAACTCACATGATAAAAGTTTAACCAGACACTATTGATTTGCAGTGCAGCCGAGACACTGTATGAGAAGGTGGAAGAATTTGTATCAGATTTAAATCAATGTTTTTTTTAACAGTCCCTTCACATTGTTTCATATTAAATTGAACAGGACGGTGAAGGCCATCTCTATTATTCATGCATTATGAATATCAGTAGGTCTGCAAACCTGCAAAAAATAATAAAAATTATGAATGGAATACCCAGACAAGCACACAAATGTATCAGCGACTTGAAGCCTAAAGCAAGTCTTTGGAACCAGAATAAATGTTAATTATAAACATATATATTAGATTGATAAGTTCTGCGATCAGTGTAGATTTATGTGAAATAGACAGCAAATAATTAATTAACAAAATAATCGTACAAAGCTGCATACATCCTGGATTATGTTTTGTTTTAATAAGATAAATAGACTTTAATAATGCTTAATGAAATTACTGTGCAAACTCGCCCTAAGATTAGCAGCACAATATGCAATAGAGCAGAATAAAATGAAAGAGTATAAAGTATATACTATGTATATATATACTATATATATATATATGAAAAATAAAATGAAATAAAATAAGTGAAAATAAAAATATAAAGTGGATACAGAGTAAATGCAGAACCAGTGCCTATAGAAATAGCAATAGAAATGAGAATAGGTTACGTGAGACAGTAGTAAAACATAGTTACATAGTAATACTGCACATGAGTAGTTGGTTATAAATATTGTGAAACCATTGCCTTAAACCCCTCTTCCCCTCACATAGTGTTGGACCCATACTCAGGATTTGCAGTAGAAACAGGAATATAAAAGATACAAGCTCTTAAATAAACCTCTTAAATAACTCTTTGCTCCTTCCCTCCTAGTTAAAGATATCCACTGAATGATTTTGGAATAAAGATATTGTCGAGCAGGGCTTTAGAGGGTTTGAGTCCACTGTGAGCTGGTGAGAGGACCAATGAAAACCTCGTCCCATCTCATGTTACTTTAAAAACTAAAAATAACAAGTGATATTAGAACGCTTGCCCTTGAAGACGTCGATATCTCCAAATGAACAACGCATAATCATTTCAACAGCAAAACCACAGACTAACATGGGATTTAATCAGAAAGCATCGATAGTACCCGGTAACAGATAAACATAAGTTGGTCTTTAATGTCTAATGTCTAATCCTCTTGTTTCTCTTCCTGTCTCTGTTCTCAGCTGGGACCACGTACATCTTTGGGAAAGGGGGCGCTCTCATCACCTTCACCTGGGCTCCCAATGAGCGGCCGAGCACCCGAGCCGACCGGTTGGCTGTGGGCTTCAGCTCCCAGCAGAAGGACGCCATCTTGGTGCGAGTGGAGAGCACCCATGGGCTCGGAGACTATCTTCAGCTGCATATAGTAAGGATGGGAAGCACAGTCGGGGGCTTTAAGCGTGAATGTAACACCGGAAGACGGGTGGAGTATCACGGAACAGTTTGGAATAAAATGTAAAGAAGATTAAAAATCTAAATATTTCATTCATGTGATTATAAGACATTATAAGACAAACAGGTGAATATTTCTGCACTTGTAGGTAAATAGGCAATAATCTGTGAGATTCACAGATAATTTGTATCATAGATTATAGTTTCTTTTACATGTATCAACAAAAAACAACGGACTCACACCAACTGCATCCTGTATCCACAAGCTTCAATTCAACCTCCTCCCTAGGATGAGGCTCACATTGGCAATTTTTTTATTAGACTAGTAGCATTTTACTCTGTGAATAAAGACTTCAAAGTCAAGATCATGGCCATTTAAAATGGGTGTCCAACTGAAATGAGTCCACTCAGACATAGAAAGAAGCTGCAACGAAAGATTGTTTTTAAGTGAAAAAAAAAAAAAAAGCACATCATCAAAAAAGACATACACTTCTTCACTTGATATTAAAGTGGCTCCGCGGCAGACAAGCGGAAAAGTATTTCTGGGAGCAATTAAGAAGACGTTGTATAACCTGGGAAAGGGGAGAGGAAAATGCAACGGTGACAAAAAGCTGCCTCATCAGAAATGATGAGGATATCACCGCCTCTTCCCTTGATATGTTGATGAAGGCACAAAAAATGATCTCACTTGAGCAAAAGAAAAAAGGCCGTCTGGTTGACTGCTGATGCCACAATGTTTTATTTAACGAAGTGGAACATAAATGAATATGAATCAACATCTAATGGTCGATGTTTAAATTCACGTTTTCACAGCTTGTTCGCTGATTTGAATCCAAATGCGAAAATAACATGGTAACAGGAAAATAATGACCTGGAGGAGCAGCTACGATAGAGCAGAAGTCAGTGGAGTCAGACATGAGAGAGGTTTGTGCGTGCGAGTGTGTGTGTGTGTTGGTGGAGCACACTGGCTCCTCAGCAGCTGTCAGCGGCCGTCTTTTCTGGAGGGAAATCAGTCTTTTCAGCTCAGAGCCACAGGACAGATGTGGCGCGATGAGAAGCTGAGGCGAGATCTGTCAAACGTCTGCGAGCGGTGTAATAATTAAAATCCCACCTGTTGTCAAAGCACGGGACCAGAATCCGAAGTGGGGGTGGGAGACTCTTAGGCAGGACTCACACGTACGCATCACATCACGTTAATCAATCAAAGCAAACTTTCTTTGTATAGCACCTTTCACACAGGTTAGTGCACTGTTTTACTATTGACTGATCTCTTAAGAATAAACCAAACAATAAACAGAAACAATAAGATTCCACTGAATAGATTTTAAAATAAATAATAAATTAGTTGACTATGTTGTGTGTCCCAAGCATGAAATTATTCATTCTAGTCATCAAGAGTGTTGGGTTCTCCAATGTGTTAATGCAATTCAAATGTGTGGGTCCAGTGTTGTTAGCCCACACTTTGTTGTACCACATAAAATAAGTTTCAGAAATTTGCTATTTCTGTCATAAAAACAAAACATTTAAGATTTTGTCAGGACAGATTTTGAGTTTTTCTTCATATGAACAATACTGATAAATTATTTTCAGTATTAGGTACTGTATTTATAAATGACAGCTGTAATGTGTAATAATGGTAATGATAAAAGAGAGAGAGATAAAAGAACAGTATTTCCACGGCACCCCGAGTATTTCAGAGTTGTGCCTTCGCGAAAAGAAAAAAAATCGTCTAAGAACAAGAAAGGTACAAATAGGTACAAAGAGTGAAAACAACCTTTTATACTAAATCTGACATCAAGTATTTGTAATTGAAGTATCATGTATTTGCGTGTGTGTTTTGAGAGTTTACACTTATTCCACATGTCGGCTACAAACATCCTCCCCCGGATGATTTTCAGAACCATCTCATGTAAATTGCGTTTCCATTTTTAAACGTGTGAAACTGACCTCACCAGCCGTGGCCTGTTGCTAGTAAATGCAAAGACTGCTGCCTGGGTGCAGAGCCAGCTGAAAATATTTTTTTCTCCAGGAGCTGCCAAGTCCTTGCACCCTGACAGATTGCTTACTCTGACACCTTGTTACTGCTCAGCAGAGGGGAATCGAAAGGAGTTCAGAGGGTGTTGAGGGTTGTCTTTTTCTTTCCCTTCGTCTAACTAAGCCTGATAATCACACCTTCTTGTTTTATATAGACCTTCGCTGCCAGTTCACATCATTTATTTGGATCTGTCATTAATACGACATTTTAAGACCAGATTCTGTTTTCAAATGTTTGCCCATTGAGGAAGATGACAGGCAGGAGCAGCACAAGAAAAACCGGTCTGAAAAAACCCCGGCCGCAAGGGATAGTTGAAAATAGTAAAGGAAACAAACTATATGACCTTTATCTTCTTCAGGAGGCCTGAGTATTTGGGCCATTTAAAGGGAAAAGAAATCTTAGACGACAGGAATAAAATCATACTTTTAGGCAATGTGCCACGCTGGAGGTCAAAGGATCATTCTGTCGCCTAGCCTTGAATTTAGGAATATGGAGCATCTTGTTTAGTTTCACAGATAATGAAATACAAAATTGTCTCTTTTGTGGAGGAGGAAATGTTTGGTAGTGGTCGACTGTGAGGTTGTTGTTGGTACATCTGCGTAATATTTAAAGTGGATTTGTTGTTTCTCAAGAAGAGATTCATTATCAGGATTTTGGATCCAGAAGGACTCCAGCTTATTTCCTTAAAAAAATCTTCATTCTCTCCCTAAATTACAACCACTTTCTCAATAAATTAAGATTTATTCTTGTGATACTATGACTTTCTTTTCAATTACCACTTTATTCCCATGATATTACAACTTACTTTTCGATTATGACTTCATTCAAGTGATATTATGACTTTATTCTCGAAATCTCAGGATTATTTTTCCTTCAATATGGCCCTAAAAGCCTCTTGTCCCAGGGATTTGGGGGGTTTTAAGATGCGGTAGCTTCCAACAGAATTCAATTTTGGTCATCTTCCAATAACATGAAAGCTTTCCATTCAAAACTAAAATATGAAATGGTAAAAACTTTCCATGCATTTGTAATAAACTCAATTAACCGGTGCAAATGAAGCATACATAGTCAGTGCTCGATATTATTAAAACATTTCAAATCCAGATAACTCCAGACACGACTCCATTCTGCATTAAAGTGGTGACATGGCCATTTGAAACTGCACAGTAAACTGCGGATTGCGCGCACGGGCTTCAAAGGCCAATTACGCTGTACAAAAGAGACAAAGCATCACCAAAGTCACCAGGGAGTATATTAGAGAGACTGATTCTACTTTCAAATGGTCATGTTTTTAATGAGTGACTAAAAGATAAAACAAAACCAGAGGATTCATTGTGCGGAGTGATTAGAAATGCGGGAGAGGTGTCGCTGCACGGCCGAGATTTAAATTACAGAGGAATGGATGAAGATGTCGAGTTTTGAACGTGGATCTCGCCAGTTCCATGAGTCGATTTCTTATGCATTTACATAATGCATCAGTTGGGCAAAATTATATTCTGAATAGGAAAGTCTTTGTTCATAAATATTCTATCTTATTTTATGCAGGGAGGGTAATGCTTCACACAAAACTTATGTATGTGTATATTTTAGTGCACGTTGAAAGGCAGAGCTCAAACTGACTTCCTACTCTTCTTCTCTGTGAGTTTTCTCTAGAAATGTAAAGATAAGTTTGGGACAAATCTGATGACGCGTGTGCACCTTTGTCACTAAGTATTGCAGGGATCAAATAGATTTTATCTAGATATTTTCACGTAGAAGCTGAGGAGTATGAGGACGGGAGATATTTTGTCACTGTTATATTAAAAGAGATAGTAAGTATAATATCTGAGGCTATTGATGCAAACTCCCATCTGCCTCTGAGGAGAAAGCTTCAGCAAAGAGTCTCAAGGTTTTTAATACAGAGACAGATATGCTGACCCTCTTAAAAGAATCTGATCTGTCCAATCTAAGCGCTGCTTGTTTAAAAATGTATCAGGGGGCAGCAGAGCCGTATCACAGAGGAATCATCAGTTTTATAGTCCTCTCGTCTTTGCACCCCATCAAAGATAACTCCTTATAATACCACGTCCTTATAATAATCAATCCTTTGCCTCTCAGATGAATTGGAGTAGGCTGCAGCTGAGACGAGATCTGAGATCCCACTGCAAAGCTCCAGCGAGCAGGGAGTACTTAAAGGAAACGCTCTTTTTCCGACAGAGCTGATGTCAACATAGTAGGTGGGAGACTGCGCCGCCTTTCATGAGGTTATGCCTGACTGGCTTTATACTGAAACACGTGAGCGCTAAGCAGCTTCTTGCAGAGACAACATGGAGAGTGGAAAGGCCAAACTCTACTGAAACTAAAACGTACGAGTGTTGCTGGGCCAGCTGTCAAATAGAGCTTTGGGGCTGTTCTGTAATTGCACTCAAAGACCCGAGTTAGCAAAATAGAAATGCCTGTGTCGGAGCCACACAGAGCCGCTGGCTGACTCGGCCGGCCCCCGGAGATGTTAATTGTTGTCTAGAGGACATCGGCTGAATTTGACCCGAGGCCACACAACGCTGTAGTTACTTAATGAATTCTCATCACTTCTGCTTCTTGGGCAGCATGATTAAAATTTGGACAAGTTAATAGCTCTGCGTGTACAGAATATAAGTAAACAAGGAATGGGAGAGATCCTTCTTACAGATAGTACAAGGGTTATGGACAAAATGGTGATAACTTGGTGTCTTGACATAATTTGGTAAAATGCAACTTGTGTCTTTTATAGCAGAACACCCTGTAGATTCCTACTAACCTAACACTGACTGTAATTAGCTCCCAGGCTCACGGTGAGTAGCAGTGAGTGGGCAGACGTTTTTTCATAAAGGAGTCTTCATGAAAGTCTTTTTGATTTGTGTGAATTTAATAATCAGCTGTAGTTCAAGCGTGATGAATCAGTCCTCGGTTCAGGACAACTTGCAAGTGAATGGAGGGAGATAAGAATCCAATGACCCTTTGACGGCTGCGACTGAAAGCTTTACAGTTTTACAGTGAAGGCTTTATAGAGCTCCTTTATACCATAAAGTGACTTGAAATTTGATTTGTCAAGCTTAATATTATATTATTAATGGGACGTTCAAGGTCTCTGGGGATACTTAACACTTCGGCACTTAATGCCAACCATCTCAGCATTAATAAATGTTGAAATTTAAAAGGTTCCTGGAATGTTTTACGTGATTGCAATTATGGGGGGGGGGGGCAATCTTGGAGACAGGCTTTATACACAATGGCCAACATCAAGCAGGCCAGAAAAATATGTATTTCTTTCTACATATAGAATTGATGGTCTTTTAGTCAATGCAATATTGGAGGTACGAGAAAGAGAACAATCATTACTGATGTTAAATGGAGAATGTCAAGGAGTACACTCTGATAGTGAAGACAGAAAATTCAAAAGCAATACAAATCCAGTGCGGAAGATATTTAGATTAGGTCTGAATGGCCGGAAATTTATAATATGCATGTTGTGTGCCGTGCAGGAGCAGCACACTGCAGAATTGTATTTTTCTCTTTCTACCTTCTCTCTCCTCTCTCTGGTTGAAGGTGTGATGTAGTGCCGCCAGCTGCTGGGGCCGAGGTAGTTTGATTTAAAACCTGCAGACTCTTGGTGCTCGATGGTTCACAGCTGAGAGACAAATGATACGAGGAGGAACTACACAGCTTGAGAGTCATTATTGTTCCGTAATGATAATGAGGTTCTGCCCGTGTGTAGACAACATGCTCTTGAGCACACGTGACATACTATACAACAGGTACTCGTTGCATAAGCACTCAACTGCCTGTCACGTCCATCCGTCTTTTATCAACACCGCTTATCCGCTGAGGGTCGCTGGAGGGAGCTTGAGCCAATCACAGCTGACATTGGGTAAGAGGCGGGGGACGCCCTTGACAGACAGGCTGTCCATCACAGTGCTGATACATGGAGACCAACCGTTGACATACACATGGGCAATTTAGAGTCGGTAATTAACCTAGCCTGCATGGAGCCGTGCACCCAGAGAAACACACATAGATACAGGGAGAATATGCAAACTCCACACAGAACAAAACTGATCCATCCATCCATCCATTATCTACACGTTTAGCCTTTGAGGGTTGCAGGGTTGCTTTCGCCATTGCCTGTCACATGAGGAACAAAAACCGATTGTAATTCAGTGTCAAAACTTTACTTCTACTCCTACCCTTGAGGATGACAGAGTCTGTTCCTTTTTATATTTTAAGATATGTTTTAAGCATTTATGATCACTGTCAATATGGTTATTGCAATCTAAAAGTAAAATCTAAACTGTGTCTTCCTGCAGAGCCATGTGCCATGCCTCACAAATGTCTATTTCACCAATATCAGCGTTGACAGATGGCAGCAAATGCACTGAGGCCATGCAGACACTGAGACCCACGCAGTTTGTTTCCAGTGTTTCTTATCAGTGCCACCTAAAGGCTGTCTCGAGAAGCAGCTTTGACCTTTGGGGAAGGTTGGCAGGAGCGTGGAAAGGCTGACAGGGAGAGAAGTTGGTCAACCAAAAGGGAAACAGCAGGATTCTGTCAAGAGTGATTCACATCAGGAAACCTGGCCTGCCTCTGAGGGCGAGTGGAGCTGAATCCTAAAGAAAGAGCTAAACACACTGTTGGTGTCACAAAGGATTTGCTTTTACTGCCTAAATAAAAGGTTTCTGACTCGACATGTCTGACACTGGTGCAAATACGCTTTGTGCACATTTAAAGTGTTTATGATGACACGTTTGTCATTTTCTTCTCCGTGTCACATTTAGTCATTGTTTGTCACCCACAGGATCAAGGGAAAATCTGTGTCATCTTCAATGTGGGGACAGATGACATCACCATCGACGAGCCTGCTGTCATAGTAAATGACGGCAAGTACCATGTTGTACGCTTCACACGCAGTGGTGGCAATGCCACTCTCCAGGTGGACAACCATCCAGTCATTGAGCGTTATCCGCCAGGTAAGACTAATGGAACAATGACGTGTAGACAGATGGCATTGAGCATCTGGATCAGTGAGAGAGGATTGCATGTCTGCCAACAAGCAGAAATCTTCCAATGTGCAGCTGTGAAATGTATTGTTTACAAAAAAACAACCGGATGTGCCGTGTTGCCAAAACAATTTAATAATCTGATGTTAATACATCGGCCTCAGTTGATATCTAATTCTCATCAGCCTCTAAAAGGAAAAGAAAGGAAAACAATATTCTTCTTTCATGCATACGTTTTGAGGATATGCATACGTGGTCAAAGTGTGATTCTTTTTTTTGACATTTCCACTTTTGTCCTAATTCTAATATATTAGTTATTTATTTCTTTTTGATTAATAGTTAAGAGAGTCTATTTTTTATTCAGCTGAGGAATTCTTGTTGACATTGAGAACTTGGCAGTGATCTTGCACAGCCGACATTTACTTTCATCTCCTGACTGAACACTCACAACATGTAAAGGTCGTATTTTTTTCATAGACAAATGAATGGATTTGAATAAATTAATACAGAAAAGCACAGTTCTATAATGTCCACATCACATGTTTTCCTTTTTCGATTGAATGTTGTCCAGATAACTACTGCAATGTAAAGTACTGCATCAACATTTTCTTAACAACACACACACACACACACACGCACACACACACATATTTAATTTAAGTCATGCCCTCTTAAATGTTGACTAAATCTGCATATGCACGAAGGCAAACATCCAAAGAGAGAGTTACACAAACACATCCCGTTCACAATCTGATAACGACCAGCTTTGCTTAGACCTGTAGCAATCAACCAATTTACCTCAGTTAGAGCAGGTGCACCAGCTGCCATCAAACCCAGTCCTCTGCCTCCAGCTGGTGCTGCAGGCTCACATGCACACCCCACTGTCGTGCATAAATCTGAACTGTGTGATAGTGATGGACATTCTGGTGCACAGACTTCTCACTCAGGTGTCAGTGGTGACAATGAAGAGTATGAGGAAACTGACTTTTTTTGTTGTGGCATTGAATATATATTTATTTAGAAGAGAAAATATTTATATTACAACCAGCTCTATATTAAAGCTTAAAGTAAAAACATTGTGTAGGTTAGCGTCACTGTAGCTGCCATGCACTTCCACTTACCATGCCACCTCCTCCATGCTGTTCTTTAATCCTAATCCTTTTTATCCATTCACACGATCCCATGTCCTCGAACATGGTTTAACACATATTTACATTTGTATTCATGTGTGGATTAAACATGTTTACAGATTAACTGTCTGTAACAAACTATGCATGGGCCATGGTGCCTGTACGCATGACGTCCTTTATTAAAAAAGTGTCAACAAGAAGTCCGAAGCTCGTGGAAACCTTGTGGCTGGTGATAGAAACGATTTCTACACTAGAATGATTAAAGAGTATTCATGGCACTAATATGTTCTGGGTTGCTATCTTCCAGAAGCTGATAATTCAAGCTGTTGTAGTTTGTATGATGTATTTTCTGTAAAAGTTCACACTGGACAAATTACTCCTCTGTGTTTGCATGAGTTAAATAAAGAGCTTAAGTCCCACTTGGGAGCAGCTTTTGTCCTATTAGCCCTGATTCCACAATGTAGTTTTGCGTATTAAAGATGTATTCATTCATACCCCCCAAAGAAAACTGCAATTAGGTATTGGGGTTAGAGCTTAATGTTTACTTACTATTTCATTGACCTTTTTGAAAGTCCTAATCCCATTAGTTTTTGATAAGGACATTTTATCAATATCTTGTGGGAGCTGCAGTAAAAACCAGACAAATTGCATTTCATGTATATTTAAAACAAAATTCATTGTGGAACAGAAGTGAAACGGATAATAAACTGCTGTGACTTGTTTATGATGTTTAAATGAAACCACTGTTTTAATCATTGTATTTGACTTTTAATTCTTTTGTTAACCTGAATTAACCTTTATTTTATATAGTGCATAAAATATGTTAGACCTTACTTTAATTGGTTTGTTTTGCTTAAAATCGCTAAATAACACTAACTAGTGTAGTACATTATAAATAGCCTAAACGTAACTCTAATAAGCATTAACTCTGTTACTATGAATAACTAGATACGTAAAGCACAAGTTTCTTTTAACCCGCAGCAGGGTTAAAATTGACAACTTGTTAAACCTGTTAGCCATTCTAACACTGTTTCTAACCATTTGATCTTTCAGCTTGCAGACTTTAACCTTTAATCTGTCTCTCCAAATTCTTTGAAGGACACTATGATAATGAACGACTGGCTATTGCTAGACAAAGAATCCCATACAGACTTGGTCGGGTAGTTGACGAGTGGCTACTCGATAAAGGTAAAAATTAATTGATTAATAATTAACCCTTGAGATAACTAGTGAATAACCATTCCCCATGAGAGGTGCAGTCCCAGAAGACAAGTGTGACAAGTAACCCTGATGTATGCCTCCATTTTAATTGGCGCTTGGCTGCACTGTGGATTTCAATGACCACAGATGTCATTTAAACTGGAATTCAAAGCAAAGGGGTATGGCAGACTTGCCGTTTATTCTTTGTCATCCTTGCACCTTGTGGAAAAGCTGCACCTTAACAACCTTTTAAACCAATCGACTAAAAACACATAACCCTTGTCTAACCCTCCATTGTCCCTCTTAACCACTGTGTGTAATTAGTTGCTGTGTGTAATGATTCTACTAAAAATCCTTAAAATGCTGTGTCACATTTACTTTAACGCCTTAAGCTGACCATGT
Organism: Pleuronectes platessa; assembly: GCF_947347685.1. Lineage (NCBI taxonomy): Eukaryota > Metazoa > Chordata > Actinopteri > Pleuronectiformes > Pleuronectidae > Pleuronectes > Pleuronectes platessa. The sequence continues at coordinate 12,297,120 of NC_070640.1, read as the reverse complement.
CTTGTTTTCTTAAACTGAACATTTTAAATCATGAACCAAATTCCGTCCCCTTTCCGTCTCCCCTCCAACCTTGTACTGTGTTACCTTGCACTACAACGACTACAGACTCCCCAGACTTAAGTCTTCTGCTGTGACAAAACGGCGCTGACCGGCTGTTTAAGTAGATCCCTGTTTGGATCCATTAACTTTGCTAATAAGTATTCTCTGGAAATGGGCCCATTACAACGGGCCTCCTCCTCCGGCGTAACACCACTTATCAGGGGAAGCTGCTGACAGTAGTGCTGTTAAATATCATTGCTCCTTTAAGGAGGTGAAACGAAAGGAGCTGGCTGAACCCAGAGCGGAGTATTTTTGAATGGCTTAATGGTTGATGAAGTCAAGGGAAGGTGGAGTGTTTAGCTTTTATTGACTGATAGCGTTACACAGATTGTAAACTTCCTTTTTAATAATTCGCCCATCTCTGTCAAAAGTATGAGATATACATTTGCTAACTTGATGATATTACAAAAGATTACTGTCAAACATTTAAATAGGAACCTAAATCGATTTTTAAACCTCCTCTGATGATTTTAACCTGCATGTGTAAATACTAAATTATAGACTTGCTACTAATTAACATTGACACTTTAAAGTTCATATCTAAATCAAGTTAATTTACAAACTATTAATGCTATAATTAATAAAGTCCACTTGGTTCAAATGATGTGAAATCTCTCCCATATGACTTCTCCATGTCTTCTCTATCGTTCTCTCCTTTTTTTCCCCCACCTTTTTCTCTCTCTATGTCTCTGTCTATCTTTAGGGAGACAGTTGACAATCTTTAACAGCCAGGCGGCCATTAAAATTGGCGGCAACGACAAGGGTCGGCCCTTCCAGGGTCAGATTTCAGGGCTGTATTACAATGGTCTCCAGGTGCTCAAACTGGCAGCAGAAAATGATCCCAGTATTCAGGTGGATGGGAACCTGCGTCTGGTCGGGGACTCACTCTCTGTGCTGACCACCGACACAACGTCTGGCACCCCGCTGGCAGTCTCCGATATGTCCACAACCATCATGGAAACCACCACCACTATGGCCACCACCACCACCCGCAGGCAGCGATCACCCAGCTTGAGGGAGAGCATCTCAAAGGTCAGAAACTATAAAGGGATATTTGTGTAATATATAGCACACGTTTGTGCGTGCATGCGTGCGTGCGTGCGTGCGTGCGTGTGTTAGGGTGTGAGAGAGTCTCAACCTGAAAACACAGTAGTGTCCCTCTGGATTTGCAACAAACGTCTATTGACACAATGACTTTATATATTACTAACCGAAATTTCTAAAAGAAATACCTACAGTTAAAGGACCCAACCGTCTCCTTATGAAACCTAATTTAAATTCACTATCCTGATTTTTTTTTTAATCTGCACCAAATTTCACACACTCACAAATATCAGTCCCAAACATGCCTGATTTCCATGACTTATTTACTGAGAAATCAACAAAAATGGTAGTGTAAAGAAAGTGCGATAAAAAATCCTGTTCTGGATCTGCACTAAGAAACGCAGATGGATACATAACCTCCTTGACGGAAGAGAACATTAGGGCAATAAAAAGTCGAATAAATTAATATTCCATATTCCACAACATAATAATAAAATGATAATAAATGTTTTCGTACGTCTTACATCATTAATATTCATAACTGGTTTGGTCGATCATGTGGTTTTGAAAATGATCTCATACTTGACTTCAAGTGTGTTAGATTCATGCTTCAATATATTTTTGAACTCGTATAGTATAGTCACAATCCTGCATCCAGAGTGGTGAGTGATACCGACCACCATTTCAAATGAGAGGATTTTAATCCAAATGCAGCAGACCTGCCAAATTGGAAGGATTTCAGCAGCACTTGGTGTCCTACGGTTTTAAACAAAACCACTGCCTCTCCTAATAAAAATACATAGTGCATTTTCATCACATTTCTCTTGTCCAGTTTCCCTGAAATTGGCATCTCGCTATTTTCAATTTAACCAAGTAATCCATTAGTGGACCATCTATTCCCCGCTCTGCTTCAATATTCTGCGACACTGTGCGCCCTAAAATCAAATGTAGACATATTGAAGTACTGATGCAGCGTGTGAGAATTTGTCTTTGCAAATTTACATGGAAATAGATCAAATAAAAACATGTACAACATTTAGCCCACTGAGACTTTTCCCCTCCGTTAGTGGTGCTCTTGCTTTTCTTTTTATCAACACATGAAGTCGGCCACAGGGGTAAAGAAGAACTGCATATAGGCACATTTCAGATGTGTAGTCTCACTAGTGTTGCTCCGAGCCAAAGCACTAAAGTGATACAGTGCAGCAGCTATTCCTCAGATGGGATGCAAAAAGTCTGCTTGTAAACATGCTCATAAAAGAGTGAGAACAAAGCTAGATTTATCCCAAAAAAACTAAAACACAACATTTCCTCTGTTTTCATTTCAGCCCCAGAACTCTGATGATATTTTGGTGGCCTCAGCCGAGTGTCCGAGTGACGATGAGGACCTGGAGGAGTGTGAACCAGGAACAGGTGGGTCAGCCAGGACAAAAAAGATGGGAATTTACAGCTCTTATCCCACTAAAGGCGTTTTCAGACATTAACTCCGGAGAATGTCCGCACAAGTGGGTCCGGACTTTCTCCGGAGTTTGCCTTAAACAAATGAACAACCCAACAGGAGATTCTCTGCTCAGACATGTTCACAACAACACAGGAGGGTTCAGGTGAGGGATGGCACTGCAAGCAGAGGCCAGACATAACGTGTTAATTCAGCTGCTGAGAACGCATGTTTTTGTGTACAGCACATCAACACCAGTGTCGGCCAATCACCAAAATCTTGACATTTTTTATTGGTGTCTTCTACATCTATGGCACCACTTTTTCATCCTGAGATATTTGTCTTCTTTTAGTTTTTTTCATTTTAGCTTCTGTCGCGTGTTAGACACATGATCAACTCACGCACTTGCTCGTGCTGAGTCCCGCGCAGAATCTCCTGCTGGGCACGTGGAGCACATTCAGACATTATCCTGAGTTTTTTACCAGAGGGCTGCCTGGAGAAGCTCCGCAGAAAGTCCAGATCCTCTCACTTGGACATTTGGGTTCTCACATGCAGCCCCTCCAGATAACGTCAGGAGATTATCGAGAGTTCAGTGAATGACTGAAAGGGGCGTAATAGTTTTACCCAAAATTTTAGATAAAGGCATCAACATCAGGCAGCCATCGTTGTTTCAAAATTCTCAGTGGCTTCCCAGCGTCATGTTTCCGCATCTGCCTTACACTCATCTGTTCAGGGTCACTGTCAAACAGCTGCCGTCATTTGAATTGTCGTTACAGACTCAAGAAGCATTAATTCAAACTGTGTATCAGCTTCTGAGTCATGTCTGGAACTCATTAGATTGGATTTGAGGACATCTTAATGAGGTGCGTGGCAGTCATTTAGAGGGGAAGACAGTAGAAGGCACATCAGGCCTGTGACAGAAACCAGCTGTGAAACTTAAGGAGGACTCTGCCCTTATCGGGGGTGCCTCAATTATTAATTTGACCTTATCAGAATTGTGTGTTGTTGACTGGCCCTAAGAAGTGTGCCTCAAATAATGATGAAAGAGAACCTTGCAGCCGTAAATAGCCAAACTGCCGACTGGAGGACCAGATGACTCTCAATCAAAGTCAATCGCCAATGCATGATGTTAGAGCACATATAAAGTTATATATACGAGTGGATTTAGTCCATGTGGTGATATACAGGTCGCACTAATTGCTTTCAATAAGCCACAATATTCCATGTGTGACTCCTAAATTAAATAACCTTGTGATCTCTCTTGTCAACCCCTGAACCCCTGCCTACAGATGTGACTTCAGTGGCATGGCAATTTAATGCACTGCTTTTGTTTGTTATGTGCTCTTCATTCAGCTGCCGCCTTTCATGGGTCATCTTGTGTGTTTGTGTCTACATGTGAGCTCTTCTTTGTTTCCACTAACTTAAAAATCTGTATTGAAGAATCAAGAACTGCATATACAATTCAGCATCATGGTGGTTTATTTTGTTCCCCTGCGATTGCCAAATGTTTATGTAAATAACTTTGTATTAAAGGAATCTGCTTATTATGTGCAATCATAATAAATAATACCAGTGATAAGCCAGCTAATATTAAATTCATTCCGTAGTAATATTTTCGACATAATGAGCCGATTATTGCTCCACGTTTATGAGCACAGCTTGTTCAGCCAGGATTTTTGTTTTTATTCTGTTCTAATTTAGGATCCCCTACCTTTTCTGTTTCCTTTCCAGGAGGTGAATTAGTGTTGCCTATTATAACAGTGGATTCCCTTGAGCCCCCATCCATCGCCACCCGTTACCCTGTCATCCCTCCTCCCCCCACCCTCCTCTCCCCACTTGAAACCACCAAAGAGTCCCTCATGCTCCCCCCTCATCCCTCCTGCCCCCCGGACCAGGAGGACTGTGGTGACCCTGTGGAGGTCTCGGCCTTCGGCTCTGGGGAGATGACGGAATCTGACGACGAGGACTTTTACAAAAATAACTCCCCCATGGTCACTGACAGGACAGTCCTTCCTCCACCTCCCGCCGCCGGTGAGGGTGGAGTCCAGAAACCCCGCCCCCTACCTCCTTATGTTCCCACCACCAACCCTGACCAGCTCCACATCCCCGCAGGCAAAATGAACACCCGTGACCAGGTGCTTCTGCCCCCTGCTCCTCCCTCCTCCCGAAACACACCAGGACTAACTTACCCTCCCAATTTTCCCCATGTGCCCACAGCCAATCCCACAGTCTCTGATGAAAAGAGCCAACCCGGTGCCGTGGAGGTGATCAGGGAGTCCAGTAGCACCACAGGGATGGTGGTGGGTATCGTGGCTGCTGCTGCTCTCTGCATTCTTATCCTCCTCTATGCCATGTACAAGTACCGCAACCGGGATGAGGGCTCCTACCAGACGGACCAGAGCCACAATTTTGCCAACAATTCCACTGTGGATGGCAACGGAGCAGTCAAAGACAAAAGCACAGCGACGGCCTCTGTGGCCAAGGCAATCACAAAGGGCAAAAAGAACAAAGACAAAGAATACTACGTCTGAGAGCGCAGAGGAGGGCGAGTAGTTTGGACTGAGACAAGAGGAAGAGAGAGAGAGTGCTTTCGTTTCGCTCCCCGATTTTGTCAGGTCGACCATCAGTGAAATTTCACGGGCCACATAAAAACAGCTGCAGCCTATTACCGATGAAATCTTCATCCAGAACACGAGATCTGACTCATCCTCCGTGCTCTAAGGTGTGCTCCAATCTGCATTCACAGATTCTTTGTTAGTGTATCATTTTTTTTATGTTTCTAACAAGCTGGAAGAAGCATATCCACTTTGGCTTTGTATATAGCATGGATATGGTACAGTGGAGAAAGTGCTGAGAAATGGACAGGTTTGCCTAAATGTTCTCTTTGTTCTTTGTAATGCTCTATCTCAACAAGTGTCCCCATTATGATATATGAGGCAGAACAGGCCAATTATCGAGTTTTTATGGTAGATGAGCAGAGAGAAGCCCAGGATTTCTGACAACAGTAAAAAAGAAAGCCCTTTTTTTGGATAAGACATCATCTCCGCAGCCTCCATCTTATGTTGTGTGGTTTTTAAAACTCCCCAGTCACCCTGCCTCTGATCACAGAAGATGGTATTATGTTGCCAGTGCAGTATCATAAATGAAGCATGTCAAGCGCTTTGGTAAAAAAATAAAAATACAGCAATTTTAAATGAATTACTAAATCACTCAACACACTCCTGTCAGTGAAGCATATATCATGATGGAATATTTTATATGTGAGACATCCCAGTCATTGAGCCATGTCATTCCAAGTAGGGGTAATTGTGAACAAGTCTGACTACACCAGTGAAGGTATTTCTCTGTAAACATTGTTTGTATGTACATATAGAGGCTGGCGGATTGAAAAAGCATTGTGTACGCAGGGGGAGTAGGTGTCGATAACCCCCCCCCCCCCCTCCAAAAGCTTTCACAGAAACATGAAAAACCGCTGCAGCCCACCCCCCACACCCCAAAAAAAAAACATCACAGGAGGTTCTGGGAACACAGAATCACGTTTTGAGGAAGGTTTTCTCATTGCTTCCTGGAAAGGGAGAACCGACCCTCCTCAACAGTCTGGCTCACTCTTGATCTTCTCCTTTCCTCCAAACTGTCATGGGAAAATTCAAAAAGCACACATGAAATGTAAACATATCTCGGAGACATAGATATTCCTTGTTAATCAGCCAAAACTGTATTGTTTTTTTTATTCTATCGGTTACTAAAAGACTATTCTATGAGATGACTAATTGAAGGTTTGTGAATTGTATTGATATTTCTCTGATATTTCGATGTATCTTGTTACCACTCTTCTTAAAATGTTACATTTTAGATTGCCTTTTACTTCAATCCAGAGAAGAAGCACACTTTACTCTGATAGCTGCAAATATATCTTTGTGTTTGCATTATTTACAGTTGGGATTATGCAGAGACAACACAAGGACGGAACAAATCGTTTGATTTCGTTGCATTGTGCATTTTATATATGTGCTGAATCTGTTACTCAATGGATCTGATAATATAAAGCCATTTTCTCTGTTGAGTTATGTCTACATTTACTTATTCATGCTGTGATTTCCAGTTATTCTTTTTTTTATGAAAGTGCCATTCAACGTGAGCTGCTCAGCACTCAGAAAATATACCATTCCTCACTCATTGCTATTGTATAGTGTTCATGTGAAATTGATCTTAATATGTGTACAGAACGTGGAGATGAAAATACACTTGATTATATACTTTGTACACACCCGTGTTGTGTGTTGCTTTTTGTGGATGCACAAAGACAATTCGCTTGAATTGCCGTTCATCATTGGATGCAGACATTGTTGACGTTTATTGGTGAACAAATACAGAGGTGAATTAGAATTCCAGGCCAAAGTTCTGGTATAAATCAGCACAAGTGGCGCTCTACTGGCCACAAACTTTGAATATAAATGTTATGTACTGTCAGCATTTTTGGGTGATTCAGCCATTGAGATTTCTGAGTCTTTTGAGATCAAAGAAACGAAATTAACTCACAATGATGTAATCCTACCAAGGTGACATTTTGCCAACAAGATAAGTTAACATGTTTAACGTGAAGAAACAGCATTTCATATAAATTGCAGTATGTTTTAAAAATGTGTCTTGCGATGAGTTTCATCATCTCTATCTCACTCTCTCGCTCTCTCTGTCTCTCTTCCCCCTTTCTCTTTGTCTTTCTGACTCTCTCTGTCTCATTCTGGCAGAACATAGCTCTGGTGTGTCACTGTATCATGTCCATTATTCATTAATGAACTGTTAAAGTATTTTTTCTGCGCCGTACACGATGTCAGTTATGAGTTTTTTTCTAACTTGAAGCTCATATCAAACAAAATATTACACCAGCTGAACTCCTGTTGGTGTCACTGGTGATTCACAACACACAGAAATAGGTTCAGACTTAAGTTCATGAACTCAGATTAAAGTTATCAGTGTTGAACTTGGCCTGGACTTGAAATCTGCAGAAAACGCTTAACACAGAGCCTGCATCATGAATCTGGAGCAAAGTGTGAAGGTTGGGGGGGGGCCCACCAGGCAGCGTCACTAACACATTTCATCATCTCACCCTCTGCACCACTGACTTTCTTACTTTTCCATTTGCCTCTATATGGTGAAATGGAAATGCACCTCACAGCAAGAGGGTTCCTGGTTCGAATCCCATTTCGGGATTTGATGGCCCTTTTGATCCTAGGATACACACGTGACATGGCCATGGTGTACCCCCCCCCCCCCCCCCCCCCCCCCCGCAACCCTCAAACGATCAGTAGTAAGGATAAAAGATGGATGCCTGTAACCGGCAGCCAAATATGACTATACAAGGACAGTATGTGAGGCACAGATAATGGATGAAGTGCTCCTTTAAATTCTCAGCATAATGTAACGGTTTTGAATATGAGCTATTACATTCACGTATAATACCAATAAAGACAGAATTTATAACTTCAAATTGAAATTGATTTAGTTGACCCCACATGCTACACTATTAACACATGCGTTCTTTACAGTAACAGTGTAGAAATGCCATATGCACAATGGCTAATAATGAAAGAACAAAGTCCTGTTTTGTACTTTGTCTCCTGACTTGAAGATTTTTTCTACAAAAAGGTTCCCCCAATGTGAACAATATTTGCTGTGAGCAGTTACAGGGTTTGTGTTGTTTGACTACCCCCTGCTGAGAACATAAGGAACTGGAGGATAGAGAGAGAGGCCAACACAGTGTTGAGATATGCAGGCCTTAGTTGCGCTCACTAAAGCAGCCATAAATTTTTCTATGACGTAAATACAAATACAAGAATTGGGAGGCATTGTATTTCAAATCCAGCAGAGAATACTCGTGTGGGCTAAGTCAGGTGCGGAGTAGGTGATGTCTGAACTGTGTCGACATCAGGCATCAAGGAGGGTGGCTCCAGGATGTGATACGCTGCTGCTGAGCATTGCTGAGATGTCACAAGTCTAATTCAACAAAAACCACCACGTCATATCTGCTCTGACCTGCCCCTGTTCCTCCAAGCCAGGTTTTCTTCATCCTGTCAGTACTTGCCTTATAGATTATCTGTATGTTCACTCTTATATATTGCTCTTCACTACCCTGCTCACACCACAGGAGCAGTATTGAGGAGTTTTGTGTTTTTTCCTGTTGTTTTTATATATATGAAGATATGGTCACCAGTTACTTAAATTGTGTTGGAGTTGGCTGCAACTCTGTTTACCCCTGAGACTCCTAAAGTTTTTTTCTGGACTCAAACACTTCAGCCACCCCTTCCGTTGGCAGAGTGGTGAGTTGATAATGAGTGCATTTTTGGATGAACTTTAAAGCCCAGAGGATTGGGCCAAAATGATCAATGTGTTTGTTAATCTTGCTCACGGTGATTACACTGTTCAACGAACAGAAGAGAAGGTGATAACATACAAAAGGAGGACAAACAACAGGAACTACACTGTAGATCACAAAAAGGGTGACTTTATTCATCAGCCTTCCTTTGAGTTGTTCTAAGGCCACTCATTTTCAGTAATAGTTAAACTTCAAGAGGTTGGAACTGTACAGTGTTTACTATATAACAGAATTTGTTTTTCTACCTTTTTTCTTGTAAATAAAATGACTAGGTGCTGCTGAATGATACCTGAAAAGGCCGGGGTCACATACCTTCATAAAATCTGCTAGTTGTGGAAATCTGGCATTGTGTATTCAAGAGCACTTTTTTTCAATTTCTTTCATTGACTTTACAGATTGTTGTGTTCGACTCAATCCAGGCTAACTGTGCTTGCACAATACAATCGTCTTATATTGATATATGTTGGACTTTTGTTATATTGATATTGATTAAAGGTTTGTTGTGGTAATCATGATATTGTTTTTAGTTGATAACAGTGGACATTTGGGCAAAAAGCACAGTGTAAATGAGCCCATCTTCAGTCTAATTGAATGTCAGGACTTGTCGACACTTGGATGACACCACAGGAGCAGCATGGAGGCCTTTTGTTTTTTTTTCTGTTTTTTTTTTACGTTTGAAGATGTGTTCACCGTTAACTTTAATTGTATTTAATTTGGCTGCAAATCATTTTTCCCCTAAACACTTTATATGAATTCATAGTGGCGAGTGGATTTTCATTTTTGGGCGAACTATCCCTTTAAAGAAGACATATCTTCATCCAGAAGGACAAGGAGTCCTGCAGCAGGTGGTTCGGTCCCTTCAGAGTCCTGGTCTCAACCATAGAGGTCTCGACGTGATGAAGCCAGTATGAGGTGACATGAGGAGAAAGAAGACTCTGTGACAGCCTTAGGGAATCATGTGACATCTTCTCCCGGGTGCATGGAACAACCTGCCAGGTGACATGTGTGCACTGAGGAGAACTGCTTTTATTGATTGCACTTGGTATGAAGTTAGTTGATCAATTAAAAGCTAAGAAATTCTCCACAGGGCTGAATGTGATGATGTTCGGGATAAATTTAAAACTAAAAAGAGAAAAGTGCCCTCCCCATTACGTCAGCGCATTCGGCCAATCGGCGTCATGGGAATCTCTCTCTCCCCCTCTCTCTCTCTGTAAATATAAATATGTCGCGCTCTCGCTTTATTGCGCTCCGTGCGTGTGCGCGTGCCAACTAGTTGTTAGCTAGCGCTAGCTGCCCGGTCACAGTGAGCTAGCTCAGTGAAACATGGTCTTCTCGGCACCGCTTGTGCCAACACACAGCGGCTGTTCATTATGAGCGAGGAGCCCCGCTGCCACTGCATGTCCGCCCGCAGCCCCTGATGCCAGAGAGGACGAGGGGCAGTGAGAGAACGATGAGAAGTTAGCTAAAGCCCACACGGAGGGACGCGAGTGGTTCTCTGGACAGGCGGCTGCTGCTTTCCTGCGAAGGAAGGAAGGAAGGAAGGCTCTGAGATTTTTTTTTCCGCTAATGACTGGATGCGGAAGGAGGATATGAGACAAGCTGGACAGCTAATGCTAACTGTAAGCGATGCTTCACAGTTCACAGTGAGCACCATTGTCAAATCTACCGAGCTAACCTCCGCTAACGTTAGCCAGTGACAGGCTGAACTAATGCTCACTTAGCGACCCTCGGCGAAGCTAGTTTGTTGTCGGCAGGCTGCTGTTAGTCACCCAGCTAGCGACAGGGACATCACCGCGGCTCAAGTGCTGATATGTGCGGCCTAGCATTAGCTGGTGACTAGCATCACGCTATCTGAAGGTGTTAAACGTTTGTCAGCCGGTTTGGAGAAGTGTACCGCTGCTGTGGGTCATGTTTTCATATTGACGGGGTGACCGAAGGTGTTAATGGTTTAAACGGGGCACATTTCACCGATTAGATAAGCACCGACATGTTCGCGAGCTAGGCTAAACTGTGTGTTAGCTTGCTAATGTCAGCCAGAAAACTTAATCTAGCTGGCACAGATCTGGCCTGGACATTAAAGGAGGCTGTTTTAAGCTCTGTCATCCTCCCTGAAATCTGTGGACATTTAGGAACGATGTTGTTTATCTTCTATGTTGCGTTGTTTTTGTATAGAAGGTGTTATAGTGACTAGTGCCTGCCTGTGTTATTTCATATGAATCTCACCTTTCCTTTTGAGTGCTCAGTTGGAATATTTTACAGCTCGGTTTATTAAATAATTATTACTCTGAACTAATGTATAATTTTTAAAAGATACATGATCAAGTTAAAGTTAGACTCAACACGCTTGTTATCTTAAGCTAAAGGTGTTCAGGGCAAGTGGAAATTGTGATATATGGTTTCATAATCATGGGATTTAAGAAAAAGCTAAAAGTGACACAGACTAGAAATCCACTGAAAGATGCACAGCTCCATAACTAGTATGTGCCTATAGACTGATTTTTATTAAGTTTTTCAAATTACTTTGGGATTTCCAGTGTAGTTTTACAAGTGGGTTGTTATCTAGCATGTTATATCCCTACTGAATGCAATGTTTGAAGTCTAGCTTCATATAAGGAACTTATCCAGGTTTGATCTTTCTTGCAGATGAATGTTTTTTCTTACATTCAGTGGGTTACCAATGTGCCAAAAAGTCACTCTCCAGATTACCCAACAGGGATTAGGCTAGAGTGTGGCAACGTTGGCGCACGGAGGGAGAACACACCGGCACCAGAATGTGCAAGGACTCTTGACCTCATCTGAAGTATACATATCCAAGACCCAGAACTATTGTCCTTGATGAAACAGTCTTGGTTAACAAGCCATCCCCAATGGAAGTGCCATCGTAGACACAAGACACTGTGGCTTGAATTGCTGCACAGTTTTTTTGGCTACAGCCTTGAAAGAAGCATTTCAGCTTTTGGTGGAACCTGAAGGCGGAGATGGGTTCCCAGGCTCTTCAGATACTGCGGCAGGGGGTGTGGGCTTCGCTCAGTGGAGGCTGGTATGTGGACCCCCATCAGAGCACGTTCTCCAACTGCTTCCACCTCTACCTTTGGATATTTCTTCTGACCTTCCCCTTTCTGTTGTTCATGGTAAGCACATTTACACAGCAGGTTACATTCAATAATAAATGATGGCACTACTACAGACACACACTCTCATAATCATTTTTCCCAGCTTCATTAGAACTGACAGTGAAAGTGGATGCATCAAAATGTACATTTCACTGATCCATTGCAACTGTAAAAGTGTGCACATGTAAAACAGCAGCAAGTGAGTTAGATCGTTATCAGAAATAAGAGTTTGGAGGATCTCATACATTCATACCTGACAGTGGGGGTAAACGATTAAACATGTCCCTCCTTAGTTCAGTAACAGAGTTTGAAACTGGGAAAACTGTTTGTTTAAAATCAGTCTGAATATTTGTGGTTTCTCTGTGCACAACCTCGTTTAAAAAGAATATCTAAAATACCTTTAAATTGAACTGATACAGTCTAATGTTTGAATGTCTAATTGTGGTAAACCTCGCTTTCCTACCATCTTTAATAAGTAATTGTGTTATAGCACAGGTGCCTGTAAACTGTTGATTTTCATTCATTACGATAAGTACATAACAGATTTTCTCAGTGCCTTTTTAGAATTTATTATTTGCCAGCCATTATCATTATTCCTTGCACTCATTCCCTGAAATGGATTTCATTGCCACATTATTATGAATAGTTTCAGTTTCTGTTATTGTTTTCTTTTTTTCTTTTTCAGGCTCTACCCCCAAGCTTGATAGTAGCAGGCGTCTACTCTGCTGTGGTGGCAGTTTTCTTCACCGCCATTAAGGTGGTGAATTACCGGCTCCACACTATGTTCGACCTTGGGGAGATTATAGAGAAGAAGCAGGCCTCACTCACAGCTGAAGCCCCAAGAACAGAAGAGGGAGATGAAGGTTCAGGTGTCCATGATGGGAATCACCGCAGGTAAGAAGGTGTTTTCTGACTAATTTAATGAAATCAGACAGTTTTATAGTTTTTGTCTGATTTATTATGTTTTTTACTTTTCTTTTAAGTGTTTTTTTTTTTATATCTGCAAAAATATGTGTCATGATGAAAAATGAGTAGTCACTATTTAGCTATTAATGCAGAAATCACAATTTTCTACAGTGGGGAGTGCTTTAAATTTTCGGTTTGTATAACTTTTCTACAGGGATAGTCATGTTGGTGTGGAGATGACTGTGTTTCGGAAGGTCAACTCAACACCCCCGGTGCGCTGTAGCTCCCAGCATTCGCTGTTTGGGTTGAACCAAGTGTCGGTGAGAGTAACTGTATTTCATTGCAGCATGCAGTGTTGTTTCGTTTCCCTTTTCCCCTTCTTTATCATTTTCCCAACTCAACATGTTTAAAATGTTTTTTTCTCTTTATATTCAAGTGTTGTAATGGTTTTGTTACAATTTATATTGATGTGAATTTGCTATTTTTGTTAACTGACTCCATTTTTTTAATTGTCCTTATTTTCAGGAGTTCTTGCCCCAGCTGGAGGATACAGGGGGCACTAAGGGTAAGCGTTTCCTCAATTCCTTTTTTTTTTAATACCATATTGCTTTTCAAAATTGAGTGGTATTTATTTTAAACAGGGGTTAATGTTTAATTTCAAATGCTTCCGCACAATGTCATTACACAATCAAGTCTGTGTGCCACATCACTATGAGTTGAATATGCATTCTTGCTTTTGAATTTTGACCTCAGATATCAAAGAACTAATGCGGGAACAAGGAAGCAATAATGTGATTGTTACGTCAGCTCACAGGGATATCCTACGACAGAGCTCCCAGGACACCATTCGTAAGTCTGCTATTAATCACTGACCAGAAAGAGCATTGCTCAAACTGAACGCCTAATTGTGCCTGTATGTAAATGAGTCGCAATATGGAGTCCAGTCAATTAGCATAAAACTATTGTACACATTCTATTGTTAGCATTTCTCTTAATTCTTTCTGTTGGGATTAAGGTTAGTGCATGGATTAACATGAAAGAATGAAAAAAGCATTGGGTCTTCAGAAGCACAATATGAAACCTCTGTGTTACAGCCTAAAAGTAATTTTCAATATCATTTTCGTCTGTTCTACTGTACAGGAGCTCCTTGTGTCATCCAGTCCTGCATTACTGCTGGTCTGGGAGGTGATTTCTCTGGTCTTGTGGGAGTATCTGGTGTGTCTGCTGTATTTGGAGAACATGGAGATTGCTTGTCTATCCCCCCTTCACCCTCCAGTCAAGAAGATGGGGGTGAGAAAGAGCAGTTGCAGGAAGTGGAGGAACAACGGAGTCCAGAGGACAATGGGTTGGTGGCTTATTATCCCCTTGGCCCCTCTGCTGAATCTGAAAGCCTGGGGGATACTCCCCTCAGCCCCCTTATAAAGAGCAGCTTAAGCGAGGAGCTGAGTGAAAACCTCCTGGGTTTGGGCCTTGACCCTGTGGCTTTTGCACCTGGGACTGAGCACCCAGGCAGCCGCAGCGGGGTGGCACTAGCTGCCGGATCCACGGACAGCTGTTTCAGTGCAGGTGGCACAACCACAGACCGTGAAACGCTGAGCACTGTTAGTAGTTACCGCAGTGAAAAAACTGATTCTACTCAGCTGGAAAGCCCTTCGTTCAGCCAGTCACGACCTGCAGACGGACAGCTGTCTGCCTCAGCAAAAGCAATAGGCTCCTACATCCCTGGGCCTAGGGAAGATCCAGCAGGACAGGGTGGCAGTGACACAGACAACCTGTCAGACAGTGTGCTACTGCGTTCACCTTCCAAAGAGTTTTCCCTTAGCCAGGGGCTAGACAGGACACTTGTTGAAGGAGAGGATTTGACCCCTGCACCCTCTGATATTGCACAGCCCCCTCCTCTCCAGAACTCTTCCCCTTCAAGTAGTGGCCAATCAGAGGTTTGCGATTTAGACAGAAATTTCCCAGTTCCTCCTTTACCCCCACCTCGGCAGGCCAATTCAGTGCCCTCAGGGCTGGCCCTGGGTCTAGTGTGCTCTGAGCCTGCTTTGCCCATATCCTCTACCCCTTTCTTGCTGTCTGACCAGCCTGCTCTGCAAGCCCAGCAGGTTGTGCGCCCGAAAGACTTAAAGCTGCTGCGGGCCAGCGGCAGTAGTGTAGGGCACAGGCCGGGCCGAAGGAAAGCTCCACGAAGGCGAGCTGGAGCAGGAAGCAGTAGTTTTGACTGTGGCTCTTACAGGCGTCATCACAATCATAGACAACACAGAGATTACATCCCTGTGCGCAGCCGACTGGGCGCCAAGGCGTACAGTGAAAGTCTGTTTGAAGATTCCAGCGATGAGGATGATGGCAGTGACATGAGCGCTGGTTCTAGTCTGGGCTCCCAGCGTCGATATAGCTCAGACGACGATGAGGACGACGATGATTCAAGTTCCTCTACCTCCTGCTACTCCCCAGACCTCGCTAACACTGGCATGACATCCCCACTCTCCCCTACTGCTCAACTGCCCACTCCAAGGGAAGGGGATTTACCTGAAACTGCTGGCCCCTCTCATTCTCGTGCCGCTCAACGCTCTTCTAGCACGGCTAGTGCTAAAACTCACGCAAGAGTGCTAAGTATGGACGGTGCCGGTGGTGGCCAGAGCAACACGGCAGCTCAGCCCTCTACTCTGATTACGATGCCCTCCACCTCCACCCCTGCACCCCGGACTCTAACCATCTCCAAGTCTGATCTGGAAGCCCGCACTATTCATACCGATGGCTTCCCTGGAACTCTTCACCATCGACTTGATTCTCTGGGCGGCTCTTGGACTGGCAACCAGATGGGATGGAGGGTAGGAGAGCTGCTTGAAGAGGGAGCTGTGGGAGGAGGTGAGTTATATATCATCAATGGTGCAGAGTTGTGTTTTAGAGATGTCCCATTCTTAATGAAGAAAAATAGCCAACATGGAGAGTCTCTCAAATGAAACAAAAAAGCCAAAATTATGTGGATATTATTTTCTTAAACTAATTTATTGAACTTTAAAATGTTTAGGTTGATATCAAATATAGTAGATTGCTTAATTTAGAAGCTTTTTTATCATACTATGAATAGCCAATGAAGGTTGGCCTTCGTCGCTTTAGTTTAGAGCTTTATGAATTGCACAACCCCTGCTTTCTACCCTTCTAGAAATATTTGATAGAAAAAGTGACAGAGAGACAGAAAACGGGATGAGAAAATAGTAGAATGATATTTAATAAATTGTCAGTGCAGCGGAGAGTTGAACTGGGGACCTGCTTCTCAGGGAATATGCGCCCATAAGGTTTGTGCTTTAACAGTTTGGCTACCGGGTTGCTCCCACATACAACTTTTACACAGAATCTTTTACAATTTTTACACATGGTAACGTGACACATACTCTCACTGTGTTTGCAAGAAGACTGGCCGATTTTCTCCCTAGTGAATTTTTTTAGTGAAGACGTGAGGAGATGCTAGTAACTAGGGATGCACCGATTTATCGGCCGAACATCGGTAGCGGCCGATATTCGCCTCGTTTACTGATATCGGCTTATCGGTAATAAACTTGACTTTCACCGATATCATTGGCCGATGTTCATATTTGTGGTAAAACCGCTGGGCACGTGCCGTGGCTGGGGGAGCAGTCCCTCCGTCGCCCTCCTCTCCGCGCCGCCGGAGGCTCAGTGTGCGGCACCGGGAGGTCCTCATCCGGTGCCGCCTCACGGCGTCACTGGTGGGGGGGCTTTCTTTCTCTTGGACCGCGGGGCGGTGTCCATCGCCGGCGCGGAAGGCGCTGGAGGGTACGCGGTCAGCGACGGCCACTCTGGACGCGTGTCGGGCCCGTCTCGCGGATCACCTCAGCTACGGCGAACGCTGGGGGAACCCTCCGGCTGGCGCCTAGCAGCTGACTGAGAACTGGTGCGGACCAGGGGAATCCGACTGTTTAATTAAAACAAGCATCGCGAAGGGCCACGGTGGGTGTTGACGCGATGTGATTTATGCCCGACACTAAAAACAGGTAAAACTGAGGAGGGCTTGTTAAGTTATCTTGACTCACGCAGTGTAACTTGGTGTAAAAAGTATGAGCGTAGCGTCTGTTAAAGTACTTTATTCTCATGTGCCTCGGCTCTATTCATCCGTCTCATGCACAGGTAACAAGGGAATTGACAACATACGTCATACACACAGAAGCCGTAACACATCTAATAAACGGGCAATACTGCTACCGTAAATCAATGAGAAGAGCGTTCTCTATAATGATACTTTAACAGGGCTGTTTTAGACAGGGTAAAAAGGTACTGTTTTAAATTACCCTTGTGGTATTTTGACCAAAATATGTTACAGACATTTCATTAAGATCCCAAGGAACCTTTTCATCTTGCGGTAAAATGAGCATAATATCTCTCTGTTAAATAAAGTTTAGTTAAATCAAAGATTGTTTCATAAATCTGATTCAATCTGTGCTCATTAAAAGATAAGAGGGCCCACACATGAAGGGCTGACATTTTTTTAAATAGTGCTTTCTAAATAATGATTTAATTATTTTTCTGGCACAAAAGGGTGAATGAATAACAACAAAAAGAAAATAAACAAATATCGGTATCGGCTATCGGCCAGATTGTTATTTTAAATATCGGTATCGGCCAAGAATTTCCATATCGGTGCATCCCTACTAGTAACTTATTTTTACTCGTCGTGAATTTATTTCCTTTGTGGCAGCAGGACTGACCAAACACTTTTAAGGCTGATATGAATGACTTTATTGATGGGCTCACAAAGTCTACTTCTATGCTACAAAATGTTCAGTACTAGCAATTAGCCTAGTAATATGATATGGCTACAAACTGCCCATACTGCAACATTATTCCAAATCAATAACCAAAACTTTTTTTAACTAAAGTTTTATTGAAAAAAATGTTGTCTTATTTTTGGGACAATCCATTTTTCCAGTAGAAAACCTTCAGCATGTTTTTCTCTGTTAAGTCAGTTTAGGATTTGCCCAAAAATGCTCCGGCACTGTCAGATCTTAACCCTGCATAATCTGACAGTATGGAATTTGCTGCATGACGCAGACCTTGATCCTCAACAAATGTAGTTCTTTGAAAGAGGGTGATATTTTTTTGCCATCTTTTCAAAGCTCATCTGAGTCACTAATGCAAAAGTTAACTTAATTTACTGACCTTAGATCAGTGCTGACCTCTATATCTGTGACTCGGCCTCATCATTTACAAACCATGAAGTAAATATAAAGTGGATTTCGAGATGAAGATAAAGACCAGCCTTATTACACTAAAATATTGCCCATAGCTTGTGATGTGCCTCATTTACTGTAACCTCTAATTATTTGAGGAAAACGCTAATGGAGCTTATTTGTTTTACGCCACAGATGACCATGAACAGTAATGCATCATTAAGCTTTGTTTTAGTTGTCAACATGGACTGAGGTTTTTTTATGACTGCAGAAATGCAGAGGGATCAGCTTGGTTGATCGTCCATCAATAAGTAATTCAGGGTATTTGACATGCATACATCTAAATGCATATTTTACAATGGCAAAAGGAAAATCAAACGGGTTCATTTAAATATTGTGTCCAAATGATGCCTTGTATGGTTGAACATTAATACTATAAACCAATGTAACCAATAACCCTTCTACAGCCATGGTTCCAGAGGACGGGAACAAACACGACTCGGTCAGCAGTGTAAAGAGGACCCAGGCCATCCGCAGGAGACACAATGCTGGGAGCAACCCTACACCGCCCCCGTCCACTATGGGATCCCCTCCCAGGTCAGTCCACTAAGCAAACCTGAGTAAAAGTTTATAGTTAAATCCTTATCTCAACTATGAATTTCAATTTCTCTAATCAAGCCTGCAGCAGTCAAAGCTATTGCTATTGCAAGAATCAGAAATCCTGATTTAAATAGTTCTTTAGGGGATATATTTCTGGGGATTTGCCACAAAATAAAAAATCTGCAATTTAAGGAGAAATGAATGATAATGAGTTAATTCATTCAAACTGCCAATTACAAAATATGTAAGCTTTAACACGACTGATTGATTTTAGGCTTTAGACTGCCAAAATGATATCCTAAAGCTAAAATTAGACAACATTGTTGAACACATTATGTTTTTGTTTTTCCCCCCCTGTAGTCTGCAAGACCTCCAGCGGGTTCGTACCTCCTCTCATTCGCGGACTCGCACACTCCCCTCAGCCTTACAGTTTGCCTCCTCGCTCCTACTGCCTCGCGGTGGCATCCATGAGGCCTCCACCTTCGACGACACAACAGAGGGAGCAGTGCACTATTTCTTTGACGAGAGTGGTGAGCCAGTCCATTTAAATGACTAGTTCTGAATTTTGGGAAATAGACTTACTAGATTTATTTTCTCCAACAAGGCATTTTCATTTTATTTAGATATGTGTTGAATGAATGCAAATCAAATAACACAGATTCATCTTTTATGTCATGTTGGTTCCTAAAGTATTTCATTTCAGTCGTCTAACTGTTTAACAGGGGTGAAGAGGTCCTACACGTTTGGCACTGGTGGAGGTGGTTATGAAGACCCAGTTCAGTAAGTTATAGTTTTTATTTGCTTTATTTGCTTTTATAAAACCAAGTGAAAAATGACAATTAATACCATACACATATTTGTCTTTGCAGGGAAAGGGAAAGGGAAAGAGAGCGAGAGAGAGAAAGAGAACGGGAAAGGCAGTCCCAGTCATCAAGCTTCACCTCCACTGAGGTCCAGGAAGGAGCACCGGTTCTGTCCATGCTGCAGCCCAGACCAGTGGTTCTACAGGGCATGCAGGTGCGCAGGGTGCCTCTGGAAATGCCTGAGGTTAGCAGAGTTTGATGTTTGAAAGGGTAGATTATCTTGGGCAGAATGTCACATAAATCAGTCTAGTCCCTATACAAAATGAAACTACCCCAGATTGTCCATGTAGTTCCCTCTGAATTCATTGCTTATTTCTCCTCATCTCTAGTTTGATCTGGATCACGAGTCTCTACAGGAGTCCCAGGAAAACACTCTGATGATTGAGGAGAAAGCCAAACCCAAACAGTACTATCGCTTTTGGGTGCTCCCTGGGAAGTGGCTGAGGGTTCGATATGATCGATTGGCTCTCCTTGCCTTATTGGACAGGTAAGACAGACTCTGAGTAGAGGAAGAATGATTCTCTGTTTGTTTTACCATGTTCTATAAAACAAAGCAAAGCATTTTCTATTTGCTGTACCCAGATATCAACAACTGATACACTAAGTCCATTTGATTACAATTTTTTTTGTAAAACTGTAATATTTAAATTCGAACAAAGCGAATCATTTTATATGTGGAGCATAAAGACTATTCCAGACCCAAACCAGCCAAAGAGACATGCACAACCATTTGTATATTTTTTGACTTAGTTGAACAGTTAAAACCCCAGTCTATCTGTGGACAGGCAGCTGCTCATTGATGATTGAGTGGTTATCTATGATGAGACAATGTTTGGGAGCTCAGAGATAAGGAATAATGACAGATAATGCATCCTAGATCTACATCCCACCTATGTATCTTGGATCTTCTTTGTTTTTGCTAGAATAGTATTTTATTGATGGCTAAAATTGTACGACAGCTCAACATTAACATTGCAGCCAACATTTTCTAGGTGAAGCTATGGTGGAGAAATGGTGAACTGAGCAGAGAATGAAGTCAAACTTCCTTTGAGTATTTTGGGATTTGAGCTTCTCTGTTCTTTGCTTTGGTAGAGTCTGAGTTGATGGTGCCGCTGTAGCATGTTTTGACCTATTTAAGTCTTTTTGTATTACTTATAAATCCAGACATGAATGCATTGAAATAGAATCTCTGTCTGTCATTGCCATAAGAAAAGAAAATGTTCTCAGAAATCATTTTTCTTTCCCCATCATCACTAATGTCCCACTGGGTCTGGTGTCTGTTTATCTAAAGAGACCCTTCCCTCTGTTTTTATTTTTCTTTGATGAACATTTGTTCGGGTAGTTTCTGGGCTGCAACACAACTGTAGTGAAACGATTGGAATATAACATTTTCTTTCTCTGATTCTCTGCTTTGTTGTCAACGTCCCTCTCGCACGCTGGCAAATTGTAATAGTCTGACTACAAATAGCATTAGACATTATCGGCAAAGTAAACTGTTAATACTGCTGTAACTGTGCAATGCCATCGCTAACAGTTTAAAACTGTGAATAAAAGGGGTAGCCCTGCCTATTGCGGAGTGGGATATGGTGTAAATTTGGACAGCCAATAGTGAGTAAGAATAGAGCCGCCTTATGCAAGACACAAATCTCATATAGTTTAAGGGTAGATAAAAGATAATCCCAATCCATCGGAACTCTCTGCATCAAGGGATATTAATATTTCTGGTATATCGGGTTTGTATCTGCGTCTCTCAGTCCTGAAGGCAAAACTAAATTCTTCAATGTGGGTGTAATCTAAATATACAGCTTTAACACCACCTCCTAAATAAGAAGATACTATATTTTTATATGCGACTAAAAGCATCTGAGTGACGGTGGTTTTCTCCTCAGTGTGACTTTAGGGATTTTATCTCCTGGAAGCTGCACACTCCACCACAAGCTCATGCAAAATACAGTCATAACCTTCTTAACCTCATCACTTCCTGGATCTTAAGTTTCACAGGGGAAAAAAGCTAAAACCTAAACAGGATCGTGACAATTGTTAGCCATGTAAATAAAACGTCTTCTCCTACTGAATGTATTGTTCTACTCTTCAGCCATTTTCAAACATGAAATCTAGACAATGGCAAGAATATTGGGTCTAGACTTTTGCATTTTACATATGAAGAATGCCGCACCAGATTGGGCGTGGCAGATGTGTTCACAACAACAGGAAAGGAGGCAAGACATATTATGTGAACTGTCTTTCCAACTTAACATATTATTTGCGTTGTATTCTATCATACGTCTGCTCTGGATAATTTCAGGAAAATGTCTGGAGTTCAGTGCATGGCTCAAAACAGCTTTGTGTGTGGCCTAATGCTCCTACAGTAGATTATGTTAATGCAGCATGATTGTTTTAGTATTTAAAGATAACCCTTTGTGTCTGATGTCCGAAAGCATTGTAACTTACTTTAAACATGATCATATTACATTTAGGATATGATATTTATGTAAAAAGATGACAGTGAAAATATTATTGTTGAGTTTTCTCTGAATTCTGTTGCCAGGAACCGTCGTGTGGGTGAGAACGTGTTTGCTGTGGTGCTGGCCAGTCTGGTGGCCTTCCTGGGGTTCATACTGCTGCTTCACGGCTATTTCAGGGACATCTGGGTCTTCCAGTTCTGCCTGGTCATTGCAAGCTGCCAGTACTCCTTACTGAAGGTAGATATCCGCTGAAGTACATTATTTATATTGATCTTCTTCGTGTTGCATATGTCATAATCTTGGCAGAGACTGAATGATTGTATTGATGGTAGGACATTTTAGTCACCTCTCTGCCAGCAACGACATGAGTGCTGTAGAAAGAACCCATGACAATGAAAATAATTTTTTATTCCAAACAGCTGCATCGTCAAATAATGTCAGAAAAGAGAAAGCTAGTTTAACACAAAATCAACCCACAGATGGTTGTGAAGATGTTTGAAGATGACCTGCTCTGTCCGTTCTGTCATGAAGTTCCGTTTTATTGGTATCACAGCCTCTGTGAAGACACAAGATGCAAAATACTTGTTGATCTCTCTGGCAAATCAGTCAGGCGTTGATCGCCATCCAACAATCAAACCATGGTTCTTGTTGTAGAGATCGATTTCCATTAATAATCAATGTGTACATAATTCATAGTCTTCCCAGCTTAATAGGCTTAAGTATTTTTCCTCCACTTAGTATTTAAGGCATAGTTTTTTTTCTAATGTTTGCAATATGCTACACAATGTAAGTATCACATTATCTTGAGTGTGATTTCCCCATCATCTCTGTGTTGCTCCTCCTCTTTTAAAAAAAATGTTTTTTATGGAAAAAGTTAGTGGAAACTTAAATTGCCTGCCTGCCTTTCATTTATTTTTTTAGAGCGTACAACCAGATGCAGCTTCTCCCATGCACGTGAGTACTGTTTTGTATGTTAACATTTCTCAAAGCTCAAACCCCAAGTAAGTTATGATTGTGTTATTGTGAATTATTTGTGACTGTGGTTTGTTGTGTATTACCTGACAGGGCCATAACTGGATCATTGTGTACAGTCGGCCGGTTTACTTCTGCCTATGCTGTGTGATGATCTGGATCTTTGACCTATCTGGGCGCTCTGGAAGTCTTCAACCCTTCTCCCTCTACGGCATCACCTTCTTCTCTGGACACTTCCTGCTCTGTGTCAGGGACATGCTAATTGGTTAGTTCTTACACATGACTAGTAATTATACAACAAAGAATTGGAACAATATCCCACTACGTATTAGAGATGCATCCTCTGGTAACACTTGAGCCTTAATTAATTCAATCATATATTTTCTTTTATTATAAAATTAACCTGGCTTTAACCCTTTTTCATAAATTTGATTATTTTGACATCTGTGTTAATGTGGTTATTCTGTTTCAAGTAAAAAGTTCATCATCGTTATTTACACCTGTGCTTTTCCTACCGTGACATGTTGGCATATCCTTTTGAGTTGTACTTTAGTAAGGGAACACCCATACATAGTTTTACATGCATGGGATAGATTAGTGATTTTACACTTGTTGGAGAGTTTTAGTTGGAAGAAAACTGCAGAGTTTTTCAAATGTTTGTCTCCACCAGAATAACATTAAAAAAATTATAAATATTTCCTTCTCTTTTCCCTACAGTCTTTGCCTTGTGTTTCCCGGTCATTTTCCTCTTTGGGTTGCTACCTCAGGTCAATACTTTTGTGATGTGTCTGCTGGAGCAGATAGACATGCACATTTTTGGTGGAACTGGTAAGAACATTTCTACACGGACAGGAGGATGATGATGATTATGTAATTCCTTGTCGGGAAATAGGGGGAAGTGTATGTGTAAGTGCATGTGTAAACTGCATGTTATTACTCGTGTTTAGGTTCTTCCTAATTTTTCTCTACATGTCTCCTTCGTCAGCCACTACCAGCCCCCTCTCATCTCTCTTCAGCCTCATACGCAGCATGTTGGTGGCTGCTCTGCTGTATGGATTTTGCCTCGGTGCTATCAATGTAAGTGGAACTAAGACACTGCATGAACGTCTCTCTGTTTTAGAGTAGGAATTCATAGAAGATTCCTTAATATTTGTTTGTTTGTTTCTTGATCAGGCACCGTGGGGGGACGCCCATGTGCCAGTACTGTTCTCTGTGTTTTGTGGCCTACTCCTGGCCTTATCCTACCACCTCAGCCGCCAAAGCAGTGATCCCACCATTGTGTGGTCAGTATATTTTTCCATATTATTCTCTTTTATTGATGTCAACACATATATTGCAACTCTTACTTTTGAAGTAGTGGCTTAAGGTCTGATTACTCACACAGCATTTCAGCTAAAGTGACGAAACAACATTTTTAATCAATACTGCATAGGATGTTTTACATATTGCCTTTATTTGTGCTTTTACGCATTAAACTGACCTGGAGTGTTTTAAATCTGATTGATGCTCCTCTGCTGCTGACTTGCTGCTTTCACTACACTGACGTTGTAGACTTTGAGGTTGGACCTGAGCTTTTTGCTGTAGCTCTCATGGTTATTTTCTTTTTCCCCCCTTACGTCTTTCATCAGGTCACTGGTCCGATCTAAATTATTCCCTGAGCTGGAGAACCGAACACCAGAAGACCCCCCTGTGGAGATCAAGGACCCTCTCCCTGAGAAGCTGCGTAATTCTGTGGTAAATATCACCTCCTCTCTCGCATCCTGCACAGACTTACATTTTTACTTGTGATGTTGTAGCGTCTTCAAATTTAAAATCATACCCTTGATCTCTCTCACTTTCTCTTTGCAGAACGAGATTCTTCACTCTGACCTCGTCATGTGTCCCCTCATGGCTGTGATTACCTTTGCCATCAGTGCCAGCACAGTTTTCATCGCTTTACAAGTTAGTTGGAGCAGAGTTTACGATCCTATTCTTCCAAAACATTTCTCACAGGATTTCAGTGACAAATGGCATAAGACCTATTATGTTAATCTCCTCTCTTTGCTCTTGATCAACAGCCTGCTCTTAGCTTTGTCTTGTACATCCTGGCTGGAGTTATAGGCTTCATTACACACTATCTCCTGCCGCAGCTCCGCAAACAGCTGCCATGGTTCTGCCTGGCTCACCCCGTGCTCCGCTCCAGAGAGTACAGTCAGTTTGAGGTTCGAGGTGAGTGTCTGATTGCTGTTTTATCTTCTCACGCAAACACGCATGTGGAAGTGAGAAGAAAAGCTATTATATGAACACGTGGAACATTGTAAGTATCCCCGCTGGAAAAAGCTGCATGGAGTAAATGAAAAACACTACGATCTCGCATTGAAGTGCTCTAGATAAAAACACAAATCTCGGTCATGTCTTGGGAAGCTTTACAGAGGCATCATCAAGTGGTGTAGTTTTTTTTTACAAGCATGCATATTCTGAGTATCACTTGTACAATAAGAATATATAAATAAAGTGGAAGAGCTACAATAGAACTTTTTATTCATGCAATTTAAAGTTTGTTAGAAGAGTAAAATAACTTCCCTGTGCGTACATGATGGTGCAGCCTGTGCCCCTTTGTACATCTTCCTCCCAGGCATCGTATATCATCCTGAACATATCCATTTTCAGTACTTGATAACAGCTATGCAAGTCAGGAATAGAATAGCAATTGAATACCATAACACTCATTATTTAAACATCTTCCGAATCTTTTGTTTGAATAAGTGTCTGCCACATTAATTTCACATGTGGAAAAAGCTGTAGAGGGAACATTTGACTTTAGAATCTGGATGTCCTTGAGAAGTATGATACATGTTCTTTCTGCTTTCCCCCAGATGCTGCTCAGCTAATGTGGTTTGAGAAGCTTTATGCTTGGCTGCAGTGTGTGGAGAAGTATTTCATCTACCCGGCCGTGGTGCTCAACTCCCTGACGACTGAAGCTCGAACTGTGGGTCAGAACCACAAGGAGCTGGACATCTAGTAAGCCTTTCCTCATTCTGTCTGCATACTATCTCACATCCATATTTCACACTCCCATCTCTGCTCCCTGGGGAAATATTCTGTTTAGCTTTGTGTCTTGGAACCGTAGAACATAAAATTAATGGATATACTGAACCACACCCCAGGTGCACAAGATGCAGAACGTATATTCTCCCAGTTGTTTCCCTTTGTTCTCCTCCTAAACCAGGCAGTCTGTAGAGTAATCTAGGTAAAGGAATACATTTTCATTTAAGATCTCATGTTTCTAATTTCTCCGTAGGTTAAGCTTTTAGTGACATGTGAACCCTTTCATACCCCCTGGTTTTCTGCTTTAATTGGTCATAAAATGTTATCGGATCTTTGTCAGAGTCAAAGAAATAGACAAACAACAATGTGCTCAAGCTGATTTTAAAAAAGAAAAAGTATTTAATATTTAGTCCCTTTTATTGAAGACAACCACTAAACAGTCACATCGTTGATTGAATACGTAAGTGAATACTTGGATATAATTTCTCATTGAACTCACTTTGGCAATGATAACCTCAAACAAATATGCACACCAGAACTCTCAGGTAAAATATATTACATATTTCTTCCCATGCAGTGTTAATTTTGGCAGCTATTTTTGATTTAGTCTTAGTCTTAGTCTTTTGACGAAAATGCATATTAGTTTTAGTCACCTTTTAGTCATTTTAATCCTTCTTAGTTTTAGTCTAGTTTTAGTCGACGAAAACAAATTACATTTTAGTCTAGTTTTAGTCGACGAAAACTAATTACATTTTAGTCTAGTTTTAGTCACATTTCATAGCCACATTAAACTCCTTTTCTATAAAAACATATAGCTGCAGCCTAATAGCTTAAATATATATATTTAATTTTAAATGTGAAAACAAAAAGGGAGAGCAGGTCAGACTGGAGCCGGACACAGAAACTGAACATCGGTACAAACCAACTGCAGCTTCTGCTCTGATGAAGAAGCTGAAGCGCTGATCTCTGAGCAGCTGAGACCATAGAAACTCTGGTTTTCACTGTTTCCATAGTTAAGAAGCAGTCGGTCACTGAGAGGCTGCTCCACGAGAACGCGCTCTGCTTTCACTGTGTCTCTCTGAGCGAGTGCGCGAGGCGGGGGGCGGAGCTACGGACCGGAGCGCTATCTGGGGCGCACACACACACAGACACACACAGACACACACAGAGACACTCACTCGCCCGCTCCTGATACTTCATGACGGCCTGATACGATGATGTTTTAAAAATTATTGTGACTTAGTCAACCACCAACATTTTCGTCTCGTCTCGTCAACGAAAATTAAAATAGATTTCGTCATAGTTTTTATTTTCAAAGATTCGTTTTCGTTACGTCTTCGTCTCGTCTTCGTCATGGAAAAAAGGTCGTTAACGAATATATTTCGTCATCGTCTTCGTCAACGAAATTAACACTGTTCCCATGTTACTTCTGTCTGTTCTTCAACTATTCAACTTTAATTTCATCAGTCCACTAAACATTTCTCTGCAGTGCTGTGAAGTGTCAGTGCTGTTCAGCAAACCTCAAGCATGCAGTGATGTTTTTTCCCTAGATGATTGAGTGTAGATAACTCTTGCACAGAGACGTTAACCAGCTCCAGTGAAGCCTCAGATGTTACTCTGGGTTTCTCCTCTCTGCATATTCTGCATTTTTGTCTACATTTTTTTGTGTAACTCTCACTTCAAGTGAGTGTGGCCAAAGTGCTGAACCATTTCAGTTTGTCTTACTGCTACCATTTGAATCTTTTCCAGTTTCACGAAAGTGAACAAATTCTCGTTTGTCATATTTCTGAGATCCATTTCCTGTGAGGCGTGTTTGATATCAGGAGATGCTTCATGTGAAAACACCTCCAATCTAGTTTCATTTGCTATCCAACCTACAATGTGAATGTTTAAATGACAATATGCATAAAAACAGTACTCTGATTTGTTTTGGCGTCAAGTAAAAAAAAACAGTGTTTGTTCATAAATGTGACTTGGATCAAGATCCTACAGACAAATCTAAAACATATTGTAGAACACTTACGTTATGTGTAAGTCGTTGTGTGACGCTGATTATCTGTCTCTTTCTCTGTCTTTCTCATCACCTCCAGCAGCCGAGCTCTCTTCATCTCAGTAGCAGGCATGAAGCTGCTGCGTTCGTCCTTCTGTGCACCGTCGCAGCAGTACGTCACGCTGTGCTTCACCACGCTCTTCTTCCAATTTGACTATCCACACTTCTCAGAGACCTTCCTGATCGACTATTACTTCATGTCCATCCTCTTCAGCAAGGTTAGAATGCACACTATATCAGCCTTAATAAGATGAAACTGTGTTCTACCTTTAGAAGTGGTTCCACAGTAGTGTGTGTGTGTCAGTCTCTGTGTATAAACACAGCTGGTTTTCTCTGTGATTTTGATTTATCCTTTGAATCCTCAGATGTGGGACCTGCTCTACAAACTTCGATTTGTGTTGACTTACATCGCCCCCTGGCAGATCACGTGGGGGTCGGCGTTCCACGCATTTGCCCAACCCTTTGCTGTGCCCCGTATCCTTCAGGATCTTTAATGTTGTGACAGCCATAATACACAAGTTCCCATTTCCCATAATTTAGCAGCAAAATGATGAAAATTCTAACCTATTTTTTGTTGCAGGGTTATTGTACTACATGACTTTATTAGGCATGTTTCTCTTATTTAGTTCTTCTGGTATGTACAGTATTTCCCCCTTGTCTGGTTTCAAGACATCTCACAAGATTCTGTTTTGTTGTATGAAATGTCCTTAACTCATGCTACTTCAGACTCTGCTGTGCTCTTCGTCCAGGCCGTTTTCTCTGCTGTATTTTCCACCCCTCTCAATCCCGTCCTAGGCAGCGCTGTATTTGTCACCTCGTACACCAGACCTGTGAAATTCTGGGAGCGCGACTACAAGTATGTTTTTGATTAAATTATTTGTGTAACTGTCACCCTACAGCTCGTGCAATCCAGTATTTCCTTCGACACATTTTTAATGACAAATCTTGCCACTCTGCAGCCCTCTTGACTACGCTCCCTGTGAATTATTTTAACAAGACATGGCCCCTGTCTGAATGAATTCACTTTTCGACCGTTATAGAGTAAAAAAGTGTAATATTAGGGGTATGAGTTCAGTATGTGTCATCTCTGGCATGTTTTCTGTTTTAGGATTCTTTTAAAGTTGTCTCTTTCTTAAAACATCTGTTGTGTCGTGTTTGCAGCACCAAGCGGGTCGATCACTCAAACACCAGACTTGCCACTCAATTAGACCGCAACCCAGGTAACGCTATAATGTTCTCTCACAATCGAATCATCTCAATTTGACCCACTTTTCCTCTTGTTCTGTAGCTATGGTGACATATGGTCTTTTCTTTTCCTGAAGGTGCGGACGACAACAATCTGAATTCGATTTTCTACGAGCACCTGACACGCTCGCTGCAACACAGTCTGTGCGGAGATCTGCTACTCGGCCGCT
Organism: Pleuronectes platessa; assembly: GCF_947347685.1. Classification (NCBI taxonomy): domain Eukaryota; kingdom Metazoa; phylum Chordata; class Actinopteri; order Pleuronectiformes; family Pleuronectidae; genus Pleuronectes; species Pleuronectes platessa. The sequence goes on along the minus strand of NC_070640.1, from coordinate 12,267,572 downwards.
GGGGTAACTACAGCACGGGCGACTGCTTCATCCTCGCATCGGACTACCTCAACGCCCTGGTGCACATCATCGAGATCGGCAATGGCCTTGTCACCTTCCAGCTGAGGGGTCTCGAGTTCAGAGGTCAGCAGCAAGGGATGATGGGGGCAGAACATTTTACAGAGTAGTATTTATTTTTAGAGATCACGCTATTAAAGCTCATTCAGTCATGTAAAGACTGGCAGCTGACGAGGTCAAGCTACTGTGAACCTTGAAAAATATGATAGAATCTCACCAACAACCTTTATATGTAAATGGCTCTCATCTGTTCCCATAATCATTGTTTATTTATTTTGTAATTTTTTTTTGCCTGTTATATTATCTTTTTATTCTGTGTGTATGGCTGCAGGTTTATTTGTATTCAGGGCTTAGTAAAACCGATGTGTGGCACACTCTGCCGAGGTTGCCACCTTATTTTATTATTTGGCTATTATTTATGCACACACGGAAAGTGTTTATACATTATTTACATTATTTTGTCAGTGATCCACACTTTACAACCACATAAAGTAAAGTGCTTATGGAGCTGAGCTCATGTGCATCACATGTATCCAGGTACCTACTGTCAGCAGAGGGAGGTAGAGGCCATCACCGAGGGAGTGGAGGAGGACGAGGGCTGCTGCTGTTGTGAACCAGGTCACCTGCCTCACATGTTGTCATTCAACGCTGCCTTCGGACAGCGCTGGCTGGCGTGGGAAGTGGCCGCCACCAAGTACGTACTAGAGGGCTACAGCATCAGCGACAACAACGCAGCCTCCATGTTGCAAGTGTTTGACCTTCGAAAGATCCTGATCACATATTATGTCAAAGTGAGTAACTGATCACAGAGGCTCCCCCTTTTTTCAGCTACAGAAGACTTTTTTTGTCTTAATTAATTTGGATCATATTTTTTTCTTCGTACAGAGTATCATCTACTACGTGAGTCGATCTTCTAAGCTGGAAGAGTGGCTGACCAACGAGACGGTTCAGGAGGCTTTGCTGCCTTGTCTCAGTCCGAACTATGTGGACAGTGACCCCACCTTCAACCTGAACATCGATGAGGACTATGACCACAGGGCCTCAGGCATTACCCTCTCCTCATTCTGCATGATTTACCTGGACTGGATTCAGTATTGCAACAGCAGGCGTCAAATGGTTAGACCCTCTTCAAATTCGTATCCTACTTTGATGTGGTTGTTTTTATCTTTTATTCCTCTGCTAGCTGCCCACTTTCTAAACTTTGGCTGAGTTGTAACCAAATGTTAAACAACATGCAGCATTGCTCTGCAAGAAACAAGAAATTATTTTGAACCTGAGGACAGAAAAGGGGAATTTTGAAAAAAATAAGATGGGGGTTCTGCATTTACCTACAACTGGTTATACTAAATGAAGCAGAAGCTGATTTTTTTTCCCTTTCTAATACTAACAGCTTGTATCGTCCATTTTCATACTTCTCCTTAGGGGCTTTTGTCTTTAGTTGATTTAAAATAAAACACAGAAAATACATTTAACGTATTCTTTTTTGTAATTCTTAAATTCTCTATGTTGTAGTCGGTTACTTGTGAAAGAGATTCTCCACTCGTCAACCTTTGCTTTGGCCTGTGTATCCTGGGAAGAAGAGCTCTGGGCACAGCCTCTCACAGCATGTCTGCAAGGTAAGGCCACCAGGCAACAATCTCTACAATTGTGGCTAACAGCACCTATCATTACCCAAATATGTGCCAGCAGGATACAAGGGTTATATTTGTTTATCTATGTGACAGCTTGGAGCCGTTTCTCTATGGCCTCCACGCACTCTTCAAGGGAGATTTTCGCATCACGTCTCCTCGGGATGAGTGGGTGTTTGCAGATATGGACCTGCTGAATCGAGTCGTGGCACCTGGAGTGCGCATGTCCCTCAAGCTGCATCAGGTAGAACTTTAACACACCATAATGATTCTTCTTTTTGTCACTGTATTGAAACTGACCCAGTGATTTGCATTTCCCTCCAGGACCACTTTACATCACCGGATGAGTATGAGGATCCGATGGTTCTGTATGACGCCATCACTGCCAACGAGGAGAAGATGTTGATATCACACGAGGGTGACCCGGTGTGGCGCAGCGCCATTCTAGCAAACATGCCTTCACTGCTGGCACTGCGCCACATCATGGATGACGGCAGCGACGAGTACAAGATCATCATGCTTAACAAGAGGTTCCTCAGCTTCAGAGTCATCAAGGTAGCAGTTCTTTCTGTTTATAACTCTGGCTCCTGTTATCTTGGGTCTGTTTGAATCACATCTTATCTAAAGGTGAATTGCAGTATTTTTCAACCTGGGCTCTATGTTTACTGCGGATGTGTTAGTAAGCAAAGGACACAATCAGCATAAATCGGTCGAGTAGATCATCTCCGCTGGTAACATAGTGGCAGAAGCTTCAATGCAATCTTATGGGGAAACTGCAACAGTCCACAAATTGTCCACTAGAAGTTCCCCCCACTAATAAATTGCTCAAGTTGTTATTCTGGCTCTTTGCTAACGGTGTGGAAACATCACACTTGTCTCGCTCGACAGTTTGTGCGTTTATGATATCTCTATCCAGCTTGTCAATCTTTGCACTCCACTCCTGACCCCTCATTGTGTCGCCCCTCACAGGTCAACAGAGAGTGTGTTCGTGGGCTGTGGGCAGGGCAACAGCAAGAGCTGGTTTTCCTACGCAATCGTAACCCAGAGCGTGGCAGCATTCAAAACGCCAAGCAGGCGCTGAGGAATATGATTAACTCCTCATGCGACCAGCCCATTGGTTACCCCATCTATGTGTCCCCCCTCACCACCTCATACGCTGGGGGCCACAGCCAGCTCCGTTCTGTGTGGGGAGGACCCATCAGCCCACACAACATTTACACGTGGCTCATCAGCAGCTGGGACAGGTACGGGATCTTGACTTCATCTGTGTACAACTTACGAACCTTTCAGTGACAGTGGTGTATCTGAACATCTAAACTCTAATGTATATAATGTGTCTCCTGCAGGTTACAGAAAGGTTGTGGTGCAGGCTGCAACAGCGGAGGAAACATCGAAGACTCTGACTGTGGAGGCGGCTCCACCTCCATCTCCACCAACCCAGCCATTCACACCACGCAGAGTACACCTGCCTCCAGCCTTCCTCAGCCACACATCACCACTATCCAGCCCTCCATGGGTACGACCTCAAAGACACAATTGCTTTCCTGATCCTGTAGTTCATTTTTAACTACATTTTTTATTTGGAACCTGTATGAGGTACTCGTGTGTAAATAAAGAGACTTTTCTTGCATTTCAGGCACAGACAACCCTGTAGGTCCAACACAGAACTGGCCTCACCACCCCCAGCCTCTTCCACTAGCTCTGCTCAGCCAATCAGAAGGCAGGATGGAGGCGGGCCTGCTCACATCCCTACAGCGTACATCCTCCATCCAGGGGCTCTTGGGACAGCAGCTGTCCAGCTCCCAGCTCTCGTTCAGCAGCTCCATGATGCCGACTCCTCTGCAAGGCTCAGAGCGCTTCTGCCCGGCGAGCCTCTTGGAGAACTCGGGGCACAGAGCGGGCCAGCGGGCTGGCCTCGGTCATGGCAGCGCACTACACTACGAGAGCCACTTTGGCAAGTGGAGTTTTTCAGGCAGAAAGGGCTTCAATGGACCAGCTGCAGTGGAGGGAGAAGGAGGAACAGTACAGACCATACGCACACAGGTGAGAAGACTGACAGTGTGTTTACCGTTGACTCCACCCCAGAGAATAATGTGGTAAATAAAGTAAATTAAAAATGATGAAATATAATGAAAAAGCCATGAAATGGGAAATGTAAATGTTATTTATCACACATTTGTTGGTTCATTTTGATTTTAATTGGCTTTTTTGAATGGGGTGAAATGTCATGAAACTGATTCATTATTGGTCAAGTGCATGTATATGTGTGACTTTTATCCTGCGGCTCAATCCCATGATCTCTATTGCACAGACTCTGGCTCAAAGCACATTATAGACGTAAGACAACAGTGTTCATGACTAGCATATTTTGAATTCATTTCTGAAGGGGGGAGGAAGTGGAGATATGTTCTTAATCTTTATTTACAGTCTGTGGTTAGTGATGTTGTTTTTTAAATGGCTGTGTTGATTTTCTGTGATAAATATTTTTTTTGTCTGTCTGGTCTTTCACAGCCTACTCCTCCTGCTCCCCTACAAGAGCTCAGTTCAATACAAGATCCTCTGGGCGCCACTCAGACTTTGGACCCCACCCTGCAGAGTGCCAGCGACCCCCCCACCCCCCGGGAGGAATCCACAGAGCTGCCTTTACTTGAGCATCTGCGATGAGACCCTGACAGACATTTTTTGCAGTGAAAGCACACGGCGGTTGAACCTGGTCCAGCGCCGCCCAGACTGGACTCATTCCAGCCTTCTGCACTCATTCCATCAACTCCTTGTTTAAGTGACTAAAATCCTGTAATGTAATGGCCCTCTACAGTACTGTATTGGTCTGGCTCTATACACATCACCCCTATCCTCTGCAGCCAAAGGAGTCAAACGTTTAATAGAGTGCTGAGCTGACGCTCGTCGGATAATGAAATGATTTCAGCCAAAGTCAGCGTTCATCGAGACTCACAAGTTCCAATGATGAACTCACTTTTAACTTTTGGTTTTCCAAATAAAGGCACTCCGTGTCTCTATGGACAACCTTTGGGTTGGAAGTGGCAGGCCAGAAAGACCAGTGCAATTAAAAGGGATTTTTTTGCTTGAGGATTGTTTATTTTTTATACTGGACAACAGAGGATCAACTCTGACTTTCTCTCACTTGACATTTGAACCAGCAGGGTTATTTTATTCTTCCTTTTTTGCATAACCAATCAAATCAAAAAAGGACCAGTATGTCGCTGTGTGTGCAGGTGAAGAGATAATAATATTTATTAATACATATTGAACAGTTTCAACAGGCTCCACTTATTCCCCCGTGCACATCATACATGCAACATTCAACAAGGAAAGGAAGGGGGGAAAAAGCTTCCCACCCAAATGTTATCTCTGTCCTCTGGCCTGTTTCCTACAGAGGTGCCTGACAACATCAACGCTCAGAAGCTCTGTCACCGAGCAGGTTTCAGGTGGGATCAAAATTTTAAAAAAAAAACTCCCTTCCATCCCAGCCAGCACGTGTTACTTTCACCTCATTTTAGAATGTGCGAGTCCTGAATCTGATGAGCGACACAAAGATGTGGGACAATGTCGGACAGAGCTGGCGCCGCTGGATCAGGAAGGATTGGAGGATGACTGTGTTGATCACAAACCGACAAACTTGTAGTGTGAGAAACATAAAGCCTTTTTTTGTTTTCGTGAGTGGAATGTCCTTTTTATTGTTTTTACTTGAAGAACCACGAGTTCCTCTGTGTTTAAGGGGCACTGAGTTTGTTTTCTTGATTTAAAAAAAAAAAAAAACTCCTCGATCAGATTCAGTCAGCTTATGACTTTCTCAACCGCAGGGATCCAGGCCTCTCTGTGTGGGGAGCTCTGTTTTCTTTGCCTGCAGAACGGCACCTCCCGTTACTATACTACTGCTTCTGCATCTCCTGCTACTACTAATATACCCACTACTACTGCTCCTCCCACAGTTAAATCCAGCGTTTTAGTTGGAAATAGACAAAAGCTGAATAAATACTGAAAAGCAAAGGTGGAATATTTATTGTTTAATATTGTCTTACAGATATCTTTAACGGGGTTTGTCTATATGGTGTGCTGATTATATCGAGTTGGAACTCTGCCTTCTGTCGACTGTATACCCCTCCCCTCCCTCAATTTGTTTGGTGTCATCACATTTGTATCATCTCAACGATAGCTGAGTCTTTTTTTTATTTTTACACCTGTAGTAGAACTGGAAGTATCCCTGAGAAGTCACTTTAGGTTGGTTTCTTTCCCACTCGTGCACTCTGTGAAAAGCAAAGGAAAACCCTGATGGTTGAAGTACATCATGCAACAGAAGGAAGAAGCCGGCAGTTCAATCCATTTGACCCTAAACATTTCCCCAGCTCCTGAGGCTTTGTGCCCAGTTGTCTGCGGCAAGATTCGGAAACAACCTGATGCCATAGGGTTAATCTGCGTATCAGAAATCGACCTGTGTTCTTGTTTTCTCACCAACACTCAGAGGCAGTGTTCCTCAGTAGGAAACCTGACAGCAGGCCAGCATTCTCAGGGTCTGTAACGGGAAAGAAATCAACTTTTTTTGCGGGAAGACTTTTTGTCCAAAGGCAGAGAACTGAAAGGGGGATTTAAAAAAAAAGTGTGACACATGCATTGAATACTGGGTCATGCTAATGTTAACAAAAGATGCCACTTTTACAGTGTTTTATTCTCTCTGGGTTAAAGTACGTTCTACACACTGCATGCTGTTCAGTTACTCTGTCCTTCTTTCCACCTTCTCTGCTTAGATTTGAACAAGGGACACAAAGCTTCTTTCTTTTCACCCCCTTTTTTCAAAAATATTTCCGCAGCCCTGACATTTCTTTCTGTCTCGGCTGCGAAGAAGTTAAAACGGGTGAAAGGTGAATCACCTTCCCTCTTGAAACAAAACCGATAGTAACTTCCTCGACTCAGGGAAAAACAGACTGTGATCAGTGCTGTTTTCTGTTTTTCTCTTCTCCTCATCCATCGTGTAACCAAGGGAGTTAAGGTTGTTTTAAATATTATGATTTTTACTTTGCTGGCAGCGAGGAAAGCACAAGTTAACGGACAGACCTGGGTCTTAATAAAAAAGGGATTTCTTATCTCTGAAATTCTGTACAGCATGTTTCGTATATAAATCTATATTTAAAATATAAATCTATTTTATTATTATTGGATTTTGGGTTCTTTTAAATTGAAGACACTATGTTGAGGTTCAGGGGAGGGACTCCTGTGTTTACCCATCAGAGGGCAGAGCTGAGCAGTGGAGAGAAACGTCACATCAAAATGTGCAGTTTGGGAAGAATCAATTCAAACTTCTTTTGCACAAAAAGTATCATACACCATCCCACTCCGATATTGTTTTTTGTTATTTTAGCAATATTTTTTGGAGGGGGGTCTTTTATTTAAGAACTTTAAGTCAATGTTAAATGTTCTGTACAGTTTTTTTTATGTGACTTCTTTTCTTTTTTTTCATTTTTTTTTCTCCTATTTAAATTAAAGGTTTTTGTGTCTGTTTGCAAATCAGCTGCTCCGAGTGATTTTCTTTTTGACTTTGTCCTGGTGGTTTCTGTGAGATGATCTTTAGTTTGAAATTTTTATAGGAGTAAAGGCAAAAATAGCTCCATTAGGGTGTATTGTTGCCTTGCCTTATTGGCACACATCTCGGATTGATGAGAAGTTAATATATTTCCTAAACTAGGATTTCAACACCTAATAGAAATGATCTATGCTGGAAAAAATTATTTTACAATTGGTCGGTCGTAAAACGCTACTTTGCTGGACTATAATCTATCTGACCCTAAATATAATTTGTTGTTCCACTCTCATTTTTATCTGCAGCAGCCAGAAAAACCCACAGCCCACTACCTAGAAAATGGCCAATCACAGACAAAGTTAACAGGTAGCGGTTAAAAATCCAAATATTTTCCTCAGGAGTTGATGGAAACAAAAAGCAGACAACACAAAGGCCCAACAGTCCCCTTCAATTCAGTCAAGCTGCACCAAATCGTTCACACGCTTGATATCGATCCATTGATTCTCAGAAATCAACAGTGTGGGACACATTTAATATAATTCTGAAAATTCATACGAAACCTTCCAGTTTATATTTGGTGATCAAATAAATGACATTGTTCCCATCAACTAGCACAAGGAGTAAGGGTCACTCATTACTCATTAATCAAATCAAACCTCCGGCTTCCTGAACTTTTACTTTGAAGGTGAGCTGTCAGCTGTCTCTCTGTCCCCCTCTGGATGTCCTCCTTCAAGTTTAGCTTCTCAGGTCAGGCACGTGCACAGATAGACTCCTAGTGGTGCTCAAGCACTGGCCTTTTTGCCATGGATGACAAAAGTGCCCTTCTGCTGGAGCCCAATTTTTTCTTCATTCATCAATATTTAAGAATACAAATTACTCTCTGTGTCATCAATTCCCCCCAAATGTGTTTTGATATCTGACAGGGCATTTATTTGAGTTCTTGTGAGAATGTCGCCCCAACATGCTCACAAGTCCCCAACATACACACGCAAACTGTCATGCATCCCCAATAACTTTTGGACTGTTTACAGATGCACACAGGCAGATTCCAGATTCATTCACTAGGCTGGCACTCAGTAGAGCTCAACAGAGCCGTATAGGTTCATCTCTGATCCATGCAGCTTCCTTCTACGAAGTTGTGTGGTTATTGGTCCAGTAGTTTATTACATAAACCTGTTGACTGACAAATCAGAGATGAAAACATAACCTCCTTAGCAGAGGTAATAAAACCTCCACCCATTTATCAAGGAAATGTCACCAACAATAATAATTATTAGAAACACAACAGGAAATTCAAATTAGAATATCTAAATAGTTGACGGGTAATTTTCTGTTGGTCGACTTATCAATTCATTTATTAAAAGCTAATTTTCCCCTGCTACTTAGTCTATAGGGTTTTTATATTGTCTCATCTCATTTCACATTGTGTTTTATTTAAATTGTATATGTTAGTTTATTTTTGTAGTGCACTCTTTGCTGGTTGTACATCAAATTGCCCGTGAAGGATATTAAAGATTTTCTTTTATGGACAACTTTAGTTAATCACAAGCTGCACAAACCAAGCTAGAGCAGTAGGGGAACCCAGCAGCCAGCAGGGGGCAGCCTCAGGACATCACAGCAGACTGTGATTATTGTAAGGCGTCCGGATACAAGGTTGAAAAGTACTGGGTTATTCTCTAACAATAGGTTTTTAAAGTATGTTAAATCATCCAGTATCTAAAATCCAAAAATATGGATAAGTAAAGTAGAAAATATTTTCTCTGAAGTGTTTATCAAAAGGAGCATGAAATGAGGACACACGCACACGTTAATTTGTACATCTTCTTAGTGGGTTTTGTTCCTCATGGCAATCATCAGGCGGTGTGGCCTAGTCGGTGAAGTGTTCGTTCTCCACCAAGAGTGACCTGGGTTCGAATTCCACTCCTTCCCTTCTTTAAGCTGGCAATATTCTGAACTCTTAAAATTGGCAGGATTTCTCCTATTATTTGCAAAATATATTACACTATATAAATTTAAATTAATTCAAAAATAAAAACAGGAAAAAATTAAATTTAAAAAAAGAAATGCGCGCAATTCCTGCACATTGGGTTTCTGCGCAGGATGTGCGCGCGCATTCTTTTTTTTTTCCCCCATTTAATTTAATTAAAAAAATAATAATAATAATAATTTAATTTAATTTATTTTATATTTAATTATATATTAATTCTTTTTTATATTTAATTTTTTATCATCATTTCTCTGTGCTAGTTCAGGGGTAAATGATGCCTGTCTTCCCAGGTGACTGACTTACGCAAGCCTGTAGCCGCCAACCCCCCACAGTAGATTATGTGCTGGTGTGTGTGTGTGTGTGGCCGCGGCGCTTCCTGGTTCTTCACGGCACTACGCTGCGGGTGCGAACAGCCCAAGTATTTAACGTCGACGAGGAAAGGAGGCGGACCGCTTTTCGCAGCGCTTCTACCTCCGGTGCGTCACCGAGGTTAGAGGATGATGGTGTGACGTTAATGTATTGTTTTACATTGCATGTGTCACGTCATGATAAATCAGTCTCCTATGTCGCCTGTACCAGGAGCCGCCCCTGTCACTGGTTATCTTGGCTCGCTGTCTGGCTGGTAACCGGCCGTCCGGACCGCTCCGTGAAGAAGGAGGAGGAGATGTTTCTTTACTTGGAATGCGGCCACTTTATTTCTCGAATATACAGCAGGAGCAACACTCGCATCACCTCTAGGTGGTCCGTCACTTCTCGTTATACACACACTTTTAGCGTCTTTTCCCACAATACCCAGGTCACACACTACAAACTTTCCTTAAAGGGGCAGGCCATACCTGCAACACAACAGCTCTCGGTCTCATATACAGATGGCAAGAGAAAGCAGAGAGGGATTTTTACACACTGTGTGATAAAGATTCTGACACTAAAGGCAAGGGATAGTGATGGATAAGGTTTTCTTTAACAAGTTAAGTCTTTCATTCTCACCTTCCACCTTAAAACTATGACATGAACTGAACTATGAACTAGTTCAGAACTTAAATGGTGAACTATGAACGTGAACTATTCATGTTTACTTGTATGAACTGAACTTTGAACTAGTTCATGAGAGGTGTGAACTTGCACAACACTGCCTGCAGCATCAGACAAAGATAAGATAAGATAGATAAGATACATTTATTAATCCCACACAGACACACTGCAAATAGGGGGAAATGTGTCCACTGCTTTTGACCCATCTGGTGAAGACAGCAGGACACACAGAGCAGTGGGCAGCCAGCCATGCACGGCGCCCGGGGAGCAGATGTTGGGGGAGTAAGGTGCCTTGCTCAGGGGCACTTAGACAGTGGGTAGGGAGAGTTCTCTTGGACGTTTTTGGACATATCCAAGTGTTTTCCATCCAGGTATGTTTTTTTGGTTGTCACTCCGTGGAGTCCATTCTAGTCTACCGCTTCTCCATGAACAAACAGGTAATGACGGTGTTTGTGCAATCCCCCGACGTTGTTGGTTATAAATGAACCACAACATTAGCGCTGCTGAAACATTACGTCGCAACTGGCCCGACGTTTCTTAAAAAATAAACAAACAAAAAACTCTGTGATTTCAAAGCCTTGTCCAGCTGTTTACTGACGTTTGTCATGTTTACTGAAGAGAGAGAGGGAGAGAAATACAGACAGACAGGCAGACAGACAGACAGACAGGCAGACAGACAGTTAGACAGACAGACAGACAGATAATTTAAAGGCAGTTTTACTGTTCTACAAATTAGACAATTTCACTGCTTTTGTTGTAATTATTGAAATGAAAGGTAGGTCTTAAGTTGAGCTACATGACAGTCTGGTGATGTATATTGTGGTATATTACTAGTGTAATGTTGCTTATGCTTCAACTCTGTCAGAAAACAGTAAAAAAAAATGTGTGTGTACTGTGTTGTCAGCTTTATAGAGATTATGTAAGTCACTCTTGATAATTATGCACAACATTGATTTATCTCATTTACAAAATGTGCAGCTTAATGCCAAGAAAAGAGAGACTCCAAAAGCAGAAGTACAGGGAGCTTCAGCAAGCAGGTCAGAGTAGCAGCTCTCTTTTATCTTGGATCAGGCCATGAACTAGTAAAACAGATGAGGGAGAATCAGTAACCCTACCTGGTCAAGAGGAGCCCATCACATCACTAACCCTAACCCTAACATATTATTTGGTTATTCAATATGGCCTTGTTTTGTCTGTTTTTGCCTGTTATTAATTTATTTATTCAAATTGATAATTTGAGTTAGTTTGTTAAAAAAATATATATATAAGTTGAAAATATCCTACTGTGTTTTTTATTTATTTATTATTATTATTTTTAAGTTCATAAATAATTTTGGCGATGGGTGCCCTTTTTTTTGGTTTGAGCACCTGCCCCCCAAAATGTCTGTGCCCGGGCCTGTCTCAGGTTGACTTCCACTTCATGCCCAGACCAGGCGAGGCCTCACTATTGCACCCTAACCCAACAACAACAAATCCCTGGATCTTTGCTGCTTAATTTCTAAGCAGTCAGCTGCTGCTTGTTTCGATGTGATGTCCTGAGGCTGCCCCCTGCTGGCTGCTGGGTTCCTCTGTTGCTCTTGCGTGGTTTGTGCAGCTTGTGATTAACTAAAGTTGTCCATTAAAGAAAATCTTTAATATCCTTCAAGGGCAATTTGATGTACAACCAGCAATCAGTGCACGACAAAAATAAACCAATACATACAATGTTAATAAAACACAGTATAAAAATAGACTAGAAAATTAGCGTTTATTTAATGTTGTAATCATATACTACTGATTTTATTGACTTTATAACAATGCATAATATTTTGTATTGTATGTGTTTTCAAATTCTGAATTGGTAAATTTAGCAGTGGCCTAACAAGCTATGAAATACATTTATAATATAATATTTATGTAAGTTTCTTGTCCATTTGTCGGTGGTTTGTTCGCTGTCTCCTTGTTTGTAATGTGCACTGCCCCTTTTGAATAAATAAAAGTAATATAATATAGTATAATGAATAAATATCTGAAGCAGAAAATGGAAATACTCAAGAAAAGTACACCTCAGAATTGTTGACCACAATATTTGAGGTTGGTTAATTTTCAATACAGACCAATCAAGATTTATAAAAGAAAAATACAAATGTAGTCAACAAGCCACTATCCGTAAATGATTTTAATATTATGTTAAATTTGAATTTTGTAATGGAAAATTATATGATCATACTCTTCTATGTATTATCTCTACATATGCGTGCTTACTTGACAAGATGACCGTTGGTGCCTCATGGCAGATTTATCATTTCAGTTTGACCCGTAAGGATTTAAAAGTTAATGACAAGGTTTTGGGGTTTGATTTAAGATATTAGAACCAACAGCTAAAAGGGAAGGAAATACCACACCTCTCAGAACCAGGGCATTTATTTCAGAATGGTTAATGCTGTACAGAAATGCTTATCAGGCTGTAAAAACCCATGATCAACATGAAACAAAGAGTCCTGGCAGTTGTTTGCTGGACACCTGTGTTTTTTTCTCTTTGTTTTGAAAGTCCTGTTGACGATGAGAAATCAAACAAACGAGCGCTTCATCAGGGACGGCGTGTAGCGTATCTCGTTGTACTCCTCGTCCTCCTCTTCTTTGCCCTCCCTCCACCTCCCATCCTGCCCCGTGCGGTGGAGCCACATCACGAGCAGCAGCAGCGCCAGCAGCACCAGGCTCATGGACAAGGTCAGCAGCACGCTCTGCAGGATGCCAGACGGCCTCTCCGGGGCTGCAGGAGGAAAGACAACCAGGAATGAAGAAATGAAACCGTTGGGTCGGCTGCAGTGAGAGGGACGACGGGTGGACTCACGGCTGTAGATGGACAGGTTGACGTAGCAGTTCTCTGTGCCCAGGACGTTGGTGGCAGAGCAGCGGTACAGGCCGGACGTCTGAGAGGACACGTTGATGATCTGGACGGAGCCTGACAGATCCCCTGAGAGAGAGAGAGTCACTTTAATGACACTGAACGGATCACAGGGTTAGATATCTATAATGGGAAATGAAGAATCCTGCTTTTATTAGTTTTTATCTTCACCCGAACACGGGACTAAAGATCTGACTTCAATCTTATTTTAAACAAATCCCCTCTGACTTTCCAGCTAAAATCAATACTCACTCTACTTCTTCTAGTTCCTGCCTGCCTGCCTGCCTGCCTGCCTGCGTGCGTGCGTGCGTGCGTGCGTGCGTGCGTGCGTGTGTGTGGCACAGACCCTCCATGTTGATGGGCAGCGAGATTTCCTCCGGGTTCAGTTTATCCCAGTGGATCTCAGGAGTGGGGACGCCCTCTGTCACGGAGCAGGTCAGCGTGACGCTTCCTCCCAGGTCGATGTCTCCGTCCCACTGGCACATGGGCAGAGACGGAGGCTCTGCAGAGGTCAATTAGCAGAAAGGATGAAATGCACTGGAGCTCTCACAGATGTTAGCTTCTTCTTCTTTTTTAGTTTTTAGTTTTTTTCAGGAATAATTCTTGGTAATGTTCCACAGTCAGATATCAGACCTGAAATTACGTATTTGTTTAGCTCATTGTTTCTCTATAACAAACATAGTTGTATTTCTTTACAGAGAGACAACAAGAAGTTTTAAAATGAGCCTGATGATTATTTACTAATTTTGGATTTGATTTTTGAACAACTATATGTAAAAGAACTGTATGGAGGGAGGGAGGGAAGGACAGACAGACAGACAAATGGAGGGATGAACAGACGGATCCACACACCCCATAATATCAAGCTGTTGATGTTTCAGTTAGTTTCAGTTATTTCTCTGGGACTGCAACATTTCACTGTTGAATTAACAGAACAATATTTACAAATGGAGGTTTGGTAAATATCTGTACAACATTTCATGGCGATAAATCTGACAGTTCATGAACTATTTCAATGTTGCTGCTTTGGCTAAATGAAGTCCTTGATTATATCTACCAGTTTGGATGATCCAGTGAAATGAGTATCAAACTCAAATACTACATGGATTCTGTACACTCCTTTAGTCTCAGTACCTTACCCAGAACACTGAGCACCAGCTCTCCTATGCCAGCAGCTGCTGCCTCGGGGGGGTTATTGACCATGCAGCGGTAAACACCAGCATCTGATACTCGTGTGTCATTCAGGACAATATCTGCACTCCAGGGGATTCCTGCGGCACGGGAGGAGAAATGTACATGCAAAACACAAGCTGTCATGTGTTTTTAAATGAGAAAAACTTACCAACTTGGTTAAAGAAAGGAGATAATACCTGTAAAACCCACCCTGCCAGTGAGGGCGGGGTCTTCAATCACCTGACCATGGTCATACACAATCACCTGGGAGAGAGTCAGTAGGTTTAAAAATAAATGCAAAATAACATTTATTTTACTGTGGGTTTAAGGATTATGTTTCCCTTAGAATAAAGTTTTTATCTGGTTAGTTGTTTTTACAGCGACCGAATAACTGCAGTGAAGTCCAAGTTGGAGAAATGATTTTAAAATACAGAGAGGACAGAACAACAGCAAGTCTCAGCAAAACGTTCACTTTTCAGGACAAAGTATTTCACCACCTCTCACTGAGGGTATAATGAAATACCTGCTGTCCACCGTGTGTGTGTGTGTGTGTGTGTGTGTGTGCGTGTGTGTGTGCGTGTGTGTGCGAGTGTGTGTGCGTGTGTGTGTGAGTGTGTGTGTGTTGCCATTCTGACCTGTATTGGTGTTTCTGGGCTGGAGACGGGGGCCAGGGTCCAGATGATGTTGAGTCTGGAGAGGGGGCTGGAGGTGAAGAAGGAGCAGGGCAGGACGACAAAATCTCCCCGAACCACCTCCACACTCTCCTCCCTCATGGTCACCCTGAGTGCAGCTGTCACGATTTAAAAGTAAAGGAGCTTCAATTCAATCAACTCCCTCATGTTTACTGTCTAAATATTCACTTCCCCCAGTGTCAATGCTGACGTGCAGACTGCACCGCCTCACCCTCCTTCATTACTAATGATGCTGTCCCCCACCTCCCGGTCATCCCCAGGCCTTTTGTGTGTGTGTGTGTGTGTGTGTGTGTGTGTGTGTGTGTGTGTGTGTGTGTGTGTGTTTGTGCGTGTGTGGGAACTCAGTTTGCATATTAGTTGTTAATTACACTTGACAGCTCTGAGGTTGAGCCAAACCGATCACAGACTGGAAGTGGAACAACAGCTCATTTCACTGGGAGCCGTTCGTGAAACTATTCTGTCGATTCACTGCATCGTTACCTTGTCACCAGTTTCTAAACTTTCAGTGCATCAAAGAAGTTTACTTGTGTATAATATAAAAAAAGGGTTTGATCGATCTCGCAGTTGAGAAATAAGTTCAGTAAACACAAATTAAATCTCTTCAGCCCAAAAGTTTAGTGAAGCTCTTCATTCTTACAAATTGAAATGATTTCATTTGTAGTTAAAAGGTTTGTACATTATACAACACTTTACAACACATTTTACAGTCTCTGTTTTCAAAGAAATCTGCAACCTCACAGTCAAACCTGTGTCTGATCGTTTGGAGCCGAAACTGAGGGCTTGAGATTCAACTCACACTCCAGACTGTAGATTTAAAGG
Source organism: Pleuronectes platessa (assembly GCF_947347685.1). Lineage (NCBI taxonomy): Eukaryota > Metazoa > Chordata > Actinopteri > Pleuronectiformes > Pleuronectidae > Pleuronectes > Pleuronectes platessa. Next base: position 12,251,764 of record NC_070640.1, on the reverse strand, counting down.
ATCTGTGATCCCCGTTTTCACAAGAGCACTGAAATAAACAAAAACAAAAACTACAAATCCATGTGAGAAAGTTGAGACAATTCTCACTGATCCCTCAAAACTCTGCGTGCAGAACTAATTCGACGGGCCCACTCACCGGTCTCCAGAGCAGTGAAGCTCGCACACAGGGTCCACAGCATCCATCCTCCACAAGAACCCATCGCTGAGAGGAAGCACCGCGGCGGCCCCTGCTCCCCTCGGCCGTGGCCAAAAAAACTAGGCATGCGTGATTAATCTATTGAGCGACGCAACCAACCCCACCCTCCTTTATTGTCACTCTCCCTTCATTATCTCTGTCTCATTGTCTGTTTGAATCACATGGCTGTGGAACTCTAATTGATGAGGATATGTGTGAAGGAGTCAGATTGTGGCCTATTTAGTCAGCTAGACGTAAAGATCCACTGCTGCTGCTGCTCTGTTGAAAACATCCCCTATAACAGGTCCACGGCCCGGGGGTTGGGGACCACTGCCCTAGAAGATGTTAATGTGATGTAGAGCAGCTTTATAGCTTTGGTTGCCATGGACACAGACATCCTTTCTGCAGGTTTGCCCTCCAAACAGCCGCTGCACCGAGCGACTGTAGATTCCTTCCTGCGTCTGACTGCTGATCCCATCTGCTCCAAATCTCTCAACCTGCCAAGATATTGACAAAATGAAACCTCAAAGTTCATATCCACAGTTGTGTAATTAAAGTGAGCAAGGGAAAAGATCTTAGACTGTAAATAAAGCGGGACGAATCCCATTCCTCACAAAAATAAAGCCGAAACATCTTTGATGCCGGTGCCGCCAACTTGTGCTTTTGATTTCATTTGCAGCCTGATTCTGCAGTGGACTGGACTCAACCCTGAGTCCTTTTCAGCTGTCAATCACAATGTGTCTGCACAATTTTTATAGCGTCAAATAATTTAATACAATTTTGTATTCATTAGGAACAAGAACACTTTAACATTCACCAGTGTGATAAGAACGATCTTAAATGACAGAAACCAACTTTGGGAAAGCAATGTACTTAATGTGGACTTTTAAGTTTGGTCCATGTCCCATCTGCTAACATGGAGGAGGCTGGTTTGGTTTATGACCAACACTGCAGCCAGCCACAGGGTCTTGCTTGTGTGAGTGTAATGTTGCTATTGAATCCATCTTTCCTTTTTATGGAACTTCTGGTGTCACATTGATGAAGGGTTGAATATTAATTTAAAGAAAACCAGACATGCAACAATTGTAGCAGTTTTTTAATCGATTTATTGATTAAATTTAACAAATAATTCATCAATCGAGTTATTTTTTAAGCATAAATATAAAAGATTTTATTGATTCCAGCATCTCAGTGGAAGATCCTGCTGTTTTTCTTGGTCAGCACAGGAAAACTGTGAAGATAGGATTAGTAAACCAGGATTTAAAGTGAGTTTCTGGAGCCTCCGACTACGTGAAGGGCCCGGCGGCGGGCTCGGGGATGTTGGTGGCGTGCATATCGCGCGTCATGTTGGACTTCTCTTTGAGTTTGGCCTGCAGCAGCGTGTGCTGGACGACGCCGATCCTCACGTCCATTTGAACGATCTCCTGCTTCAGCTTTGTCAAACTCTGCTTGATCTTCACCACTGGCGCTGTGTGACAGAAACAGAGGAAGGGAACGTGAGAACTAATTATGCACGAGCGCACGTCAGATTGTGACAGTTCAGGTCCTGAGTCTCACCCCCATCAGACATGCTGCTGCCTTTCTCCTCCATCTCCTGCTTCACCTTCTCCAGCTCCTCGCTGATCTGAAACACAGGCACAAAGAACAGGAGGAGCTCACAGCCGGTCTGCGTCGTCTGCAGGTGACATTTCCAGAAACTTGTCTGTATCGAGTCGTGGTTTGAAATGAATCCCTGACGGCTTCTACTCCTACTGCATTTTACACTCATTTTGTTATTCAGCTGTTTAATTTCAACCTAAACTCTTTATTATTCCTCTACATGTGCTATTATTAAAAGTTGTTTTAATTTACTGATGCTGTTCTTCTCTTGATTTTTGTTCTTCATGTTCACTGTTCACAAAAACTTTGAACCACTCCAGTGTCTAATAATAGACGAGCAGGAAAGAACTCAGTAGTGTAGTGATGTTTTTCTGCCCCAAGACAGAGCCTATCGATCTGATCAGGAATCTGTATTGTTGGAGAAGTGTGATGAACATGTGAGGGCAACAATACAAGGACGAGGACCTAAGACGACAGACGGGTGCAGTGGAAAGTTCAGCTCCAGACAGACAACTGATCGGAGGGAAACACAAAGACACACACACACACACACACACACACACACACACACACACACACACACACACACACACACACACACACACACACACACACACACACACACACACACACACACACACACACACACACACACACACACACACACACACACTGTGAAGAGGTGTCTGCTCGTGGGATATATCTGGTCACGTGACCGGAATTAAAATGCTGCTGTGTGATGTGTTCACTGACCTCAGCCAGGACTCTGGTTCGTTCTGTCACCCCTCCGCTGGCCTGCTGGTATTGCTCCTTGGCCTGGAGGAGAGAAGAAGGTCATAATAATAATACAAAATAAAAATAACAACGTTCTTCAAGATGCTTGTGTTTCTGAGTCGAGTTGCGTCCCGTTCAGATACAGGTGTACAGTGTCTGGTCTTTACCTCGCTGAGTTTGGCCTGAGCGCTGCGGTACTCCTGAATCAGATTTTCGAGCTGGTTGTTGATGTACTTTTCTCTGCTGCTCACTTTCTCCAGAGTTTTACCGATATCCTCCTGCAGTTTGTCCAGGTAGCTCTACAGACGAGGACACAAAACTGAATGAAACCTCATTTTTAAAGGAGACATATTCTGCTCATACTCTTGGTCAGTGAACACACCTTGGCCTCTTTGAGCGAAGACTTGATTCCGTCTCTGTGTTGATGCATCTGGTCCACGTGGATCCTCCAGTCCTGCCGACCAACAAACAACGTTACAACCAAAATTAGAACCAAGCTGGGAATGTGCTGAGAAATTACAGCCACAATGAAGTTTGTCATTGATAGTTTTATATCTACATAGAAAGGCTTTTCCATTAAACAAAGATATGCCTCATAATATGTATTTCTACAATGTGTGAATATTCTTGAATTTTTTCATCTTAACTCAATTCTCTTTTGTTTTTATGGGTTTTGTTTTTATTTTCTTTTTAGTGACTCATCTTTTGTTACTGATACACAACAAACACAATTTCTAGTTTGAGTTAAAAAACAAAACAAAGACTGTAGCTCTTTAGCAGCTCATCCACTGAAAAATGGTAGTTATATGTCAATTATTATTTTATTTCATTTAAACTATACTAAATTTGAGTGACTGTAACTTTCTGCAAAGGCTTTACAATAAAAGCCTCTACTCAAAGGAATGCTTTTATTGTGAAACACTGAAAATAATTCCATTATTTAATCTCCAGAGAAAAGGTGGAGAAGAGGCGGAGCTTAGGTGAGTTGGTACCTTGTTGTCGGTCCTGACTGTGACTTTGAGCTGAGGCAGGACTCTCTCCACCTCTAGGTTCCACTCCGCTGCATCAACCGTCGACTCCAGAATCTCGTCCGGTTTCGAGGACAGCTCTGCATCCTGAGAACCAACAGCAGAACAGTGTTTGAAAAAAACACTTCAAGGTTTCAACTGAAAATGACAGCATCACTAAAATGTCCAGCGGTCAGAATCTAAATTGTCACATTTGCAGGTGAACTCACGGTGTGAGCCGTCCGTAACTTCAGAGCCTCCAGATCCATCATGTTCTCCTCATCATCATCATCATCAGGCTCCTCCTGCAATGTCAATAAAGTTCACTCAACATGTTCCAAACAAACACACAACAAATCAAACATCGAGTCAACGAAAGCATTTTTATATAATTCTTATTTTAGTTCGGCCTCAGTGTGACACGGATCTTTTTGAACGTATCATTTCTGGATAACATCAAAATGCACAACCAGATCCTTTTTAACTGTCATCACTTCAAAGAATCCTATGATTCACAGGTTAAGTTGTAAAAGCACTGTCATGAAAACAAAACTTGCAGCCAACACTGAACTCTGAGCAGGTTAAAACCAGATAAATAAACATGTGAACTAAAATGGTAAAAAGCATCAAACACAGCCGATCAGCACTTGGCATGAGGAATAAAGAGACAGGTTTAGTAAAGTCAGGACGCCTACGATCATCTCCTCCACTTTGCTGAGTGTGAGCTCTGCATCATCCTCCATCACAGACTCTTCTTCTGTGGTTTCTGTCGGGTAGGTTGGTCTGAAAGAAACAAAGTCAGGAGGTCAAAACAGTTAACAGAGGTCTCCCTCTATGTACTGTTCAGTCTGATTTAATAAGAACTACATCAGTAAGTGTTTTAACATAGTATTTTACAGAACAAGAGTTTTACATACTTACAACACAAATAAAAAACATGGAGGAGGGTAAAAAAACAACAAAGGTATAAATGATCACAGAGTTAGTAAAGAAATTAAATTTTAAGATATAGGGGAAATGGATCTTTTGGCAGCAAAATATTCCTATTTCTAAGCTCTGGTGATTGACTTAAAAGAGGAAACAGGGATTTGCAAATCAAGGGCAGCAAAATGTTGAACACACTGAAGACGAGAGGCGGCTTTTGGCCAAAATGTGGAACACCAATCCAGACGTGATGGAATAACAGCATAGTTGACTTTTTCAAGGTCGGCCTGATTCACAAAGATAAGATTAGAGGAAGAAGGTCACAAGTACTTTTTGAAGGAGAATCCCTTCCTCCTCAGAGCCTCCTCCGCCAGTCGGTCCAGCACAAAGCAGACAAACTCGCCAGAACCTGATTTCAGTTTGGAGGGCGGGAAATCCACCTTCACACCCTGATGAACACAGACGAGACAGATAAGTCTCACAGTTTAACAGAGACTGACAATAACGGATCAATGTCAGGCTCAAAAGCACACTGGAATATTAATTATTATTAATTGTTACATTTTTCATTCATATATTATATATTCGTTTCTATCCCAATTCATCTGTCAAGTTAAAGAGCTTTTTGAGAGCCCTGCTTTATCGTTGAGTGTCTGCAAATAAGACTTTTGTAACCTTTCTAAAACCAGTGACACTGAAATATGAGAAAGGTTCACAGGTGCAGAATGATAGCAACTATGTGGGTGTTATTATCACAAGGTGGATTTTACTTTGACATTTAATAGCCTCGATTTTAAATCCAACATCACTTACAAAAGCCCTGAGCTCTGCCAGGATGTTGGAGACGGTGGCGTTGGGTTCGTCGTACTCCTGAGGCTCGGTGAACGGCCGCCCTGCCTCGTTGATGAGCCACGCTGCGATGATGGTGAACATGTAGAACTGCTCGCCAGGGTTGGAATCCAGATACGGACTGGAGACAAAATAATGTCTGAGGGGACAGAGATGAGATGAAAAGAAAGCAACAGCCAGGAAGATTCTCCCAAGTATTTCTCTGACGCTGCTCAGCAGACACAGGAGGATGTCTCTGAGGGGCTAGAATCTCTCATCGTCAAAATATATATATATATATATATATATATATATAGTTACATTAAAAGTACAAATGTGACTTCAAACTGGATAAAACGTACATTTTGATTCTCCTGGAAGACAAACACAATGCTGATACATGCACTCAGGGGATATGATGCCACTGTGCCACTGAGTGTTACCATGAATGAAACTATAGATTTCTTCAGGTTCTCAAATGACTGGAGTCATTTGGGGAAAATGTAAATACACAACCCAACAACTATGGTTTAAGTTAAAATTCCCATCCACTGGACTGGAGGTGACATCAATCCTCCTTCATGACAGCAGCCATTTTGACATGATAAAGAACATAAACAAACATGTCACATGACCCAATGGAGGTTCTGCTCCCTTTGCTTACTCACTAGTTTGTGTCCAAATGACTCATGTGTCTTAAATGTCCAACATCTGATGTGATGTTCTTCAACATCAGTGGTCCAGAGTCCAGACCTTTTCAGATCACATGTCGACATGTACACGTCAATAACTAATTCTATGTGGACTGTTAACATGTTATTTCCTCTACTGGTGTTAAATGAGAGCCATGATGAAGTGTCAGTGTCACGAGGACATGATCGTGGAAACTGCTTCCACTGCTGCACAGTTTGTGGTCAAACAAAAGGAAACAGGTTTAAATGTTGACACCTGAAGACCCAGTTCACTTTACTCCCACATCACATGGAAACCTGGGACCTGCTTCTCCCACCTGCCTTCTTACCTGGTCAGATTCTTCATGTTGTGTTTGGCCAAAACTTCCTCCTCGTAACTCAACAGCTTCAGCTTCTCCAGTAAACACTCCATCACCACGAACACCTGGTGAGCGGCTCCGGGGCCGCGCTCATCCTCCTCTCCCCGCCGGCCGTATTCCGCCATGTGTGCTCCTCTTCACCAGCCGCTCGGCGGCCTCGACACTGAAGAGACACCGGGGTTCGGCTCGACTCTCATCCAGCTAGCTCGTTAGCCTGTGCTAGCTAGCCCCAGTTTGTTTGGCTTCCTCTTCGTTGTCAGGCAACCGGTAGCTAACGCTAGCTGGCTAACGCTAGCTCACTGAGTAGCTTACGTGAGCAGCGAGAGAACTCATATTTAAAACTGTGATACAAACTCAGATATCTTTATTGATCTGAGGGACAGAAACACGTCAACATGTCGGACAGTGACTCACAGGGGAAGGTAAAGAAGTGAATCAGAGACAAGCTTGACATCACCGACAGCTCAACAAGGGACTTCTGCTAACACTTTCAGAATAAAAGGTTTCCTGTTCAACCGTGGAGGCTTCCTGTTTGAAGTTTTCAGATTCAAATGTGCAAATTTCCTTTGCACAAACAGTAGCTTTGTTAAAAAAATATGTCTAGTTTGAAAATATAATTTTTCACGAGAACGCATAAAGTTATTGCTTCCGGCATTTGAAAATCCACCTTTCAACCAATTACTTTGATCTGAATCATTAATCTAAATTCAAATTCCACAAGTACTTTCTTAATGGAAATGTCAAAAGCCTGAATACAAAAAAAAACTGAAGTAGATACACAGCCTACTTTGAATCAGTTGACATTTATAGATAGATAGAGATGAACAAAATGATCCTCATTCAAGGGACCTGCAGACCCTGGAAAACCCTCAGAGCCTTTTCTCCATTTTATTGTGAATGTTAGAAGTTAAGAGGACTCATGAAGCTTGAGAACCAAAGCTGCTTCACAATTCTAGAGGAATAACTATTTGTCTGTAACACACTGACAACATTACATGTAAATACAGATTTTGGAGGAAAAAAATCTGGGAAAAAATGTAATTTATCATCAGAAGCCTATCACCTCAGTAGAGTCCCAAGATTGTCAGTGGTGCAAGAAAACATTCAGTCTGGTTTCTTACAGCTGAAATCATCTGGTGATAGTTATCATTTAGTGGTTGGATGGATTTGTCTGCCTGCCAAGCTCTAATCTGATGGTCCAAGAGTTGAGTGCACGCCAGCAGTCACAGCCAAATGTCCCATGCTGCTCCCGTCAGGCCACGAGGGCCGAAATTCACACCAGTCAAAACATTTGTCAGATGTAATGCCGTCTCATATCACAACATGGGTAAACACACACAAATAGACTTGGATGATTTTGGTTTCTTGATGAGTTAAGAAACTAAACTAGAGAATGTTAAGAAGCTGAACTAGAAAAAGTGATGTTGGTTGTTGAAGTTTACAGTAATGTAATGGTTCATGGTGTTATTCACCGAACCAAAGTAAGTTCAAATGAACAAACACACACAAACACAAGATGGAGGTTCAAGTTATGTTGAACCAAAACTTGGTTCATAAACAAAATGTAGTACGTGATCTTTTCAAGTTCTTGAATTTGACCTTTTATTGTGTTGCCTCAATGATGTCCGTATCCTCCTGTTACCGATACAATCTGGTTTCCTTCTCCACCTGAACTCATATTTCTCTTTCCCTTATTTCGTTTAAACACAGGTTACCATGGTGATTTTATAAATTACTAATGGGGAAAAAAAGTAAAGACAGAAATCACAAAAAAAAAAGAAGATGCACAAGGAGGCTGACTGCAGCTTTTTGGTTTGCAGCACGTATAATACAAGTCAGTCAGTAGTAACTTGGACTTTTAGATTCCACTTTATTTTTTTATTCCCATAAACCTTTAAGATTTTTTGTGATCACATTATAAATACTGTTTTCTATCAAGGTCTGCTTTAATTAGGGCTCTTATAATAATTATTGTTTTAAAAACTGAAAAGCCTCTGGCACACGGTTGACTTCTCCCACTTTATTCAAAGAACAAATAATATCCAGCACCAGCTTTGTGCGTTTAAGCTGTTAAGTACACAATATTGTGTTTTACTCTGAGACAAGGAAATAAAACATCCCCACTGAAGAGAGAGAATGGGCAAAACCGTTGAGTTTCTCTTTTAAGATGGTTTGTTTTCGTTCAGGTCTGTACAGATATTAACTACATGGTGAGGCCTCCTCAGAAGCTCACCACCATATACATATATATATACAGAACTGTTTTCTTCCCACAGTGAAGGATATACACACACTGTAGCATCAACTCACAAAAAGCCTACTTAAACATTTCATGTGTGTGTGAGTGGGACTACTGAACGTGTGTGTGTGTGTGTGTGTGTGTGTACATCTGGACTCTAACAAACTTACATTTAGGTCTGTTTTCTTGCTTTCAGACAAAAACCACTATCCTTTACTTAAATAACTGGAGTCCAGAGATTACTGCACCTCCTGTCCTCTTTTCACATCCACACAAAGTCAAAGATAAATGTGTGTAGAAACACACAAACACACACACACACGTTTTGGGATAACTGTGGTCGCTGGTTGTTCATGTAACACTTCCCTTTAAAAAATATTGTAGATGTTTTAGTGACATGTGGCCAGTCTCTATATTCGAGGATAAATTAAACCTAATTCTGGTCTCTCATGAGATGCGGCCTCAATAAATAGAATGAGTGAGGCAGCGAGAGGAGAGAAAGATGAAGAGGAGAGACAGACAGCGAGACAGACAGGTAAGTGGAGTGAGCTCTGCCTCTTCCTCTTCAGGGTAACTGGGAGTGACCTGGTGGCAGGCTGGCCAATCACAGGAGGATCGCAGGAGGTTCAGACAAATCTAATCACTTCGGCGAGAGGCCTCAGCCTGCGGCTGCAGTTTTGAATGACAGAACAGTCCGATCACAACAGCATGGTGACAGGTCTCTCCAGGAACTTGCGGAACTCTGCGAGCCACTGAGCGCCGACTGCACCGTCCACCACCCGGTGGTCACAGCTCAGTGTCACTGACATCATGCTGGCTACGTCGAACCTGCGAAACCCAAACACACAACGTCAGATTAGAGTTCTTAAATGCAGTATGTCCAGTTTGTTGTAACACTTGTCAAGACACTGACCCTTTCTCGTTATCAGCAGGCATCAATCGTTTCTCTGAGCCTCCCACAGCGAGGATACAGGCCTGAGGAGGGTTGATTATCGCTGAGAAGTTCTTTACACCGAACATCCCCAAGTTAGAGATTGTGAACGTGCCTCCCTGGTGTGAAAAACACAGTCAAGAGGAACATTACAGTTTGCTGGTGTACTCCTGGTAGATGAACACAATAACTATGACACAATCAAAACACCAGAACCACTACATACACCCTCTTGTGCTGTACCTGGAACTCGTGTGGCTGCAGTTTGCCTTCTCTGGCTTTGGCAGCAAGGGCAGAAACATCGGAGCAGATGGAGGCCAGTCCTTTGGTGTGGGCGTTAAACACGATTGGTGTGATCAGACCATTGGCTGTGCTCACTGCTACACTCACGTCCACCACATGGTTCCTGGGGGAAAGAAAAATAAACTGGTATAAGTAATGGAATAAGTTGACAAGTTTGGTCAATGTGACTTTACCTCTTAACAGAGAGGAGTTGAAAAATGTATTCAGGGTGCCCCCTAGTGGTATAATAGTGCAGCTACACTTATGGGGACCGATATCTAATATCCTTCTTCAAATGACTCTGGGTGCTGCCATGAATATGTGAAGATTGTGAAGGTTTCAAAAGAAAAGTTGATCTACAAACCTAGAGAACATGTTTCCTGTTCACTGGAGCAAAACAACATGTATCTCTGTTAAGATGATATTGTTTATATAAATGTACTTACTGGCGAATGACTGTGTCCATCCAGGAGGAGTTACACTCTGGAACCTTGAGGCAGGCCAGAGCGCTGGCTTTGATGATGAAGTCATTCACACTAAGTTTGATATTCTGGGCGTGTACTTCCTGCACAGACATAGAGGAAATAATTAATAAATAGTTCAGGAAAAGAAAACTTTCCTAGTATATTATAGTATAAACTCACAACATTGAGCTCTTTCCGAAGCTCGATCACTTGGTCCATGTTGACGTCTACAGACAGATAATAGTGTGGGATGGTTTGCTTGGACTGCATCAACCTCTGAGCAATGACCTGCAGGACAGACAAACATATGAACTCCAGCTTTGACCCCAAAATTATTGTAGAGAGAGATGAGGAGTGTTACTTCAGTTCATAGCTTCGAGGGAAAAACGTGGAAGCACAGTTCAGAGATAAGGAGTGACGCTAGACTGCTGTCTGAGGAGTTGGAGCAGGAGAGGAAGCTACGACGTGTGTTGGCTCTTACCTTTCGGATGTTGCTGATGGGGACGTCTGTGAAGGTTCCAGCTGGGGACATAGGAGCAGCAGCAGGAGCAGGAGCGGCAGCGGCAGCGGCTGGAATAGGAGCAGCAGCTTCAACCTGCAAACGGAAATGATTCAATTTGCATCGAAACGCATCACAACAAAACAAAGAGTGCAACACAGAGGTTTTGAGACCGTGATGATGTATTTCAAGAGAATGAAGGATTTAAAAATCAAAACCTTTTTATCTTTGTGTAACACGTGTAAGTCATTACAAAATGATTAAGTCTATTAAGTGTTTAAAAGTTGTGACAATTGTTTTTCACTATTTCACACGATTCAAGGTTTTTAGATTTTATCCACTATTAAAAGAAATTTGATAGAACAGAAGAGAAAACAGTGAAGAACTTTTAAGGCATTTTAGATAATAAAGTGAAAGAGAACATTTTACATTTAATATTAAATACAAACATTTAGAACACTATTGCATATTAAGACAATCACTAGGTATGGACATTGTCTTTCTTCCATAAGATTTATAGAATAAATTGAAAAAAGTAGGATCTTCACTTACAGGTGCAGGCTTTGGTGGAACAAAACTCTCAATGTCTTTCCTGGTTACACGTCCATCAGGACCAGAACCTAAACGGAAAACACTTCAATATAAGAAACATATTTACAGTACACTAAATTGACACTGCTTTTTTTTTTTTTATTACGTTAAATTTAGTTTTTAAGCAATCACAAATCTTTGTCATCTCGTCACTTACCGCCGACCTGTGCCAGGTCAATTCCTTTCTCAGAGGCCAGTTTCCTGGCGAGCGGGCTGGCGAACACACGCCCCTTCCTGGAGGCTGCTGGGGCAGCGGCTGCAGGAGTGGCTGCTGCAATTACTGGAGCTGCCGCCTACAAAATAAAACTAAATGCTCACAAATCAGGTAGAAACTGTACGAGCAGTCTTAAAGCTGAGTGGAGACCATATTCCCTAGGTGACTGTTGAGTATTCAGGTACAAAGATCACTTGTGAAAGTAGAAGCTTTTTGTTTCTCACGGGCGCTGGAGCTGGGGGGGGTGTGGAAACCTCTGCCACTCCAGTTTCTACGTAATCCTTGAAGGCAGCGATGTCGCTTTCTTTCTCTACAATGATGCAGAGTGGCATTCCCAGGGGTACGTCCCGAGTTCCCTCTTTCACCATTATTTTGGCCAAATATCCCTCCTCCTGCACCTCAAAGCCTGGACACAGACACATGAGAAGAACCATGTTGAGGTTAAGCTGTGATGACTCAATTCAGGATAGATTACATTTTCAGTTTTGTCTCAGGCGGGTGACACTACAATGACACATGGCATCATCAAATAAAAACAAGAATTCTATATTTCAGGACTAAGATGATTGAGTTTACCAATGGTCGCCTTGTCAGTCTCGATCTCAGCCAGCAGATCTCCTTCACTCAGCTTCTCTCCGACCTTCTTCTCCCAGCGCTGCACTGTTCCCATCGTCATGGTGGGAGAGAGGGCGGGGAGTGTGACCTGTAACACACACGTCAGACACACAAACATTTATTCAAGGAGGATAGACATCATCACTGTAGCTTCCCGGCTGACCATTTTGTACAGGAAACTGGTTACACACACTTGCGGTTGGAGGATATCTAAGATCTTGAGAACTCAAAGATGTCTAAATCCTGATACTGTGATATTCCTGATTCGGGGACTTCGGTTTGAGCAATGTCTGAGAAAATAAAGCTATTAAATCAAATTACCGCCCAAAAATAATAATGACCTGATTTTGTTTTTACTCACTGCAATAATAACTAAGTGGACATCTGCATGTGTGACGATACTCGTGCTCTCAGGTAGAAGTGGTAAATACAGCAGAAAACTGATAAAGGATGATCCTGTTTCTACAGAACGAGCTTACGATCCGAGTGAACAATCCCGGATAATACTTCAGCTACACTACGGCTATAAACAGACCTTCATGTGTGTGGGATACGAGCTGCCGGGGGCTGCAGGAGGAGCGGCAGCAGCAGGAGGAGGTGGAGCCGAGGCAGCTGGGGAAGGAGTGGCACCGGCTGCTTTAAGTGAGTCCAACGTTACGTCCTTAAAGGCTGGGATGAGGTCAGGGCTGCGGGGGAAATGCACACAAATTTACTCAAAACACAATCCCATCTAGACTAGAGAAGCAGAAAAGGTTTGACAAATTGTATTTGAAGTCGTCCTCTGTCAGAAACGTACTCCTCAACCGTGATGCAGATTACTGAACCAACAAGAACATCTCTGGTCCCCTCAGCCACCAGGATCTTTGCCAGATAGCACTCCTCCAGCATCTCAAAGCCCACAGTGGCCTTGTCAGTCTCCACCTGCACAGATATTAACATTACAAATTTTTTAATTGATTAGTTCTTAAAATAATAATCTGGTAACCCACACACACACACAAACATGTGGCTTCTCCTCACCTCAGCTATGAGTTCGCCCTCGCTGATTTTTTCTCCCTCCTTCTTCTCCCAGCGAGCGATCGTTCCGGTCTGCATGGTGGGTGACAGCGCAGGGAGCTCCACCTGTGGAACAAGAGTTGAAGAATGAAGGAGACATGAGAAAAGTGCCATATTTAATCCGAAAAACCTTTTTTCAGTCATTTGGCCTTTAGGGCAGAGCAAACACGACCGATCATCAGGTGTAGTCTCTACAGTTGCTGAGTCATCATCACCTCATTTTCTTGCTCAATACAAACACACACAGCTGTATTACACACGTCTGGGATGTTTGAGGGTCGCTTTCAAGGTTATGCAACATGTAGCAGACATACACAAGTGCTAGCAGTGGAGGGATATGCGTCGACAAAGAGTGAATCTCAGACAGATCTACATCCGACCGGAGGAGGGGGAGAGATCACAGCTGAGAGAGTGAACCCTCTAGTGTCCCCTGAGTCAAAAGAGGGTGCTTGCTGAATGCAACAGCTTGTACATCTTTTTTTGGAAAGCTTTTGAATTTAGTAAACAAGAAATAAATGTGTGCCTTCTATGTCAGCTCCTCCGTCTTTAACAGGTTTACATCAAATTTCCGAATTGTAATAGGTATGCTGCCACATTCATGCAAGTGAGTACAATTTAACTTGAGTATAACCTTATTTATACTTATAGTATGCAGTATAGACATGATACACAGCATCATACATCTCATTTATAACAGTGGAAAATTACTTCATATATTTACTATAGGATTTCCATTTATGCTATATTTCCTCTCCACTGCATTTCAGAGGGAAATGTTGTACAATACTTCACTACAATTATTGTACAGCTTTATTTACTAGTTAGGTTCAAGATGAAGATTTGACACTGAATGAATTACAAAATTGTAAAACATGCTTTTAAAATAGAATATATTCTTTAAGATGAACTCAGAGGTTTCAATCCTACAAATTGTGATTTGTGAATATGGGCTTCTGATTCCAAACATCAGACCTTTAAGGTGTCTGTGTTGAGTTGATGATGAAAATGATTTTTCCCTCTTTATATCTCACACGGTATATTTTCAATATCTCACCAAAACTTTAGGTTTAATGAAAAAGTCCAAACACTAAAAACTGATTGTTTTCTCTTCTTTCCTGTCCCAGTGCATATAAGCTGTTTATAGATAAAAAAAAAAGTAGCTCCAACAGCAACAAGCTGCTCACACACTGATGCTCCAGTATTTATTATCTAATTATGTCACGTGTAATGAGATCTATTTTAACCAGTTCTTTCATTAGATTTAGCAAATAACACTTTTTCTGTGTTTATGCAGGACTTCTCCATTTCCACATTGTTTCTTATACTTTAATAAAGGATCATAGTATTTCCTCACTCATTGACATGACGTCTAAGAAAGTATAAATATGAAATATGCCTGATTTACATTCCTGGGACCCCCCCACTCATTTGGATACAGGAGCTGAGTGTCCTGGCACATCTCCATTTCCCAGAGGTCACTGGATCCAGTGGTTTGAACGACTGAACGCTTTAATTCACAGAAATGGGATTTCCCTTTAACTTTAGCTCAAAAGTTAAAAGTCTGACACCTGATGACACCAACTTAAATCTGGGACTTCCGGCTGAGAAAAAATCACTGACAGTTTAAAACCTCTGTCAACACATTGACTTGATCCTGGTTTTAACATTTAGAAGCAGAGGCACCAGCTGCTCTGCTCGCACCGGGGCTACCTCATGCTAGCTGGGGGAGGTCATGCTAGCTGTAACCGCAGGTGCTGTAGTGACAGCCGGAGCCCGGTGAGGGGACGTTACCTTCTGGTGGGGCGGGAGGCAGTAGAACCTCTTGGCCTGATAGGAGCCTGACAGCGGGGGACACCGCAGCACCATCGCTCTGTGGCCGAGGCCGGAGCTCAGGGAGGCGGCCCGGTACGCTGCTCCACGGTGGAGCCGCCGCAGACCTCCGGTTCCGGGCGCGGAGCGGGAGCCGAGCGCAGCAGGCCCGGTGGGGAGGGCACGGGGACATGGCAGCCCGGAGGACGGCCGGAGCCGCAGGATGAGACGGAGCATTGTGCAGCGGGTGGAACACTTGATAGAGCCGATGACCTGTGTGTTATCCTCACATCAGAGATAAGCTGGAAGCCGGAGTCTCTGAGGAGGTGCTGATCCTTCTCCTCACTTTCTAATGACCTCCTCCTGTCCAAAACACTGCGGTTTACGGCACTGCTCCCTCTGCTGCCGGCTGTCGCACCGAGCTGTCGTAAACTGTGGTTATTCAAACGTATTCACCAAATAACCGCCGTCCTGAATAAAACTGAGCAAATCAAAGGTAGTGAAATTAAAACACGTGATGATACAAATACCCTTTTTATTAACAATGAAAGTCAACAGGGGAAAGGTAATATTTTATAGCAAATGTATTAGTGTCCACACGATGGCAGTACAACATTTCATACTTCATTTCAATCTGTGCAGCAGCTCCTTTAACTAGATGCATATTACCTTTGAAATAAATTTGAAATATATATGAATCCAAAAAATAAACATATATTAATGTTATCTTAGTGTTATTCTATTTGTATTCATAGTTTATGAACTAATCCGTCAAGTTTATGGTTAATTTATAAAATATCCAGCCTCAATTAGATTTCAGAGTTCGATAACGACATTTTAGGAACTATTGCAAAATGTGGAATATGGCCTGGTCATGATACACATGTGTATTGATTTTTGTGAACATCGGTCAATGTGAACACATTCTGGGGGTCTCGGGGGCACCGTTGAGCCATTTTGCCACTCACATTCAAAATTAATTTCATTTCATTCTCCACAATACGTAAATTTTAACCACTTTCTAATTTTCTGCAAATTTTGGTAAGAATTGGAGCATGTTAAAGCCCTCAAAAAGCCAATTCATTTGCCTGAAAAAAAATAATCCTTACAATTTTCAATAGGGACTCACTGTCTGTCACTGCCTGTCAGTGCTCGGGCCCTAAAACTAATAATACAATGTTAACGTGACCACATGATGTATAATAATGAATGATTTTAAAACCGGTAGTGGTTTATCAGAAGAAGCATGTAATGACATTTATTTCTAAGATATAAATAATATATTACCTCAACCATTAATTAAGCAGATCAAGGATTTCTAAAAAATTATTAAAAACAATTGTTTTTTGTCATTTATTGTCATCACAGTCTTCAAATCACCGTAACAACTGGAGCAGAGACATTTCATCTCTAAAAAAAACTCATGTTTTATTACAAAATATGTCTTTCTAACATTGAAACAAGTACTTTAAACAGACAGTATCCATATTCTGTAAAGTAAACAAACAAATGCTAAACAACCATCTCATCAGCAAATTGTACATTTTACAGTACAGGCAGTTATGGCATTCAAATGGGTTAAGTTTGAAAGAAGATGAAGGTGCATATTTTAGCTGGCTTGTGAGTGAAGGCAAACAAATTGCTCCCCAATGGGAAGTAAGAGACAGATTGAAAGAAAATGTGAACACACACACCTACACACACAATCCCACACACACCATAAATACTTGGAAGGTCCATGTTTCCGGACCAAAGTCCCCTTTAAACCTCACATCCACTGCATCTTTGTAACAAGAGCATTCATATCACAAGAGTCTCTCTCATATTCTTAAAATATATAAGAAGACAGTGAAATTATTTTTACACAAATGTACAAAACAAGTAAAAAAAAAAGTAACAGTGCTGATTATCTGCATTTCCAATAAACGTCAACATTCCAGCATCATTGCTATTCACTGACAGCAGTTCAGTAAGAGCCTGTTCTGTGCATAAGTCTGCTGCTGTCCCACTGGAATATATTCAAGTTTGTTTTAGCATCACCATCATCCTATTTTTTAACCGTTATGTATAATTAATTAATAAAAAACGTAATACTCAGTAATGTAGCTGCTGGTACGTGGTCAATATGTTTTCCGCTGTTGTATCTATTGAAACATTGTGGAGTACAAGAACAAAATGAATTGTTTACACAGTTTGTCCTTTTTCTCTTTTTGTCACATTTGTGTTACAATAGTATAGTTTTTCTTTCTAACTCAGTATTTCTCTATTCCTTACTAAGCTAGAAAATATCCCATTCACAGTGAAGACTGAAGTGTAACTGGGCTAAAGAATATTCAATAATACATATCTGATGTTTCTTTAACTACAACCTTCCTTCACAATGAACAAAAATGTAACAGTGAACAGTGAAAAACTTTGAAGGGTGAGCAACACTCTGTGGTTTTAGAAAGTTTCTTCTGCATGAGGTTTCTTCTTTGAGTCTAGTTTTAATGCTGCAGATGCAGCCTGGCAATAAGATGGAAATAGCTTTCCTTTGTTAGGCACTGAGTTTTACGATATTGTAGAGATCTCCCACATTCTCTAAAGCAGGTCGGGCTCAGAATGGTTGACCTAAATCTCATACAGTATAGTCTTACAGTATTTTGCTTAAAGGTCAAATCTAAATAAACAACATTGTCCACTTGTGCCTCTTTTCTGAAATGTTGTGCTGATGTGCCTCTGGGATCACAGTAACCAGGTGCACAGACAGAGTCAATTCCCCTCAGCCCGAACCTACAATGGCCTGAGACAGAAAAGAGAATGATTGGTTTAAAACGGAGAATCAGGAAAATAAATAGAATGACACTTATTTGATTAAGTAGTTGTTACCGGTCGTCTCCATGGTCCTCTTCTACCCATGCCACGATTTTACCTTCCCAGCCTGGAACGACTGCTGTATCCAGGAACACCTGCACACAGAAACAAGATGTTAAGGTACGGCCACTCTGCTCTATTAATGATTTCGAGTGTAGCACAAAATAGGTATAATTTCTGTCAAAAATTCAATCTAAGACCTGTTTAAGAATTTATGAATATCTAGTAGAAAGCAATCTTGTATATTTTTGTATATTATCATACCAGTAAAACAATTACAGAAACATGGCATAGACAATAGAGATTAAAAAAGGTTTTATCAAATACATTAATATCCCAATTTTGTCAGTACTCCCCAGCTAATAACAGCATATAATAACTCCACAAAAAGCAATTAAAGAGTAATTCCTGCATGCACAATCTATTGACTTGTCAGTCTAACTTGTAGTTATTGGAGCTATAATGTTTTCGCAACAGCCTGCATTAATATACATGAAAAGTTATAACTAATGTTTTGAGTACAGCAGGCAGAGATATAACAAAGACATTTGTAAATGAGACTTAAGCCTTTTAAATACCTTATAAACCTTTTAAGAAGGAACTGAACTCAGTGCTGTTTATGACTATTTAACATCCGCAGATTTTCTGACCAAAACTCGGATAATTAAGTGTTATAACTATTAAGTACGTATAACTATTTGTCACCAAAAAACAACATTCTTTCATTTGGACTGGTGTGTTTCCTGTTACTGTCCTATTATACTATCGTTGTCTTTTCTTACCTCCTCCTTCACTGTGCCAAACTCTGGGTCCAGGGCCTTGAAGTGATACTTGTAGTTTCCCTCTTGATCCACAGCTGCTTTAACGTCCTTCAGAGTTACTTCACCCAACCTGTAGGATGATTACAAGGTTGATGATTCACCTTGACATCTTGTGAAATTCAACACTTTTTTAGTTTTAGCCTTTCACCAAATATCTTAAAACTATATATTAGAATTATCTGCATCTGTGGCCAAATACAAAATAGTAAGGCCAATTTAGCTAAAAAACTGCAATATTTTCAAATATTTGAGAAAGAAAATACCCCAACAAACAGACACCAACCTTTTCTGAATATTGATCATGGAAGGCGTTGGGGATTTTCCAGTGAAATAAAGGATTTTGGTCGAGGCAGAGGAGCCACTGTGGGACTGACCAATCTCTGTAATGACCATTAGAAACATTTGTAAAAACATACATATTCCCTGTGTGCATGCGTGAGGAGTAGGTCCGTGGGTGGTGAACGACTTACTTGTGCAGGACCAGGGGTCAGAGTCTGTGTGTTGACCTTTGCGTCTTGGAGACTTCCCTCTTCCCTGCAGTATTTGGACAAAAACCTCTTGTGATCTTACATCTATGCATTTTGTCATAGGTAACTCTAACTAAGAAGATTTTAAAATAAATATCGTAGGACACTCTTTCATTGGTGCTCACTCTCTGATCAAATCTGGGAATTAGCTCATTGTCCAAAAAGTGAGTAGTTATCAAATCAGTCTCCGTGATGGCCTCAAACATGACACTCAGGTGTGTTTATGCTTGTAAAACATGTGTACCCTGTCTGTGTGGACAACATGCAGTCTGTCGATGAGTGACACTATGCCCTGCTCCAGGGTGTCCAGTGTATGGTGCTGCGGGTCGTGGTCCCTGAAGTTGTTCCTCAAACTCCGGAGTGCGTCTCTGAGCAGCTGAACCTCATCTGCCTGCTGTCAGAGCACAAACAAAACAACCCTGTTAAACACGGGAAGCTCATTTGATCACTCTCCACCTCCTTTAAGTCTCACACCATGCTTTGTAACTATTAAACCCTCACCTGTCCTAAAACCATATTTTAAAAGTCAACGTACAACTCATTACAGTCCCAGCACAATCATTTCACAAGCTTGATTCTTTATAGTTAGTATAGTGTTGCTAGTTCCTCATGTGGTCAAATTATACTGTGTAGCCTTAATGTTGTAACACAATATAATGCATGGTGGCTGTGTTATGCTTTTTTAAAACCTGAGCATGTAGAAATGTAAACATACACAGAACAGACATATCCACAGAAACAATACTTACACCTGACACAGAGGGAGCTGGATTTCCAGAGTAAGAACATCCATTGTTCTCTGTGCCGCAGGGAATCTTAAACAAGCAACAAGAAAAAAGTATCTGCTAGGTAATGTATATCTGAATGTATGACCGTGTGGAGCAGACTGAAAACAAAACCTTAACTTAAAAAAAAAGAGTAAAGACCGAGCACTTCTGTACCTGTTGCAGATCTCTGCCCATTAACTCCTGCAGCAAGTTGTTTTTATGCTCCAACTCTCTTTGCAACTCATTCTGTCAAAGAGACGCAGTGAAAGTTGAAAGAAAACTTTTTAATTTAATGATTAAACGTTTGGTCTGATATTTTGACACCATGCATGAAAGTGGACAGAACATGTTGTGGCCACTCCAACTAAAATCCTGAGACTGACAGACCTGCTGTTTCTGGCTTTCTTCGAGCATGTGTTTAAGTTGCTGCAGCAGTCTGTCCTTCTGTCCAATCTCTTTCTGCACCAGTGAGAACAGGAAAACATCATTATTGACTGTAGTTACATTAAACACATGCTGTGCCACATAACGCATATGATTAGACTAAGTTACAACAGCCCACTAACAGAGAGGCATTGAAGTTCCTCACCTTGCATTCGCCCCACAGTCTGTTATTTTCCTCCATCTTCCACTGTAGCTCCGCCTGCAACACATTTCAATACAAGTGGGGAATTTACAAAACATCCAATTTGTAACACAGTTTACATTCACTTTAATAAAAGCCAATATTATATATTTTATACATTCCGGTTGTTGAGCTCATCCTTTGTCATGCTGGCTCGCAGAAGCTCCTGCTTCAGCTGCAGGATTGAAGCCTCCTGAGTGCACAGCCTCTGCTGTTGGGCGCCCTGAGCATTTACAAACCAACAGAACGTCATTTACCAGCCAGAAAGGTTTCTACCAAGCAGTTATAATCGTATTCTTTGTCTTACTTTGACTCCCTGGAGGTTTCTCATCTCTTGCTTACAGTGCAGCAGTTCCTTCTGAAGCAAACAGCAAACAACACAGTCCGAATTAAATATTTAAGAAGTTTATTCTCCCAGTAATAAGAGATGTTTACTAATAACAACAGAGATCATGTTTTTCCTGAAGTTTGAAAAGAGATAAATGATACGTGTCTTTTTTACCTTTAACTCCTGTGCCTCCTCCATACTCTGATCCAAGCGACTTCGAATGACTACCTGGAAAGAGAGCGGAACAAAAGGATACGTGTAAAAACCACAATGGCCTGAGAAAGAAGAGAAACTGATACCCGTGTCCCCTCCTGACACACACACGCGCGCACACACAAACCCACACAGTATAGCAAAAGAAATGTGATCTGATCTGAACACAGAGAGCTTTTGTAACCGAGCAGAGAAGAGAGGGACACAGTAAAGAGAGAGAGAGAGCCGGCAAGCACAGAATGTAAAATCAAGAATAAATGTAGGGGTTAAAACTGAAAAATGAAAGGAGAAGATTTCTTTACCAGCTGCTGTTCCGAGTTGCACTGGTCCAAAGTCAAAGACACGTCCTTCTCATCCTCAGGCAGAGAACCATGAAGCAGTAGAGCCTGAATAACACAAACATGTGAGACCAGGTTTTAATTTTGAAGTGAAGTTGCCGTGTTCAGAAAAGCTCTGACCAGATGAGGCAGTAGCTGATAGGTTGTCTGATGCATATAGAGTGGGCGTGTGCATGATGAACTGTCTGTCACAAATGGAACACTGGACTCTACTGTGTTGTTTCACCAATGTAGATTTCTTTTTTTGTATAACCTTGATGCAACATTAGCACCATTCAGACTTCTGAGATCCCATTTCTCTTATGTTGGGGGAAAATATAGAAAACACAACCGGGAATCTATCTTTAACATGGAGGTCAACTAAAAGCTCCTGATGAAAACAAAGAAAACCCTCTGTATTTATACATAGAACATTACCTGAATTAAATTAGAACCACAGTTATCATATACCTGCAGAGCCGACACCATTTTTCTTGTCTCCTGTACGTCATTCTCCAAAGTTTCATTAAGAGAATCTTCCCACGCCGTCTCCACTACAGCATGAGATGACTCCACTGAAGGCACACAGATGTACACACATTATTGCACATGTTCCACTGGATGTTTCGGGGCTTGCTAACGAAATGCTTTGTCGGCTTGTAGTGCGAGACAGAACTCACCGCTGCTCTGCGGTTGTTGGCGGTCATCTTCAGATCTGTCTGGGTGGCTGCTGGTTGGAGCTTTTGGACACGACACTGGACTGACGGAGCTAAGGCTCGAGAAGAAAAAGACACTGATTTATTCTAGAGAGGCACAGGGGTGTATGCATGTGTGAGCAAAACCTTCTATAACATAGAGGCCTTGCTGGCACGTGTTCAACGAGTAACCACCATAAGGGATGAGAAAGAAAGCCCGACGATTTATCAGTTGGCCAATAAACTCGGCCGATATGAGCCTTTCATAGAAATATCATAGACAGTGTTTATGTTTCTGGATAAATGCCAACAAGAAAAGTTTTATTTTACTGAATAAACAATGAATACAATATTTTACATTAAAAACATCCTAACTCAAGTATTTATTATTTGATTGTATTTGTTTTCTTTTATTTATAATTATTTATAATAAAGTGTATGCAGCCTTAATTGCATTCCTTTGTCATCATGGTTTGAAAACGACATCTTAAGAATCATTGCCAATACATATTAGCCAATGTATTGGTACTAAGAATGTTTTACTCCACTATATTATATTGGCATCAACCCACAATAATCCATATCGATCGCACTCTTGTGAGAAGTAAAGCAAATGTGCCTGCAAGGAGCTCGTGTGACAGGAATTTTGGATTCATTCACTAAGAGCAGAAATTTAAGCGCGAGGAGGCAGCCGAAGTGTGAGGAGGTGGACTCAAACCGAAGCACTGGAAATTTGTCCTGCACAGAGTAAGAAAATCTGAATCTGAAATAAATAACTAATGCTGTTTTTTATAAAAGACCATGCTCTTGAATAAAGATAGGAAAGAAACTCTTATTTGCGGAAACTCTGACTCAAGTTTGACGGATGGGCTGTCAGAAAAGAGAGGGGACACACAAATTCAACCTATCATCACGACCCACGTTCTGAAACTTGGCATGAAAAGCCCAAATCGTTGGGCATGCCTTTTGTAAACCAAGCACTTACATGCTGCACGGTGAACACAGTGAACACAGTCACTGCACTTCATTTAACATCTTTCACACTGTAGGACTGTAGAATTGTTACGTGCATAGTGAACAGAGCATTAACTCGCACACTTACACATCGATCCACACACTTGCACACACTCAAGCTGCCATGCAGCATCGTATCTTACCATTTCATCTGCGTCCCCCCCATCACAAGCTTAAGTGCATATTATTTCCAAGGTTTCTAACTTTCACACCCGCATGTGGGTCTCTGGCCTCAGCGCCTCGGCAAGCTCGGGACAGTTTATGATTTTCCTCTTTCTGACACTCCCCCATCACTTGCCCTCCAGCTAACTTACATATTAACACGCCAACCAACTCAGCGACACTGCTCAGCAGCTCTCACTTTATGAAGCTACATGTGTGATTGAAGCATCAGGCAGTTCTGTCTAATATGTCTTAGAGAGAAAACCCCATCTTCTTTCTATAAATAATTAATGCATGCACTTCTCTCTGTTACTATAAACATACAAACTTGTAACTGTGGTGAACGAACACGACAAAAGCTAACTATAAATGGGACATGTGATTGGAGAAGATAAAGAGTGATTGTGTTATTTTCTATCATCCACATAATCAGCCTCCACACACACACACACACACACACACACACACACACACACACACACACACACACACACACACACACACACACACACACACACACACACACACAGAAACCAAAGTCACATGCTCACAGACACACAGAATGTACTCTACTGTATTGCAAAGTGCGGGAAAGAAAGTGTTAAAGATGGCAGATAGCAGAAAGAAAAAAAATGAACTGTCAGCATAGACCTGAACTGAATCAACTGTAACAGTATAAATAGCAACAGAATGAAGTTTGTTTTCTGCACAATTTGATGTAAAAATACACATTTTTGTTTACAAAAAACAGCTTTTATGACATAATTGTAGCATTTGTCCTCAGGCCGCCAAACAGTGCAGTAAACTCCTTGATGTATTTAGACCAGATTGTGGTTGGTTTTAAACTTTTGTTTTACTGTGACTTTATTACCATTTCTTAAAATGATGCAATCTCTTGGCAGGATCCAGCCCATATGATGTATGAGAATATAGAACTCTATATAAGTATGGAGGGAATTACATCTCCCCCCAAAGTAAAGCCAATACGTCTCAATCGCCTCATGTACAAGCTGATGTTTGGTTATAAATTAGTTTTTTGATGCTATAAAAATGGGGTGAAACATCATGATTGACAGCTTGCAAATTGTTGATATTGCAGCAAGCTTGTTATATGTTTACATGCTGCATTTAAGAGCACCACAAGGCTAGATATCTACTTTTATTCTGAAGGTATGATGCTTGCCTGAATCAAATCTGCCTTTTACATGACAGAGAGGTACACAAAACCAATCATGTATGGGCAGTATGTATGTTTGTATGCTGTTTAATCTCACTATCCAGGCAATGTACAGGAACTGCTGTTGCAATAGATCAATAAATACCAACTTATAAATTCAAGGAGTCATGGCTGGACTTGTTCTGGACTTGCTATGAGAGGCTTGAGATGATGTAAAAGCAGATTACCTGCTGGGCTGAGGATTGTCCTGCTCTCTTTCATACTGCTTGACCAGTGCACGGACACAAACAATCTTTTCCTTGTCCAACCCCCAGTCACTGAGAGATGGCAGACAAAGCAGATGTTACTCATTTATTTTCTACAGCTTCTACAACTCTGACAAATGCACAGGGACAGGTCATATTTCAAAAGTATGCAAGTCCTTTGCTGTTCTCTGTTTGTCCACTAGAGGCCAGCAAAGACCACACATATATGTAAAGAATTGCTGCAGAACATTTGAATATAACGGAAATGGTTTTGCGGTGGACAACGGTGTGTATAGCTGTTTAAGGTTGTAGCAACCAGATGTACCTGTGGATACGTGTGACTCGTGCAGGCTGTGAGGCATCAAAATGTGCGGTCGCCAGTGCAGCAGCGGCCCCTTGTGCCAATGCCACAGGCGAGAGAGGGTTGTGACTGGCATGGCCTCTTGTCAAGGTCCTTCCAGTAGCAGCCCTGTGGTTGGCTGAAGGTTTGAAGTGAGCAGCCAGCGCCAGAATTATCCTCATAACAGATTTCAGGTTACCATCAACAATGTCTGCAGACAGAAAAGGAGCATACAAAAAAACCTTAGAGCAACCCTTCTCAAAATGTAAGGAGAAGGAGCGTGAAACTGATGTGTGTGATTTACCTCTTGCGGATATGTGGGGCATGCGTATGTGTCGGGAGGAAATGAACTGCAAGACCTGCTCCACATTCTTCCTGCTTTCATCTTTGTTTTGAGGAGTCACGAATACTCCCTCCAGCACTTCTCCAGCTGCCAGTTTAATGGATTAAAAATGATTATACAGCAATTAGTTAGGTATTTTTATAGTACCAGATGGGCAATGCCAACTCATGGAGAAACAACTGTGTCGGTGTAAGTGTGTGAATGTTCCAGGTATTTCTCATGTTGTGGGGACGTAAATCCGTTTACAGTTACATTATGGGGACTTGTCTTTTTCATGGGGACAACAATGAAGTCCCCATGATTTAAATCCTTACATTTTAAGGTACAGAGTAGTTTTTTGTGAATGTGTTTGCGTGTGTGTGTGCGCGCATGCGTTTATTTACCAACAATCTCTATGAGTTGTGTGAGCACCACCCCATCGTGCAGGTCGTGCCTGAGGTTAGTGATAGGCTTCAGGCCCGGCTTCCTCTTCAGCTGACAGTTCACCCAGGAAAGATACGTTGCCAGCTGCTGCTGCAATTCACCAAATCAGACACAGGCACAAATCAAGCAAACCACACACACACATACACAAATACACAGCTTAGAGCAGGGGCCCAAATCCAGGCTGACAGACGAGGGCATGACAAACGAGTCCCTTTGTTTATTATGTTGGGACAGGATGGGGTGGGGGGGGGGGTGCAGGGTCAGCCCATTGTCCCGCTGCTCATTACATTTCACTTTAACTGAACAGCTCTAACATCTCATGTCATGTTCAGTACGCGCACGGATTTCACACCGTGCACCCACCTTCACCTCCCGGTCACGTGACGGCCCGTCGTCCGGGATACGTTACAGAGAACGCGCCCCGTTCCACACAACAGAACAACTCGCTTAACGCTGAACTCAAGGTGATGGCGACATTACTACAGCTTTAAAAAAACTCACATTACAACCAGTCGGTGGTCACATTCCAACATCGCTCTTAACGTGGTAGTTCGCGTATGAAAACACTACAGTCAGAATTCATGTGAGTTTCTCTGGTTTAAAATGAACATAGACGTGTGCTAGCGGAAGAAAACACCACCAACGGATGTGGAGAAAGTGACTTATTACTACATGGAACCCTGGTGCGGAGTAGTTTGCCCGTTTGACCAGTAGTTTGCTCGCAGGTTTGACAGGCGGAGTAGTTTCTAGCTAACCTGCCGTAGTGAACGGGGACATTAGTAACGCCGGTTGAACGTTACCTCGTTGGAGCTCCCGTGAAGAACCTCGTCCAGCAAACTTCCTCTCGAGAGTGAGGCGATCATCTTTTCACTCGCGCACCCATTTAAGCTAGCGAGCCGGTTAGCCTCACCCGAGACAACAGTCCCTTCCGCCCCCTCTACAACACCGCTGCAACAAACGTCAACACACCGGGACAGTTGCAGGTTCACCGGCGAGCAGCTACCGTTACTCTGAAAACCGGAGTCAAGTCACCGTCACACAGACTTACACCATTTCCGGTTTCAATTTTCATAATGCAAATACCACACAGGAAGACTTCCGGGATTGATATTGCCACATATCCTTTTGTAAGAACAATTTTATATTTATATGATGTTATATTTGTATTATTTTATAAATGTATTGTGAATAAATAATGCCACTTTTCCTTTTTTGGGGTTCCCATATTGTTTATTATTATAACCAGCAGCTGAAAGGATTAAAAAAGAAGCAGAATGTGTTAAATAGCTGTACCATGAGTGTACCATGAGTCTTACTTGATGGTTCCTGTGGCTTCCTCCGCTACCATCTATCAGGTATATTCCAGACAATAACAACTTACAGTAACTGAGAACAACCATAACATAACATAAGTATCATTGCTCTGCTGATCAAGCTGTCTGCATGTCCAGATATAATATGCATTTAAATGCTCATGAATATAAAAAATAGACATGTAATGCCCTCTTAACAAATACAGTACATTAGATTTCATAGCACTCTTTATCTCCATCAAAACAATCATTCCCAGGAACAGAAACAGACACCTGAATGTGGCCTTCAGCATCCAGCTATCTAACAGCAACATCTTATGAGTGCTTTGGTTGCTCAGAGATCACACTGGTGCTTTGGAGTCACTTTCAAATTGCTGGACTTGAAGTGGATCGTAATGATTGTGCACAGACTGGAATCTCCATGGCACTGGGATTGGCGGAGTAGTGACAGGTCACATCCAGTGCAGGATAGAGCATAGCAACAAGAACAGGGTGTTGACTTTGCATGTATGCACGGCAACTTACAAACTCCTTTCCTGACAGAGTGGTTGATCATGCTATTTGTTTCAGAATTAAAAGGCCAAAGGTTCAGTAATTACAGCTTCTAAAAGGAGGACAACATGCTGATTTTCTTGGTCTTTAATGACAGTTTAATGAATTACGAGTCAGACAAAAAACAAGCAATTTCAAGTCATCACCCTTGACATATGCAAGATCACATACTTGAGAGAATAAGACCTACTAACACTCAAATAATTGTTAACAGACAGCCATAGATGTTCTCGCCTGGCGTTTTCTTGTTCCCACCAAAACTGATGAAAAAATATCAAGTTATACATTTAGTGATTTGCAAAGTGATCTGTTCCAAGATGCTACGGTACGGGAGGTAGATGTTGCAGGGTCCAGGAGGAGGGAAACACAAATTTCCATCTTCCAACACCACATTCTCACCAAAAACACACAGCTGAAAGAAAAAATCAAACATTACATGATCATTTTTTTTAACTTTGCCTGTCCTTTTGCACTATGAATATATGTATATGAGAATATGTATGTGTCTGTTTCTTTGTGTACCTGGTTTTGCAGTAGTTTCTGCGCCACTTTTAGAAGTGCGGTGCTCTCTGCACTTTTCAGGTCAGAGAAAAGCAAAATAGCCCGAGCAAGAGTCACACAAGACCTTGGGGGTATGCTTGGTCGTCCTGACAGCAGACTCACCACCTCCTACATGCATGCATGAAAACACAGAAGACAAAGCATGTCAAACAACAAAATAACACTATCTGAAACTATATAGTATAAGTGAAAAAGGCATAATAATAGAATTTGTGCAAACCAGAGTCACGGCAGAACTACAAAGACAGCCGTAATCGTAGATGTTGGTACTCTGCGTTGTGGCCGCAGCAACCCCGGTTCGAATCCGGGTCACGGCAAAACTACAGACAGGGCTTCCCTTTTTATTTGAATGCTTAAGGTACTCTAGGCCCTATTTCAATCTCCAAACCTTTCAACTCACCAGAGCCAACATAGCTTTCTGAATGAAATCCTGTATTGAACTTGACAGGTCAGTCGACCAGCGTTCTCCTCCCTTTTTCGAAAAGTACAGGACGACAACCTTTTCCATGCAACTCTTGGTCATGTAGTGTGTTCCCAAACCTGACGTGTCAACAAGGGCTAGTGGCGCAATGTATAACGCGTCTGACTACGGATCAGAAGATTCTAGGTTCGACTCCTGGCTAGCTCGGAACAAAATTTAATTTCTCACTTGTCCAAATCTCTGTCTCTATTCAGTCACATTCAAATTGTACCGGCTATTTGAGTCACCTCTCCAAATGATACTTTAAAGGTCTGTTGCCATGAGATAAAAACCACAAAGAACCCTTATCTCACAGCTATCATTCACTCAATCTTGTTATTGGGCTTTCACTTTGATTCATTTAAAACAATAAAAGAGTGATGAGATATAATATCTCAAACAGGCTAAATAATAGAATTTGTGCAATTCAAACTAGTTAGTTTACTACAGAAAGACCTCCTCCTCATCAAGCCAACCTGCCGTGATCGTATAGAGGTTAGTACTCTGCGTTGTGGCCGCAGCAACCCCGGTTTGAATCCGGGTCACGGCAAAACTACAGACAGGGCTTCCCTTTTTATTTTAATGCTTAAGGTACTCTAGGCCCTATTTCAATCTCCAAACCTTTCAACTCACCAGAGCCAACATAGCTTTCTGAATGAAATCCTGTATTGAACTTGACAGGTCAGTCGACCAGCGTTCTCCTCCCTTTTTCGAAAAGTACAGGACGACAACCTTTTCCATGCAACTCTGGGTCATGTAGTGTGTTCCCAAACCTGACGTATCAACAAGGGCTAGTGGGGCAATGGATAACGCGTCTGACTACGGATCAGAAGATTCTAGGTTCGACTCCTGGCTAGCTCGGAACAAAATTTAATTTCTCACTTGTCCAAATCTCTGTCTCTATTCAGTCACATTCAAATTGTACCGGGTATTTGAGTCACCTCTCCAAATGATACTTTAAAGGTCTGTTGCCATAAGATAAAAACGACAAAGAACCCTTATGTCACAGCTATCATTCACTCAATCTTGTTATTGGGCTTTCACTTTGATTCATTTAAAACAATAAAAGAGTGATGAGATATAATATCTCAAACAGGCTAAATAATAGAATTTGTGCAATTCAAACTAGTTAGTTTACTACAGAAATAAAGAGCTCCTCCTCATCAAGCCAACCTGCCGTGATCGTATAGAGGTTAGTACTCTGCGTTGTGGCCGCAGCAACCCCGGTTCCAATCCGGATCACGGCAAAACTACAGACAGGGCTTCCCTTTTTATTTGAATGCTTAAGGTACTCTAGGCCCTATTTCAATCTCCAAACCTTTCAACTCACCAGAGCCAACATAGCTTTTCTGAATGAAATCCTGTATTGAACTTGACAGGTCAGTCGACCAGCGTTCTCCTCCCTTTTTCGAAAAGTACAGGACGACAACCTTTTCCATGCAACTCTTGGTCATGTAGTGTGTTCCCAAACCTGACGTATCAACAAGGGCTAGTGGCACAATGGATAACGCGTCTGACTACGGATCAGAAGATTCTAGGTTTGACTCCTGGCTAGCTCGGAACAAAATTTAATTTCTCACTTGTCCAAATCTCTGTCTCTATTCAGTCACATTCAAATTGTACCGGGTATTTGAGTCACCTCTCCAAATGATACTTTAAAGGTCTGTTGCCATAAGATAAAAACGACAAAGAACCCTTATGTCACAGCTATCATTCACTCAATCTTGTTATTCACTTTGATTCATTTAAAACAATAAAAGAGTGATGAGATATAATATCTCAAACAGGCTAAATAATAGAATTTGAGCAATTCAAACTAGTTAGTTGACTACAGAAAGACCTCCTCCTCATCAAGCCAACCTGCCGTGATCGTATAGAGGTTAGTACTCTGCGTTGTGGCCGCAGCAACCCCGGTTCGAATCCGGGTCACGGCAAAACTACAGACAGGGCTTCCCTTTTTATTTGAATGCTTAAGGTACTCTAGGCCCTATTTCAATCTCCAAACCTTTCAACTCACCAGAGCCAACATAGCTTTCTGAATGAAATCCTGTATTGAACTTGACAGGTCAGTCGACCAGCGTTCTCCTCCCTTTTTCGAAAAGTACAGGACGACAACCTTTTCCATGCAACTCTTGGTCATGTAGTGTGTTCCCAAACCTGACGTATCAACAAGGGCTAGTGGCGCAATGGATAACGCGTCTGACTACGGATCAGAAGATTCTAGGTTCGACTCCTGGCTAGCTCGGAACAAAATTTAATTTCTCACTTGTCCAAATCTCTGTCTCTTTTCAGTCACATTCAAATTGTACCGGGTATTTGAGTCACCTCTCCAAATGATAGTTTAAAGGTCTGTTGCCATAAGATAAAAACGACAAAGAACCCTTATGTCACAGCTATCATTCACTCAATCTTGTTATTGGGCTTTCACTTTGATTCATTTAAAACAATAAAAGAGTGATGAGATATAATATCTCAAACAGGCTAAATAACAGAATTTGTGCAATTCAAACTAGTTAGTTTACTACAGAAAGACCTCCTCCTCATCAAGCCAACCTGCCGTGATCCTATAGAGGTTAGTACTCTGCGTTGTGGCCGCAGCAACCCCGGTTCGAATCCGGGTCACGGCAAAACTACAGACAGGGCTTCCCTTTTTATTTTAATGCTTAAGGTACTCTAGGCCCTATTTCAATCTCCAAACCTTTCAACTCACCAGAGCCAACATAGCTTTCTGAATGAAATCCTGTATTGAACTTGACAGGTCAGTCGACCAGCGTTCTCCTCCCTTTTTCGAAAAGTACAGGACGACAACCTTTTCCATGCAACTCTGGGTCATGTAGTGTGTTCCCAAACCTGACGTATCAACAAGGGCTAGTGGGGCAATGGATAACGCGTCTGACTACGGATCAGAAGATTCTAGGTTTGACTCCTGGCTAGCTCGGAACAAAATTTAATTTCTCACTTGTCCAAATCTCTGTCTCTATTCAGTCACATTCAAATTGTACCGGGTATTTGAGTCACCTCTCCAAATGATACTTTAAAGGTCTGTTGCCATAAGATAAAAACGACAAAGAACCCTTATGTCACAGCTATCATTCACTCAATCTTGTTATTGGGCTTTCACTTTGATTCATTTAAAACAATAAAAGAGTGATGAGATATAATATCTCAAACAGGCTAAATAATAGAATTTGTGCAATTCAAACTAGTTAGTTTACTACAGAAATAAAGAGCTCCTCCTCATCAAGCCAACCTGCCGTG
Organism: Pleuronectes platessa; assembly: GCF_947347685.1. Lineage (NCBI taxonomy): Eukaryota > Metazoa > Chordata > Actinopteri > Pleuronectiformes > Pleuronectidae > Pleuronectes > Pleuronectes platessa. Next base: position 12,219,709 of record NC_070640.1, on the reverse strand, counting down.
ATCGTATAGAGGTTAGTACTCTGCGTTGTGGCCGCAGCAACCCCGGTTCCAATCCGGATCACGGCAAAACTACAGACAGGGCTTCCCTTTTTATTTGAATGCTTAAGGTACTCTAGGCCCTATTTCAATCTCCAAACCTTTCAACTCACCAGAGCCAACATAGCTTTTCTGAATGAAATCCTGTATTGAACTTGACAGGTCAGTCGACCAGCGTTCTCCTCCCTTTTTCGAAAAGTACAGGACGACAACCTTTTCCATGCAACTCTTGGTCATGTAGTGTGTTCCCAAACCTGACGTATCAACAAGGGCTAGTGGCACAATGGATAACGCGTCTGACTACGGATCAGAAGATTCTAGGTTTGACTCCTGGCTAGCTCGGAACAAAATTTAATTTCTCACTTGTCCAAATCTCTGTCTCTATTCAGTCACATTCAAATTGTACCGGGTATTTGAGTCACCTCTCCAAATGATACTTTAAAGGTCTGTTGCCATAAGATAAAAACGACAAAGAACCCTTATGTCACAGCTATCATTCACTCAATCTTGTTATTCACTTTGATTCATTTAAAACAATAAAAGAGTGATGAGATATAATATCTCAAACAGGCTAAATAATAGAATTTGAGCAATTCAAACTAGTTAGTTGACTACAGAAAGACCTCCTCCTCATCAAGCCAACCTGCCGTGATCGTATAGAGGTTAGTACTCTGCGTTGTGGCCGCAGCAACCCCGGTTCGAATCCGGGTCACGGCAAAACTACAGACAGGGCTTCCCTTTTTATTTTAATGCTTAAGGTACTCTAGGCCCTATTTCAATCTCCAAACCTTTCAACTCACCAGAGCCAACATAGCTTTCTGAATGAAATCCTGTATTGAACTTGACAGGTCAGTCGACCAGCGTTCTCCTCCCTTTTTCGAAAAGTACAGGACGACAACCTTTTCCATGCAACTCTTGGTCATGTAGTGTGTTCCCAAACCTGACGTATCAACAAGGGCTAGTGGCGCAATGGATAACGCGTCTGACTACGGATCAGAAGATTCTAGGTTCGACTCCTGGCTAGCTCGGAACAAAATTTAATTTCTCACTTGTCCAAATCTCTGTCTCTTTTCAGTCACATTCAAATTGTACCGGGTATTTGAGTCACCTCTCCAAATGATAGTTTAAAGGTCTGTTGCCATAAGATAAAAACGACAAAGAACCCTTATGTCACAGCTATCATTCACTCAATCTTGTTATTGGGCTTTCACTTTGATTCATTTAAAACAATAAAAGAGTGATGAGATATAATATCTCAAACAGGCTAAATAACAGAATTTGTGCAATTCAAACTAGTTAGTTTACTACAGAAAGACCTCCTCCTCATCAAGCCAACCTGCCGTGATCCTATAGAGGTTAGTACTCTGCGTTGTGGCCGCAGCAACCCCGGTTCGAATCCGGGTCACGGCAAAAGGGCTTCCCTTTTTATTTTAATGCTTAAGGTACTCTAGGCCCTATTTCAATCTCCAAACCTTTCAACTCACCAGAGCCAACATAGCTTTCTGAATGAAATCCTGTATTGAACTTGACAGGTCAGTCGACCAGCGTTCTCCTCCCTTTTTCGAAAAGTACAGGACGACAACCTTTTCCATGCAACTCTTGGTCATGTAGTGTGTTCCCAAACCTGACGTATCAACAAGGGCTAGTGGCGCAATGGATAACGCGTCTGACTACGGATCAGAAGATTCTAGGTTCGACTCCTGGCTAGCTCGGAAAACAAAATTTAATTTCTCACTTGTCCAAATCTCTGTCTCTATTCAGTCACATTCAAATTGTACCGGGTATTTGAGTCACCTCTCCAAATGATACTTTAAAGGTCTGTTGCCATAAGATAAAAACGACAAAGAACCCTTATGTCACAGCTATCATTCACTCAATCTTGTTATTCACTTTGATTCATTTAAAACAATAAAAGAGTGATGAGATATAATATCTCAAACAGGCTAAATAATAGAATTTGTGCAATTCAAACTAGTTAGTTTACTAGAGAAATAAAGAGCTCCTCCTCATCAAGCCAACCTGCCGTGATCGTATAGAGGTTAGTACTCTGCGTTGTGGCCGCAGCAACCCCGGTTCGAATCCGGGTCACGGCAAAAGGGCTTCCCTTTTTATTTTAATGCTTAAGGTACTCTAGGCCCTATTTCAATCTCCAAACCTTTCAACTCACCAGAGCCAACATAGCTTTCTGAATGAAATCCTGTATTGAACTTGACAGGTCAGTCGACCAGCGTTCTCCTCCCTTTTTCGAAAAGTACAGGACGACAACCTTTTCCATGCAACTCTTGGTCATGTAGTGTGTTCCCAAACCTGACGTATCAACAAGGGCTAGTGGCGCAATGGATAACGCGTCTGACTACGGATCAGAAGATTCTAGGTTCGACTCCTGGCTAGCTCGGAAAACAAAATTTAATTTCTCACTTGTCCAAATCTCTGTCTCTATTCAGTCACATTCAAATTGTACCGGGTATTTGAGTCACCTCTCCAAATGATACTTTAAAGGTCTGTTGCCATAAGATAAAAACGACAAAGAACCCTTATGTCACAGCTATCATTCACTCAATCTTGTTATTCACTTTGATTCATTTAAAACAATAAAAGAGTGATGAGATATAATATCTCAAACAGGCCAAATAATAGAATTTGTGCAATTCAAACTAGTTAGTTTACTACAGAAATAAAGAGCTCCTCCTCATCAAGCCAACCTGCCGTGATCGTATAGAGGTTAATCCTCTGCGTTGTGGCTGCAAAAACCCCGCTTCGAATCCGGGTCATGGCAAAAGGGCTTCCCTTTTTATTTTAATGCTTAAGGTACTCTAGGCCCTATTTCAATCTCCAAACCTTTCAACTCACCAGAGCCAACATAGCTTTCTGAATGAAATCCTGTATTGAACTTGACAGGTCAGTCGACCAGCGTTCTCCTCCCTTTTTCGAAAAGTACAGGACGACAACCTTTTCCATGCAACTCTTGGTCATGTAGTGTGTTCCCAAACCTGACGTATCAACAAGGGCTAGTGGCGCAATGGATAACGCGTCTGACTACGGATCAGAATATTCTAGGTTCGACTCCTGGCTAGCTCGGAACAAAATTTAATTTCTCACTTGTCCAAATCTCTGTCTCTATTCAGTCACATTCAAATTGTACCGGGTATTTGAGTCACCTCTCCAAATGATAGTTTAAAGGTCTGTTGCCATAAGATAAAAACGACAAAGAACCCTTATGTCACAGCTATCATTCACTCAATCTTGTTATTCACTTTGATTCATTTAAAACAATAAAAGAGTGATGAGATATAATATCTCAAACAGGCTAAATAATATAATTTGTGCAATTCAAACTAGTTAGTTTACTACAGAAATAAAGAGCTCCTCCTCATCAAGCCAACCTGCCGTGATCGTATAGAGGTTAGTACTCTGCGTTGTGGCCGCAGCAACCCCGGTTCAAATCCGGGTCACGGCAAAAGGGCTTCCCTTTTTATTTTAATGCTTAAGGTACTCTAGGCCCTATTTCAATCTCCAAACCTTTCAACTCACCAGAGCCAACATAGCTTTCTGAATGAAATCCTGTATTGAACTTGACAGGTCAGTCGACCAGCGTTCTCCTCCCTTTTTCGAAAAGTACAGGACGACAACCTTTTACATGCAACTCTTGGTCATGTAGTGTGTTCCCAAACCTGACGTATCAACAAGGGCTAGTGGCGCAATGGATAACGCGTCTGACTACGGATCAGAAGATTCTAGGTTCGACTCCTGGCTAGCTCGGAACAAAATTTAATTTCTCACTTGTCCAAATCTCTGTCTCTATTCAGTCACATTCAAATTGTACCGGGTATTTGAGTCACCTCTCCAAATGATACTTTAAAGGTCTGTTGCCATAAGATAAAAACGACAAAGAACCCTTATGTCACAGCTATCATTCACTCAATCTTGTTATTCACTTTGATTCATTTAAAACAATAAAAGAGTGATGAGATATAATATCTCAAACAGGCTAAATAACAGAATTTGTGCAATTCAAACTAGTTAGTTTACTACAGAAAGACCTCCTCCTCATCAAGCCAACCTGCCGTGATCGTATAGAGGTTAGTACTCTGCGTTGTGGCCGCAGCAACCCCGGTTCGAATCCGGGTCACGGCAAAACTACAGACAGGGCTTCCCTTTTTATTTTAATGCTTAAGGTACTCTAGGCCCTATTTCAATCTCCAAACCTTTCAACTCACCAGAGCCAACATAGCTTTCTGAATGAAATCCTGTATTGAACTTGACAGGTCAGTCGACCAGCGTTCTCCTCCCTTTTTCGAAAAGTACAGGACGACAACCTTTTACATGCAACTCTTGGTCATGTAGTGTGTTCCCAAACCTGACGTATCAACAAGGGCTAGTGGCGCAATGGATAACGCGTCTGACTACGGATCAGAAGATTCTAGGTTCGACTCCTGGCTAGCTCGGAACAAAATTTAATTTCTCACTTGTCCAAATCTCTGTCTCTATTCAGTCACATTCAAATTGTACCGGGTATTTGAGTCACCTCTCCAAATGATACTTTAAAGGTCTGTTGCCATAAGATAAAAACGACAAAGAACCCTTATGTCACAGCTATCATTCACTCAATCTTGTTATTCACTTTGATTCATTTAAAACAATAAAAGAGTGATGAGATATAATATCTCAAACAGGCTAAATAATATAATTTGTGCAATTCAAACTAGTTAGTTTACTACAGAAATAAAGAGCTCCTCCTCATCAAGCCAACCTGCCGTGATCGTATAGAGGTTAGTACTCTGCGTTGTGGCCGCAGCAACCCCGGTTCGAATCCGGGTCACGGCAAAAGGGCTTCCCTTTTTATTTTAATGCTTAAGGTACTCTAGGCCCTATTTCAATCTCCAAACCTTTCAACTCACCAGAGCCAACATAGCTTTCTGAATGAAATCCTGTATTGAACTTGACAGGTCAGTCGACCAGCGTTCTCCTCCCTTTTTCGAAAAGTACAGGACGACAACCTTTTACATGCAACTCTTGGTCATGTAGTGTGTTCCCAAACCTGACGTATCAACAAGGGCTAGTGGCGCAATGGATAACGCGTCTGACTACGGATCAGAAGATTCTAGGTTCGACTCCTGGCTAGCTCGGAACAAAATTTAATTTCTCACTTGTCCAAATCTCTGTCTCTATTCAGTCACATTCAAATTGTACCGGGTATTTGAGTCACCTCTCCAAATGATACTTTAAAGGTCTGTTGCCATAAGATAAAAACGACAAAGAACCCTTATGTCACAGCTATCATTCACTCAATCTTGTTATTGGGCTTTCACTTTGATTCATTTAAAACAATAAAAGAGTGATGAGATATAATATCTCAAACAGGCTAAATAACAGAATTTGTGCAATTCAAACTAGTTAGTTTACTACAGAAAGACCTCCTCCTCATCAAGCCAACCTGCCGTGATCGTATAGAGGTTAGTACTCTGCGTTGTGGCCGCAGCAACCCCGGTTCGAATCCGGGTCACGGCAAAACTACAGACAGGGCTTCCCTTTTTATTTTAATGCTTAAGGTACTCTAGGCCCTATTTCAATCTCCAAACCTTTCAACTCACCAGAGCCAACATAGCTTTCTGAATGAAATCCTGTATTGAACTTGACAGGTCAGTCGACCAGCGTTCTCCTCCCTTTTTCGAAAAGTACAGGACGACAACCTTTTACATGCAACTCTTGGTCATGTATTGTGTTCCCAAACCTGACGTATCAACAAGGGCTAGTGGCGCAATGGATAACGCGTCTGACTACGGATCAGAAGATTCTAGGTTCGACTCCTGGCTAGCTAGGAACAAAATTTAATTTCTCACTTGTCCAAATCTCTGTCTCTATTCAGTCACATTCAAATTGTACCGGGTATTTGAGTCACCTCTCCAAATGATACTTTAAAGGTCTGTTGCCATAAGATAAAAACGACAAAGAACCCTTATGTCACAGCTATCATTCACTCAATCTTGTTATTCACTTTGATTCATTTAAAACAATAAAAGAGTGATGAGATATAATATCTCAAACAGGCTAAATAATAGAATTTGTGCAATTCAAACTAGTTAGTTTACTACAGAAATAAAGAGCTCCTCCTCATCAAGCCAACCTGCCGTGATCGTATAGAGGTTGGTACTCTGCGTTGTGGCCGCAGCAACCCCGGTTCGAATCCGGGTCACGGCAAAAGGGCTTCCCTTTTTATTTTAATGCTTAAGGTACTCTAGGCCCTATTTCAATCTCCAAACCTTTCAACTCACCAGAGCCAACATAGCTTTCTGAATGAAATCCTGTATTGAACTTGACAGGTCAGTCGACCAGCGTTCTCCTCCCTTTTTCGAAAAGTACAGGACGACAACCTTTTCCATGCAACTCTTGGTCATGTAGTGTGTTCCCAAACCTGACGTATCAACAAGGGCTAGTGGCGCAATGGATAACGCGTCTGACTACGGATCAGAAGATTCTAGGTTCGACTCCTGGCTAGCTCGGAACAAAATTTAATTTCTCACTTGTCCAAATCTCTGTCTCTATTCAGTCACATTCAAATTGTACCGGGTATTTGAGTCACCTCTCCAAATGATACTTTAAAGGTCTGTTGCCATAAGATAAAAACGACAAAGAACCCTTATGTCACAGCTATCATTCACTCAATCTTGTTATTCACTTTGATTCATTTAAAACAATAAGAGTGATGAGATATAATATCTCAAACAGGCTAAATAATAGAATTTGTGCAATTCAAACTAGTTAGTTTACTACAGAAATAAAGAGCTCCTCCTCATCAAGCCAACCTGCCGTGATCGTATAGAGGTTAGTACTCTGCGTTGTGGCCGCAGCAACCCCGGTTCGAATCCGGGTCACGGCAAAAGGGCTTCCCTTTTTATTTTAATGCTTAAGGTACTCTAGGCCCTATTTCAATCTCCAAACCTTTCAACTCACCAGAGCCAACATAGCTTTCTGAATGAAATCCTGTATTGAACTTGACAGGTCAGTCGACCAGCGTTCTCCTCCCTTTTTCGAAAAGTACAGGACGACAACCTTTTCCATGCAACTCTTGGTCATGTAGTGTGTTCCCAAACCTGACGTATCAACAAGGGCTAGTGGCGCAATGGATAACGCGTCTGACTACGGATCAGAAGATTCTAGGTTCGACTCCTGGCTAGCTCGGAACAAAATATAATTTCTCACTTGTCCAAATCTCTGTCTCTATTCAGTCACATTGAATTTGTACCGGGTATTTGAGTCACCTCTCCAAATGATACTTTAAAGGTCTGTTGCCATAAGATAAAAACGACAAAGAACCCTTATGTCACAGCTATCATTCACTCAATCTTGTTATTCACTTTGATTCATTTAAAACAATAAAAGAGTGATGAGATATAATATCTCAAACAGGCTAAATAATAGAATTTGTGCAATTCAAACTAGTTAGTTTACTACAGAAATAAAGAGCTCCTCCTCATCAAGCCAACCTGCCGTAATCGTATAGAGGTTAATACTCTGCGTTGTGGCTGCAAAAACCCCGGTTCGAATCCGGGTCACGGCAAAAGGGCTTCCCTTTTTATTTTAATGCTTAAGGTACTCTAGTTCCCTATTTCAATCTCCAAACCTTTCAACTCACCAGAGCCAACATAGCTTTCTGAATGAAATCCTGTATTGAACTTGACAGGTCAGTCGACCAGCGTTCTCCTCCCTTTTTCGAAAAGTACAGGACGACAACCTTTTACATGCAACTCTTGGTCATGTAGTGTGTTCCCAAACCTGACGTATCAACAAGGGCTAGTGGCACAATGGATAACGCGTCTGACTACGGATCAGAAGATTCTAGGTTCGACTCCTGGCTAGCTCGGAACAAAATTTAATTTCTCACTTGTCCAAATCTCTGTCTCTATTCAGTCACATTCAAATTGTACCGGGTATTTGAGTCACCTCTCCAAATGATACTTTAAAGGTCTGTTGCCATAAGATAAAAACGACAAAGAACCCTTATGTCACAGCTATCATTCACTCAATCTTGTTATTGGGCTTTCACTTTGATTCATTTAAAACAATAAAAGAGTGATGAGATATAATATCTCAAACAGGCTAAATAACAGAATTTGTGCAATTCAAACTAGTTAGTTTACTACAGAAAGACCTCCTCCTCATCAAGCCAACCTGCCGTGATCGTATAGAGGATAGTACTCTGCGTTGTGGCCGCAGCAACCCCGGTTCGAATCCGGGTCACGGCAAAACTACAGACAGGGCTTCCCTTTTTATTTTAATGCTTAAGGTACTCTAGGCCCTATTTCAATCTCCAAACCTTCCAACTCACCAGAGCCAACATAGCTTTCTGAATGAAATCCTGTATTGAACTTGACAGGTCAGTCGACCAGCGTTCTCCTCCCTTTTTCGAAAAGTACAGGACGACAACCTTTTACATGCAACTCTTGGTCATGTATTGTGTTCCCAAACCTGACGTATCAACAAGGGCTAGTGGCGCAATGGATAACGCGTCTGACTACGGATCAGAAGATTCTAGGTTCGACTCCTGGCTAGCTCGGAACAAAATTTAATTTCTCACTTGTCCAAATCTCTGTCTCTATTCAGTCACATTCAAATTGTACCGGGTATTTGAGTCACCTCTCCAAATGATACTTTAAAGGTCTGTTGCCATAAGATAAAAACGACAAAGAACCCTTATGTCACAGCTATCATTCACTTAATCTTGTTATTCACTTTGATTCATTTAAAACAATAAAAGAGTGATGAGATATAATATCTCAAACAGGCTAAATAATATAATTTGTGCAATTCAAACTAGTTAGTTTACTACAGAAATAAAGAGCTCCTCCTCATCAAGCCAACCTGCCGTGATCGTATAGAGGTTAGTACTCTGCGTTGTGGCCGCAGCAACCCCGGTTCGAATCCGGGTCACGGCAATAGGGCTTCCCTTTTTATTTTAATGCTTAAGGTACTCTAGGCCCTATTTCAATCTCCAAACCTTTCAACTCACCAGAGCCAACATAGCTTTCTGAATGAAATCCTGTATTGAACTTGACAGGTCAGTCGACCAGCGTTCTCCTCCCTTTTTCGAAAAGTACAGGACGACAACCTTTTACATGCAACTCTTGGTCATGTAGTGTGTTCCCAAACCTGACGTATAAACAAGGGCTAGTGGCGCAATGGATAACGCGTCTGACTACGGATCAGAAGATTCTAGGTTCGACTCCTGGCTAGCTCGGAACAAAATTTAATTTCTCACTTGCCCAAATCTCTGTCTCTATTCAGTCACATTCAAATTGTACCGGGTATTTGAGTCACCTCTCCAAATGATACTTTAAAGGTCTGTTGCCATAAGATAAAAACGACAAAGAACCCTTATGTCACAGCTATCATTCACTCAATCTTGTTATTCACTTTGATTCATTTAAAACAATAAAAGAGTGATGAGATATAATATCTCAAACAGGCTAAATAATATAATTTGTGCAATTCAAACTAGTTAGTTTACTACAGAAATAAAGAGCTCCTCCTCTTCAAGCCAACCTGCCGTGATCGTATAGAGGTTAGTACTCTGCGTTGTGGCCGCAGCAACCCCGGTTCGAATCCGGGTCACGGCAAAAGGGCTTCCCTTTTTATTTTAATGCTTAAGGTACTCTAGGCCCTATTTCAATCTCCAAACCTTTCAACTCACCAGAGCCAACATAGCTTTCTGAATGAAATCCTGTATTGAACTTGACAGGTCAGTCGACCAGCGTTCTCCTCCCTTTTTCGAAAAGTACAGGACGACAACCTTTTCCATGCAACTCTTGGTCATGTAGTGTGTTCCCAAACCTGACGTATCAACAAGGGCTAGTGGCGCAATGGATAACGCGTCTGACTACGGATCAGAAGATTCTAGGTTCGACTCCTGGCTAGCTCGGAACAAAATATAATTTCTCACTTGTCCAAATCTCTGTCTCTATTCAGTCACATTGAATTTGTACCGGGTATTTGAGTCACCTCTCCAAATGATACTTTAAAGGTCTGTTGCCATAAGATAAAAACGGCAAAGAACCCTTATGTCACAGCTATCATTCACTCAATCTTGTTATTGGGCTTTCACTTTGATTCATTTAAAACAATAAAAGAGTGATGAGATATAATATCTCAAACAGGCTAAATAATAGAATTTGTGCAATTCAAACTAGTTAGTTTACTACAGAAATAAAGAGCTCCTCCTCATCAAGCCAACCTGCCGTAATCGTATAGAGGTTAATACTCTGCGTTGTGGCTGCAAAAACCCCGGTTCGAATCCGGGTCACGGCAAAAGGGCTTCCCTTTTTATTTTAATGCTTAAGGTACTCTAGTTCCCTATTTCAATCTCCAAACCTTTCAACTCACCAGAGCCAACATAGCTTTCTGAATGAAATCCTGTATTGAACTTGACAGGTCAGTCGACCAGCGTTCTCCTCCCTTTTTCGAAAAGTACAGGACGACAACCTTTTACATGCAACTCTTGGTCATGTAGTGTGTTCCCAAACCTGACGTATCAACAAGGGCTAGTGGCACAATGGATAACGCGTCTGACTACGGATCAGAAGATTCTAGGTTCGACTCCTGGCTAGCTCGGAACAAAATTTAATTTCTCACTTGTCCAAATCTCTGTCTCTATTCAGTCACATTCAAATTGTACCGGGTATTTGAGTCACCTCTCCAAATGATACTTTAAAGGTCTGTTGCCATAAGATAAAAACGACAAAGAACCCTTATGTCACAGCTATCATTCACTCAATCTTGTTATTCACTTTGATTCATTTAAAACAATAAAAGAGTGATGAGATATAATATCTCAAACAGGCTAAATAATAGAATTTGTGCAATTCAAACTAGTTAGTTTACTACAGAAATAAAGAGCTCCTCCTCATCAAGCCAACCTGCCGTGATCGTATAGAGGTTAGTACTCTGCGTTGTGGCCGCAGCAACCCCGGTTCGAATCCGGGTCACGGCAAAAGGGCTTCCCTTTTTATTTTAATGCTTAAGGTACTCTAGGCCCTATTTCAATCTCCAAACCTTTCAACTCACCAGAGCCAACATAGCTTTCTGAATGAAATCCTGTATTGAACTTGACAGGTCAGTCGACCAGCGTTCTCCTCCCTTTTTCGAAAAGTACAGGACGACAACCTTTTCCATGCAACTCTTGGTCATGTAGTGTGTTCCCAAACCTGACGTATCAACAAGGGCTAGTGGCGCAATGGATAACGCGTCTGACTACGGATCAGAAGATTCTAGGTTCGACTCCTGGCTAGCTCGGAACAAAATTTAATTTCTCACTTGTCCAAATCTCTGTCTCTATTCAGTCACATTCAAATTGTACCGGGTATTTGAGTCACCTCTCCAAATGATACTTTAAAGGTCTGTTGCCATAAGATAAAAACGACAAAGAACCCTTATGTCACAGCTATCATTCACTCAATCTTGTTATTGGGCTTTCACTTTGATTCATTTAAAACAATAAAAGAGTGATGAGATATAATATCTCAAACAGGCTAAATAATATAATTTGTGCATTTCAAACTAGTTAGTTTACTACAGAAATAAAGAGCTCCTCCTCATCAAGCCAACCTGCCGTGATCGTATAGAGGTTAGTACTCTGCGTTGTGGCCGCAGCAACCCCGGTTCGAATCCGGGTCACGGCAAAACTACAGACAGGGCTTCCCTTTTTATTTTAATGCTTAAGGTACTCTAGGCCCTATTTCAATCTCCAAACCTTTCAACTCACCAGAGCCAACATAGCTTTCTGAATGAAATCCTGTATTGAACTTGACAGGTCAGTCGACCAGCGTTCTCCTCCCTTTTTCGAAAAGTACAGGACGACAACCTTTTCCATGCAACTCTTGGTCATGTAGTGTGTTCCCAAACCTGACGTATCAACAAGGGCTAGTGGCGCAATGGATAACGCGTCTGACTACGGATCAGAAGATTCTAGGTTCGACTCCTGGCTAGCTCGGAACAAAATTTAATTTCTCACTTGTCCAAATCTCTGTCTCTATTCAGTCACATTCAAATTGTACCGGGTATTTGAGTCACCTCTCCAAATGATACTTTAAAGGTCTGTTGCCATAAGATAAAAACGACAAAGAACCCTTATGTCACAGCTATCATTCACTCAATCTTGTTATTCACTTTGATTCATTTAAAACAATAAAAGAGTGATGAGATATAATATCTCAAACAGGCTAAATAATATAATTTGTGCAATTCAAACTAGTTAGTTTACTACAGAAATAAAGAGCTCCTCCTCATCAAGCCAACCTGCCGTGATCGTATAGAGGTTAGTACTCTGCGTTGTGGCCGCAGCAACCCCGGTTCGAATCCGGGTCACGGCAAAACTACAGACAGGGCTTCCCTTTTTATTTTAATGCTTAAGGTACTCTAGGCCCTATTTCAATCTCCAAACCTTTCAACTCACCAGAGCCAACATAGCTTTCTGAATGAAATCCTGTATTGAACTTGACAGGTCAGTCGACCAGCGTTCTCCTCCCTTTTTCGAAAAGTACAGGACGACAACCTTTTACATGCAACTCTTGGTCATGTATTGTGTTCCCAAACCTGACGTATCAACAAGGGCTAGTGGCGCAATGGATAACGCGTCTGACTACGGATCAGAAGATTCTAGGTTCGACTCCTGGCTAGCTCGGAACAAAATTTAATTTCTCACTTGTCCAAATCTCTGTCTCTATTCAGTCACATTCAAATTGTACCGGGTATTTGAGTCACCTCTCCAAATGATACTTTAAAGGTCTGTTGCCATAAGATAAAAACGACAAAGAACCCTTATGTCACAGCTATCATTCACTCAATCTTGTTATTCACTTTGATTCATTTAAAACAATAAGAGTGATGAGATATAATATCTCAAACAGGCTAAATAATAGAATTTGTGCAATTCAAACTAGTTAGTTTACTACAGAAATAAAGAGCTCCTCCTCATCAAGCCAACCTGCCGTGATCGTATAGAGGTTAGTACTCTGCGTTGTGGCCGCAGCAACCCCGGTTCGAATCCGGGTCACGGCAAAAGGGCTTCCCTTTTTATTTTAATGCTTAAGGTACTCTAGGCCCTATTTCAATCTCCAAACCTTTCAACTCACCAGAGCCAACATAGCTTTCTGAATGAAATCCTGTATTGAACTTGACAGGTCAGTCGACCAGCGTTCTCCTCCCTTTTTCGAAAAGTACAGGACGACAACCTTTTCCATGCAACTCTTGGTCATGTAGTGTGTTCCCAAACCTGACCTGTCAACAAGGGCAAGTGGTGCAATGGATAACGCGTCTGACTACGGATCAGAAGATTCTAGTTTCGACTCCTGGCTAGCTCGGAACAAAATTTAATTTCTCACTTGTCCAAATCTCTGTCTCTATTCAGTCACATTCAAATTGTACCGGGTATTTGAGTCACCTACCTCTCCAAATGAGAGTTTAAAGGTCTGTTGCCATAAGATAAAAACGACAAAGAACCCTTATGTCACAGCTATCATTCACTCAATCTTGTTATTGGGCTTTCACTTTGATTCATTTAAAACAATAAAAGAGTGATGAGATATAATATCTCAAACAGGCTAAATAATAGAATTTGTGCAATTCAAACTAGTTAGTTGACTACAGAAAGAGCTCCTCCTCATCAAGCCAACCTGCCGTGATCGTATAGAGGTTAGTACTCTGCGTTGTGGCCGCAGCAACCCGGTTCGAATCCGGGTCACGGCAAAACTACAGACAGGGCTTCCCTTTTTATTTTAATGCTTAAGGTACTCTAGGCCCTATTTCAATCTCCAAACCTTTCAACTCACCAGAGCCAACATAGCTTTCTGAATGAAATCCTGTATTGAACTTGACAGGTCAGTCGACCAGCGTTCTCCTCCCTTTTTCGAAAAGTACAGGACGACAACCTTTTACATGCAACTCTTGGTCATGTATTGTGTTCCCAAACCTGACGTATCAACAAGGGCTAGTGGCGCAATGGATAACGCGTCTGACTACGGATCAGAAGATTCTAGGTTCGACTCCTGGCTAGCTCGGAACAAAATTTAATTTCTCACTTGTCCAAATCTCTGTCTCTATTCAGTCACATTCAAATTGTACCGGGTATTTGAGTCACCTCTCCAAATGATAGTTTAAAGGTCTGTTGCCATAAGATAAAAACGACAAAGAACCCTTATGTCACAGCTATCATTCACTCAATCTTGTTATTGGGCTTTCACTTTGATTCATTTAAAACAATAAAAGAGTGATGAGATATAATATCTCAAACAGGCTAAATAATAGAATTTGTGCAATTCAAACTAGTTAGTTGACTACAGAAAGAGCTCCTCCTCATCAAGCCAACCTGCCGTGATCGTATAGAGGTTAGTACTCTGCGTTGTGGCCGCAGCAACCCGGGTTCGAATCCGGGTCACGGCAAAACTACAGACAGGGCTTCCCTTTTTATTTTAATGCTTAAGGTACTCTAGGCCCTATTTCAATCTCCAAACCTTTCAACTCACCAGAGCCAACATAGCTTTCTGAATGAAATCCTGTATTGAACTTGACAGGTCAGTCGACCAGCGTTCTCCTCCCTTTTTCGAAAAGTACAGGACGACAACCTTTTCCATGCAACTCTTGGTCATGTAGTGTGTTCCCAAACCTGACGTATCAACAAGGGCTAGTGGCGCAATGGATAACGCGTCTGACTACGGATCAGAAGATTCTAGGTTCGACTCCTGGCTAGCTCGGAACAAAATTTAATTTCTCACTTGTCCAAATCTCTGTCTCTATTCAGTCACATTGAAATTGTACCGGGTATTTGAGTCACCTCTCCAAATGATACTTTAAAGGTCTGTTGCCATAAGATAAAAACGACAAAGAACCCTTATGTCACAGCTATCATTCACTCAATCTTGTTATTCACTTTGATTCATTTAAAACAATAAAAGAGTGATGAGATATAATATCTCAAACAGGCTAAATAATAGAATTTGTGCAATTCAAACTAGTTAGTTTACTACAGAAATAAAGAGCTCCTCCTCATCAAGCCAACCTGCCGTGATCGTATAGAGGTTAGTACTCTGCGTTGTGGCCGCAGCAACCCCGGTTCGAATCCGGGTCACGGCAAAAGGGCTTCCCTTTTTATTTTAATGCTTAAGGTACTCTAGGCCCTATTTCAATCTCCAAACCTTTCAACTCACCAGAGCCAACATAGCTTTCTGAATGAAATCCTGTATTGAACTTGACAGGTCAGTCGACCAGCGTTCTCCTCCCTTTTTCGAAAAGTACAGGACGACAACCTTTTACATGCAACTCTTGGTCATGTAGTGTGTTCCCAAACCTGACGTATCAACAAGGGCTAGTGGCGCAATGGATAACGCGTCTGACTACGGATCAGAAGATTCTAGGTTCGACTCCTGGCTAGCTCGGAACAAAATTTAATTTCTCACTTGTCCAAATCTCTGTCTCTATTCAGTCACATTCAAATTGTACCGGGTATTTGAGTCACCTCTCCAAATGATACTTTAAAGGTCTGTTGCCATAAGATAAAAACGACAAAGAACCCTTATGTCACAGCTATCATTCACTCAATCTTGTTATTCACTTTGATTCATTTAAAACAATAAAAGAGTGATGAGATATAATATCTCAAACAGGCTAAATAACAGAATTTGTGCAATTCAAACTAGTTAGTTTACTACAGAAAGACCTCCTCCTCATCAAGCCAACCTGCCGTGATCGTATAGAGGTTAGTACTCTGCGTTGTGGCCGCAGCAACCCCGGTTCGAATCCGGGTCACGGCAAAACTACAGACAGGGCTTCCCTTTTTATTTTAATGCTTAAGGTACTCTAGGCCCTATTTCAATCTCCAAACCTTTCAACTCACCAGAGCCAACATAGCTTTCTGAATGAAATCCTGTATTGAACTTGACAGGTCAGTCGACCAGCGTTCTCCTCCCTTTTTCGAAAAGTACAGGACGACAACCTTTTACATGCAACTCTTGGTCATGTAGTGTGTTCCCAAACCTGACGTATCAACAAGGGCTAGTGGCGCAATGGATAACGCGTCTGACTACGGATCAGAAGATTCTAGGTTCGACTCCTGGCTAGCTCGGAACAAAATTTAATTTCTCACTTGTCCAAATCTCTGTCTCTATTCAGTCACATTCAAATTGTACCGGGTATTTGAGTCACCTCTCCAAATGATACTTTAAAGGTCTGTTGCCATAAGATAAAAACGACAAAGAACCCTTATGTCACAGCTATCATTCACTCAATCTTGTTATTCACTTTGATTCATTTAAAACAATAAAAGAGTGATGAGATATAATATCTCAAACAGGCTAAATAATATAATTTGTGCAATTCAAACTAGTTAGTTTACTACAGAAATAAAGAGCTCCTCCTCATCAAGCCAACCTGCCGTGATCGTATAGAGGTTAGTACTCTGCGTTGTGGCCGCAGCAACCCCGGTTCGAATCCGGGTCACGGCAAAAGGGCTTCCCTTTTTATTTTAATGCTTAAGGTACTCTAGGCCCTATTTCAATCTCCAAACCTTTCAACTCACCAGAGCCAACATAGCTTTCTGAATGAAATCCTGTATTGAACTTGACAGGTCAGTCGACCAGCGTTCTCCTCCCTTTTTCGAAAAGTACAGGACGACAACCTTTTACATGCAACTCTTGGTCATGTAGTGTGTTCCCAAACCTGACGTATCAACAAGGGCTAGTGGCGCAATGGATAACGCGTCTGACTACGGATCAGAAGATTCTAGGTTCGACTCCTGGCTAGCTCGGAACAAAATTTAATTTCTCACTTGTCCAAATCTCTGTCTCTATTCAGTCACATTCAAATTGTACCGGGTATTTGAGTCACCTCTCCAAATGATACTTTAAAGGTCTGTTGCCATAAGATAAAAACGACAAAGAACCCTTATGTCACAGCTATCATTCACTCAATCTTGTTATTGGGCTTTCACTTTGATTCATTTAAAACAATAAAAGAGTGATGAGATATAATATCTCAAACAGGCTAAATAACAGAATTTGTGCAATTCAAACTAGTTAGTTTACTACAGAAAGACCTCCTCCTCATCAAGCCAACCTGCCGTGATCGTATAGAGGTTAGTACTCTGCGTTGTGGCCGCAGCAACCCCGGTTCGAATCCGGGTCACGGCAAAACTACAGACAGGGCTTCCCTTTTTATTTTAATGCTTAAGGTACTCTAGGCCCTATTTCAATCTCCAAACCTTTCAACTCACCAGAGCCAACATAGCTTTCTGAATGAAATCCTGTATTGAACTTGACAGGTCAGTCGACCAGCGTTCTCCTCCCTTTTTCGAAAAGTACAGGACGACAACCTTTTACATGCAACTCTTGGTCATGTATTGTGTTCCCAAACCTGACGTATCAACAAGGGCTAGTGGCGCAATGGATAACGCGTCTGACTACGGATCAGAAGATTCTAGGTTCGACTCCTGGCTAGCTAGGAACAAAATTTAATTTCTCACTTGTCCAAATCTCTGTCTCTATTCAGTCACATTCAAATTGTACCGGGTATTTGAGTCACCTCTCCAAATGATACTTTAAAGGTCTGTTGCCATAAGATAAAAACGACAAAGAACCCTTATGTCACAGCTATCATTCACTCAATCTTGTTATTCACTTTGATTCATTTAAAACAATAAAAGAGTGATGAGATATAATATCTCAAACAGGCTAAATAATAGAATTTGTGCAATTCAAACTAGTTAGTTTACTACAGAAATAAAGAGCTCCTCCTCATCAAGCCAACCTGCCGTGATCGTATAGAGGTTGGTACTCTGCGTTGTGGCCGCAGCAACCCCGGTTCGAATCCGGGTCACGGCAAAAGGGCTTCCCTTTTTATTTTAATGCTTAAGGTACTCTAGGCCCTATTTCAATCTCCAAACCTTTCAACTCACCAGAGCCAACATAGCTTTCTGAATGAAATCCTGTATTGAACTTGACAGGTCAGTCGACCAGCGTTCTCCTCCCTTTTTCGAAAAGTACAGGACGACAACCTTTTCCATGCAACTCTTGGTCATGTAGTGTGTTCCCAAACCTGACGTATCAACAAGGGCTAGTGGCGCAATGGATAACGCGTCTGACTACGGATCAGAAGATTCTAGGTTCGACTCCTGGCTAGCTCGGAACAAAATTTAATTTCTCACTTGTCCAAATCTCTGTCTCTATTCAGTCACATTCAAATTGTACCGGGTATTTGAGTCACCTCTCCAAATGATACTTTAAAGGTCTGTTGCCATAAGATAAAAACGACAAAGAACCCTTATGTCACAGCTATCATTCACTCAATCTTGTTATTCACTTTGATTCATTTAAAACAATAAGAGTGATGAGATATAATATCTCAAACAGGCTAAATAATAGAATTTGTGCAATTCAAACTAGTTAGTTTACTACAGAAATAAAGAGCTCCTCC
Source organism: Pleuronectes platessa (assembly GCF_947347685.1). Taxonomy (NCBI): domain Eukaryota; kingdom Metazoa; phylum Chordata; class Actinopteri; order Pleuronectiformes; family Pleuronectidae; genus Pleuronectes; species Pleuronectes platessa. The sequence goes on along the minus strand of NC_070640.1, from coordinate 12,201,220 downwards.
TCATCAAGCCAACCTGCCGTGATCGTATAGAGGTTAGTACTCTGCGTTGTGGCCGCAGCAACCCCGGTTCGAATCCGGGTCACGGCAAAAGGGCTTCCCTTTTTATTTTAATGCTTAAGGTACTCTAGGCCCTATTTCAATCTCCAAACCTTTCAACTCACCAGAGCCAACATAGCTTTCTGAATGAAATCCTGTATTGAACTTGACAGGTCAGTCGACCAGCGTTCTCCTCCCTTTTTCGAAAAGTACAGGACGACAACCTTTTCCATGCAACTCTTGGTCATGTAGTGTGTTCCCAAACCTGACGTATCAACAAGGGCTAGTGGCGCAATGGATAACGCGTCTGACTACGGATCAGAAGATTCTAGGTTCGACTCCTGGCTAGCTCGGAACAAAATATAATTTCTCACTTGTCCAAATCTCTGTCTCTATTCAGTCACATTGAATTTGTACCGGGTATTTGAGTCACCTCTCCAAATGATACTTTAAAGGTCTGTTGCCATAAGATAAAAACGACAAAGAACCCTTATGTCACAGCTATCATTCACTCAATCTTGTTATTCACTTTGATTCATTTAAAACAATAAAAGAGTGATGAGATATAATATCTCAAACAGGCTAAATAATAGAATTTGTGCAATTCAAACTAGTTAGTTTACTACAGAAATAAAGAGCTCCTCCTCATCAAGCCAACCTGCCGTAATCGTATAGAGGTTAATACTCTGCGTTGTGGCTGCAAAAACCCCGGTTCGAATCCGGGTCACGGCAAAAGGGCTTCCCTTTTTATTTTAATGCTTAAGGTACTCTAGTTCCCTATTTCAATCTCCAAACCTTTCAACTCACCAGAGCCAACATAGCTTTCTGAATGAAATCCTGTATTGAACTTGACAGGTCAGTCGACCAGCGTTCTCCTCCCTTTTTCGAAAAGTACAGGACGACAACCTTTTACATGCAACTCTTGGTCATGTAGTGTGTTCCCAAACCTGACGTATCAACAAGGGCTAGTGGCACAATGGATAACGCGTCTGACTACGGATCAGAAGATTCTAGGTTCGACTCCTGGCTAGCTCGGAACAAAATTTAATTTCTCACTTGTCCAAATCTCTGTCTCTATTCAGTCACATTCAAATTGTACCGGGTATTTGAGTCACCTCTCCAAATGATACTTTAAAGGTCTGTTGCCATAAGATAAAAACGACAAAGAACCCTTATGTCACAGCTATCATTCACTCAATCTTGTTATTGGGCTTTCACTTTGATTCATTTAAAACAATAAAAGAGTGATGAGATATAATATCTCAAACAGGCTAAATAACAGAATTTGTGCAATTCAAACTAGTTAGTTTACTACAGAAAGACCTCCTCCTCATCAAGCCAACCTGCCGTGATCGTATAGAGGATAGTACTCTGCGTTGTGGCCGCAGCAACCCCGGTTCGAATCCGGGTCACGGCAAAACTACAGACAGGGCTTCCCTTTTTATTTTAATGCTTAAGGTACTCTAGGCCCTATTTCAATCTCCAAACCTTCCAACTCACCAGAGCCAACATAGCTTTCTGAATGAAATCCTGTATTGAACTTGACAGGTCAGTCGACCAGCGTTCTCCTCCCTTTTTCGAAAAGTACAGGACGACAACCTTTTACATGCAACTCTTGGTCATGTATTGTGTTCCCAAACCTGACGTATCAACAAGGGCTAGTGGCGCAATGGATAACGCGTCTGACTACGGATCAGAAGATTCTAGGTTCGACTCCTGGCTAGCTCGGAACAAAATTTAATTTCTCACTTGTCCAAATCTCTGTCTCTATTCAGTCACATTCAAATTGTACCGGGTATTTGAGTCACCTCTCCAAATGATACTTTAAAGGTCTGTTGCCATAAGATAAAAACGACAAAGAACCCTTATGTCACAGCTATCATTCACTTAATCTTGTTATTCACTTTGATTCATTTAAAACAATAAAAGAGTGATGAGATATAATATCTCAAACAGGCTAAATAATATAATTTGTGCAATTCAAACTAGTTAGTTTACTACAGAAATAAAGAGCTCCTCCTCATCAAGCCAACCTGCCGTGATCGTATAGAGGTTAGTACTCTGCGTTGTGGCCGCAGCAACCCCGGTTCGAATCCGGGTCACGGCAATAGGGCTTCCCTTTTTATTTTAATGCTTAAGGTACTCTAGGCCCTATTTCAATCTCCAAACCTTTCAACTCACCAGAGCCAACATAGCTTTCTGAATGAAATCCTGTATTGAACTTGACAGGTCAGTCGACCAGCGTTCTCCTCCCTTTTTCGAAAAGTACAGGACGACAACCTTTTACATGCAACTCTTGGTCATGTAGTGTGTTCCCAAACCTGACGTATAAACAAGGGCTAGTGGCGCAATGGATAACGCGTCTGACTACGGATCAGAAGATTCTAGGTTCGACTCCTGGCTAGCTCGGAACAAAATTTAATTTCTCACTTGCCCAAATCTCTGTCTCTATTCAGTCACATTCAAATTGTACCGGGTATTTGAGTCACCTCTCCAAATGATACTTTAAAGGTCTGTTGCCATAAGATAAAAACGACAAAGAACCCTTATGTCACAGCTATCATTCACTCAATCTTGTTATTCACTTTGATTCATTTAAAACAATAAAAGAGTGATGAGATATAATATCTCAAACAGGCTAAATAATATAATTTGTGCAATTCAAACTAGTTAGTTTACTACAGAAATAAAGAGCTCCTCCTCTTCAAGCCAACCTGCCGTGATCGTATAGAGGTTAGTACTCTGCGTTGTGGCCGCAGCAACCCCGGTTCGAATCCGGGTCACGGCAAAAGGGCTTCCCTTTTTATTTTAATGCTTAAGGTACTCTAGGCCCTATTTCAATCTCCAAACCTTTCAACTCACCAGAGCCAACATAGCTTTCTGAATGAAATCCTGTATTGAACTTGACAGGTCAGTCGACCAGCGTTCTCCTCCCTTTTTCGAAAAGTACAGGACGACAACCTTTTCCATGCAACTCTTGGTCATGTAGTGTGTTCCCAAACCTGACGTATCAACAAGGGCTAGTGGCGCAATGGATAACGCGTCTGACTACGGATCAGAAGATTCTAGGTTCGACTCCTGGCTAGCTCGGAACAAAATATAATTTCTCACTTGTCCAAATCTCTGTCTCTATTCAGTCACATTGAATTTGTACCGGGTATTTGAGTCACCTCTCCAAATGATACTTTAAAGGTCTGTTGCCATAAGATAAAAACGGCAAAGAACCCTTATGTCACAGCTATCATTCACTCAATCTTGTTATTGGGCTTTCACTTTGATTCATTTAAAACAATAAAAGAGTGATGAGATATAATATCTCAAACAGGCTAAATAATAGAATTTGTGCAATTCAAACTAGTTAGTTTACTACAGAAATAAAGAGCTCCTCCTCATCAAGCCAACCTGCCGTAATCGTATAGAGGTTAATACTCTGCGTTGTGGCTGCAAAAACCCCGGTTCGAATCCGGGTCACGGCAAAAGGGCTTCCCTTTTTATTTTAATGCTTAAGGTACTCTAGTTCCCTATTTCAATCTCCAAACCTTTCAACTCACCAGAGCCAACATAGCTTTCTGAATGAAATCCTGTATTGAACTTGACAGGTCAGTCGACCAGCGTTCTCCTCCCTTTTTCGAAAAGTACAGGACGACAACCTTTTACATGCAACTCTTGGTCATGTAGTGTGTTCCCAAACCTGACGTATCAACAAGGGCTAGTGGCACAATGGATAACGCGTCTGACTACGGATCAGAAGATTCTAGGTTCGACTCCTGGCTAGCTCGGAACAAAATTTAATTTCTCACTTGTCCAAATCTCTGTCTCTATTCAGTCACATTCAAATTGTACCGGGTATTTGAGTCACCTCTCCAAATGATACTTTAAAGGTCTGTTGCCATAAGATAAAAACGACAAAGAACCCTTATGTCACAGCTATCATTCACTCAATCTTGTTATTCACTTTGATTCATTTAAAACAATAAAAGAGTGATGAGATATAATATCTCAAACAGGCTAAATAATAGAATTTGTGCAATTCAAACTAGTTAGTTTACTACAGAAATAAAGAGCTCCTCCTCATCAAGCCAACCTGCCGTGATCGTATAGAGGTTAGTACTCTGCGTTGTGGCCGCAGCAACCCCGGTTCGAATCCGGGTCACGGCAAAAGGGCTTCCCTTTTTATTTTAATGCTTAAGGTACTCTAGGCCCTATTTCAATCTCCAAACCTTTCAACTCACCAGAGCCAACATAGCTTTCTGAATGAAATCCTGTATTGAACTTGACAGGTCAGTCGACCAGCGTTCTCCTCCCTTTTTCGAAAAGTACAGGACGACAACCTTTTCCATGCAACTCTTGGTCATGTAGTGTGTTCCCAAACCTGACGTATCAACAAGGGCTAGTGGCGCAATGGATAACGCGTCTGACTACGGATCAGAAGATTCTAGGTTCGACTCCTGGCTAGCTCGGAACAAAATTTAATTTCTCACTTGTCCAAATCTCTGTCTCTATTCAGTCACATTCAAATTGTACCGGGTATTTGAGTCACCTCTCCAAATGATACTTTAAAGGTCTGTTGCCATAAGATAAAAACGACAAAGAACCCTTATGTCACAGCTATCATTCACTCAATCTTGTTATTGGGCTTTCACTTTGATTCATTTAAAACAATAAAAGAGTGATGAGATATAATATCTCAAACAGGCTAAATAATATAATTTGTGCATTTCAAACTAGTTAGTTTACTACAGAAATAAAGAGCTCCTCCTCATCAAGCCAACCTGCCGTGATCGTATAGAGGTTAGTACTCTGCGTTGTGGCCGCAGCAACCCCGGTTCGAATCCGGGTCACGGCAAAACTACAGACAGGGCTTCCCTTTTTATTTTAATGCTTAAGGTACTCTAGGCCCTATTTCAATCTCCAAACCTTTCAACTCACCAGAGCCAACATAGCTTTCTGAATGAAATCCTGTATTGAACTTGACAGGTCAGTCGACCAGCGTTCTCCTCCCTTTTTCGAAAAGTACAGGACGACAACCTTTTCCATGCAACTCTTGGTCATGTAGTGTGTTCCCAAACCTGACGTATCAACAAGGGCTAGTGGCGCAATGGATAACGCGTCTGACTACGGATCAGAAGATTCTAGGTTCGACTCCTGGCTAGCTCGGAACAAAATTTAATTTCTCACTTGTCCAAATCTCTGTCTCTATTCAGTCACATTCAAATTGTACCGGGTATTTGAGTCACCTCTCCAAATGATACTTTAAAGGTCTGTTGCCATAAGATAAAAACGACAAAGAACCCTTATGTCACAGCTATCATTCACTCAATCTTGTTATTCACTTTGATTCATTTAAAACAATAAAAGAGTGATGAGATATAATATCTCAAACAGGCTAAATAATATAATTTGTGCAATTCAAACTAGTTAGTTTACTACAGAAATAAAGAGCTCCTCCTCATCAAGCCAACCTGCCGTGATCGTATAGAGGTTAGTACTCTGCGTTGTGGCCGCAGCAACCCCGGTTCGAATCCGGGTCACGGCAAAACTACAGACAGGGCTTCCCTTTTTATTTTAATGCTTAAGGTACTCTAGGCCCTATTTCAATCTCCAAACCTTTCAACTCACCAGAGCCAACATAGCTTTCTGAATGAAATCCTGTATTGAACTTGACAGGTCAGTCGACCAGCGTTCTCCTCCCTTTTTCGAAAAGTACAGGACGACAACCTTTTACATGCAACTCTTGGTCATGTATTGTGTTCCCAAACCTGACGTATCAACAAGGGCTAGTGGCGCAATGGATAACGCGTCTGACTACGGATCAGAAGATTCTAGGTTCGACTCCTGGCTAGCTCGGAACAAAATTTAATTTCTCACTTGTCCAAATCTCTGTCTCTATTCAGTCACATTCAAATTGTACCGGGTATTTGAGTCACCTCTCCAAATGATACTTTAAAGGTCTGTTGCCATAAGATAAAAACGACAAAGAACCCTTATGTCACAGCTATCATTCACTCAATCTTGTTATTCACTTTGATTCATTTAAAACAATAAGAGTGATGAGATATAATATCTCAAACAGGCTAAATAATAGAATTTGTGCAATTCAAACTAGTTAGTTTACTACAGAAATAAAGAGCTCCTCCTCATCAAGCCAACCTGCCGTGATCGTATAGAGGTTAGTACTCTGCGTTGTGGCCGCAGCAACCCCGGTTCGAATCCGGGTCACGGCAAAAGGGCTTCCCTTTTTATTTTAATGCTTAAGGTACTCTAGGCCCTATTTCAATCTCCAAACCTTTCAACTCACCAGAGCCAACATAGCTTTCTGAATGAAATCCTGTATTGAACTTGACAGGTCAGTCGACCAGCGTTCTCCTCCCTTTTTCGAAAAGTACAGGACGACAACCTTTTCCATGCAACTCTTGGTCATGTAGTGTGTTCCCAAACCTGACCTGTCAACAAGGGCAAGTGGTGCAATGGATAACGCGTCTGACTACGGATCAGAAGATTCTAGTTTCGACTCCTGGCTAGCTCGGAACAAAATTTAATTTCTCACTTGTCCAAATCTCTGTCTCTATTCAGTCACATTCAAATTGTACCGGGTATTTGAGTCACCTACCTCTCCAAATGAGAGTTTAAAGGTCTGTTGCCATAAGATAAAAACGACAAAGAACCCTTATGTCACAGCTATCATTCACTCAATCTTGTTATTGGGCTTTCACTTTGATTCATTTAAAACAATAAAAGAGTGATGAGATATAATATCTCAAACAGGCTAAATAATAGAATTTGTGCAATTCAAACTAGTTAGTTGACTACAGAAAGAGCTCCTCCTCATCAAGCCAACCTGCCGTGATCGTATAGAGGTTAGTACTCTGCGTTGTGGCCGCAGCAACCCGGTTCGAATCCGGGTCACGGCAAAACTACAGACAGGGCTTCCCTTTTTATTTTAATGCTTAAGGTACTCTAGGCCCTATTTCAATCTCCAAACCTTTCAACTCACCAGAGCCAACATAGCTTTCTGAATGAAATCCTGTATTGAACTTGACAGGTCAGTCGACCAGCGTTCTCCTCCCTTTTTCGAAAAGTACAGGACGACAACCTTTTACATGCAACTCTTGGTCATGTATTGTGTTCCCAAACCTGACGTATCAACAAGGGCTAGTGGCGCAATGGATAACGCGTCTGACTACGGATCAGAAGATTCTAGGTTCGACTCCTGGCTAGCTCGGAACAAAATTTAATTTCTCACTTGTCCAAATCTCTGTCTCTATTCAGTCACATTCAAATTGTACCGGGTATTTGAGTCACCTCTCCAAATGATAGTTTAAAGGTCTGTTGCCATAAGATAAAAACGACAAAGAACCCTTATGTCACAGCTATCATTCACTCAATCTTGTTATTGGGCTTTCACTTTGATTCATTTAAAACAATAAAAGAGTGATGAGATATAATATCTCAAACAGGCTAAATAATAGAATTTGTGCAATTCAAACTAGTTAGTTGACTACAGAAAGAGCTCCTCCTCATCAAGCCAACCTGCCGTGATCGTATAGAGGTTAGTACTCTGCGTTGTGGCCGCAGCAACCCGGGTTCGAATCCGGGTCACGGCAAAACTACAGACAGGGCTTCCCTTTTTATTTTAATGCTTAAGGTACTCTAGGCCCTATTTCAATCTCCAAACCTTTCAACTCACCAGAGCCAACATAGCTTTCTGAATGAAATCCTGTATTGAACTTGACAGGTCAGTCGACCAGCGTTCTCCTCCCTTTTTCGAAAAGTACAGGACGACAACCTTTTCCATGCAACTCTTGGTCATGTAGTGTGTTCCCAAACCTGACGTATCAACAAGGGCTAGTGGCGCAATGGATAACGCGTCTGACTACGGATCAGAAGATTCTAGGTTCGACTCCTGGCTAGCTCGGAACAAAATTTAATTTCTCACTTGTCCAAATCTCTGTCTCTATTCAGTCACATTGAAATTGTACCGGGTATTTGAGTCACCTCTCCAAATGATACTTTAAAGGTCTGTTGCCATAAGATAAAAACGACAAAGAACCCTTATGTCACAGCTATCATTCACTCAATCTTGTTATTCACTTTGATTCATTTAAAACAATAAAAGAGTGATGAGATATAATATCTCAAACAGGCTAAATAATAGAATTTGTGCAATTCAAACTAGTTAGTTTACTACAGAAATAAAGAGCTCCTCCTCATCAAGCCAACCTGCCGTGATCGTATAGAGGTTAGTACTCTGCGTTGTGGCCGCAGCAACCCCGGTTCGAATCCGGGTCACGGCAAAAGGGCTTCCCTTTTTATTTTAATGCTTAAGGTACTCTAGGCCCTATTTCAATCTCCAAACCTTTCAACTCACCAGAGCCAACATAGCTTTCTGAATGAAATCCTGTATTGAACTTGACAGGTCAGTCGACCAGCGTTCTCCTCCCTTTTTCGAAAAGTACAGGACGACAACCTTTTCCATGCAACTCTTGGTCATGTAGTGTGTTCCCAAACCTGACCTGTCAACAAGGGCAAGTGGTGCAATGGATAACGCGTCTGACTACGGATCAGAAGATTCTAGTTTCGACTCCTGGCTAGCTCGGAACAAAATTTAATTTCTCACTTGTCCAAATCTCTGTCTCTATTCAGTCACATTCAAATTGTACCGGGTATTTGAGTCACCTACCTCTCCAAATGAGAGTTTAAAGGTCTGTTGCCATAAGATAAAAACGACAAAGAACCCTTATGTCACAGCTATCATTCACTCAATCTTGTTATTGGGCTTTCACTTTGATTCATTTAAAACAATAAAAGAGTGATGAGATATAATATCTCAAACAGGCTAAATAATAGAATTTGTGCAATTCAAACTAGTTAGTTGACTACAGAAAGAGCTCCTCCTCATCAAGCCAACCTGCCGTGATCGTATAGAGGTTAGTACTCTGCGTTGTGGCCGCAGCAACCCGGTTCGAATCCGGGTCACGGCAAAACTACAGACAGGGCTTCCCTTTTTATTTTAATGCTTAAGGTACTCTAGGCCCTATTTCAATCTCCAAACCTTTCAACTCACCAGAGCCAACATAGCTTTCTGAATGAAATCCTGTATTGAACTTGACAGGTCAGTCGACCAGCGTTCTCCTCCCTTTTTCGAAAAGTACAGGACGACAACCTTTTACATGCAACTCTTGGTCATGTATTGTGTTCCCAAACCTGACGTATCAACAAGGGCTAGTGGCGCAATGGATAACGCGTCTGACTACGGATCAGAAGATTCTAGGTTCGACTCCTGGCTAGCTCGGAACAAAATTTAATTTCTCACTTGTCCAAATCTCTGTCTCTATTCAGTCACATTCAAATTGTACCGCGTATTTGAGTCACCTCTCCAAATGATAGTTTAAAGGTCTGTTGCCATAAGATAAAAACGACAAAGAACCCTTATGTCACAGCTATCATTCACTCAATCTTGTTATTGGGCTTTCACTTTGATTCATTTAAAACAATAAAAGAGTGATGAGATATAATATCTCAAACAGGCTAAATAATAGAATTTGTGCAATTCAAACTAGTTAGTTGACTACAGAAAGAGCTCCTCCTCATCAAGCCAACCTGCCGTGATCGTATAGAGGTTAGTACTCTGCGTTGTGGCCGCAGCAACCCGGGTTCGAATCCGGGTCACGGCAAAACTACAGACAGGGCTTCCCTTTTTATTTTAATGCTTAAGGTACTCTAGGCCCTATTTCAATCTCCAAACCTTTCAACTCACCAGAGCCAACATAGCTTTCTGAATGAAATCCTGTATTGAACTTGACAGGTCAGTCGACCAGCGTTCTCCTCCCTTTTTCGAAAAGTACAGGACGACAACCTTTTACATGCAACTCTTGGTCATGTATTGTGTTCCCAAACCTGACGTATCAACAAGGGCTAGTGGCGCAATGGATAACGCGTCTGACTACGGATCAGAAGATTCTAGGTTCGACTCCTGGCTAGCTCGGAACAAAATTTAATTTCTCACTTGTCCAAATCTCTGTCTCTATTCAGTCACATTCAAATTGTACCGGGTATTTGAGTCACCTCTCCAAATGATAGTTTAAAGGTCTGTTGCCATAAGATAAAAACGACAAAGAACCCTTATGTCACAGCTATCATTCACTCAATCTTGTTATTGGGCTTTCACTTTGATTCATTTAAAACAATAAAAGAGTGATGAGATATAATATCTCAAACAGGCTAAATAATAGAATTTGTGCAATTCAAACTAGTTAGTTGACTACAGAAAGAGCTCCTCCTCATCAAGCCAACCTGCCGTGATCGTATAGAGGTTAGTACTCTGCGTTGTGGCCGCAGCAACCCGGGTTCGAATCCGGTTCACGGCAAAACTACAGACAGGGCTTCCCTTTTTATTTTAATGCTTAAGGTACTCTAGGCCCTATTTCAATCTCCAAACCTTTCAACTCACCAGAGCCAACATAGCTTTCTGAATGAAATCCTGTATTGAACTTGACAGGTCAGTCGACCAGCGTTCTCCTCCCTTTTTCGAAAAGTACAGGACGACAACCTTTTCCATGCAACTCTTGGTCATGTAGTGTGTTCCCAAACCTGACCTGTCAACAAGGGCAAGTGGTGCAATGGATAACGCGTCTGACTACGGATCAGAAGATTCTAGTTTCGACTCCTGGCTAGCTCGGAACAAAATTTAATTTCTCACTTGTCCAAATCTCTGTCTCTATTCAGTCACATTCAAATTGTACCGGGTATTTGAGTCACCTACCTCTCCAAATGAGAGTTTAAAGGTCTGTTGCCATAAGATAAAAACGACAAAGAACCCTTATGTCACAGCTATCATTCACTCAATCTTGTTATTGGGCTTTCACTTTGATTCATTTAAAACAATAAAAGAGTGATGAGATATAATATCTCAAACAGGCTAAATAATAGAATTTGTGCAATTCAAACTAGTTAGTTGACTACAGAAAGAGCTCCTCCTCATCAAGCCAACCTGCCGTGATCGTATAGAGGTTAGTACTCTGCGTTGTGGCCGCAGCAACCCGGTTCGAATCCGGGTCACGGCAAAACTACAGACAGGGCTTCCCTTTTTATTTTAATGCTTAAGGTACTCTAGGCCCTATTTCAATCTCCAAACCTTTCAACTCACCAGAGCCAACATAGCTTTCTGAATGAAATCCTGTATTGAACTTGACAGGTCAGTCGACCAGCGTTCTCCTCCCTTTTTCGAAAAGTACAGGACGACAACCTTTTACATGCAACTCTTGGTCATGTATTGTGTTCCCAAACCTGACGTATCAACAAGGGCTAGTGGCGCAATGGATAACGCGTCTGACTACGGATCAGAAGATTCTAGGTTCGACTCCTGGCTAGCTCGGAACAAAATTTAATTTCTCACTTGTCCAAATCTCTGTCTCTATTCAGTCACATTCAAATTGTACCGCGTATTTGAGTCACCTCTCCAAATGATAGTTTAAAGGTCTGTTGCCATAAGATAAAAACGACAAAGAACCCTTATGTCACAGCTATCATTCACTCAATCTTGTTATTGGGCTTTCACTTTGATTCATTTAAAACAATAAAAGAGTGATGAGATATAATATCTCAAACAGGCTAAATAATAGAATTTGTGCAATTCAAACTAGTTAGTTGACTACAGAAAGAGCTCCTCCTCATCAAGCCAACCTGCCGTGATCGTATAGAGGTTAGTACTCTGCGTTGTGGCCGCAGCAACCCGGGTTCGAATCCGGGTCACGGCAAAACTACAGACAGGGCTTCCCTTTTTATTTTAATGCTTAAGGTACTCTAGGCCCTATTTCAATCTCCAAACCTTTCAACTCACCAGAGCCAACATAGCTTTCTGAATGAAATCCTGTATTGAACTTGACAGGTCAGTCGACCAGCGTTCTCCTCCCTTTTTCGAAAAGTACAGGACGACAACCTTTTACATGCAACTCTTGGTCATGTATTGTGTTCCCAAACCTGACGTATCAACAAGGGCTAGTGGCGCAATGGATAACGCGTCTGACTACGGATCAGAAGATTCTAGGTTCGACTCCTGGCTAGCTCGGAACAAAATTTAATTTCTCACTTGTCCAAATCTCTGTCTCTATTCAGTCACATTCAAATTGTACCGGGTATTTGAGTCACCTCTCCAAATGATAGTTTAAAGGTCTGTTGCCATAAGATAAAAACGACAAAGAACCCTTATGTCACAGCTATCATTCACTCAATCTTGTTATTGGGCTTTCACTTTGATTCATTTAAAACAATAAAAGAGTGATGAGATATAATATCTCAAACAGGCTAAATAATAGAATTTGTGCAATTCAAACTAGTTAGTTGACTACAGAAAGAGCTCCTCCTCATCAAGCCAACCTGCCGTGATCGTATAGAGGTTAGTACTCTGCGTTGTGGCCGCAGCAACCCGGGTTCGAATCCGGTTCACGGCAAAACTACAGACAGGGCTTCCCTTTTTATTTTAATGCTTAAGGTACTCTAGGCCCTATTTCAATCTCCAAACCTTTCAACTCACCAGAGCCAACATAGCTTTCTGAATGAAATCCTGTATTGAACTTGACAGGTCAGTCGACCAGCGTTCTCCTCCCTTTTTCGAAAAGTACAGGACGACAACCTTTTCCATGCAACTCTTGGTCATGTAGTGTGTTCCCAAACCTGACGTATCAACAAGGGCTAGTGGCGCAATGGATAACGCGTCTGACTACGGATCAGAAGATTCTAGGTTCGACTCCTGGCTAGCTCGGAACAAAATTTAATTTCTCACTTGTCCAAATCTCTGTCTCTATTCAGTCACATTCAAATTGTACCGGGTATTTGAGTCACCTACCTCTCCAAATGAGAGTTTAAAGGTCTGTTGCCATAAGATAAAAACGACAAAGAACCCTTATGTCACAGCTATCATTCACTCAATCTTGTTATTGGGCTTTCACTTTGATTCATTTAAAACAATAA